>NC_143577.1:247344334-248044438 GCF_048544385.1 Mastigoproctus giganteus
GAGAGCAAACACTTCTACTTCTTGGCCATGATTTCTTCCTCCATGGGACTGTACAGAACTTCAGGGGCGCTGCGTTAGCTTTGTATTCGACGGTCCAAAATATCCGAAGCACCTTTTACACTCTAATGTCTGTTGTAGGGAACTACTTCACACGTTAAGTACGTAAGGGCCCCCGACCGCCGTACTGGTTCCATTATTCTGCAGTTGAGATGCCATAGTTTCTAATTCGCGCAGTCCGTGTGCGGAACACTCGTATTTATGCGAAACTAGCTTCCGATAGAAGTGAACGGCGAAAGCGATGAAGATCACTACCACTGGTATCAGGACTATTGTACCAGCGAGTGCGGCGTAGAAACTGAACTCGTAGAATTTTACCCAACACAGGATGGCGATCTCGGACAGGAACAACAAGATGCCGAACACTGTGGAAAATGCCCAAGCGGCCTCAATGTAATAATTCATTTTCTCGTGCGGCGATTCAGTTACGGCTGCAATACCGTGAATGCTGGCAACGGCTTCGACATTCGGTAAGATGCATGTCGAGATCATGAGCGCCAACAGATGAACGGACACAAGGAGAGTGGTGCAGATGCTGAAAGCTATAAGAAGAGATTCTGGGATGTTCTCGCTAACTTGAATTTCCACCATCGCCACCTGGAAAATAAACGAACAAATAATCATTAATTAACATAAATAACAGTAGAAGATAATTAAAATATGCAATTTATACACACACTGGCAAAAAAAAAAAAAAAAAAAGACGAAACTTTGTATTAAGACAGTCACAGACAAAAGAAATGCGAATAAATATAAAGAAAATCGTCACGTGAAGTGATGACATGTTACCTCCTTATGTATAAAGACTGCACAGGCTGTTTGACTGCAGAAGCTGAAACAGCATGGAGAAAACGCGTGATCAATCATACTCAGAAAAACTCACGTTTAGCAGGAGTCACGGTTCAAGAAACGAAAGATAACTGGTTTCTCAAAAGCATCCATCTCAAAGGTTTTTAATGAATGGAAAGCAAGCGGTTCTTCCACATCTCAAAGGCGTAAATGTGAAGAAAAACAATACTTCAAGAGCGAAGCCTTCGTACTCTAAGGAGGACTATATGCAAGTGTGCATCAGATAGTATCTAAATTCAACCAAGCTAAGAACTATTTCAACCATATCATGTGAAGGGAATTGAAGAAATTGGGTATTGGCATTCGCCTGCCTATTCGGAAGCTACTTGTTTCACAGAAAAATCCGCTTACAGTGGTGCCGAGAACGTCGTGGTTGGACAGTGGAACAAAGTCATGTGGTCAAACGAATCACGATGCATTTGTTTTGCACTGACGGTAAGCAGAGAGCCTGGCGAGAACCTCAGGAAGCGATGGACCCTGCTTCCCTTTTTACGACAAATCTGGTGGTGGTATCATAGTATGGGAAATGTTTTGTTGGTATGGACTCGGTCCGTTGATAGGGGTCGATGGTCATCCAGGGGATAACTGAATTTTGTATCAGATTTACTGCATCCTGCAATGTTATACTTTTCTCACGAAGGTGTTTGTATTTTTTTTTTTTTTTAGCCAGTGTGTGTAATATATTAAATGATTCATAAAACAAAGTTAATACCCTTCATATAATTCAGTAGTATTTTTCGCTGCAGACACTCTTGAGTAAGATATCAGAACGTTCACTTAAGAGCCATTCACAAATTACGTAATGCATGGGGAGGGGGAAGGAAAGGTATTCCATGCAGCACGTGGGAGGCGAGTAGGCGGTGACACGAATGCTACGTAAAAAGTTTTTATCTACATAAAAAAAAAGTGACTTGAATAAGCGTTTTTCGTTATGTAATAATGACAAGGGGCTGTTGTAGGCTAATTGCTTAGGCTTAAACCACAATTCATAATTTTTTTAAAAATATTTCTTTTCAAAATTAAGATGTGAATTTATGCAAAATTCAGTTGTTTTTAAGGTTAAGTTTACTAGTATTGGTATGAATTGAACCGACTGCGTTGATTACAACATGCCCTGTATTCTGGTATATACACTGCGGCCTAAAAGTTTGGAAACACGTTTAATTTTTCTTAATTTTAAGTTTATTAGGGCCAACTTGTTTACCAATTTTTATTAAAAAATATATTCTATTATGTATAAAAAAATAATATTTAAGGAATTTGTAGAATATTCCAGAAAGGTGTAGGAGATTCCTGAATGTGGTAGAACGTTAGAGAAAATTTTAAAATACCGTGGACAGATGAATCCAAATTTCAGTAATTGAGAAAAAAAAAAAAAAAAAAATCTGGACTATACTCTACTTACTAAGTAAGCTAACCATGACGCAGCCACTATGTGATCGCTAACATTTTCCAACTAGTTGCCAATAAATTTCAGCTCAGTATCTACACTATATTTCCAAAAGTAATGACACCTGCATATTTCAAAGAATCCTTTATTGATACAATATTTAATAAAGTGTCGGCCCACTTTTCACCTTAATTACACACTGTATTCTCATTAGTAGGTTTCTACTGATGAGATTATTATTAAGGCGATATTTTGGTCCACTTCAATCACTAATTGTGCACGTATTGGCCTGGCCAGAAGCTAACGTTCCAGTTCATCTCAGAGGTTTCAGTGTGGTTAACGCTGGGCTCTGCGGCAGTTCAATGGAAGCTTTTGCAAGCCCATCTTTTCAAAGAAATCGCTACAAGGTTGTGCAGTATGATATGGTATTGTCATTCTGAAACATAAGACTCCCTCCATACTGCTGCCACACTGTAGGAAGGGCGAAATTGAACAGAATGTCAAGATACTAAAGGCATTCACTGTTCTAGAAATGAAGACCAATGCTCCACACTTCAGTAGGAGAAACAACTCCAAGAAGTGATAGCACCTTCGCCAAACTTCACAGCTGGGAAGACACCCTCTGGTAAATAATGTTCCTCAGGCATCCGACAAAACTTAAACACGATCATCACATAGGAAAACTGTCTATCATGATTCATCACACCATAACACAGCTTTCCAACGTTCCAAGGAACAATTACGATGTGACGTGCACCAGGAAATTAGATGCTTTGTGACTGAGACTGAATCGGGTCTGGTTACTAATCTGAGACTGAATTCGGTCTGGTTACTGGTAAAATCCGATTCTAGGCATCTCTCTACGTATTGTTCTTGCACTAATATCACTCCGTTGATCTGCTTCCTTCTAGCAAGAACAGTTGTGCTAGATCTATATTGCCTTATAGTAAACCTTATACTTATTCCTGAAACGTCAATTACAAATCCAAGGGTGTCCGTACAATTTTGGCAATACTGTATTTGACTGTTATTAAGTAGAATAATGGCGAAACAAACAGTAGGGTATTATTGTGTGGTAACGTCAGGCAAAATGAATGAACAGAATACATCAGCTGTTAAAAACTGAAGATATTTAAAAAGTATGCTGTAGGAGGCGGTGATCGCATGGGAACTTTCAAAAACCCACACTGCAACATATTTAATGCTGTATAAATTTATCCTTGGCATGCGTATACTTGAACAGGAATCAAATTTATATGCCTATTAACTTTCTTAGTGTTGCGAAGGATAACTCTACGCAGTAGCTAAAATATCAAAAAGCTATTTTTTTTTTTTTTTAAAAGAAGCGTTATCACATAGACTAGAAACCTTGGACCAAAATCTAGAATAAAAAAAAAAAAAAAAAAAAAAATCGGTAACTGCATTATAAAAAGTCATTAACGCGGGTTGACAACCGTCTTTAATAGCATATTCATCTTCATTAATGCAAAATAAGGCCATTATAAATCACACGTAGAAGATGAGTTGGGTACAGTTCGCAAGCTGCAATCTATCTGCCTAAAACAAAAATCTGCTAACGCCTCTACAAGAGTAGATTTAAGTGAATAGAGGGTTCTGAGAAGAGGCCTAAGGGCTAAAATTCGCACCCAGCTGTGCTCAATAAGACTCAGATGCGCAGAACTGGGTCATCACTGTATCCGAAGAATGTACCCATTTTGAAGGAATTCAAGACCTATGACATTTCTGAAAAAGACTCAGAGGGCTCAATGAGTTCGTCCCTGCATTTATGAGCAGTTTACAAAAATAAAATAAAAAAGAACAAAAATAATAAAATTAATAAAAAAAATGAGAAAGAGGTTAGAGAGCATTTGGGGCGCTGAGGATTGGTAATTTATTGTAACCAGAAGGCCAAATTGTCAAGCACAAAATATTGAATTTCCTTGGGCAATGGTATTGGGGCATGTTTTCCATAATGGACAACTCGTTATTCATAAATGTACAGTATCCTTCTACAAAATTTTAAATATTCTCACAGATGTCTCTTACCAGCAGTGCTCCTAAAACAATTTGGCTGCCTGGATTTACACATGATGATAGGCTACTGCAAAACTGCGCAGAGCAGAGGCCACAAACTTCAGGTTCAGATATCAAGGTGGACCTCGTTATATATTTGATAGGATATTATGATGTGGTTACAAAGGAACTGGATGCAAAAAATAATTTTGATATCATATATTTGGATTTCAGGAAAGCTTTTGACACTGTTGCGCATGGAAGACTATTGTACAAATTGGAGCAGAATGGTATTAAGGGTAAGTTGCTACAATGGATAAAAGGATGGTTAAGTGCGAGAAGACAGAGGGTGGTAATCAATGGGTGCTGCTCTTCTTGGACTAATGTTATTAACGGAGTCCCACAGGGTTCGGTGTTAGGTCCACTGTTGTTTTGTATATTTATCAATGATATTGATGAAGGTATATCAGGCTTAATGTCGAAGTTTGCAGATGATACAAAGGTTGGCAGGGTTGTTAATGACAGTAATGGCAGTGTGCTACTGCAACAGGATCTGGATAATTTGGGCAGATGGGCTAAGAAGTGGCAACTGAAGTTTAACCTTGACAAATACAAAGTACTGCATATGGGTAGAAGTAACCCCAGAGAAACGTACCAACTGTGTGGTACTTCACTTAAGGTGGTAGAAAATGAAAAAGACCTGGGAGTAATTGTGCAGGCAGATATGAAGTTTTCTGAGCAATGCAGACAGGCTGTCAGGGCAGGTCATGGGGTTTTGTCAATGATATATAGGAATTTTGCTAGCAGGGAAAAGGAGGTGATTATCCCTCTGTATAAGGCAATGGTCAGGCCACGCCTTGAGTACTGCGTACAGGTCTGGAGGCCTCATTTTAGGAAGGATGTAGATTTACTTGAGCGTGTACAGAGAAGGGCAACAAGATTGGTGAGGGGAATGAAGGGATCCTCTTATCAAGAGAGGCTTAAGTTCTACAAATTGCAGTGGCTGGAGACTAGGCACCTGCGCGGTGATCTGATTGAAGTGTATAAGGCCTTGAATGGGTTCAGCACGCTGAATTCTGATGGGATCCTTCCACTTGTTCAGATTACGAACCTAAGGGGACATAAATTCAAATTAAGAAAAGACGGATGTAGAATAGATATGCAGAAATTTGCCTTTAGCCAGCGGGTGGTTAATTGCTGGAACAAACTTCCATCTGTCGTTGTGGAAGTTGATAGGTTGAATAAATTTAAGGAGGAATTGGACAGGCATTTGGAGGGAATGGTGTGATTTTTTTTTTTTTTTTTGGCTGATGCTGCATAAGCTCATACATTTGCTTTCTTGCATCACTTGCCACTACTACTACTATATCCACTGATCAATGAAGATCATTACATACATATGTAGCGGTTGTCATGCGTTGTTTTATTTATACAGCACACTCAATTACTCCCATGGTAACCTGCCAATGTATTTCCATAAGCTATTTCAGACTGAATACAACCGCAATAAATGTCAGAAATGCGTTACCAAGGCTCACGTTAAAAATTAAGAGCACGATTATTTTTAAGTGATTATATACTGACATATTCATTCCTCCAATTAGCGCACAGCAACAAACACTATATTCAGTGCTTCAGCTGCAACATACAGATATGAATAACTGCCAGATTTCTATCGATCCAATTTTAATGAATTTTGAGAAGGCACGACAAATCGTTTTATAAGGTCTAAATAAAAAATTTCCAGAAAATCCATCATCTACTGAGAGTAAAGTTAATACATGGGGACGGAGGCAAAAATAAGTAATAACTGCCAGACTTCTACTGGTCCGATTTCAATGAAATTTCGGATGGTTTTTCCAGTAGACCCAAATATAAAAATCTTCGAAAAATCCTTCCATTAGGAGATGATTTCTTACATGCAACGGTTCTATTCTATCTCTAGACAGCAGATGTCCATATTAGCAATAGCCTTATAGCCTTATGTCGAACTGTCACAGCAGTGCCTTATCCATTTTTTTTTTTTTTTAAATGGATAACGGATTCGCCTAATAGGTGGGGGTTAGCCGATTAAAAAAAAGTTTAGGCTGACTACGTGCATAGTAATAATTTCTAAAGAGTACAGGCTTGTCACCGTTACTAGAGAGACAATAGCGTCAATAGCGTCTCTTGAAGGTTGACCGCAGAGAAATGTTATTTCGGCTGTTTGAAATACTGCGATAACTATTGGATTTGAAAAACCATGCTACCCTCGCCTGAGACGAACTAACTCAGCCACACTGTGAAAAAGACTCACAAAAATTCCTCACATCGTTGACGGGATTCGAACTCGGGTCTTTTCCACCCAGTGTGAGGAGGTAGGCGTCACCACCAATCGTGCCACCCACGAGGGCCTATAATTCACATTCTGGAGAGTTTTCACATGGTTCGGCTTGGGGTCTTATTGCTTAAATCCGGCCTTTCATAGGCCTAGTTGTATTATAATGTTAGCGCTCATAATTTTATTATAATGTATAGTTGTGTGTCAAGCGTTAAAGAAACTAAGACTATAAGGCTTCATTACATACTGTCTGTCACTGAGCGTGTTCTTCTGTCGGTTTGCTGGATGAAAAATCGAGAGAGAGAGAGCGCTCAAATTCTTCAGGTCGCTGACAGGATACGAAATTTCCTTTCAGTTTGGGAGAAAGATGATTATTTACTGTGCAACCCAAGAAGGTCACATAATGTGTTATATACTAATATGTAATACATACACTAAGCGATCAATGAATTATGACCACATATCTAATAACGTATTGGTCCACCGTTCGTACCGATAACATCCGCTATTTACTTGGGCATTGATTCCACTACATGTCTGAAGACGTCCGTAGTTCTGCAAGGCTTCACACACTCTCAGAATAGATGACGCTTCACTTCATGTTCCCTAATCACCAAGTGAAGATATTGGTGATATCTTCAATTGATTGGTGAAGATATCACAAATCAAGGTGAGTGATATCTTTGCTGTGTTCAACTGTCGCAGAGGGACCTGCCGTGGAGCCCATACGCCCAGCTGCACCCTTCGCTTACCGTGAACATCCACCTTGTATAATCCTTTACGGTTCTGTTGGCTGTTGTGTTATGTTATTTGGTTTTTTTAGGAGCATTAGCAACTAAAGCCATATTGCTCCGGGATATGCGGTGGTCATTCCCTGACCTTTCCGCATCCTCCGTATTTGGTGGTGACGGGCTCTAACCCCGGTCTAATCAAGAAGCGTGTGCTTCTTGATTAGACCGGGGTTAGAGCTGCTCCTTCCCACCTGGCTACGGAGGCGCCCGGTTCTGTTTGCGGGAGGTGGTTTGACCCATTCGACAACAATCTTTGTACACATTAACCCAGTGGGCCATAAGCAATACGGTTCACCGGGGTTAAGTGTTTACTTACACCCCTGCACGGGTAGCACAGTGGTATAGTCACCGTCCTCCCCATACCGGGTGGAAAAGGCCGGGGTTAGAATCCCGTCGATGACCTTTAGTGGCTTTTTTTTTATTTTGTGGCTCAGTTAGTCGGTCTCAGGCGTGGATAGCAAGGTTTTCCCCCCACAGAAACGGGTTTTTCGTCCAGCAAACAGGCATATCGACCAGAGAACACACGCAATATACATGGGTAGATGTAATCACTTACAGGGGACCCTAATATCATAATTTGTTTACTTACACCCATCCTCAGGCAGAGGAGGGGGAGGATACGGGTCTGTCTCCCCTCATCCCCATACTTCGCCTGGTGAGGCTCGTCCCCATTGACCTCTTTGGGGATGCGTACTCTATCGTCCCCATCCTTCTACCTGTTTTCCCCCAGTCTTCAGTCGTTAGCAGAGGCATATGATGCAAGAAAGCAAGCTTATACAGCATCAGCCAAAAAACCTTCCCATTTAACCCATCCATTTGTTCAAAAAGTTTGCCCAGTTCTTCCTTGAATTTATTTAAGCTATCAACTTCCACGACAAATGGTAGTTTGTTCCAGCAATCAACTACCTTGGCTAAAGGCAAATTTCCGGACATCTATAACTGTCTTTTCTTAATTTGAATTTACACCCCCTCAGGTTTGTAATCTGAGCAAGAGGAAGAATCCCAACAGAATTGAGCCTGCTGAACCCATTCAAGGCCTTATACACCTCAATCAGAACACCTCACAGGTGCCTAGTCTCCAGACGCAGAACTTAAGCCTTTCCTGTTAACAGCACCCCTTTGTTCTCACCAGTCTTGTTGCCCTTCTCTGTACTCATTCTAGCAACTCTACATCCTTCCTAAAATGAGGCCTCCAACCTTGTATAATTTTTTTTTTTTTGATAGTTATTAGTATTTTGAAGTATTTATTATTATGAAAATAAGCGACCATAGATTTGTGGTTGAAAAGAGGAACTTTAAAACGATAAGAAAGTATTTCTAGTAGCGCAACTATGGTCGATGAAAACGAACACAATATTGTTACACTTCAAAGAGAGGATGATCAATCGCAGCCTTTTGTTCTCCAAAAATTCGAAGTGAAAAAAACGGGAACCAAGTAATAAAAGACCAAAACGAATGTATGATGACAGTTATTTGATTTTCGGTTTTACATGTGTTGGAAATAAAGATACCCCTGATGCACAGTGCGTCGTATGTAATAAAATATTACGAAACAGTTCTTTGGATTCCGGTAAACTTGTGTTTCGTAAGTGTTCAGCGAATATGTTGTGAGATGAAAAGTGTTCTGTGACTAAAAAAAGTTTTGGAAAACGCTGGTCTACACGAATGCTATGGTAATAACAACACTCTGGTTCGACACTGGAGACTGAAAATAAATGTACTAGACTGTGTACAGTGGCTGTACACAATACTGTCAAAGCAAAATTGTCAAGAGTTAACATAAAATCAAAGGCGCTGCAAGTAATTAATTATAAAAATTAAATTACTATGACAAAACAATATACATTACATCATACTGATGTAATTTTTTTTTTTTTTGGTAGTTGTTGGCGCATCGGCTTCTGTGGCCATAGTGCACCTCCCAAGGTTTTTGCAGTACTTCGATACAAGCCCGAGGCGGGATTCGAACCCGCGACCTTTGGGTTGCCACGCAGGCACCTTGCCCACCTGGCTAGCCCGGTCGGCTACTGATGTAATGTATATTATATTATACAGAGTGATCACTTTAAATAAGAACCGATCAGAATGGAGATAACGTCGAGGAAAAGAGTGTTAAAAACGTAAAATTTAGAAGCTCTTATTCTGCGGCTGGTGGCACTATCTGGACTAGTACCTATAAAATTACGAATGTGCATGCATAGAGTAAAAGCATAAAATGAACATGATCTGAAAAGGTTAAAACTCAGCCACTAAACACGTCAATAATACTCAATGCGATTTTTGTAGGCAATTTGAATTTTATAAGGCACCATCAAAATCTAATCTATATGCTTTTGAAAACGTTCAGAGAGAGAGAGAGAGAGAGAGAGAGAGAGAGAGAGAGAGAGAGAGAGAGAGAGAGAGAGAGAGAGAGAGAGAGAGAGAGAGAGAGAGAGAGAGAGAGTTGTGCGTGCACATCGACTGAGAAACGTTTCTGAACATGTTTCCTCTTGCAAGGTTATATTGAAAAGACTACTTAATTTATAACAAATTAAGTAACCTCAGAGAATAAAGAATATTACTTGTAAATTTAATGTCTCTAGCGCTATTTTTTTCACTGGAAGTTATTCATTTATCTTATTCAACTCTATCCTCTCTCATAGGGTGTTTCCTACATCCTGGAGCAAATACGCTCTCGCCCACTACCTAAAGTTCAACTACCAAGCCAGCTAAAGCACTATAGACCGATATCCACTGCATCCACGCTCCTAAAGCTACCGGGAAAAAAGTCCTTCTTCCGCATATAACACGCCATCTTCTTCCACAACCACCAAAGCAACTCCATTATGTTCTCCCTAATAGATCAACTGTCTCCAACCTTCCGGCAGTACAAACGGCAATTCTAAACGCATTTGAGGTCAGATCAGAAATAGCGGTTGTTTATGCCGATATCGAAGCTGCTTTTGATAGCCTCAACATCACAGCCCTTCTGAATCTCCTAACCAATTTCTTCCGGATAAAAGCTGACGTTTTCGCTTTTCTGCACTCACTCCTCTGGAATAGAACAGTGTACTTCACTCATCGCAACATCTCCTATACCCGATCCATCAATGCAGGTGTGCCGCAAGGTGGCGTTTTATCAGGGCTACTTTTTACCGCCCTCCTTATTCCGTTTGTGTGTAACAGAGATGATGTTATTACCTACGCCGACGATATAAAGTTCCTAACCGAAATACCACCATCAGCCGACAGAGGAGTGATCACATCGGAAATTTGTAATAAGATCATAGCTCTCTCTAACCATCAACTATTTCGGTCTTAAACTGAACCTCCAAAAATCCGTTAATATGGTTTTCTCTCTGAAGAAGTGTCCCACATTCAAAGAACCTTCACCGGAGGGCACAATTATTCCAAGTGTAACTAAACACAAAGATCTCGGTGTAACCTTCGACCCGAACCTTAGGTTCAATTGTCACATCGAATGTGTTCTACGCAAGATCAGCTTGTGTTATGACGTCTTCAGCTGATAAGTACGCAGCTGCGGAGGTTGAGGGCTGTGGAGATTTAGAAGGGGTCGGCCGCTCAACCTTAGGAAAGAACATAATTAATGGATGATTGGACGGTGGCTTTTTTCTTTTCATCGTAGATTTCCTTGTAGCAAGCAATTCACCCCTCTGTTAACTTTTAAGAATTGTTTGCTGTCAGGATCCATCTTCTCAAACCTCGCCAATTGCCGTTGCAATTTCATGAAATGCCATTGCCATCTCTCCGGAGATGAAGCGTCTCGGTGCCTCATTTGGTTCATCTTGAGCTTCGTCAGCATTTTCTTCTTTCACCATCACTGCATGCAAGTCAATAAGTTCTTTGTTAGATAACTCCTTCTCTTCCTCCTCTATTAACTCCTCCACGTCTTTGGCAACAACCTCCAACTGAAGTAGCTCTGCAACCTTTACAATGTTATCTGTAACCTCTTCATATGATTCGTCGTTTTCAAATCCTTCAAAGATTTTTACGTGCCGTGGGCATATTTTCTTCCATGCGCCATTTAAGCAACTTTTAGTAATTTCCGCCCAGGCTTTATTAATGTTTAAGATGGCGTGGTAAATACTGTAAGATTTCTAAAAGTCTCTTAACGTAAGATTTTTCTCACTGTCTGCTGCAGATAATGCCGGAGCAAATGTTGTGCATAAATAGCATGCTTTTAAATTCAAAATAACACCCTGATCCATTGGTTGGATGAGTGAAGTCGTGTTTGGCGGTAGAAATATGACTCTCGTGTTCGAATTGAAATCATCTAGATGCATAGGATGTCCAAGCAAAATCTTGAAAGGAACGTTGTTCTTTTTACAATATTTTTCAACCTCAGGAATGAAGCAGCATTTAAACCAATCCTCAAAGAGATATATTGTTATCCATGCTCTCTGGTTCGATCGGAAATGCACCGGTAAGATGGCTTTACTGATGCCCTTAAATGCACGAGGATTTCCAGAATACAAAACCAGTGGTTTTAATCTGTAATATCCCGCTGAATTAGCCCCAAGCAAGAGCATGGCCTTATCTTTTGACGCCTTGAAACCTGGCATTGTATTTTCCACTTTGGCAATGTATGTTCGATCCGGGATTTTTTTTTTCACTACAGAGCAGTCTCGTCAACGTTAAAAATTTGCTACGTTGAATAACCGCCTTCATCAGTAATTTTTCCCAACACATCACAAAATTTCTCTGCAGCTGCAGAATCGGTACTGGCGACTTCACAGCATACTATAATGTTTTGGAAACCAGCGCGATGCTTGAATCTATTAAACCACTCGTTGCCTGACACGAACTTGGCTTGGGGTTCGCCGTACTTATCCTTGATATCTTCATAAATACTTCTGGCTTTTGTTTGAATGGCCACTGGACTCAGGGGCACTTGCTTCTGAATCAGATTTTCCATCCATATTATTAATTAGTATTAGTAACGGCCGTATGGTGCAAGAAAGCCTATGGCTTATGCTGCACCAGCCAAAAAAAAAAAAAAAAAAAATCCGAACAAAACAATGATAAAAACAAAAATTAAATAAATAAATAAATAATAATAATTAATAAATAAATAAAAATAATAAAAGGAAATTAAAAATTAAATAAAAAGGAAATTAATCCTATCAACCTATGCGCTTCCCTTACCCGAAAGTACTATCCAGATGACCTTTGAATTTCCCCAAACTGTCGGCCTCTACCACCCATGAAGGCAACTTATTCCAGTAATTTATAACTCGCTGGCTAAAATAAAACTTCCTGCAGTCCAATCTAAACATTTCCCCGCGTAACTTGAATTTATGTCCCCTAGTTCTAGCATCATTTATAATCTTGAAAATTTTGTCCTCATTCATTTTACTGATGCCTCTCAGAGCCTTAAACACCTCAATCAAATCTCCCCTAAGGTGTCTAGTTTCCAAACTCTGCAACCCACATATTCGAAGTCTTTCTTCATACGGACGCCCTTTTGCCGATCTCACCAGGCGAGTTACCCTTCTTTGCACCCTTTCAAGAAGCTCGATGTCTTTCTTTAGGTGCGGTCTCCATACTTGAACACAGTATTCCAAGTGGGGTCTAACATAAGCCTTATATAATGGGATTATCACGTCCCTATCTCTACTTGCAAAAGTTCGATAGATCATCGATAGGACACCATGGGCCTTCCTTGCAACCTGTTTACAATGCTCAGAGAATTTCATGTCTGACCGTATCGTAACACCCAAGTCCCTTTCCTCCAGTACTGGGTTTAGTTGAACTCCACCAAGTGAATAAGTTTTTTTGGGATTACTGTTTCCCAGGTGTAATACCTTACACTTTGTTGGATTAAAGCACAGCTGCCATTTTTCTGACCATTCTTGAAGTCTATCTAGGTCTCTCTGCAGAAGCTCAGCTTGACAGTGATCATTAACTACCCTACCAATTTTAACATCATCTGCAAATTTAGACATCACGCCCTCTATCCCTTCATCAATGTCGTTTATGAAAATTAAAAACAACAGTGGTCCTAATACTGATCCTTGGGGAACCCCACTTCTTACATCAACCCAATCTGAGGAATAGCCATTTATATTAACAGAATAACATTAGAATTATATTAGCAGAATAACCCTCTGCCCTGAAGCCATCCTTCTATCCATCTAAGGATTTTCCCAGTGATTCCAACCTGTTCCAGCTTATAAAGCAACCACTCATGTGGGACTGAGTCAAAAGCTTTGCTGAAATCTAAATAAACAATGTCGAAATTATTCCCTAAATCCAGCTCGTGAGTGACCCTTTCGAAATAGCGAACCAGATTTGTTAAACATGATTTTCCCTTTACAAAACCATGCTGAGTATCCTTGAGAATTTCAATTCGATCCAAATGATCCTGAATTCCACCCTTGATCAATGCCTCCATGATTTTCCCTACTACTGAAGTCAGACTGACAGGTCGATAATTTCCCACTTCACTTTTAGAGCCACCCTTATGTATGGGAGATACATTTGCACTTTTCCAATCCAAGGGAATCTCCCCAGAGTCTAGTGATGCTCGCATAACCAGCCTCAGTGGTTCAATGCACTCGCTTGCCGCCTCTCTTAAGATTATAGGGTATATTCCATCAACTCCAGGAGTCTTACTAGTCTGTAGGCTTGAAAGTTTTTTCATTAAATAATCTTGCGAAATTTCAATATCATTAATTACATATTTTTTAACTTCGCTCCCACAATTTCCCATTGCCACAAAAGGCTTTTCATTTGTAAATATCGATGCAAAATAACTGTTGAGTTCATCTGCAACGGCAGCTGGTGAATTTATTACTATCCCCTTTCCCTTACGTAAAGGTCCGATCTGGTTTGTCCTGCTCTTCTTGGCATTTATATATGTGAAGAATTCTTTATCCCCCCTCTTTGCTCTGTTTGCTAGTGATTTCTCATAAACTGCCTTTGCCTGTCGAACCTTTTCTGTGGCTCTATTACACATCACCTTGTAGCTGTTATAGGCTTCAGTACTTTTTATTGCTCTGTAACGTTTCCATGCCACCTTTTTCTGCTCAAGTAATGTGGCAACTTCACTATTCATCCAACTTGGAACCCTTCTCGTGGAGTATTTTTTTAATGGTATATACGCATTCAAGGCATCTGTGATTAATGTTTTAAAAGCGTACCACAGTTCAATTGTATTCATTCTCTGCGCGATATCTACCCAGTTAATAGAGGCCATGTAGTACCTTAAGGCATCGTAATTTCCTTTTCTGAAATTAAAACCCATTCCTTTGCCTTTTACTTCTGCTACCTCTCTCGTCATCATCCACCGTAGAACTCCGTGATCACTTCCTGCTACTGGTTCCTCTACTGTCAGCCCTGTTATGTCATCTGATTCATGTGTGATGATGAGGTCTAGGATATTCTTTTCTCTAGTACTTTCCCTGACATGTTGATACAAATAACAGTCATCTAGTTGATTTAAAAATTTTGTTCCCCATGTCGAGTTTCCTTCCCATTTACTCCAATCAATTAGAGGCAAATTGAAATCACCCATAATAAGGCATTGACGCTTACTTGCCCATTCCATTTGCATGTAGAGGCTTTTGTCATAGTCTTCACAATCACCTGGTCTGTAGATTACGCCTACTCGCATTGTACCTTTGTTTCCAACTATCTCACACCATACAGACTCTATACTAGCATGTGAAATGTCTGAATCTGGGAAAGCTATCGTCGCACTCAGGCTGCTTCTGATAAGAAGCATTACCCCACCACCCCTTCTATCTACTCTATCCTTCCTAAATACATTATACAAGCCGTACTGAAACTCATCATCCCCAATTTCCGGGTGGCACCACGTCTCCGTAAGCCCTATTATGTCCGCGTTACTTGTTTTAACCAGCAGTTCGAATTCGCTCATTTTATTGACGACACTTATAACGTTACTGTATAAACAATTAAGATTTACTGTTCTTGTATATTTAACAACCCTAACACAACCCTTGAAGTTTTTTAGGCTCTCTTCCCTGATATTAGCTACCTGCTCACGTGAAACGTCTTTGCCCCCAGAACATCTAGATAATATGTCCAGTTGGGGTAACAGATAAGAACTCTTAAGGTATGTGCAAGAGTTACATTGACCAATATTATCAGATAAACGCGTGTCAGTATTACCCACATCCCCCCTAACTTGCAGTTTCCCTGAGCCTTTAAGGTATCCTCAATAATACTGGCAAAAACCTTTGCACCACCTTTGTTTAAGTGTATCCCGTCTCTACAAAACAAATTCCTTCTACCTACAAGTGTGGGCCATGCTGATAGAAATTTACCCCCTAAAGCCTTGCAGATTCCTTCAAGTCTTGAGTTAATCCACAAGGCTCTTAACATATAATCCCTCCTATCGTGTCTGGGCAGAATTGCAGACACATAGACATTATGGCCTAGCTCGCGACATTTCCTCAGCATGGTCCTGTATTTTTCCAACAAATCGTCAGATCGTGTACGTTTAATATCGTTTGTCCCCACATGAATAATAATATTTTCTTTACCCCCTTTAAAATCTGACAGTCTGTTGGTGACATCATCAATAGTTGCTCCCGGCAGACATACCCTGGTTCTGCTCCACCTATCTTTATTACAAAAAATATTCCCCGTTTCCCTGACAATGGAGTCTCCTAATAAAACAATGTCCTTTCTAACCAGGGTAGTTTGCACTTGGTTTTTCTGTTTTGAGGGTCGAATCGGGTGTGCATCACTTGGTAGATTGCTGGAGTTTTGAGTCCCTGACGAGCTCCCAGAAGCATTATTTTCGAGGGCAAGCACTCGTTTTTTCAGGGACTCAAATTGTTCCATCAGTGCACCAAATTGTAATTTAAGATCGGTGCACTCCTTACATCGATCACAAAGAAAAGAATCCCCAGGTGAGGTAGGATTAGTCACCAGGTCGACCTTGGAAAACATTCCACAGGTTCCACAACGGATTAAATCATGACTCACCCGTAAATCGCCATCTGCTATTTCCGTGTGACTCACGATACTCTGTGACGTGTTTAAGGCAGATCTTGTAACAACCATTATAAAATTAAATAAATATCAATGAAAGTAACTTTAAAAAATTATATCTATAATATTATTAAAATCAAACAGTTACAGGAAAACCTATAACAAAATAATCCAACAATATTTAAATAAATCAAATATTTAAAAGCACTATCCAAAAGTAAACCACTTAACTGAGGAGCCCTGTCTAAGCGCGTCCGCTCACCTCGAATGCCAACGTACTAATGGCTTCGTATTAATAGCTGTTCCATCTTCGATATAGCACTTGAACACTGTTTTGTGATCACTGTTGATCTTAAGTGCGCTGATCCTTGGAAATGTTCTTTTATACGCGCACTGTCCTTTAAAATAGTATTCATTGTTGAAGCAGCGAAACCTAATTCCCTTGCAATAGATGACAAACTTTGTCCTGCTTCCTACGTCTTAACCCACACAATTGCAGTTATCGGTATTATCGCCAAAGCAACAAGATCGAGTTTACTACCCGTTTATAATAGATTGCGCTAAAAGAAAAGCCCAATAAACCGGAAAGTGCAAATTTTTTTTGGGTCGTGACCTCCGTGATCATTATAAATATGACCAATTTACCGGTGATGTTTCAAATTTTTTAAATAAAGAACACAACAACTGATGGATTGGTTAGAACTGTCCTGTACAATGCTTGCCACGATTATTGATCTCACAACCTAAGCTTACTTTGTATGGAGTCACATGAAATCCAAGGTGTGAAATTCTACGCATATTACCACGCAAGACGAACAAAGAAATAGCATTTTGAAAGCTGATGAAACCATTAAGAATAGTTCTGAAACGATAAGAAATCCATGGAATAGTCGATTCGTAGGGTTGAATGCTTAATTGAACAGGCGTATTTCAGTTTCTTTTAACGTTTTGGAATTTATGATTAATGTTCAATATCTCGGAAATAGCTTTTGAGATATGGTTGTAGGAACTTTTTTCTTCTTATTTTTAGCTGTAGAATGTTCTAGATTTGTTCTGGGCAATTTTGAAATACCATGAATATAATCATATGGTATCGGTATAAATGGAAATTCAGACATTTCCCATACAGTGTAAATAGATGGCTAGTAAGAGTTCACTTGAATGATGGTGCGTATATGTACAACACAGATTACAGTCCATGTCCAGTCAGCATCATGAAGAGACGGAAAACGATAGGCTTTACATGTTTTTCTTAAAAAAGACGTTAGATGACCAGAATAGAAGGCGTGACTGCATGAGAATGTCCGTCGATGGTTTTAATCGGTAATAATTTGAGAATTTACAGTCCAACTTGTAAATTGAAAGAAATTTGTTTAGGCAGAAACCTATCTAATAACTAAGCCTGCCATTGTTGCACGTTGGTGTTAATTTACCCGAGATCAGGTAAAGGGCATGGGCATTGCTCCGAAATGATAGGCTCTGTGATGAAGAGCGCAAGCATCTCTGCAATGAAGAGAATTTTTTTTCCATTGCTAATATGAGAAGTCGTGGTACTCAGATTAAATTTAGAGTCTATACCCTCCCCCTTCCTGATGCTAACCGGATATTAAATTAAATTAAATTAAATTTTCTGTTTATACTCCGGCACGACAACCAAGTCAGTAGAGTTTACAATAAATCGTCGATACAAATATTTATCGTATTTAGTAGTCACGGGCTTGAAGGCCGGGCCACTCAAGGAACGCGTGCTATGCACTCTCGCTCCTGACCACTGGGCTGCGTAACACGCCTATATCCGGTCAGTATCATGAACAGCGGCCAAACTGGCTGCGTTTTGGAAATTATACGCTCGTAAACGTACACTGCGATCCTTCCCCTGTCATCCCCTAGTACTAGGAGCGATCCCAGGCAGGGGCTGTACCATCCCCATATAATCAAAATAATTTTTTTTTTTTTTTTAATGCTACATAATGATTAAAACTTATTGATTCACCGAAACATTGTAGACATGTATAAAATTTTTTTTTTCCTGCTTATACTCCGGCACGACAACCAAGTCAGTAGAGTTTACAAGAAATCGTCAATACAAATATTTATCGTATTTAGCAGTCACGGGTTTGAACCCCGGTCCACTCAAGGAACGCGTGCAATGCACTCTCGCTCCTGACCACTGGGCTACGTCAGGCCTAAATATAGTATCTTATGTAGGGCGGCACCTGAACATCGTCTCACCATCGTCCTATGAAGATCCTAATAGGAACAATGACATCCTTTTTCCCATTCGCGAAGGTCGTACTTAAATCTTTTTTTTTTTTACAAAGTAGTTTTTGTTCCGATTGTCAGTTACGGTGCTTCAATCTGGTGCACCAAAGTTGCACTGAAGCGAAACAAACGCAAGCTGGACTCCATACAGAGATTTATGCTTCTATCGGTAACCAGGGCGTGCCGCACTGTCAGCATCCTTGCGCTCCAAGTTATCGCAGGTTATATGCTCCTATACCTTGAAGTTGCCAAAAGAGGCCTTTTCCATCGTCTGAAAAAAAAAAAAAAAAGGCTTATCTACACAGCTACTTAATCTCCATCTGGACCTGACAAGCGACCGCAAACACACAAAAAAAAAAAAAAAAAAAAAAGACGAATCTCAGATCACTTGCAGTGCATCTGGCAGGAATCCTGGAATTCAACTCACAAAGGAGATATAACAAAGAAGTTCTTCCCCTCAGTCAGCTTCACCTTTCCAAGCCTCCTCCCTGGTTACTCACCTGAATTGCAAGCAAACTTTTTATTAACAGGACACGGATCATTCCAGCAAAAACAACTCTATGGATATCGAATCACATCCCTTTTGCCATTGTGGAGATGAGTCCTGGGCCCACGTGATGTATGAGTGCTCCCTCCTATGAAAACCACCGGTTACAACTGTTTACAGTAATCCGAGGAACTGCCCGCAATCAGGAGCAAGATCTACTAAATGACGGAGATAAATATATTGCGTTCACTCGATTTGCACGGGCTGTCTTCACCACAAGGCGTACCAAGCTCACAGCTGCTAGGACAATCCAGAATACTCTCCACTTCCTGCTAACCCCTTCGGGATAGGATAAATGTAAACCTGTGCTATAGAAACAATACTTCAAACCCTTTATGGGTAGGATTCATGCTGGCACCCAATTTAGGGTACGGGATCACTGCTGGCACTCAATTGGATGCTAGATCAATACACAGGGGCACCTGCTCCTGCGAATTTTAATCCCCTTCCCTACCCTTACTTCACCTAAATCCAAGGTAGACTTGTTTTCGCTATTAGTCCAACTTTTTTTCACCCCAGTCTGAAATCCTACTCTCTTATTCCCTGTGAACTCAACAATTTTTTTTTTTTTTTGTAGCCTCTGTCAGGAAGCTCAAGCGCCCCTGGCAGAGGTCAGCCAAATAGGGTCCCATTAGGGACCCTGCGGTGGTTGAATAGGATTGCCGGGAAGCCCTTTACAATTTCAAAATTCATACTGTATACAAACTTAAACGTAGCTCCATGGATACAGATGGTCACCATGCGTAACACCAGCGTTCTTGCACAGCTTCTGACTGGGAGTTCATTTGCCCAACAAATTCTTAATCTTGTGGTCAGGCCACGCCCTGGGACCAGGCTCTACTACCCTTATAGTCTCCGAAGCGCTCTACTTCTCACGGAGGGATTAAGCGGATGTTTCCTGCCAATACTCTGGAGCTCTTTAGAGACTTCAAAATCGACCCGAACAGGTACTGCGCCATGACAAAGCCTACAGGAAGCTGATAGCAGCAGACTTATATATTACACTACAAATTTAATGAAGAGGAGAGTGTACATTTCTGTGGAATTTGTGCCTATGAACTCTTGATCATCTGTAATGAACGATTTTTGTGTCAAGTGACCGTTGATGTATTTATTCTTATTTATTTTCTGATTTTCAATGTTGCCGTCTAATTTTATTTTATAAGTTTAATATTAATATACAAGCAAATTTTGCTACACTCACATAAAACTTTTATGCTAATTTTCGGTGGAATGTTTGAGTTGCATTTATATGAAGGTATATTTTTATTTAATATGCACAGCGATCAACCACTGCCGGCCCTATGCCAAGTTCACCATTTCTCATATCATAAGCCAGGAAGAAAAATTATCTACTTCCTGTGTACACGATGTATGCAAAAATTTGTATTCACTGATCATTATGTGTCAACTTTCAGGGAGGATTGGGAAGAATTACGTGGTAGTACAAGAGTCGTGTGTACACAAACTGGGATATATATATATATATATATATTTTTTTTTTTTTTTTCACACACACACACACACACACACACACACACACACACACACACACACACACACACACACACACACACACACACACACACACAATAAGTAATGCAAAATAATACAGATAAGAAAAACGGAAGAAAGAGAAAATCAGCATAGGAAACATTGGTGCCTGCAAAGCATTACCTACCACATAATTAGAATATAAAATAAGAATATGACAAATAAGTAGCGAATGGAAAGAAAATCAGCACGTAAATACAGCAAAAAAAAAAAAAAAAGAAAGAAAGAAAGAAAGAAAAAAGGTAAGTGGGAGTAAAAGAAATAAATCGAGATAAAAGATGTTGCAGAAGGAATTCTGCTCCTAAAATAATTTAGAAAGAATGCCTCTTATTAAGAATACAAAACAATAAATTATAGGTTAAATTCCAATTAGTTAAGCCTTTTCCATTTTCTCAAGATGAGAGTGATCTTGGTTCCGCGGTGTCTTCTTCCTTTATCTACAGTTTGATGTGGAAGTCATGTGGAAGTTTTTATTCATTCTTTGCAAGTGGTTAAGCCAATTTTTCTAAATGTAATCAGTACTGCAAATAAAATAGAATATTATACAATACAGTTCAATACAGTATTATAGAATACAGTACTGTAAATAAAATAGAATATTTTATTTACAATACTGATTACATTTAGTTGTTTTCTTATGCTTTGTTATACCAAAGGAGGTCATAAGAATTTCATCTGTACTACCTCCAGTTTCTGTATACATCTCTCTGCTTCAAAACCCAGTTCGTTCCATATCTAAGAGCTGTTTTTGATGCGATTTTATGTAGCCTTAGATGAATTACTTTTAGTCATTTGCTTTCTGAAGTGTTGTCTGATTATCTCATTGATTCTATTGCAGGTTTACATTTTGGATTCGGAAATCGTGTTATCATTTTAATTAGAAAACTTTTAAAACTGTAATGGGTTCAGAACAGTCCACCACGCTCAGAATTGAATACACGACCGTTCCTCAGACATCATCCCTACTATCCCTTAATACTAAGTATGTGTTAATAAAACTGTTATAAGAGTATTTCTTTTGCTATTTAGACACACACACGCGTATTCTACAATTTTCTTAATCGTCGATTAGCGGGATAGAGCTAAATTGAACTTTTTTTTTTTTTTTTTTTTTATTTCCAATGTAATTTAATTTTTAATTAAATTCGGGTGGTGGTTAAGGACTGCACAGGTAGAATCGAGCACAGCGCGAAGAGTTCTGCACATCATTGCAACATGACATCTAGTCCTTCCTGAAGCGGTAGGTGTCTCCAGAAAGTAAACTGACAAGCAGTGAAATGGAAAAAGATGCCTTTTACGATACTTGTACAAATAAAGAAGCAACTTGAAGGAAAATTACGATATGTCATATGAGATCAAAACCAGTTGAACAAGGTCTGGTTTAGTAAATGTACACAGACAACCACATCAATCATAACAAGAAATGTCATACTCTTAGAAGTCTTTCAGGATATTCTGAATACCAGTTTGTTCTAAATGTGTGAAACTGTACAAAGTGCAGTCGCAAGAGTTTCTCAAGTTTAGTACTGTGCTTCTTCACCTCCCAGCACCTCTTCATTCTTTCCTCGAATTCCGAAACAATTTGTATTCCCTGCCTTTACTACTCTTTCAGCATATGACTATCGCTGTCAGATGAAAGGCCAATCAGCATATCAATTTCAATTCTTAGTACGCAACAGAACGTCAAACGGCCTTTAAGAAAGGTTACTATTTTCATTACATTTACGTTATTAAAAACCATACGAAATATCAACAGCTGTCATAAAGTTATGCACACCAGAACAAACATTGTCACTGTGAAGATACAGAAGATATACCATTCTTCCATTCCTTCAGTAAAGTTCTGCAGCTCAATTCATTTCCTGAAAAGAGGAATTCTCTGGTCCACTCGTAGCCACAACTAGAGAATCAGAATATTTCTGTCGCTAACCGTCATAAATTGGTATAGTTTTTCACCAATTTATTATTTTCAGCCACGAAGACGTGAAAGGGAAGAGGGGGGACAAACACACTTCTCTTGCCAAGCAGTTTTCTCTAGTAATATGACGTGTTCAAATAGTTATCTTTAATTATCACTGTACGCCGTTTATCAGTCTTCCTAATGCGAAAAATCCAGTAGTAGTAGTGGCATGTGATGCAAGAAAGCAAATGTATGAGCTTATGCAGCATCAGCCAAAAAAAAAAAAAAAAAAAAAAATCACACCATTCCCTCCAAATGCCTGTCCAGTTCCTCCTTAAATTTATTTAACCTATCAACTTCAACAACGACAGATGGAAGTTTGTTCCAGCAATTAACCACCCGCTGGCTAAAGGCAAATTTCTGCATATCTATTCTACATCCGTCTTTTCTTAATTTGAATTTATGTCCCCTTAGATTCGTAATCTGAACAAGTGGAAGGATCCCATCAGAATTCAGCGTGTTCAACCCATTCAAGGCCTTATACACCTCAATCAGATCACCGCGCAGGTGCCTAGTCTCCGACCACTGCAATTTGCAGAACTTAAGCCTCTCTTGGTAACAGGATACCTTCATTCCCCTCACCAATCTTGTAGCCCTTCTCTGTACACGCTCAAGCAAATCTACATCCTTCCTAAAATGAGGCCTCCAGACCTGTACGCAGTACTCAAGGCGTGGCCTGACCATTGCCTTATACAGAGGGACAATCACCTCCTTTTCCCTGCTAGCAAAATTCCTATATATCATTGACAAAACCCCATGACCTGCCCTGGCAGCCTGTCTGCATTGCTCAGAAAACTTCATATCTGACTGCACAATTACTCCCAGGTCTTTTTCATTTTCTACCACCTTAAGTGAAGTACCACACATTTGGTACGTTTCTCTGGGGTTACTTCTACCCATATGCAGTACTTTGCATTTGTCAAGGTTAAACTTCAGTTGCCACTTAGCCCATCTGCCCAAATTATCTAGATCCTGTTGCAGTAGCACACTGCCATTAACAACCCTGCCAACCTTTGTATCATCTGCAAACTTCCACACTAAACCTGATATACCTTCATCAATATCACTGATAAATATACAAAACAACAGTGGACCCAACACCGAACCCTGTGGGACTCCACTAATAACATTAGTCCACGAAGAGCAGCACCCATTGATTACCACCCTCTGTCTTCTCCCACTTAACCATCCTTTTATCCATTGTAGCAACTTACCCTTAATACCATTCTGCTCCAATTTGTACAGTAGTCTTCCATGCGCAACAGTGTCAAAAGCTTTCCTGAAATCCAAGTATGTGATATCAAAATTATGTTTTGCATCCAGTTCCTTTGTAACCACATCATAATATCCTATCAAATTTGTCAGACAAGACTTTCCCTTAACAAACCCATGCTGTGTCTGAATTATTGCTGTAGTCTTGTCTAGATGATCCTGCAATGCAAATTTAAACTGTGACTCCATTATTTTACCCGGAACAGAAGTTAAACTAACTGGTCTGTAATTACTCGTGTCATCCTTCGATCCCCCTTTGTGAATTGGGGATACATTTGCACATCTCCAGTCCGTGGGGACCTCCTCTGAGTCCAAGGATGCTGTCATAATTATGGCTAAGGGTTTTCTTAGTTGCTTTGCCGCCTCCTTTAATATAACTGGATAGATCCCATCCACCCCAGGTGCTTTTCTTATGTTTAACTTCAACAATTTCTCCTCCACTTTGCTTTCAGTTATTACAAAATCATTAAGCACCCTACTACAATTTGATAACCTTCTGCTATTTTCAAACCTTAATAACTCCTCATGTGTGAATGCCAGGTGCTTTTCTTATGTTTAACTTCAACAATTTCTCCTCCACTTTGCGTTCAGTTATTACAAAATCATTAAGCACCCTACTACAATTTGATAACCTTCTGCTATTTTCAAACCTTAATAACTCCTCATGTGTGAATGTAGATGCAAAATACTCATTCAGTTTGTTTGCTATCTGAGCAGGATCATCAACAGTCAAACCATCGATATCAAGTGGACCAATCAGATTCATCCCCTTCCTTTTAGAGTTTATATAAGTAAAGAAATCCAAGAGTTTATATAAAGAACACATACTCTATTTACCTTTTAGAGTTTATATAAGTAAAGTGTATTCATGTCTAGCGGCACCAGGGGTTCCCCCAACTCCGCGTTGCTTTCATTGTAGGTGTAAGAGTTCACTGTAAAGGCCAGATATTTAAAACTGTATGGATTTTGTACGTGTAGTGTATTATTACTAAATTATAGTTGCTCAGAGCGAAACGGATACAAAAATATAGATTGTGACGGGTTTAATGATAGGAAATATTTATTTCCTGTTATTTGTATGTATCTAATCTAATATATGTATATTTCCTATTATTAAACCTGTCACAATCTATATTTTTGTATCCGTTTCGCTCTGAGCAACTGTAATTTAGTAATAATAATGAATCCAGAGCGCACAGGCCTCTTTAATCATAGGTGTAGTGTTGTGTATCGTTGTACTTCTGGCCATTTAGCCGCTAGGCCCCCTGCTGGTGCCCAACGTTGTCCACACTTAGCCTCGTGGAGGCAGACCAGGTACCCAGTAGTTGATATTTTACTCTGGCAGGCCATGCCACCTAGTTTCTTGAGATTTGAGTGGCTAGGGCCTATAAAAAAAAAAATAATAAAATAAAAAAAATTGTGGGGAAATAATTGCTGAAAAAGGTTTAAGCCGAAAGAGTTTTGCATGCGTGGTTTGAATTTGAACATGTTTTAATTTTTGACATTGTGTGGGACATGCACTGGTGTATAAACAGAGTAGAGGAGGGAGACTGAAAACTGTGGGGAAAAGTCAGAAGTATGGGGACAATAGAGTATGTGTTCCCAAAAGCAGTGGGGCAGGCCCATGCCCTACCAGGAGTAGAGAAGCAGGGAGTGGCAGGGAAGGGGGGAACAGGAAACCGTTTCCTGGGGATTGGGAATTAAAGGTGAATAGGACTAGGGAGTCCTATTCAGACCGCCATATGGCGTACCGCAGGTAGTTCCTGCATTTATATCCAGTCCGGGTTTTATGTCACTTGGTTTGTTTGCATGCTATTTTCTTTGTTCTTTGTAGGGTCCTTTGATCTGTTTGTGGCCTCACTTCGGTCGGGGTTGTCTTCTTCCATGCGCATTTTGATTTCCTCTTGCTTTTTGCAGTCTTGTGGCGTGGTCGATTTTCTTCGAGTATGCAATTTCCTTTTATTCATTGTGGAACGGCAATTTCCGTTCTTCTTCGGTCGAAGACTTCTCGTGCAAACCGGCGGAAAGCCGCACAGTCGTCTTCTGGGTCCAAGAGATGGTGTTGTTGGTTTTTGATGTAGGTATTTTCTTTTAGTTATTATCACGCTTCTGTGTTCCTCATAGTACTCACAGTCGTGCATTATATGATGCCATGTTTCAGGCTGACCGCAGGCGCAAGTTAGCTCCTCCGTTATACTTAGCATGGGCCATGGCCCGTTAGTAAGTAGGTTGCATTTAATCCCGGGTTAAACCACGGGGGGTGGGGGCTGGCTGGCTTTTGGATACGTCTTGGCAACCAGTGGTATGAATCTCTTCGTCACTTCGCCTTTGTTTGATGCTGTCCATCTGTCCTGCCACAGCTGTAGCAGGTGACCCACGATTCTATGCTTTTCTGCTTTGCGGTTGTTGTTTGGTTCTAGGGTGAGTCCATAGATTGTAGTGGGTGTTTCCCTTAGACAGGTGATACATCAGCCAGCAGCAAGTCCCCTCCAGGTCCAATGGGAAGACTCCTGTCAAGACTTGGAGGGCATGCGTGCTGACTGTTCTGCATGCACGAGAGATGAGCATAATGCTAACCTGGATTGTGTCCAGGTGTCTTTTATTTACTACTGTTCCTGCTTTTTTTGTACCATATCAGGGATCCGTAGGTTATGGCTGGAATGAAAATTGCTTTGTAGTACAGGGACAGGGTTTTTCTGTTTAATCCCCAGTCCTTGAGTGAGACTCTTGCTATTAATGCTGCATAATTCCTTAGTTTTTCTTTCAGGTGGATGATGTGAGGGGTGAAAGAAAAATTACTGTCTATTGTAATTGCTAAGTATCGTATTTGTTTTGCAAGTTTGATGGTTGCTCCTGTTATCTTTATTTGCAGTGGTCTGTGGATGTCGAGCACTCCATTCAGTAGAACAGAGTTAGTCTTTGTGGGTGAGATCTTCAACATGTGTAGCTTTACAAATCCTGTAACACCTGTATTGCCTGGTTTGCATGAGTCTCCAGGCCCGATCTGGAGTCCGCCTCAACCATCAGGACCAAATTGTCAGCAAAGGCCTGGCAGTTCACTTCGCCCAAGTCCTGAGCTAGAAAGTCGTCAAGGACAATGTTCCACAGGAGTGGCCCCGGGACCGAGCCCCTGCAGACCCACTTTTCGAAAAGTTGTTACCACCTCAATTCTTCGGTCAGTTAGGTAATCCTTTATACACTTTTAAAGGTTTGTTGGGAGCACTGCCTCCCGGAGCCGGCCACCACAGGGTGTTGAATGCCCCGCGCAAAGTCCACTGCAATGACTAGGAAGTACTTCCTGTCACATTGGGTTGCTTTGTATATAAGGTTTTAGATTACTTCTATGGTTGATAATCTTGGTTTGACTAATGGACAGAAGTTGGAAGACTTCCTACCAAACTCGATATTCACTGTTATTAACCAACCCTTCTGTCTCCCAACATTCTGAAACACGCTTTAGGAGGCAACCATAGACATCACTATGGTAACAAAAAGTAGAGAATTATATCACAGACTGGACAGTCCAAAGTGATTGGTCAACATCTGACCATAGGACAATTACATACTCCATAAAAAGAAACCCACAAAGAACACCGATAATAAGGCAGATGCAGGGCAGATTCAATTTTGAAAAGCTAACTGGGACATACTTAAAGAGAATCTTCGTAACCAGGAGCAACTCTACATGGAAAACGCACGGAAAGCTGGCTCCTGAAGTGGAAAACCCAGAAACACTGCAAAAAGAAGTGACTGAAATAGCCATGAAAAGAAGAGTACCCAACACCAGAGCTCCAAAGACTGAGAAAGACAGTACAAGCGAAACGAAAAGAATTCCAAAGGGCACGAAGAACATGGCCAGCAGTGGAAGTTGCGAAACTGATATCGTCAACTCAGAAACCAGTACACAGACAAAATCAAAAAGAGAAAAAGGGAAAGCTGGCAAACTTTGTCCAAACAACAGGAAATACTTACCCCTGGGGGGGGGTACAAAATCACAACCAGCAGGATGCCCAGAGGCGAAGTGACAACGGCAACCAAAACCCGCAAGGCAATATGACCACAACGTGGAAAGACTCAGTAACAAATATTCTTGCAACAATCATACAGAAACTGCCAACAGAGATGACATTGGAGCAGACAGAAATATGCCAAACAAACGCACAATATGCAAACGCCCAAAGAGAACCACCATTCACTCTTGAATGGTGGTTCTCTTTGGGCAGAACAAAAAACAAGCGATGTCCCAAGTTCAGATCTAATCGAACCAGAAATGATTAAAAAGACAGCAGAATATGCTCCCCAACTCCTTCTGCGACTCTATAACTCCTGCTTGGCAGAAGGCCACTTCCCAACTTTCCATCACTCAATGGAAAACAGCTGTACTACAATTGATACCAAAAAGCCCAACAAAAACACTGGAGTTACCAAACATTGTATAGACCGATAGCCCTGTTATCAGCAGTTAGCAAGATTTATGAAAGGCTATTGCACAAGAGAATCAAACACTACTACACAGAAGCAAATCTCAGCACTCCAAAACAACATGGCTTTAAACAGGGTTATTCAACCACAGATGCAATTCTGGATCTTCTCAACAAAGCCACGCAATGCACCACAAGTATTTTCTAATGATTGCAGTGGACTTTGCTGGGGCGTTCGACACCATCTGGTGGCCGAGCGTCCTGGCAAGGCTCCGTGCTGCATCTTTGCCACAAAATCTTTATGACAGCCTAAAATCCTATCTCACGAACAGGGAAATGCAGATCCTCACGCCTTATGCTATCTTCACCTGTCTTGTCCGCAGGGGTTTCCCCCAGGGATCGGTCCTGGAGCCACTCCTGTGGAACATTGTTCTAGTTGACTCTCTCTGCCAGGAATTGGGTGATGTGGAGCCACAGGCTTTTGCTGATGATTTGATCTTATCCACAGCAGCGGGCTCAAGAGCAAATCTGGAAAAGCAAGCAAACAAAGCACTGCAAACCCTACAGGAGTGGGCCAAAATAAACAATCTAAAAATAGCGCCGGAAAAGACCAGCTCCGTCCTTCTTAGAGGAAAGCTTAAATTAAACAGGCTGCCACAAATCAAAATAGAAGGTACCACTGTCAGACTAACCAACCAGATAAAGTACCTAGGGATAATTATAGATAGCAATCTCTCATTTAAACCCCATTTAAATTACCTCAGGAAGAAAATATGCAAATATACAGGACTCATACTAAGAATAACGCGAAAGGACTGGGGACTAAACAAGAGGACCCTCTCCTTATATTATAAAGCCTTATTTATACCAGCAATTATCTACGGCTCACCTGTATGGATGACGAAGACCAACTCAGCAACAAATAGGAAAATATTAGCAACAATACAAAGGAACACACTACTAACCATCACTAAGGCAAGCAACACAACTAGTACGGCAGCACTTCAGGTCATTGCTGGTGCACTGCCCCTTGACTTAGAGGTAGTACGAACTGGATTAATGTATTTTTACAAAAAAGGCAATACCAATCACAACTAACGGCTTAACCCTCAATGTTACCAATGATTGGAAGCAAGAGCAAAAAAGAATCGATGCACACCTAACTCACATTTGGCAGACAAGGTGGAATGAAACCACCAAAGGAGCAATAACACACAAATTTCTTCCCCTTGTAACAAAAATGTACCCAAAAGCACCAGCATGGATATACCCGGGCCTCAACACTACCTACTTATTAACAGGCCACGGCCCGTTCAGAGATAAACTAAACACAATGGGCATAATATAAGACAGGAATTGTCCATGTGGAGAACCAGAGACTTGGAGTCACGTCATGCATGACTGCGACAACTATGAAGATATAAGAGCAAGTCTTATTGTAAGAATTCAGTATAACCCAATCCACCAAGAGTCCCGACTATTGGACGCTCAGGAAGATTACACAGCACTAACTAACTTCGCAATACAATTATTCACAATAGATATATCACAAACCAAATGTCATGGACGAAGTAAAAATAAAGGAGAGACACAGAAGAGTCAAAGCAAGAGCAAAAGAATAATATCTCAGCATAAAGAAATAGACATTTCTTTATGCTGAGATAAAGAATTTGAAACTCAAGAGACCTGTGCAGGGCTACTCCTCCTGCGGCCGACCATCTCTGACTTGATACAAATGCGCCACAACGAAGTTCCTGAAAATGACGAAAACTGGAATGACATCAGAACTAGTGTGCCACCTGGCTATCAAATCTCGCACCTGCGAGATTTCTTTAAAACCCTAATCTCTGGTGGGGGGACACACTCCCTTCCCCCTTGCCAACCCTATTTCCCTCTGGTGAGGCATGGGCATGACCCACTGAAAAACGGGGGTCACCTTCCCTATCGACCCTTCTGCTTCCTATTTCACCCCCAGCCTTTTGCCTCCCCACCCAAATCTGTCATCTTATACAGTGATTAGCCCTACATCAAAATTCTAAACCACACCAAAATTCTTGCCCGACCTAATTAGGCTTTATCAAAACCTTCAGCGTAAAACCCCAAACAGTGCTCCTAAAGCAAAAAATCCAAATTCACAATAAAACATCCTCGCGACTATTTATTTTTCTAATTTTTATTTTATTTATTTTGGTCCTAGCCACTGAAATCCCAGGAAAGTAGGTGGAAGGACCTGCCAGAGTACTGATTCAATCACTGGTAACACCCGGCCGGCCTCGCTGTGGCTGGTATTGGTAACGTCAGGCCCCACTAGGGGTTCAGCAGCTAACAGGCCAGATGAACAATGGGCACAACATACTACATATCCCACACACTTTTAAATCTCTGGCTTGACTGATACAGAGAACATACACGGAGATGGAAGAAATTCCAGGAACCGTTATACCCCATTAGAGGTATATAGGCTACCTCTGCCGGTGGCCAGATTCTCCGCACCTTCTGGTATTCTTTTCTCTTTATTTGAACTTGCTTTCACAGTCTTTGTAATTCCGGGGTCCACCACGGCATGGCTCCTACGGAGGGTGTCTTCCCTTTCACCGCCATTTCTGCAGTGGTTATAATGTGGGTGACTTTCTCGGGCATTATCGTGAAGCAGGCACACACCTTTTGACAGCTTTAGCCGTAATTTTGCTTTTTTTTTAGCAGTGCGTAGCTTTATGAGGAGGTTGGAATAATACTTCGCCGCCACAGTACAGCCCCTTTGAAGGTAATGTGTTATATGTAGTATTACACCATGCTGATTCCTCCCAACTGATAACATCACCCTACCAGCACCTTTTCTTTTTTTTTTTTTTTGGGGGGGGGGTGATTCTGCATGCTTCCCTTGTTTTGACATTTTTAGTTTTGGGATCATAGTGATGGATCCAAGTTTCATATCCATGGTGACTAGCTGCAGAAAAAAAAAAACTCCTCTTGCTTTTCCTGAAAAATTAACATTTCATAGGCACATTGTGTCTTTTCCTTCTCCTGGTAAGGGGTCAGAAATTTGGGAACCCATCTAGCAGACACTTTATTCATATGCAACTGTTGGCAGATGACGTTCTCCACAGACCCTACACTACTTTGAAGCTAATACGGCGATCTTCCAGGAGGTTCTTCCACTTTTGAATTGTTTGTACCAATGATGTGCAGAAACACTAACCTGGGCCAAAAAAAAAAAAAAAAAAAAAAAAAAAAATTAAATAAATAAAATCTTTCTATCGCAATTACTTCTGGGTGAATACAAATATTTTTTAAAGCCCCACGTAGTAAATTCAATCGAAGATTTTACCATTACGTTGCTTAATAATATTCATATACAACTCTGAAATTCGTTACTCTCAACGATGGGATAAGGACGGTAATTCTTGAAACGCTGGATGTATTAAAGATCGAACCCAACAATTAGTTTAACTTAGCAAATGTTACCTTTTTCACTATAGTTAGAATCATACAGTTACCATGTATATACTCTACCAATTTATGATGGTTGTCGACAGAAATATTCTGTTCTTTAGTTCTAACTCTGGGTGGACCAGAGAATTCCACTTTTCCTTTTCCGGAATCTATAGTTACCATTCTTATGTTATATCTTTTTAAAACTTACATTAGATTTATGAAACATCCTTCCACTAACTTGTATTAGAAATACACCAGACCTTAAGATCATCACAGTAGGAAGGTTATACATTATTATTATTATTTAGTTACTAATCGGTTAAATGAGAAGAAACCATGTACGGATTCACTCTTAAAATTGATAACTTTCAACTAAATGAACTCGCCCATCCACTCCTCCCATTCTGATAAACATTTTTGGGAACACTGTCGCTTACGTCGCAGTTCCATAATTACTACTCAGAATTTCAAACTCACGCATACTACGCACTGGGATTAACAAAAATATTTCTGACTGACGTGTCCCGACATTTAGTGAACAAATCTGTCCCTTTATGTGCACTACGAGCACTTTCTGCTTATTTTCTCCTCCTGAACTTGTAGTGAGGCTTGGAAAATATCTAATAGTCAGCAATATCGTGACTTGGCAATCAGTTATCTTCGAAGTTGTGCATCTTATAGTGAGGTCATGTCATCGGGTATTTTAATATCACAAGGTGAAATATGTTTATACTGCACGTATAATAAAAATAATGCTAAGCTGTCAATGTCACGTTGCGGTCGTGGCGAAATTACAGTTTTACGTAAACGAGAGAAACAATCCAGGTTGGTTGCATTTTCAGATGGTTGGCACAACTGAAAAAGAAATCCAAGAAAATGTACAAAGTTCATTAAAAAATAAATAACCAAGTTAGTTGATGTATGCAGTATGTTATATTTCAGGCACGTTCGATTTTGTTTTAAATTACTTTTCTTCTTTCTTTTTCTGTGATTGATAGAAGAGAAAAGTAAATATATCTCCTTATCAATTAATTACTAAGATTATAACTTTACAGAACACTTAATAAAATTTTATAGTTTTACGTTCTCTTAATTTAGCTGTTCAATTTCATTATTAACTAGATAATATTTATTACTCTTCTCCCCTACACTTCTAAGTCTCTTTCCTCTCTGTATATGCATCTCTTCACAAGTGACACTACATTTACGAGGTATCGCATGTGAAGAGATACATATTTGTACAATACTGCATTAAAACCACATTTCATCTATGAATTTCTCTTTTCCACACAATGAACTAGAATTCTCCCCCCCCCCACAAAATAAGTGCCAGATTTCTCTTTGTCCGATTTTAATGAAATTTAGAATGCCTCAAAGAATATTGATAAACGACCCAAATATAAAATTTCATGAAAATCCGTCCACTTGGAGTCCCTCTGTTACATGCGGGGGAGCGCCGGGCGGACAGGCATGAAGACGATAAACGCATATGCAAAAACGAGGTGTGGAAATAAAGTTCCTGGACTGGTGTTGTTGCGGTCATGTTCGAAGAGTTTAAAAATGAACCGAAGTGGCATGTTGTAGTTCAGGCTTCCTCCAAACAGCTTGGAGGACGTTTGAATTCCAAGTTTGAATCCTAATTTCCTTGACTGTATTATCACTGGATATGAATTTTAGGTGTTTCCGTACAACCCAGAGACGAAGCGTCAGAGAATACAGCGCCTTCAAAGCATCACCACGGCCCAAAAAGTTTCGTTTACAGAAGTTCAGGATCAAGACGTAAGGAATTTGTACCTGAAGGTGAGCGAGTCGATGCTGCGTTTTACGTACAAATGAGCCAAAGACTACTAAAGCACACTTCTCGGGTGAGCAGTAATTTCGAGATAAAGGTAGCTGGTTTTTGTCTGACAATGTCCCGCCCATTCCGCACTTGTTGTGAAGACATTTCTCACGAAACATGGCACCATACAGATCAACTATCCACCCTACTCTCCCGATCAAAAGGTTCGAAAAAGTATATTTTTTTTATAAACACTTCATTTTAATTTTATTTCCCACAATACAGGAAGGTTTCCGATTATAATGTGCAAAGATAAATTTCAGAGCATAAGAAATTATCTCTGAAAATAAAATGGAGTGCATATTTTCCGGCTGAGTCGGATGCCCTCATGAGTAGCATAATTGGTATAATCACCGAACTCTCCAGTGTTGGGAAGACCTGGATTCGTATCCCGTCAATGATACGAGAAGTTTTATGGGCCTTTTTTACAACGTGGTCGAGCTAGTAGATCTCAGGAGAGGATAGCATGGCTTTTTCTCCCACAAGCCCGGGTTTTTCGCCTATCAAACCACGCAACACACGCAATTTATAGACATTATACATGGCCTGAATTGCTGATACGCCTACAACCAACCTAAGTTGGTCCTCAAAATACCTACTTTTTCTGATGAGCGTTAGATTAACCCATCAACAACAATATCTAATGTATGTACGTATTTAATTTATAAATTAATTTAACAATTCCATATATTAACGTTACTTAAAATAGCCATGAAACCTATAATTCTCCTGACGCATATTCTATATAGGAATTAAAACTGAATAAATATATAAATTTGCTTTTGGAAGTCCTCTAGAACCGGAGGGGGTCGAAATGGGCCCATTTCTCCCCCATCGGGTGATGGTTTTGCTCATCTCACGACTTGATGATGGGTATTACCTTCACTGCTGCACGCCTATCCGCGCACCATAGCTCACATGGGCAACTTAAATTTACAAAGATAATTATATCACTGACAAACATATCTGATACAAGTTCTGAACATCATGCAGGAAATAGTAACTAACTTAGAATTAAATAATATACTACTTTGCATACAAATAAAATTTAATGCATTTACATTTGATTTATATAAGCAAGTTACTCAAAATCTATTCTAAAAAAAAATCAGAGTTTTGTTTAAACACCATTTTCTATACACCTTTATATTTCGCTTTCGCACAAGGAAAAATGTTCCTTGCCAGTCGAAGTTCTCTCCAATCTCTCGGAGCCACTTTTCACTACATTAACAACTTCATATTTATCCATAAACTTTCTTATTGGGCATTCTTCAATGGACCAAAAAGATGTCAGTCTGAGGAGCCAAATCCGAACTGTATGACGGACAGGAAAACACAGTACAGCGCAGTTTTGCGTTTACTTTTGTGTACAAAGTGGCACCTTTCCTTTCTTGCTATTTACGACTCATTGTAAGTCACTTTGTTCAAGGGTTTCGTTCAAGCCTCAGAATTTATCCACGTTTAAATTTGAATCACACTACTCCATGGATTTTCGTTTCTGGCTCAAAGTAGTGTATCCATGTTTTAGTTTTCATAGGTCAAGCCATGAACACATTTTTGAATATCCCAGGTGGTTAATTTTTGCGGTCATCCTTATTTCAATTAACTCCAAAGAGTAAAGGCAACTCCAATTTTGACAGTAACAAAGGCTCAACTCAGTGCCGTTAACGATTCTTTTACACGTGTGACCCACGTTATACTCATCACGACCTTGAAAGGGTATCCGAGTACATGATTGGTTTTGGGAGTCCCTTCTGTGTCGGGGGCTAGGATACAGTGCACCCCTCATGTGCTGATCCCCACTTACGTTTCGCAGACATCTGTCTCCCCCCCCTTCTTTGCCACTTAAGACAGCATCGCATTCCTTTACGACGAAAATCGCTACCTATATTTTGAAAACTGATTTCACGTAAGCTATCGAAAGGTTTTGAAATTGTGTAGCGAGAAAGGGAGAACACTATTTTAAACAAGTTTCAGTATTTTTAAATTAAATTTTAATTGTGAATAAAAAAAAACCGTGCATTTAGAACGACACACGTACAAAGTAGTATTTATTGTATTAATTCTAAATTAATGGACTTGTGCACTGTAATTTATCAAAGTACGCACGATGGATGCTATATAAGTTACCTACCTGACTAAAAATAATGTTACGGTTTGAACTTTTATATTATTAAGGTATGCCTTTAGAGTTTACACGCAACTAATATGACATAAAAACCCTTTCCAAAATCGTTTGGAGAAATAATTTGTAATTTCTATTCCAGTTAACATCTGAGGCAGTGCAACGTTTGAATACACAGCAGTAATTAAATTCCTCATCACAGAAGGCAAGTATTCCAATGGGATTCACAAAAGCTGATTAACGTATATGGACAAGATTCCCCACTGGTTACATCAAGTAGCGTTCTTGAGCAAGCAATTTAAATGGGAAAGGGAGTAAAATATGGCCTTATATGCTAATGAGCTATAATAATAATAATAACAACTATTATTATTAATAGCAGTAGTAGTAGTAATAGTAGTATTTTAACCATAACGATGAAGGAACCCGAAAATAGGATGCCTTTTTCAGGTACCACTACCAAAAAATGTGTGAAAAGGTCGAATTTATGCTAATGCTACAGGTTGCGCATACCAGAACCAAGTGTTTTGTGCATAATTGATGATACCAGGAACGTCAAAAGTTTCTTCCTGCTGAGTCCCAAAGATGTTGACTCAACTTCAGAAAGACAAAAAAAAAAAAAAAAAAAAGAGAAGAGATCCAGAAACCATAGAATTCTTTACAACGGGAAAACAGAGGATTGCTGAAGCAAAACGTACAAGGCTCAAACAGTGCGCTGGGAAGATCATGGCAATATTCTTCTGGGACTCAAAAGGGTGGCTTTCTATCTTGTCGAATAAGCTCACAAAGACTGCATAATTTCGCTTCACATGGCGCTCTGGTGTTTCAAAAGTCATGTGTTAGTATTAACCTCTTTGAAAGAGCCATGGTATCGAAACGTGGCGTGGCTTCAACTATCAACTTGAACATCTGCGCCTTCAAATGAGCCGAAATCGCTGGATGGCTAAACAGCACCTTCTATAAGTCACAAACCCAGGCACTACCAAGAGGTACATCCAGACTCTTCCAACGCATCCCTTACGAAGCAGAAATTTGGGGTTCAGCCGAGTTTTGGTTACTCAAATGGGCCACATGGAAGTCTAAGTTACCTCCATATCAGCGAACTACAGCAGTCTGGAACGATTGCCAGTGAAGATGGAACAGACGCTTTCACTGTGAAGATGCTCATGGGAAAGATCTCTGCCCCCAACATCTGGGACGTGATCCACTGGAGAGTTCCTCCTCCTCCTGCGCTGAGAGCAAAGTCATAGTTGTGCGCGACCCATGGGACATGTCTGAATGGTTCTTCCAACACAAATGTTAACGACGATACAATCGCTGGACGTTGATCTGTACCGGTTTCCTGTGACAAGCAGTACAGGAGAAGAATACTAATGAAAGCACGTGATTTTCTCCCTACCCAGTAGGGTGACGAATTTGAACTGTAAAAATCTATCTGTGAACTCTAAAAAAAAACGCGATCTGTGCCATTGTATTCTGTGAACCACGAATCCTATGATCTGTTTCTTATATTCTGTCTATCTTGTGGACTCCTCTGACCACAAGGTCGTACCAGAGTATAAACAGAAAATTTAATTTTAATTTTTAGATGTATGGAGAACTGGTTCACATGACATCTGTTCATGGATTTTATTTTATTTATCAATTTTGTTATTCTTCATTATCAATCTTGGTATCTTATTTTACAATACTGTATTATATTACTATCCATGGGAACCCCTAGCAGCATGCTGTGATGGGTGCATTGTATCGTGTCCTTACGTACAATAAAGATTAATTTAATTTATTGTCCGGTCCATGGTATACCGGGGTAGAATAATATCATGATGCCGTTTTTCCAATGATAAATTTAAAAGCTACTGTTCTCAGCAAATAATTCCAACGAGAATCTTTCTTTTTAAGAAGGGTAGTTTCTTTAAAAGAAAAGAAATGGATTAGGTACATTTAAGGTCAAGAGGGGTATACTGTACTGATATGTATGATAAAAAAATAAATCTTCTATCCGTGCTTTCATACATAGTATGAAAACTTTTCTAGTGCCTCTCGTATATTATAGAAGAGAATAAAAATAGCAAGAACATTTTATAAACAAATTATTACATTTTAAACAATTTTCTTTCCATAATAAGCAAAAGCCTGAGGCTTCCTTGCACCATATGGCTAATAATAATAACAACTGATGTCTCTTTCCTCCCTCCATGCAGAAAAAAAAAAAGTCTCTTTATGCTAGTCTAGAGCAACGTTTCTGAATTATAAATTTGATAATCGTTAATTTCTTAACCTTGATCAGAATTTATTTGAAACTTCAAAAATTTTCCATGCTTTCAGAATTGGGTAAACTGCGAACGAACGCATCAAGTGGAACTTACAATGCAGTATTGTGCTGTTAAACTCGGTAAACCCGCACAACTACAATAGGTCAGTGGTGTTGCTGTGTGGGGAGGCGCATTGGAGGAGACGAGGAGGGGGTAGAAAAAGAGAGCCACGATAGTTGTTTGTAGACATTAAGGCGCGGCGGTCGTCTGTCGGTGGACACTGGTAGCTATCAGGGTAAGTATTTTATTACGTCGAATTGGATACTTGGATAAATGCCACCCTGCGGATGGTGGCAGCTCACAATAACAGCAGTGGGACTATGCACGTGTTGAAAGAGAAAGAGAAACAGTCGTCAAATGAATAAAATTTAATGATTAAGACTAAAGAAATCTTTCAGAAAACAGGAACTTAACTGCTTAATAGTTAAGGCTCAAGGATCTTTTAGCATTTCTGCGATGAAGAAAAAATAAAGATTGGTAGAATTTATTTTATTGGAATATCTCGTTACGCGATATATAAAAGCCCTTGTTTCAAGTGTACTGTATTTGTATATTTACTGCAGTTACAGATTATTTTTGATGTCATAACACTAGAAACTTTATTTTTATTAAAAATAAAGGCGGGACCCAGAACAACTCTCAACTGAGTACCTTACATCTTTCATAAAATAAATAACACATTATAAAAACATAAAATATATAAATTAATTATAAAAAAAATACACTAGCAACTCATCCATATCTTAAAAAAAATGTGACTATCAAGAACTCCAACATCATAAACAGACTTTTAAAACTAAGTATTGTCCATATCTTCTTGGTAAAACGAATCTTCTTATTGTTCAGCTTCTCTTTAATTTTACAATTAACTGCATGGTGAAACCAAGCCCCTGCAGCGAACGTGAATATGGGGAGGGACACCGCCTTGTAGTAAAGGAGTATGGTGCGCTTGCAAAAGTCCCCAGTCATTCCTGACTATTGAGGCTGAGAAGTTTCTTACTTTTATGTTGAGATTCTGAAGATAATAAAAATAAATTTTCTGTTTATACTCCGGGACGACCAAAGGGTCAGAGGAGTTCACAAGATAGATAGAAAGAATACAAAAAACAGCATCTGTTCAGTAGTCACGGGCTTGAACCCCGGTCACTCAAGGCACGTGTACTTATGCACCCGCGCGCGTGACCAATAGGCTACGGCGGCCTATATGAGGGAGGAAAGTAAGTCTATGGTCAATGATGACCCCTAGGACTCCGGTTTGGGTCACAAGAGGTAACTGCGTGCCTTGGATTTTAGCCTGGAGGGCCTTCGAAGGTCAAGCTTGGCTCTAAAGATCATCATATTGGTTTTTGTCGGATTGATTGGGAGCTTATTGGTTTGAGTCCAGTCGGCAAGAACGCGGTTTGTAGTGGTCTCAAGGGCTCGCCGAGAGCGGCAGGAGGAGATGTAAGAAATAACTATGGTGAGATCATCTGCGAATGCAATGATCTTGGTACTGTCGAAGCTGCGGCGAAGCTAGTCCCGAAGAACCAGGTTTCAGATTAAGGGGCCCAATACGGAGCCCTGTGGACGTCCTCTGTAAATTGGTCGTGTTAGTTGCCTATGTCTTGCCTGTACTGTAACGGTTCTGTCGGCGAAGCAGCTCCTGATTAACCAGTAGAGTTGTGGTGGGCAATCAGCAGAGCGCAGCCTCTCAAGAGTGCTCTCCCACCATACCCAATCAAAAGGCCCCCTCAAATTCTATAAAGACGGCCAGTTCGTACTTTGCCTTGGAGGTCTCCAGATGGAGTATTATTTCTCAGAGTGCATCCTCACAGGAGCGACCTTGTGTGATCCATATTATGAAGGAGAGATAAGTCCTTTGTCTTGAAATATGCTTACGATTTTTATGGCTATGAGTCGTTCCAGAATTTTACCAAGGTTGGGTAAGACTAGAAACTTTATGCATAAGAATAAAAAATTTCCATAACTGTAGCTCGTTTCTTCAGTGTTGCTCTCACAAGCAGCTATGGTCCCAGTGTTCAATTCGCCGACCAAAATGTTGTTAATTTATGTATACTTTTTTTTCTTATGAAATTTCCCAGTACCACTGCAAATGTGTGGGGCAGGATCAAATGGTGGGGCCGGATCTATCTAATTGCAAAGTTGGAATTTGATTACCCAGCTTTTTTTATTTATTATTTTTTAAAAGTCAACTATAATATAGTTGAAGGAATACATTTGCAATCTCAAACTAGGAGTAGATCTACCAAATAAAAAGACGTCGCATTTCTAGTGCTGGATCAGAAAATAGGAATGAGAGCTGGACAATATTTCCCTTCTTTCTATCTATAATTATGAAGCCTTAATGGTGCAGATTTTGAGTGCACCTATTACGCTGTCCTGACGGGCACTCTTACTGTGGCTAAACGGCGCAGTTCCATATGCGGTTATGCGATCTACGTTGTCTGGTGGGCCAATGTGCCTTAATCTTCATTGATCTTGCTCATGGATACGAAGTTGCTTTCATTACTAGTTTGTCGAACTCTACTTTTTTGAGAATTTTGTTCTAGATGTATAACAACTTGATGACACATTGAAAACCCTCGTTGGTTAAGTCTATATCAAGCAATCAATCAAGTATTAAAATATTTCGAAGTATTGAAACTTTTTTTCTTGATGAAGGAATGCCGTCGAAATTTATAATTTTTTTTTTTTTGAATTACTATGAAAAGAAACATACTTCATGTTATGCATAGTGTCTGGCATATTCAGTAAGCAATTACTGAAAACTGGGGTCGATCATGAGGACAGAAGCATCAGGCGATCAAAATACTTTAAATTACGCACTAAAGAAAAACTATTTGCTTAAGTGGTTTGTAAAATTTTAACTGATCACAAATTCAGGCAAAAGAAATGATATAATTTAAAGATGATATATATAAAACGACTTTTGAACACTTAGAAAAATGAACTGAATCCTTAAATAAATTTAGTTATATGGAATGGATGTTTTTAAAAAAAAGTACACCTGTTTTGGAGGAAGTACCAAATATGTACATTATTCATATGGAATTTCAAACTAACAAAAAGTTATTCAGTCAGCTTTTTATTTGCTTAAATTTAATTTCAGAAGGGAGGAATGATGATGGATTATAAGAGGTCGCACTACGATCGGCGATCAGTTTTTTTCTTAAGTTTGTATTTCAGGAGCAGACCCCCTAACTCGAAAATCATCTAGCTTTTTTTGCTTGGATTCTGACGCATAATGTAAATGAAATACCGAAAGAATATTTTGAATTATTATTCAAAATTATACAGTAATTAGCAACACCTTAACTCTGCCAGTCGAATACCAACTTTTCAAATTATATATTTGAGAAAAATCTATAATTCATTTAAAACGTTTTATAATTTAGAAACATACAAATTAACCACACTGAAAAATCACACCAAAAGCATTTATATTTTCTTGGAGAACTTATTTTCCTGGAATTTTTTTTTTTTAAGCACGTTCGCAAATGATTAAAGAGCCTGTTGTTCTCGGCATGTCTGTCTCGACCCCTTAAAGGCCGGATTTCAATTACAAAACACAGTTGGTTTGCCAACTGTTTTTTTATAATTGGTTATCCAGTTTTCTCTCTGACCGCTCACTGAGGGTGATGGTAGATGGCTCTCTGTCTTCTGACTTCCCCGCTAATGTGGTGTGCCCCAAGGTTCGGTTCTTTCTCCCACTCTTTTCCTGTTGTATGTTAATGACCTTCTTCCATTGACCGGAAATCCAATCCACAGTTTTGTTGATGACAGTACATTGCATTCCACCTTCCAGTTTGAGGAACCTTGCCCTGCTCAAACAGCTTCAACTTCTCGAATATCCGCTACTAATTCCTTAAATGCCGATCTTCAGTGGGGCAAAGACAACTTAGTTGACTTCAATCCTTCTAAAACTCAGTCCTGATAAGGACCGAGTTTCAGAAGGGATTCTTCTGCTCCTATGCTTATCTTTGGTGACACTCCGATTTCTAGGCAAGATGATATATCTCTTTTGGGGATTACCTCGACTTCTAATCTCTCTTGGCACAAGCACATTACAAATATTGCTTCCTCTGCATCCAAAAAACTTGGTTTTCCCACATATGAGGCGGTGCCCCCAAAACCTCTCTCAGGCTTCTAGATTCCATTCAGAAGAAGGCAGTTAGGTTAATTAATGACTCATCTCTAACAGAATCTCTCCACTCTCTGTCTCATAGACGTACTGTTTCTGCCGCATGCCTTTTCTACGGATAATTCCATTGACACTGTTCTTCTGAATTGGCTTCTATAATTCCTGCTCTCTTTCAAAACAGTCCAAACACGTGCCGCCACCAGCCAACATCCATTTACTGTCTAACTACAAACTCACAGAACCAACTTTTCATCTTCCTCGTTTATTCATTCAACTGCTGTTTTCTAGAACAACCTTCCTTCAAAAATATTTCCTGAAAATTACAGTCTACAGAAGTTCAGTCTAATATCAACAAATATCTTCTTTCCTCTTCTCAACCACCAACCCATGCACAGTACTAAGCTATAAGTTCTAATACCTCTGGTGTTTGGAGTTTTCATAAAAAAAAAAAAAAAAAGACACTGGGAAGGTTTTAGATTCAATACCTATTAGCCAGGTCCATTTACTCCCCCCTCACTACATAAACATCTATTACTTTTAGATCCGTGCACTGCTCAAGAAGGAAAGTCAGATCGACATCAAATTTTCAGCTTATGTTTCTTTGATCCCCGGGAAGCTTTCGAGACTAGTTACGATTTCACAGTTCCCTCTACCACATACAAAAGAAACAGGGACGGACTGGCCATAAGGTACATCGGGCGAAGCCCGGTGTACAGGCAAACATACGAGAGAATTCTACAAATGCACGAGGCCGGTTATAAAATAGTTCCTAGTCTGCACCCGGAAAAAAATAAAAAATAAACAAACAAACAAACAAACCTCTATATAAATTAATGGCGTGTTTCACATAGGGGTGTAAAATAATTTTATTGCGTGTTTTTTTTTTTTGCATGACTGGTCCGCGAATAATAGCTACCTTATTTGACTAGCCTGATCATCGATATGATGCTGATTTTCAGAAGTCTACAAAAAAAAAAAAAAAAAAAACTTGGCTATTTTCTTTCTCACCATAACTACTGACTATTACAGTCTAAAGACTATATATTACAATATTTCATAAACAAACAAATTCTGTTGATTTCAGTGGAGCTGAATGGGAAAAAATGCCAAAATTCTCCTGAATGACGCACTGCTCAAGCAAATTTAGGATTGTTTGCTAATGCTCTAAATTGTTATTTAGGAGCATTAGCAAACTAAGGCCATATTGCTCTGGGGATATGCGGTGGTCATTCCCTAACCTTTCCGCATCCTCTGTATTTGGTGGTCACGGGCTCGAACCCCGGTCTAATCAAGAAGCGTGTGCTCCTGCCCACCTGACAGGTCTGAACATCTTTCCTAACACAACTATTATACTGGTATTAATAGTGGTAAATGATGCAAAAAAGCAAGCTTACAGAGCATCAGCAAAAAAAAAAAAAAAAAAAAGAAAAGAAAGAAAAGTCTAGTTCTTCCTTGAATTTAATCCAACTATCCACTTCCACAACAGATAGAAGCTTGTTCCAACAATAAGCCACCTGTTGGCTGAAGGCAAACTTTGCCCATCTATTCTGCATCAAACCTTCAATTTAAATTTATGGCCCCTTCATGTGCAGTCTGAGCAAGAGGGAGAATCCCATCAGTATCAAGGTTGCTCAATGCCATTCAAAACCTTAAACACCTTAATCAGATCATCTCACAGTGCCTAGTCTCCAGATGCTGCAATTTGCAGGTATATGTTACCATCCAAGCATTGTATAGAATGCCTTTTATAAAGTATAAAATTCCTATGCATTGTATACAATGCCTAAGCAAGTATACATTTTTTTTTTTTTTTTTTTTACATTGATATGTATCTTGGAATATTACAATTGCCCTATATTAGTTACTAAGTGAATCAGTTCCCAACTTTAATACAAGGGCATATGGTGGGGAAACACTACTCACCCCCCACATCTTGTAAATTAATTAGTTCAGCTTTAATGCAAGGGAATAGGGGAGATATACTACTATACTCTTATACCTTGATGTTAACAAATACTATCCCAAGAATATAACTGTTATAACTGATTCACCTAAGCTGTTGTTTTGCTTTCTTCTGATTTTTTCACAGCAAAATATGGTGCAGAGAGAGTGAGAGAGATTTATCTACTATTTCCTTGTATAAAACTTGTGAACTGTTCACTTATATAACAGTATCACAGGGCCACCACAGTTTTCCAAGCTCTATGAATGAAAAAAGTTTTCATACATAGAATGCCTAGAAATTCTAAATCTGTTAAAACCCTATTATATTCTATTAGACTTCATGAATCCTATGTTATAAGTGCACAGATCCAATGAGGAGTACAAAATGATGCTATCTTTATAGCTGTTCCGTCTTACCATATCAATTCTCTCTCTCTCTCCCTCTCCCCCCCTCTCTCTCTCTCTCTCTCGACTATAATTTTGGAAAATATATGTGAAGAAAGATTGTTCAAGAGAACAGACAAGGAAGGAATAAATGAATGGATGATGACTATTTCAGGCATATTCTGTACTGGTTTGAAGAGAGCAGTGGAATTACAGATGTCATTTTAGAAGAACAGTGCCCATGGAACTATCTACAGGAAAGGCATCTATGAGATAAAGAGAGTTGACAAGTTCATAAGAGATAATTATTAATTAACCTGACTACCCTCCTTTGAACAGAATCTTGGAGCTTGAAAGTGGTTTTGGAGGGACCACTCCAGATGTAAATATTCCATGATAGAGTGGAATTGAGATTTGAAACTCAATGTGGAATGCAGTGTGCTATCATCTGCAAAACTACAGATAGGATTTTCAGTTAGAGGAAGAAGGTTGTTAAAATACAACAGAAAAAGAGTGGGAGAAAGAACTGAACCTTGGAAAATAGTAGCATAAGTTGAGACACCAGCATTACTGCAGCAACACTAGCATTAGTTTGAAAACAGACAGCCGCTTACTAACATATGTAGTGAGCAATCAGAGAGAAAATTGGCTACTCAGTTGCAAAAACAACCTGCAATCAATAAGATTGAAGCATGTTTAGAAAACATTTATATCAAATGACCAAAATCCTTGGAAATGTCAGGAGCAAATCCTTGAGTTTCACTGAAAACGTCCACTGAATTTTTCAAAGATGAGCAATGTAAAGTCAATATATGACAAGAGGATCAACTCAAATGGAATCCATATTGGCAATTACTAATCAGATGGATGGTTTTAAGACACAGTTTTAAGGGTTGGCAGGTGATGAATCTCTCCATTACTTTGAAAAGAATAAAAGTAAATGCAATAGGATGAAATGGTATAACTGAGGGATTTGTTACACCTTTTTAGGAACCAATTGGATGAGTAAACTTCCACAGAGAAAGAAAAATAGTAGTGGAATTAAATAAAAGGGCTACACCAGAGGTTTCCAAACTTTCTCAGTTCACGGCACCCCTAGGCCAAAAGAAATATCTAATAGTTCCATTTATTAAGTAGTTAGGTCCTAATAACTTGGTAGCCATTTGAAAAAATAATATTTTTATTTCGTTCTTAAATAATTACAATTACTTACTAATGGGATATGTGCACCTGTTGGGCACTGCGCAGCTTCTCAAACCTTGGAATCAGACTGGACACTGCCACTCTCATTTCCTGCTCCACACTGATTTTCATGTGGTACTTGCTTTTTATCACAGAAACCACGGAAAACCCAGCTTTGCAAAGATATGACGTCGCAAATGGAATTAGGATTTGCTGAGCATTAGCACTTGGCAGCAGATATTCATCTTTTGTTGATACCCAGAACTCATTAGTTCCATGCTGCCAAATTTTGTTTTTTTAAGTCTTGTCACAAGACAGCTCAATAAGATTTTCTTCTTCTTCAGATGGGGTCATGAATCCATGCAAACTTCTCCATATCTTTTGAAAAGTATTTTTCAAATGAGTCACTGAGGTACTCCTCAAAAAACGATTTAAGTTTGTGGGCCAAATAAACACCATTGGATGTAATAAACTGCTGCAATGGGGGGGGGGGGGTTTCAACAGTCTTTGCAACCATCTTCATTTAATTTTCTTCTCTCTATAGTAGTAACTGTTTTCTGAAGGGTGAAAACTTCTGCAAGTTTCAGAATGTGCATGTTGCTTCCCTGCAGAGAGAGATTCAATGCATTCAGTTTTTTGAAACTGATTGCACAGGAATGCTAATTTTGACAAAAAAAATTCAGTATCCAAGAAGTTTTTGGCACACTCATGTTCTTCTTCTTCGAGATAAGAGTAGAGTTCCTGTCACAGTTCAAACATATGGGACAGCACATTACAAAGAGAACCAATGCAAGCTACAGTAGTACAACAAAGATGTGTGCTCAGATCCCATATCCTCACACAGTTTTTATAAAAAAAAAAAAAAAAAAAAAAAAAAAAACTTTGCCTTCTGTGGTGCAGTTTTTATAAAGTTCACCACTTTCAACACACTTCCATGACTTGGTTCAATACATGACTCAGTTGCTTTAATGCAAGGGCTTCCCTGTGGATTATGCAGTGACTCCACAGTGCATCAACAGCTTTGCTTCATATGAGTATCTGCAATCCTCCATAACCTCAATCTTGCAATCCTCAAAGAATAATTTTCATATCATATATTTGGATCTTAAAAAGGATTTTGATACTGTTGCACAGGAGGCAAATTGCTGCTATTGATAAAGGGGTGGATGAGTGGGAGAAGACAGAGAGTGGTAATCAACGGACACTGCTCTCCATGGACTAATATTATTAGTGGAATCCCCAGGGTTCAGCATTGGGTCCATTGTTGATTTCTGTATTCATTAATGATATTGATGATGGTATATCAGGCTTAATGTCCAAGTTTGTAGATGATATGAAGATCGGAAGGGTTGTTAATGCCACTAATGACAGTACGTTGCTGCAACAGGATCTAGAAAAGTTGAGCAGATGGGGTGAGAGGTGGCAACTGAAGTTTAACATTGACTAGTAACATATCAACTGTGTGGTACAACACTGACAGTGGTAGAGAGTGAAAAGGACCTGGGGGTGATGGTGCAGGCAGATATGAAGTTTTCTGAGGAGTTGATTATCCCCCTGTATAAGGCAATGGTCGGGCCACACCTTGAGTACTGTATACAGGTCTGGTGGCCTTATTTTAAGAAGGATGTAGAGCTGTTGGAATGAGCACAGAGAAGGGCAACAAGATTGGTGAACGGAACAAAGGGTTACTCTTACGAAGAAAGGCTTAAGTTTTGCAAATTACAGTGTCTGGAGACTAGGCACCTGTGGGGTGATCTGATTGAGGTGTATAAAGTTTTTGGATGGTTTGAGCATGCTCAATGCTGATGGGATTCTTCCTCTTGCACAGAATAATCACCCGAGACGGCATAAATTTAAATTGAGGAAAGACAGTTGTAGGATAGATGTGCGGAGGTTTGCCTTGAGCCAATACAATTAACTTGTGATTGATTGCTGGAACAAACTTCCATCTGCCATTGTAGAAGTTGATAGCTTAAACAGATTCAAGGCAGAACTGGACAAACATTTGGAGCGAGTGAATGCGTGAAATGAGAAGGAGGTGTCGTTTTTTTTTTTTTGGCTGATGCTATATAAGCTTGCTTTCTTGCATCATGTGCCCTTGCTAATGCTAATGACAGCCAGATATAGAGCAACCACCATTGGTACAGATGCCAACCCATTTAGCCCAGTCTAAGTTGTTTTCACACACAAAGTGTCAACGATCTGAAGCAAGTCTTGTGCCTTTATACCTGCAGTGATACTTTTACAAAAGCGAAAGTTTGACAATTTCGTCGCCATCTACGAACCATATGTAGCAAATCAAAGGTTACTGTCCGTCGCCTCATCTAGCTGTAACCCGAATTCCTTCCCTTCAATTTTTTCAATTAGCTGATAGTTGAGGTCTTTGGTCATGTGTTAGATTCTATGACTGATAGTATTGTTGGATAAAGGTACTTTTGAAAGCAGTCTTTCTGCAGGTTCATCAATCATAATGTTGACATTATCCACTGCAGCTGGTAAAATCTCCTGTGATGGTATGTGGCTTTTTACACTTTGTGACTATATGCTGCCTTGTAGGATGCTAGCAAAGCATTGCTTGGTATTGACTTGTTTAAAAAAATGTACCCTTTTTTGTTCTTTAAATTCTTTTAACTTTCTCGTAAAATAATCATGGGATTTACTAGCCATGTGAGGATGATTGGTCTCTAAGTGGTGTTTTAGTTTACTTGGAAGCATGCCCTCTGGAGCCAAAACTTTCAGACATAATACACACTGAGGATGCTCTTCACGATTGCCATCTACTGAAGTAAAATCAAAGTCTAGATAAGTATCGTCATATTTCTGATATTTCCATTTCTTCACAATTTTGTCACTAGTCTGCGGTTTGTCATCCTTTTCCTCACTCCCATACTTCTTATTAATGTTTAAAAATCTTTTATGCACAAGGACTAAAAATCAACAAAATAATTCAGTGAATTTCACTAGACCTTGCAGACACTTGATCAAAACACCCTCAGTTATTTCGATTACTGACAAACGAAGTTGGTGTCGAAATTTTGATTACTGACAAACGAAGTCATAGAAGTTGTTGGCATTCGAGGTGAGCGGAGAAGCTTAGACAGGGCTCCTCAGTTAAGTGGTTTACTTTTGAATAGTGCTTTTAAATATTTGATTTATTTAGATATTGTTGGATTATTTTGTTAGAGGTTTTCCTGTAACTGTTTGATTTTAATAATATTATAGATATAATTTTTTAAAGTTACTTTCATTGATATTTATTTAATTTTATAATGGTAGTTATGAGATCTGCCTTAAACACGGCACAGGGTATCGTGACTCACACGGAAATAGCAGATGGCGATTTACGGGTGAGTCATGATTTAATCTGTTGTGGAACCTGTGGAATGTTTTCCAAGGTCGACCTGGTGACTAATCCTACCTCACCTGGGGATCCTTTTCTTTGTGATCGATGTAAGGAGTGCACCAATCTTAAATTACAATTTGGTGCACTGATGGAACAATTTGAGTCCCTGAAAAAAACGAGTGTTTGCCCTTGAAAATAATGCATCTGGGAGCTCGTCAGGGACTCAAAACTCCAGCAATCTACCAAGTGATGCACACCCGATTCGAGCCTCAAAACAGAAAAACAAAGTGCAAACTACTCTGGTTAAAAAGGACATTGTTTTATTAGGAGACTCCATTGTCAGGGAAACAGGGAATATTTTTTGTAATAAAGATAGGTGGAGCAGAACCAGGGTATGTCTGCCGGGAGCAACTATTGATGATGTCACCAACAGACTGTCAGATTTTAAAGTGGGTAAAGAAAATATTATTATTCATGTGGGGACAAACGATATTAAACGTACATGATCTGACGATTTGTTGGAAAAATACAGGACCATGCTGAGGAAATGTCGCGAGCTAGGCCATAATGTCTCTGTCTGCAATTCTGCCCAGACACGATAGGAGGGATTATATGTTAAGAGCCTTGTGGATTAACTCAAAACTTGAAGGAATCTGCAAGGCTTTAGGGGGTAAATTTCTATCAGCATGGCCCACACTTGTAGGTAGAAGGAATTTGTTTTGTAGAGATGGGATACACTTAAACAAAGGTGGTCCAAAAGTTTTTGCCAGTATTATTGAGGATACCTTAAAGGTTCAGGGAAACTGCTAGTTAGGGGGGGATGTGGGTAATACTGACACGCGTTTATCTGATAATATTGGTCAATGTAACTCTTGCACATACCTTAAGAGTTCTTATCTGTTACCCCAACTGGACGTATTTTCTAGATGTTCTGGGGGCAAAGATGTTTCACGTGAGCGGGTAGCTAATATCAGGGAAGAGAGCCTAAAAAACTTCAAGGGTTGTGTTAGGGTTGTTAAATATACAAGAACAGTAAATCTTAATTGTTTATACAGTAACGTTAGAAGTGTCGTCAATAAAATGAGCGAATTCGAACTGCTGGTTAAAACAAGTAACGTGGACATAATAGGGCTTACAGAGATGTGGTGCCACCTGGAAATTGGGGATGATGAGTTTCAGTACGGCTTGTATAATGTATTTAGGAAGGGTAGAGTAGATAGAAGGGATGGTGGGGTAATGCTTCTTATCAGAAGCAGCCTGAGTGTGTCGATAGCCTTCCCGGATTCAGACATTTCACATGCTAGTATAGAGTCTGTATGGTGTGAGATAGTTGGATACAAAGGTATAATGCGAGTAGGAGTTATCTACAGACCAGGTGATTGTGATGATTATGACAAAAGCCTCTACATGCAAATTGAATGGGCAAGTAAGCGTCAATGCCTTATTATGGGTGATTTCAATTTGCCTCTAATTGATTGGAGTAAATGGGAAGGAAACTCGACATGGGGAACAAAATTTTTAAATCAACTAGATGACTGTTATTTGTATCAACATGTCAGGGAAAGTACTAGAGAAAAGAATATCCTAGACCTCATCATCACCCACGAATCAGATGACATAACAGGGCTGACAGTAGAGGAACCAGTAGCAGGAAGTGATCACGGAGTTCTACGGTGGATGATGACGAGAGAGGTAGCAGAAGTAAAAGGCAAAGGAATGGGTTTTAATTTCAGAAAAGGAAATTACGATGCCTTAAGGTACTACATGGCCTCTATTAACTGGGTAGATATCGCGCTGAGAATGAATACAATTGAACTGTGGTACGCTTTTAAAACATTAATCACGGATGCCTTGAATGCGTATATACCATTAAAAAAATACTCCACGAGAAGGGTTCCAAGTTGGATGAATAGTGAAGTTGCCATTACTTGAGCAGAAAAAGGTGGCATGGAAAGGTTACAGAGCAATAAAAAGTACTGAAGCCTATAACAGCTAAAAGGTGATCTGTAATAGAGCCACAGAAAAGGTTCGACAGGCAAAGACAGTTTATGAGAAATCACTAGCAAACAGAGCAAAGAGGGGGGATAAAGAATTCTTCACATATATAAATGCCAAGAAGAGCAGGACAAACCAGATCGGACCTTTACGTAAGGGAAAGGGGATAGTAATAAATACACGAGCTGCCATTGCAGATGAACTCAACATTTATTTTGCATCGATATTTACAAATGAAAAGCCTTTTGTGGCAATGGGAAATTGTGGGAGCGAAGTTAAAAAATATGTAATTAATGATATTGAAATTTCGCAAGATTATTTAATGAAAAAACTTTCGAGCCTACAGACCAGTAAGACTCCTGGAGTTGATGGAATATACCCTATAATCTTAAGAGAGGCGGCAAGCGAGTGCATTGAACCATTGAGGCTAATTATGCAAGCATCACTAGACTCTGGGGAGATTCCTTGGATTGGAAAAGTGCAAATGTATATCCCATACATAAGGGTGGCTCTAAAAGTGAAGTTGGAAATTATTGACCTGTCAGTCTGACTTCAGTAGTAGGGAAAATCATGGAGGCAATGATCAAGGGTGGAATTCAGGATCATTTGGAGCGAATTGAAATTCTCAAGGATACTCAGCATGGTTTTGTAAAGGGAAAATCATGTTTAACAAATCTGGTTCGCTATTTTGAAAGGGTCACTCACGAGCTGGATTTAGGGAATAATTTCGACATGGTTTATTTAGATTTCAGCAAAGCTTTTGACTCAGTCCCACATGAGTGGTTGCTTTATAAGCTGGAACAGGTTGGAATCACTGGGAAAATCCTTAGGTGGATAGAAGGATGGCTTCAGGGCAGAGGGTTATTCTGCTAATATAATTCTAATGTTATTCTGTTAATATAAATGGCTATTCCTTAGATTGGGTTGATGTAAGAAGTGGGGTTCCCCAAGGATCAGTATTAGGACCACTGTTGTTTTTAATTTTCATAAACGACATTGATGAAGGGATACAGGGCGTGATGTCTAAATTTGCAGATGATGTTAAAATTGGTAGAGTAGTTAATGATCACTGTCAAGCTGAGCTTCTTCAGAGAGACCTAGATAGACTTCAAGAATGGTCAGAAAAATGGCAGCTGTGCTTTAATCCAACAAAGTGTAAGGTATTACACCTGGGAAACAGTAATCCCAAAAAAACTTATTCACTTGGTGGAGTTCAACTAAACCCAGTACTGGAGGAAAGGGACTTGGGTGTTACGATACGGTCAGACATGAAATTCTCTGAGCATTGTAAACAGGTTGCAAGGAAGGCCCATGGTGTCCTATCGATGATCTATCGAACTTTTGCAAGTAGAGATAGGGATGTGATAATCCCATTATATAAGGCTTATGTTAGACCCCACTTGGAATACTGTGTTCAAGTATGGAGACCGCACCTAAAGAAAGACATCGAGCTTCTTGAAAGGGTGCAAAGAAGGGTAACTCGCCTGGTGAGATCGGCAAAAGGGCGTCCTTATGAAGAAAGACTTCGAATATGTGGGTTGCAGAGTTTGGAAACTAGACACCTTAGAGGAGATTTGATTGAGGTGTTTAAGGCTCTGAGAGGCATCAGTAAAATGAATGAGGACAAAATTTTCAAGATTATAAATGATGCTAGAACTAGGGGACATAAATTCAAGTTACAGGGGGAAATGTTTAGATTGGACTGCAGGAAGTTTTATTTCAGCCAGCGAGTTATAAATTACTGGAATAAGTTGCCTTCATGGGTGGTAGAGGCCGACAGTTTGTGGAAATTCAAAGGTCATCTGGATAGTAATTTCGGGGAAGGGAAGTGCATAGGATGATAGGTTTAATTTCCTTTTTATTTATATTTTATTTATTTTTTTTTATTTATTAATTATTATTATTTATTTATTTATTTAATTTTTGTTTTTATCATTGTTTTGTTCGGATTTTTTTTTTTGGCTGGTGCAACATAAGCCATAGGCTTTCTTGCACCATGTGGCTATTACTAATACTAAAATCCAGAGAGTCGACAGGTGTATATATACAAATTCTAAGAAACAAGAAAGTTCAAGAAGTTACTAGCATAGCCGAAAGTACAAAAACATATTTCAAACATCTGAGAATGTCATTAAAAGGAATGTAGCATGATCTAATGTTGAGTATCGCTGCATTTCCATCAAAAATATTCCACAGCCCCTGTGAGTTTGCTGTTGTACCCCAGGGCACAGTTTGGGAACCATGGGCTACACAAAACAGGAGATAGCTCAGGTGCACAGCTATTGAGAAATGGGGAAATCCTATCAGTATGGGTGCCTCTGTAGCCAGATGGGCAGGAGCAGCAGTGCGTAGCCCACGCTCCTTGATTAGACCGGGGTTTGAGCCTGTGACCACCAAATATGGAGGATGTGGAAAGGTCAGGGAATGATCACTGCATATCCCCGGAGCAATATAGCTTTAGTTGCTAATGCTCCTAAAAACCAAACGACAAATTATCAGTATGTAGTGCTCTTGGCATCATAGTTCTCTTCAGAATTCTTATAATATCCTTCTATTGGAAGACCATGGAAGGCACGAGTGGAGCACATGAACCACACAGAAAAACAGAATTTCATTCATTTTTATCAAAAATGATTGGTAAGAATGAAAATTTTCCTCAATGAAATCATTTGAATTGAATAGCAATGTTAATCACCATAATCGTGTTTAGTGGGTGCATGATAACACACACACAAATTGGAAATGAATAAAATGCTACTGGAAGGATGCAGTGAGAAGCTAGGAATGTTCAGAAGTGCTGTCTAGGCCATTCTTTTTTAAAGACACTGTCACTTCAAATGGCTATCATGCAATGATGTTGATATATGCCTACCCCAAACTACACAGGAAAAGTCAATTTCAAGATGTCACCCAGCATTATTATTTATTATTATTAGCTATATGGTACAAGGAAGTCTGAGGCTTATGCTGCACCAGCCAAAAAAAAAATTCCCAAGTTACCCTGAGAGAGAGAGAGAGGGGGGGGGGATAAGTAGAAGGAAATCACTAAGAGAAGAATGACGATATCCAGCTCAGGACCCTGGGTGTGCCAAGTCCATACTCACCAGCTGTGAGCCCCTGGGGTTAATATTCTCACACTGTAAGAGATTTCTTAAAACATAAAAAAAATTAGAAGCGGTTGCACTGGATACACCGACTAGTCTCAAAGGTTCATTCTGAAAATACTATACTACAGGGACAGACATGATGACATTACTAAGACCTATGAATCAAGGAGACAACAGATTTTGCTCAAAGCAAGCAAGCGCACGCGTGCACACACACACACACACACACACACGCACACGCAACTCCTGGCTCAAAGAAAAGTATAATTCTGTAAAAAATGTGCACCACTTTTTGTAAATGAAAACAGCACAACTTTTTCATGGGAACATCGCACTTCTGAACTCCAAAAAGGACTGCATTTCAATCACTGATTGCTACCTAGAAAAGAGTCAATGGATATCCCTATACAATCTGGATAATAAATAACAAATAGAGCATGAACGTATGTAAAACATGTCATGGCCACTGCCCTTAGGTTAAATAAGCAAACATAGCAGATCAAAGGACCCTCTGTTGGATGGTGTTAAGACATCTATGTAGAGGTATAGTTTGCAGGTAATAGTAATAGAGGCATGTGATGCAAGAAAGCAAGCATATGAGCTTATGTAGCCTTAGTCAAAAAAAAAAAAAAAAAAAAAATATCACATAACCATTCCCTCTAAAAGTTCGTCCAGTTCCTCCTTGAATTTATTTAAGCTATCAAACTTCCACAACGACAGTTGGCAGTTTGTTTCAGCAATTAACCACCCACTGGCTAAAGGCCAATTTCTGCACATCTATTCTACAACTGTCTTTCCTAAATTTGAATTTATGTCTACTTAGGTTCATAATCTGAGCAAATGGAAGAGAATCCCATCAGAATTCAGAGTGTTCAACCCATTCAAAACCTTATGCACCTCAATCATATCACCTCGCAGGTGCCTAGTCTCTAGCCGCTGCAATTTGCAGAACTTAAGCCTCTCTCTTATAGGATACTTCATTCCCCTCACCAATCTTGTTGCCCTTCTCTGTACACACTCAAGAAAATCTACATCCTTCCTAAAATGAGGCCTCCAGACCTGTACGTAATACTCAAGGCATTGCCTGACCATTGCCTTATACAAAGGGATAATCGCCTCCTTTTCCCTGCTAGCAAAATTCCTGTACAGTATATCATTCACAAAACTCCATGACCTGCTCTTGCAGCCTGTCTGCATTGCTCAGAAAACTTCATATCTGACTGCACAATTACTCCCAGGTCTTTTTCATTTTCTACACCCAAAGTGTAATACCACACAGTTGGTATGTTTCTCTGGGATTACATATACCTATATGCAGTACTTTGCATTTGTCAATGTTAAACTTCAGCTGCCACTTCTCAGCCCATCTGCCCAAATTTTTAGATCCTGTTGCAGTAGCACACTGCCATTACTGTCATTAACAACCCTGCCAACCTTTGTATCATCTGCAAACATTGACACTAAGCGTGATATACCTTCATCAATATCATTGATAAATATACAAAAGAACAGAGGCACCTCCATAGCCAGGTGGGAAGGAGCAGCAGTGTGTAGCACACGCTTCTTGATTAGACCGGGGTTTGAGCCTGTGACCACCATATACAGAGGATGCGGAAAGGTTAGGGAATGACCACTGCATATCCCCGGAGCAATATGGACTTAGTTGCTAATGCTCCTTTAAAAAAAAAAAAAAAAAAAAAAAGTCTTCCTTGCGCAACAGTGTCAAAAGCTTTCCTGAAATCCAAGATTTTGATATTAAAATTGTCTTTTGAACCCAGTTCCTTTGTAACCACATCATGGTATTCAATCAAATTTGTCTGACAAGACTTTCCCTTAACAAACCCATGCTGTGTCTGAATTATTGCTGCAGTCTTGTCTAGATGATCCTGCAATGCATCTTTTAACTAGTGCCTCCATTAATTTCCAAGGAACAGACGTTAAACTAACTGGTCTGTAATTACTCGTGTCACCCTTCGATCTCCCTTTGTGAATTGGGGATACATTTGCACATCACCAGTCCGTGGGGACTTCCCTGAGTTCAAAGATGCGCTCATAATTATGGCTAAGGGTTTGCTTACTTCCTTTGCCGCCTCCTTTAATATAACTGGATAGATCCCATTCACCCCAGGTGCCTTTCTTATGTTTAACTTCAACAATTTTTCCTCCACTTTGCTCTGAGTTATTACAAAATTATTAAGCCCCTTGTTACAATTTGATAAACATCTGGCATTTTCCTTTCTTAATTAGTCCTCATGTGTGAATGTAGATGCAAAATACTCATTCTGTTTGTTTGCTATCTGAGCAGGATCATCAGTAGTCGAACCATTGATATCAAGTGGACCAATCTGATTTATTCCCTTCCTTTTAGAGTTTATATAAGTAAAGAAATTCTTTACTTATATAATAGGTAGGTAATATGTTCTTGAGTATTCAGTTTGGTGTCCAAAATTAAACCACAGAGTCTCACAATTTTTCGTGTATATTTCTAGATGAAAATTCCAGGAGAAGAGGCTGCAGTTTACAGCAGTTTGTCCAAGTTTCAAATCATTTCTGCATACATGTAAGCTTCCATGTATGTAGGAATGGCTCGAAGTATGTTACTGATACCTAATGCAAAAAGATTTACACTTAAAATTGATTCTTGAGGTATTCCTTCTTGTGTGTGAGTTATGGATAATGCATTTTGGAATCAAAATTGTACTCCAAAAGTCCTTTGACAAAGAAAATTCAGAATGAATTGAGGCAAGCTGAATTTCACATTTGAAATGCTTTTATTAAAAAATAACACATGGCAATGGTAACATTTAATATTGAGAAAGCATTAGGTTGAAGCTGTGAAATCTAGCTTTGACTTGGAAAACTGCTTAAGATAGACCCAAAACTGATTATGTGATATAGCATTTTGGCCTTCAAGAAGCCAGATAAGTCTTTTGTGAACCAACTTTTCTAGAATTTTGCCTAAACAGCTGGTGAGAGATATAGGACAATAACTGCTGGAGAGGAAGCATCTTTCTCTAGTTTTATTAGGACTACCATTATTGCTTGATACCAATGTAATGGAGTAAAAATGAATGATGTGGATATGGAACTGGAGCCAAGGTGAAAGAGAATCATGTAATAAATGGCATCTGTTTTCCAGCAAAATTGTTTCGAAAATTTGTATAGCTTCACTGAGTTCAATAATAGTGAATTATTGATACAGAATAGTCCTCATGCAAAGCAAAGGATGAAGCGGCAGTAAAAGTTTCAGCTAATGCCTCTCCAGCATAAATAGGAGAGGTCTTTTCCTTTCCAAGATTCGATTGGGGATGAAGTTTGGACCTTTTACCACATTATTTTGGGGCCAGTGTTTCTGCAAATGGTAGAACTGAATCTAATTGAAGCAATTTGCTTTACTACAGATTTCATCAAAATTTAGTTTTGAGTCATTTATAGTTAATAAATGGTAGCATTTTGTGAAAATGCCCCATGCTTTATTTTGTTTCTTTCTGGCAAAGAAAACAATCTTTTACCAATCATCCATCATAATTATTGTTTGGTAATTTAATTTCAGTGCACTATCATCAGTAGCCCCAGGGATCTCTATATCTTTACTGCTATATGCATGGTATCATTATTAATGGTAGCGGTAGCAATCAAGCAATTATAAAAATTGGATTACATTAGAAAATTGTTCTCAGTTGGCTCTATGGAAATTTCAGCTAATTTGTTCATTATCACGATATTCTGTGCCTGTCTGTATTTTGGAAATTATGAGGAAGTGGTCTCTGTTGTGAAGGTCATTTAGCACTGTTCATTCAATGCTAGGATAAATTAAGGAGGAACATATGGCCAGGTCCACTGCAGAACTAAATCCTGTGAAGAGATGAATATTATTGCACAACCGTTTAGCAGCACTATCTGATGGTTATCAAGCACAGTTTAATTATTTGCCCTATATGATCCAAGGTACAGAAAGCTCCCAGAAAGAGTGGTGTGTACTTAGGTGACCTGAAAAGTACCACGGAAGGGGCAATTGATTTACTAATTTCTGAAGTTCTGCAGTGCAGCACACTGTAATTAGTGGAATATAAATGAGATAAATTTAGTGGAATATAATAGGGAGAGTAATGCCAAGGGCAATCTGAATGAAAACTGTGGATGGCACAAGCTTATACGAACTGATATTGCTACTCTCCTCCTCGTGGCGGGGATTCAACATATCTTCACATTTTTATAACCTATATTAGTAGTGGCAAAACATGTTTTATGCTATAAAATTGCTTCGAAGTTTTATATAGCATAAAACATATGCTATATAAAACTGCAAGGTGTTCCCATAACACCTTTCCACCCCCCCCCCCCAACAATTTGTCTAATTTTTAGTTTTAGTAGTGGCAAATAATGCAAGAAAGCAAGTTTTTTTTTTTGCTACTGCTCTATACCCTTATAGAGCAATAGCAAAAAAAAAAAAAAAAAAAAATCCCATATCATCTGCTTATCTCCAATAATTTTCTAGTTCCAACTTGAATTAATTCAAACTACCCATATCCACAACAACAGATGGAAAGTTTGTTCTGACAATCAACCACCCACTGGCTGAAGGTATATTTCCACACGTTTATTCTGCAACCATCCTTCCTCAATTTGAATTTATGTCCTTGAGGTTGTCACAGACATTCTCTCAGATATGCCAGACAAGCTGTACTTGCTACCTGGGAGTCTAAAACACTGATGGAACTGATATTCGGGTGACACTCAAGTCAAGTGGACTCAATTTTGGCGAAGTCTGGACGGTCTGTGACAGCCAAATCCTCTGCTTGCACCTTCACGATGGTGGGAGACCACCCAGGTGTGAACCAACGTAAGCAGGGGTCGAGGTATGGCGCCCACACCACATGGAGGAACGCCGCCCCTCTATGTTACCAGGCAGTACTAGGTGGTATATGACTCATCGACTGCTGAAATACCACCACTTTGCTTATTGGAGGCTTGAAGTGGTGGAACCCATGTTTAGTCTCTAGAGCTAAGTTCCGGTCAACTCTTCCCTATCTCTTCCATCATGCAGTATGATTGATGACTTTTGAGGTTATGATGAACGTCGTGGCGAGATCCAATATTCCTTACATTTCGAGGGTACAGCTCTAAAACGGTGTTCGCAGGTCGGCCGCCAGTTAGTAAACCGGACTGAACCTATTGGTAACTCTCTAGGAAGCTTCCGGATCAGTTAGTGTACAATCTTGCTACCTCTACTCTGCCAGATAGTGACTGGAGGGAGTCCGAGTAGTGTGTATGCGGGGAGCATTGTCGAGGCCACGTTATGTCAAGGATCTGGATATATTCTTACCACATGTACACCATATCTAAAAATTTCATTACTTCATACAGCATGTCCCACCCACTTTTTCTTACCATTGAATACACCATGAATTGTCAAACTAATAGAGCAAGCTTATCTGCAAAAAGATCTAAACCTCCCAAGAACTTCCTAATTCATTTCACAAATATATGTGGTCTCAATTCTAATCTCAACGATGTCCATTTCCACTTGCAGTCTGCCAAACCCCATTTACTTTTTCTGACAGAATCTCAGTTATCGGTTGATTCATCTACTGCTCATCTCAGATGCCCAAATTATTCGCTGTATGATTCCTTTCGCCTCAAAGGTGGTACTTGTGCATATGTCCGTTCTGATATTATCTGTCAGAGACTTGGCAATTTGGAATCTCCTCTCTTTAATCTTCTCTGGCTTAAAATCTCTCTACCTCATTGTGTCAAATTCATCTGTTGTCTCTACCGTTCTCCCAACTTCACTAATCACTTGGAGCTCTTTGACTTCCTCTTTTCAACTTGACTTTCTCCAGTCCAACTTTCCTAACAGTGAAGTAATTTTCCTTGGTGATTTTAATGTTCACAACTCCAGCTGGCTTCCGTTTTCTAGTCACACCGACCAAGCAGGTCAAGATGCTGAGGCTTTTGCAATTACTAATGACCTAGCACAGATTGTTCATTTACCTACAAGAATACTGGAAAATCCTAATCATACAGCCAATACGCTTGATCTATTTCTCACAAACAACCCTTCTAAGTACACGGTCAAAGTGAGAGGTCCTTTAGGCACTTCAGATCACAACTTGGTGATTGTCTCTTCTCCAATAGAACCTTTATCTCATGGCTATTCCGAACCACGTGTTGTTTGGCATTACAAGAATGCAAAATGAGATGACCTGCGAGACTTCTTTTCTTCTTTTCCATGGTCGGATTACTGTTTCAAAACTTCTGATGTCAACGTTTGCTCAGATCGTGTCAGTGAAATTATTCTTGCAGGAATGGAATCCCTTATCCCACACTCCACTTTAAAATCTCATCCTTTATCTAAACCCTGGTTTTCCAATAAATGTGCTAAGGCTGTCCAAGAGAAGAATGTTGCATATTGTAATTGGATTGTTTCTACTTCTTCAGTTTCATTTTCTGCATACACCAAAGCTCACAACAGTTGTAAAGCAGTTATTAATCAGTCCAAACTAGAGTTTGAACATGCTAAGAGTAGAAAACTTGCTTCTTGCCCTAATGGCAGCCGAGCATTCTGGTCTATTGCCAAAGCTATTGGCCGCAACTTTTGCCCATCTTTGCTCCCACCCTCTGTCCAAACCAGATGGTTCTGTTGCCACTTCAGCCAAGGATAAAGCTGACCTGCTAGCATCCCATTTTTCTTCCAGCTCATGTATTAATGATCTTGGTAAAACACCTCCCACCATTCCCAACACGCTCCATTCAATGCCTCCTGTAGTCTTCCGTCAAAAGGATATCAGAAGGATTTTGATGAATCTTGATGCTAAGAAAGCTCCAGGTCCTGATGGTATTTCTCCACTTGTTCTCAAAACCTGTGCTCCTGAAGTTACTCCTATTCTTTGCCGCCTTTTTTCACTTTCTTATTCCAAAGGTGTTTTTCCTTCTGCTTGGAAATTTGCTCATATCCAGCGAGTTCCTAAAAAGGGTGACAAATCCCTCCCATCCAATTATCGTCCCATTGCAATTACTTCTACTCTTTCTAAAGTAATGGAGAAATCAATTAACCGCCAACTCTTAAACTACCTAGAAACCTTCCATCTGATCAACGATCACCAGTATGGATTCCGTCAGTGTCGATCCACTGGAGATATTCTGGCTTACGTTACGCATTTATAGACTAATTCAATGGAAAGGTTCGGTGAAACAAGTAGTTGCTCTTGACACCTCAAAGGCTTTTGATTGTGTTTGGCATAAAAGTCTTCTAAACAAGCTTCCATCTTATGGTTTGCCAACTTTTTTTAGTAATTGGTTATCCAGTTTTCTCTCTGATCGCTCACTGAGGGTGATGGTAGAGTAGAAACTTCTCCACTAATGCCGGTGTCCCCCAAGGTTCAGTTCTTTCCCCCACTCTTTTCCTCTTGTATATCAATGACCTTCTTCCATTGACTGGAAAGCCTATCTAGTTTTGCCGATGATAGCACATTGCATTCAACTTTCCATTTTGAGAAACCTTGTCCTGCTCAATCAGCTTCAACCATTACTGTCATTAACAACCCTGCCAACCTTTGTATCATCTGCAAACATTGACACTAAGCTTGATATACCTTCAATATTCCTTGATGAAGCTACCAATTCCTTAAATGCCGATCTTCAGGTAATTCTCCAGTGGGGCAAAGACAACTTAGTTGATTTCAACCCTTCTAAAACTCAGTCTTGTCTTATATCTCGCAAAAAGGATTCTTCTACTCCTATGCTTATCTTTAGTGACACTCCGAATTCTAGGCAAAATGATATCTCTTTTGGGGATTACCCTGACTTCTAATCTCTCTTGGCACAAGCACATTACAAATATTGCTTCCTCTGCATCTAAAAAACTTGGTTTTCTCTTTCACTCTTGGCGTTACTTTTCTTCCAAACAGCTGCTCACTCTGTATAAATCGCAAATCCGCCCTGCCATGGAATATTGTTCCCACATCTGGGCGATGCCCCCCCCAAACCTCTCTCAGGCTTCTAGATTCCATTCAGAAGAGGGCAGTTAGGTTAATTAGACTCAACTCTAACAGAGTCTCTCCACTTGCTCTCTCATAGACATTCTGTTTCTGCTGCATGTCTTTTCTACAGATACTTCCATGGGCACTATTCTTCTGAATTGGCTTCTATAATTCCCACTCCCTCTTTCAAGACAGTCCCAACAGATGCTGCCACCAGCCAACATCCATTTACTGTCCAACTTCAAACCCACAGAACCAACTTTTCATCTTCCTCATTTATTCATTCAACTGCCGTTTTCTGGAACAACCTTCCTTCATACATATTTCCTGAAAATTACAATCTACAGAAGTTCAAGTCCAATGTCAACAAATATCTTCTTTCGTCTTCTTAACCTCAAACCCAAGCACAGTACTAAGTACTATAGGTTCTAATACCTCTCGTGTTTGGCGTTCACATTAAAAAAAAAAAAAAAGTTCCCTCGTGTGTAATGTGAGAAAGAGAACAAAAGCCATCAGCAATGCACTTTGCAGAACTGAAGCCTTCCTTGGTAAAACCACCCTTTCATTTCTTTCACCAATCTTGTTGCCCTTCTCTGCACCCATTCAAGCAGATCTATCTATGACCTTCCGAAAATGAGGCTTCCAGACCTGTATGCACTATTGAAGATGCAGCCATGTAAATTTGGATAATCACATCCTTATCTCTGCTAGCAAAATTCCTGTATATCATTGACAAAATTCCATAAGCTGCCCTGGCAGCCTGTATGCACTGCTCAGAGAACACGATATCTGATTGCACAATTACCCTCGGGTTTCTTTGGTACATTAATCTGGAATCGCTGCTACCCATTCTGCAGTACTTAGCATTTGTGAATGTTAAACTTCAACTGTCCATTTTTCAGTGAATGTAGACAAAATACTTATTCAGTTTGTCAGAAACCTGAGGAGGATCGTCAATAGTTAAACCATAGACATCAAATGGATCCACACGATTCAACCCCTTCTTTCTACTGTTAATATAAGCAAAGAAATTTTTGCTGTTCCTTACACTGTTTGCCAGAGACTTCTCTGGCAAACATTGCAGGCAATTTGGCAAATATTGGAGGCAATATTTGTGATATTCTTATTCTTAAAAAGGTTAAAAATCTGGATTATTCTCCAGTAAAAATATGAGTGTCATCAGAGATGAACAGTAGATTTTTTTTTCCCAAGAAGACAGGACTGAGTTTTAGAAGGAGTGAAGTTTACCCAGTTTTCTTTGTCCCACTGGAGTATTACATGAAGATTGCTATTTAAAGAATTTGTGGACATTTAAATAATGTGTGAATATTTAAGAAATTGAAGTAGATTGAGAGAGTAGGTTTTCTCAAATAGGAAGATAGAATGTAGTGAACCTTCATCAACAAAAAACTGACAAGATTTCTAATTGGTGGAAGGCAGTCATTAACATACAGGAATAAAGTAGTGGGAGAAAGAACAAAACCTAAGGAGAAATCACCATTAGCTGAGAAGTTAAAAGACAAGAACTATCTACCATCAGCTTCAATGAGCAACTGTAGAGAAAACTGATTACCCAGTTGCAAAAAGCAGGAGGGGAAACAATTAGATGGAAGCCCGTTTAAAAGACTTTTACATCAAACACAATAAAAAAAAAAGCCTTACAAATGTAAAGAGCAGAACTTTCCACTGAATCTGTCCAAAAACAAGTAACATATGCAGAGATATCATATCAGTAGATCAACACCGACAGATTCCATATTGGCAATCACTGATCAGATGAAAAGGCTTAGAGGTAGTATAAGAGTATATGGTTGATGGATTTCTCAATTACTTTAGAAAGAGTTGAATTAAGGGTAATGAGATGATATTGCAGGGTCATCAAGACAAGACTGCAGTAATAATTGAGACAAAGCATGTGTTTGTAAAGGGGAAGTCTTGTCTGACCAATATGATTGGATACTATGATGTGGTCACAAAGGAACTGGATGCAAAAAATAATTTTGATATCATATACTTGGATTTCAGGAAAACTTTTGACACTGTTGCACATGGAAGACTATTGTACAAATTGGAGCAGTATGGCATTATGGGCAATTTGCTACAATGGATGAAAGGATGGTTGAGTGGGAGAAGACAGAGAGTGGTAATCAATGAATACAGCTCTTTGTGGACTAAGGTTATTAGTGGTGTCCCCCAGGGTTCTGTGTTGGGCCCACTGTTGTTCAGTATACAGGGTCATCGAAAAAGGTGTTCTTGATTTCCCTTTTAACTATCTTTGGAAATATTTGATCAATTGCTGTGATCATAGCAGGAAACAGTGTGCTAACTCGCTAAGTTTTATTTGACACCCCAACAATGGGGTGTCAAATAAAACTGCGCACACTCATGACACCTTGGCTGTGTCATGAGTGTGCGCAGAATGACTCCTATGGGCACGGCCTCAGTCAGTGTCAGTAAAATGGCCACTGCCAGTTTCTTTAAACTGATTAAACCAAAGTATTATAGTCTTGTTTGTTGGTGCATCTTGTCTGTAAGTATGTTGGTACTGACGTTGCACTGTTATGACAGATTTAAATTGAGCATACCACACAACACACACTGCACTTTCTGTTGCATGATCGCTATCTTACTGACACTGACTGAGGCGGTGCATGTAGAAGTCATTCTGCAAACACTCAATGCGCAGCCAAGATCATTGTTGAGGTGTCAAATAAAACTTAGTGAGTTATCACACTGTTTGCTCCTATGATCACAGCAATCAATCAAATATTTCCGAACATAATTAAAAGGGAAATCACGGACACCTTTTTTGATGACCCTGCATTTATTAATGATATTGATGAAGATATATCAAGTTTAATGTTAACGTTTGCAGTTTAATACAAAGGTTGGCACAGTTGTTAATAACAGTAATAACAGTATGGTACTGCAACAGGATCTGGAAAAGTTGGGCAGCTGGGCTTTGAAGTGGCAACTGAAGTTTAACACTGACAAATGCAAAGTACTGCATATGGGTAGCAGTAATGCCAGAGTAACATACCAACTGGGTGATGTTACACTCAGGGTAGTGGAGAATGAAAGAGACCGGGGATAATTGTGCAGTCAGATATGAAGTTTTCTGAGCAGTGCAGACAGGCTGCCTGAGTAGGTCATGGGGTTTTGTCAGTGATATACAGGAATTTTGTGAGCAGGGAGAAGGAGGTGATTATTATCTTGTATAAGGCAATGGTCAGGCCACACCTTGAGTACTGTGTACAGGTCTGGAAGCCTCATATTAGGAAATATGTAGGGTTGCTAGAACGAGTATAGAGAAGGGCAACAAGACTGGTGAGGGGAACAATGGGGGTGCTCTTATAAAGAAAGGCTTAAAGAAAGGTTCTACAAATTGAAGCATCTGGAGACTAGACACCTGCGAGGCGATCTGATTGAGGTGTATAAGGCCTTGAATGGATTGAGCAGGCTCAATGCTCATATGATTCTTCCTCTCGCTCAAACCTGAGGGTGCATAAATCGAAATTTAGGGAAGACAGTTGTCGAATAGACGTGCTGAAACTTGCCTTTAGCCAGTGGGTAGTTGATTGCTGGAACAAACTTCCATCTGTCGTGGAAGTTGATAGCTTAAATAAATTCAAGGCAGAACTAGACATGCATTTGAAATGAATGGATGGGTGAAATGGGAAGGGTTTTTTTGGCTGATGTTGTATAAGCTTGCTTTCTTGCATCATATGCCTCTAGTAATGCTAATGCTAATTAGAGGGGGAGGATTTGTAACCCTTTTTTAGGAATTGGCTGGATAAATTTCCACATAAAAGTGAAAACACCAGTAGAACAAGGAAGTAAAAAAAAAAAAAAAAAAAAAAAAGACAAATTAAGGAAAGAGCACAGGTGTTGAGAACAAGTAGGGATATGCCATCAGAACTTAGAAACTTCTTGGTATTAGGGATGTTCAAATCAAGATGTTAAAAGCCAGCATAAGCTCCTGGATCAAATAGCATTACTGGGCCCACCTATTTCTTTCAAGGATCTGGGCCCAAGGCACCTGACTCATGTCAGGTGCCTTGGGCCTGAATCTGTGGGAAGACCACAGGAGACATTGAATGGAATGAGTTTTATATGGTAGGTGATTTTCCAAGTTCATCACATCATATAAGAGCAAGAGAAAAAGTGGATGCTAATAAGCTTTATATTTATATAAAGATGCATTAGAACAATCAGGATGTATCAGAGGAAGTATGGATGTACAGAAAGTGAAGCCAGAAGAGAAAACTCAACTGCTGCTTAGACAAGAAGCTGGTTTCCTAATCTTAGTCTGTTCAAAATTGAGTCTACCTTGATTAATGATGTTTTTAGAACTGGTGTAAGCTTTAGTGTAGGAAAAAAATGAAGTGGGAGATTTGGATACAAGCTAATTGTGATACACTATGTTATTATCCTGAATAGCCATAGCATATTTACTGGAAAAGCAAGTTTTAGATGAAGGACAAGAGTATGGGTTGGAATGAAGAATAAACAATTTCCATCCCTACAAGAATAATTTCACTGACACAGCTGAGTGAACATGAGTATTAGAAGATTTAAAGCAGTACTCAAACCAAGGAAAAGGAGGAACAAAAAGTAAATTTATTTTTTTATTTTCCAATATGTATAATTTTTAATTTTCTAATTATGTAAAAATTTATTGGAAAACCAAGGTTCAAATAAAGGACAAAGAGTTTAGGATGAAACAAGAAATAAGGAATTTCATCCCTAGATTAGAATCACAAGATTTAAAACAGTAATCCAACCCGGGAAAGAGAGAAATAAAACTTGTGTAGAAAATCCTATATGCATTCTTTGAATCCCAGACAACATAAGGCTGAGAATAGGTGTGGGAGAAGAGACTATCACCAAGTTATGATCAAGGTACCTGGGGGGCCAGAACCAGTAACTGTGGGTACAAAGAGCTGTTGGCAAGGAAAAGATCAAGAGTGTTAGATTTGTCATTTGGAGTTGTCTGCCTTTTCAGTAGGCAAGTGAACGGATTATATGGTCATTAATAACATAAAAGCCTCAGAATCTGGATGTGCAATTAGGAAATCAAATCAACATATATTTATTTGTTGTGTAAACAAATTGCATAGTCTTAATTGCTGACAACATACCTGTTATGGCTGAGACAAGATATATTTACAGGAAATTACCATAAAAGTACATATATACATAATAAAATGGGATGTATTTACATGAATTTTAATATAAACAAACATGGGTTCAAAAGAAAAAAAAAAAGAAAAAAAAAGAAAAAAAAAAGCATTCTGTACATTATAAGATAGGATGGCATCAACAGATCATTTTCAGTACTGGTGGTTTTCAGAGAATAAGAATAAACCTAGAAAGCTGCTAGATCAATATGGGAGAAGAATAAGGGAAGAACCCAACTGAAGAAAACTGAAGATGTGAATATTAAAATCACCAAAGCAAATTACAATACTTCACTATTAGGAAAGTAAGTTTGGAGAAAGCTGAGTTGGAAAGAAAGTCAAAAATTTCAAGTGATTTGTACAGCTGTTTGAATAATAGAAGCAAAATATGAATATGATAGAATGGGGTAAGGAGACTTTATAACACAGAGGAGATCAAATGGAATAGATTTCAGACAAGGAAGTTCTGATAAGAAATATCACAGAGTGAACATATTGTACAAGTACCACTTTTAAAACAAAAGGAATCACAGAGTAAATAATTAAGACAAATAAGATTGGCAAATCATTCGATAACTGAGATTCTATTAGAAAAATAAGTAGAGCTTGTTAGATTGCACATATAAATTGCCATAATTGAGATTTGCAATGAGACCTTGGTTCTCACCTCTAGTATACTAGGTGCAGCATTTTTAGTCCTTGCATATGAGGATACATTAAGAGTTACCAACAGTCTCACCATCATGAAGGTGTGAGCAGAAGATCTGGTTGTTGCAGAACAACCAGACTTTGCCAAAATTCAACTCACAAGATATCAATATCAGCTCCAAATATCTGTGCTGCACGAACAAATTCATGTCTGGCTAAACCATAACCCCCAAATTCTTCTTTCGCAATTCTTCCAAGTGTAGAAATTATTTTGGCATTATTTTTCAAAGTGGAAAACTTTACAATTTGCAGCATTAAAACGTAACCACAATTTTCCCGCTCTTCCCTAAAGCTATTCAAGTTGTCCTGAAGGATCAGCTGCTTGGCTCTGATCACTGGCCACTCTCCTGATGTTGATATAATACTATATCTCTTTCATTGCCATTTAAGGAAATCAGAAACAGCAGTCCAAGCTCTGATCCCTGAAGAACCCCACTTCTAACCCTATCCCATTCCGAAGAGTAAACATTAACTGCCCTTTTCCTTTTGGTATGTAGCTGTACCATAATTGATCTAAGGAACTTACCTGTGATATCAACAACATGTTTCCAGCTTACACAAGCTCTCATTCAGGACAGAATCAAAATGCTGTGCTAAAATTCGAATAATGTCAAAGTTATTTCCAGCACACAATTCAAGTGACACTGTTATAACTGTTTTAGGTACACAAGATTTTCCCTTATTTGAAGGGAAATAGTTCACGTCCCTTTCATGTATTTTCATCTAAATTACTCTGTATTGCATTCTTAATTGTTTTCATGATTTTCCCTATCACTGTAGAATCACTTTTACATTGTTGATGCACTGGCACTTCTCCAATCTTAATGCATTTCCTTGCCAATTTCCTTGGATTGGAGAAATTGACCTTAATGGTTTTATGCATTCCTTTGCTGTTTCCTTTAAAATATCCGAGTAGTAGTAGAAATAGAGGCATATGATGCAAGAAAGCAAGAGTATGAGCTTAAGTAGCATCAGCCAAAAAAAAAAATCACAAAACCATTCCCTCTAAAAGCTTGTCCACTTCCATGACAGATGAAAGTTTGTTCCAACAATTGACCACCTTCTGGCTAAAGGCAAATTTCTGCACATCTATTCTAAAACTGCCTTTCCTCAATTTGAATTTATGCTCCCTCATGTTGGTAATCTGAGCAAGCGGAAGAATCCCATCAGAATTCAGTTTGCTCAACCCATTCAAGGCCTTATACACCTCAATCAGATCACCTCGCAGGTGCCTAGTCTCCAGCTGTTGCAATTCGCAAAAAACTTAAGCCTTTCTTGGTAAGAGGACCTCTTCATTCCCCTCGCCAATCTTGTTGCCGTTCTCTATACTCGCTCAAGCAACTCTACATCCTTCCTAAAATGAGGCCTCCAGACCTGTACGTAGTACTCAAGGTATGGCCTGACCATTGCCTTATACAAAGGGATAATCACTTCCTTTTTCCTGCTAGCAAAATTCCTGTATATCATTGACAATACCCCATGACCTGCTCTGGCAGCCTGTCTGCATTGTTCAGAAAACTTCATATCTGACTGCATGATCACTCCCAGGTATTCTTCATTTTCTACCACCCTAAGTGTAGTACCACACAGTTGGTATGTTCCCCTGGGATTACTTCCACCTATATGCAGTACTTTGCATTTCTCAACGTTAAAACTCCCATTGCGGTAGCACACTACTGTCATTAACAACCCTGCCAACCTTTGTTCAGAGCTAATTAACACTTTTTGCTTTGTTAAACTAACTAGTTCAATTTTCACCCTTCTGTCTCCTCATATTTTTTTTAATGATATATGCACTTGTGGTATCTAAATCATAATCAAAAGTATGTTTAAAGTTAACTGTGACTTATTTTACCAGTTTGATACAGCTCGGGGATGGGAAGTTCAGAATCCTTCCTTCAAATGGCTGAACTGTGAAGTGCCGATGCCCCTCCCATTCCCAGTTCTTAACCTTATCATTCACAATATTATCCCTTTTCAAAGCCAGATTCTTTAAGATACAGTCCATAGCCAGTTTATTAGATGTTCATATTATCCAAGGAATTGACTTCTCCATTAGACACAGTGGCACATGTCTGTACCAAGCTGTATAATAGAGCTAGTGTCAGATACCAATGGATAGTGTGTGTAAAGACATGATTTCAAACAGGGTATGATAATCAGTAGACATGCTGGTGCAAGTATCAGGACATTACTACCTTGACCGAGGTGTTCATGCAGAAGGCAGTGATTATTCATGCATTAAGAAACTGTTGATAAAGTAACCACTAGGTGGCAGTGATCACAGTGTATTGATTTGGAATTTACTTAAAGAGTAACCATCATCAAGGGTAAAGGGAGGGGGATTTTGCCTTTGTAAAGGTGACTACAGTGGTGTCAGTCTTTAAATTCTATACAGTGGGACCAACTGATTATGGTACCATCAGTAAATTCTAAATGGGAAGCATTCAAGGAATTAATCATAGAAGCTACTATGATTCATACCAATTAAGAAATACTATTCAAGGTATAAGCCAAAATTTGAGAATTATCAAATTATCAGGCAACACAAGCCTATGGCAATTATAAACTCGTCAGTAATCAAGTCACAAAGGTCAGGCAAGCAAAGGCAGATTAATAGAAATTGTTGACAAAGGATGCAAAGAAAAACAGCAAAGACTTCTTTAGTTATGCAAACATCAGAAGGAAGGGCATAAATCAAATTGGTCCACTCCATATAGATGGTTTTACTGTTGATGATTCTGCTCAAGTTGCTGACACACTGAATGAGTATTTTGTACCTACATTCATACATGAGAAATTCTTTATGGAAGGGAATGTTAGAAGTTTACCAAATTCTAACACAGAGCTAAATGATTTTGTAATAATTGAGAGGAAAGTGGAAGAAAAATTGAAGTTAAATTCAAGAAAAGCACCTGGAGTGGATGGGATCTATCCAACTATATCAAGGGAAGCAGCACAGGAATTAAGCAAACCCTAATTATGAGAGCATCAATGGATTAAGGGAGATCTCCACAGATTGGAGACGCACAAATGTATCACCAATTCACAAAGGGAGATCAAAGGGTGACACGAGTAATTACAGACCTACTAGCTTAACTTGTTCTGGGGAATTAATTCAGTCAGTGGTAAAAGAAGTAATGCAGGATCACCTAGACAAAGCCGCAATTATACTTCAGACATAGCACAGATTTGTTAAGGGGAAATCGTATCTGATGAATCTGAGTGGATACGATGTGGTCACGAAGGAACTGGATGCAAAAAATAATTTTGATATCATATACAGTACTGGGATTTTAGGAAAGCATTTGATTCTGTTGCACATAAAAGACTACTTGTACAAATTGGAGCAGTGTGGCATTAAGGGCAAGCTGCTGCTATGGATAAAAGGTGGTTGAGTGGAAACAAAGAGAGAGAGAGAGACTGGTAATCAATGGACATTGTTCTTCGTGGTCTAATTGGAGAGGGAGGTTTTTAAATGTAAAATTTAATTTAAAAATTTTAAATTTAAAATTAATTGAAAGAAAAATTTATATTTAATATAGTAAAAGAGGCTTCTCATTTGATTGGCGCTATCTTCGAGCAAGATGTCTGTAATTAGCATTCATTTATGTCATCTTTAAATTTTAGACTTCAGAGAAAAAGACAACAATGGTTGTTGAAATGTCACCAAACGTTACATTTCTTTTCAACTCAAAACAAGGTTTTTGTAAATGTGCAAATGTGCAGTTCCTAAAAATTTTGCCAGTTTAAATGACACAAGCAGTCTGACTAATATGCATAACCTTTTTTGGCACAAAATAGTAAAGGAGTAAGCAATTAAACTAAAAGAATTTATAAGGAAATATGGCTGGAAGTTATTTTTAAACCAGTAATAGGATGGACATGGGGCTATTTCAAAGAACTGATTAATTATCTGGACAAAAGACAGACTATTTGCAAAATACGTCATGCAGTTCCCAAACTGTGCACTGCGGCATCCCCGTGAACTCATAGGGGGCCCACAGGATATTTTAAATTTGAGAGAAACAGTGATACTCAACATCTGTCAGACACCACGCAAACTACTAACTCCAGGTAGTTCACAATTTCAACATTACTTATTAAGTTGTTTGGACCTAACTACTTAATAAATGTAACTCTCAGGTATTTATTTTGGTCTAGGGGCTGCGTGAAAAAACTGAGACACTAAGGGCACCGTAAACCGAAAAGGTTTGGGAACCTCTGTAATAAGCTCATTAAGGAAATAGTTTGCAGATTAGATATGATAATGATGAATGGTAACCAAAACACACTGGAAACAATCAGAATGAAAACTAAAAACTACACACTTCATCCATCCATACCCTCAAAAATTTGTCTAGTCATTCCTTGAATTTATTAAAACCGCCTGCTTCCACCAGAACAGATGGAAGTTTGTTTCCGACAATCAATTGCCCACTGGCTGAAGGCAAACTTCCACATATCAATTCTTACAACCATCCTTCCTCAGTTTGAATTTATGCCCTCTGGTGTGTAATCTGAGTAACCGGAACTCCAACAGCATTGAGCTTGCTCAATCCATTCAAAGCCTTAAACACCTCAATCAGATTACCTCACAGGTGATTAGTCTCCAGACACTGCAATTTAAAGAACCGAAGCCTTTCTTGGTAGGAGCAATCCTTTGTTCCCCTCACCAATCTTGCTGCCCTTCTTGTAATCGTTCCAGCAGCTCTATATCCTTCCTAAAATGGGGCCTACAGACTTATATACAGTACTCAAGATGCAGCCTAACCATGGCCTTATACAAGGGAATAATTACCTCCTAATTCCTGCTAGCAAAATTTCTATATATCATTGACAAAACCCCATGAGCTGTCCTGGCAGCCTGTGTGCACTGCTCAGAGAATTTCACATCTGACAGCACAGTTACCCAAGTCTTTTCCATTTTCCCACAGCCCTCAGTGCACACTTTGATCTTAGCCAAAACACTGAGAAGTGATCAGTGTAGTGGAAAATGAAAAAGGTATGTTATCTGAGATTACTGCTACCCATATGCAGTACCTTGCATCTGTCACTGTTAAAACTTCAACTGCCATTTCTCAGCTCTAATTTTCCTAGGTCTTGTTGCAGTAGCTCACCCTGTCAACCTTTGTTTAATCTGCAAATTTAGACATTAAGCCTGATATACCTTCATTAATAAATATTGAAGGGCTTAGCACTGAATGCTGAGCAACTCCAATAATAACATTAGTCCACAAAGAGAAATGCTCATTGATAACCACTGTCTTCTACCACTCAACCACCCCTTTAACTTTCCCTTAATGCCACATTTTTCCAGTTTGTACAGCAGTCTTTCATGTGCAACAGTATCAAAAGCCTTCCTAATTGAAAATCCAAGTATATGATATCAAAATTATTTTTTGCATCCAGCTCAGTGGTCACTGCATCATAGTATCCCATCAGATTGGTCAGACAAGACTGCCCCTTAACTCCATGCTGTGCCTGAAACATAACTGTATTCCTGGATGAAGATGGTTCTGCATTACTTCTTTAATTAGCAACTCCATTATTTTCCCAGGAACAGATGTTATCCATTTTCCTGGGAACAGACGCTTTCCCCCAAGTTTTCTTTTTGCTTCATGAATCTCAAGTAGATAGATGAATGAATCATTGTTCTGTGCTGTTTAATCAATTCTAATGAATGATAAAGTAGTCCCAGAGGTTGGAAAAACTCAAAGGCAAGTTTTCATCTTGATTTGAATGATTGGGTGCCAAGGAATAAATGAATGCACATAGAATACTAGTAGGCTATTTTAAAACTTTACATGAAACCATGGTAGTCTTCATGTGATACATGGATTGTGCCTGAATATAAAACCATCAATGTCATTGATCATTATATAACACGGGCAAGCAATTGAGTTAGATGCAGTGTGAAAGAGGAATTTTAAACATCCATTTAATTATTTTTTTTCCTGTCATGACATACAATATTCTATTTACATGTGTATGCCACACTAGATACTACAACTGCCTTCTGCAAGTCCCTAAAAGGAACTAATTTGGTCACATGACATCTACCAGACCCACCATTTATAAGTTAACAATTGATGGCCAGAGTGAGAGAGTGTGTTTAGGACAGATCTGTCATCTAGTGAATGGTGTTAAATTGGATTAATTTTTGGTTTTTTTTTGCCTAATATCTTTAATATACAGGGTACTATATACAAGTCTGGAGGCCTCATTTCAAGAAGGATGTAGAGCTGCTGGAACGAGTACAGAGAAGGGCAACAAGATTAGTGAATGGAACAAAGGGGTGCTCTTATGAAGAAAGGCTTAAGTTTTGCAAATTACAGTGTCTGGAGACTAGGCACCAGCGAGATCATCTGATAGAGGTGTATAACGCCTTGAATGGTTTGAGCATGCTCAATGCTGATGGGACTTTTCCTCTTGCTCAGAATAGAGGGCATAAATTCAAATTGGGGAAAGACAGATGTAGGATAGACATGCGGAAATTTGCCTTTAGCCAGCGGGTGGTTGGTTGGTGGAACAGACTTCCATCCCTTGTCGTGGAAGTTGATAGCCTAAATAAGTTTAAGGCTCAGCTGGACAGGTATTTCGAACGAACAGAGGGGTGAAGTGGAAGTGGTTATTTTTTATTTATTTATTTATTTTTTTGGCTGATGCTGCATAAGCTTGCTTTCTTACATCAAATGCCTCTACTAATGCTAATATATCTTTTAAATTTAACACCTCTACTTTTATAAGTTTAATTTTTGATTTTGTGTAGTAATTTTCTATAGTATGAACCAGAGCTGTAATGCTCAATACATTCTACGTTGATATCAATATTTGTAAAATAATAGAAAAAAAAAAAAAAAAAATAGATTTGTAAAATAACAGAAAATTTGTAAAATAATAATTTCTGGAGAGTATCATACGGAAGTGTTCTGCGTACTATATCGAGGTAAACTTCTCTCATTATTTTACAAGTAGTAATTTTTGTAATTGTGTAGTCATTTTCTTAACATTTTGTAAGTTTAATTCTTTTTGGTGTCATGTAAGCTTAAATTCTTAACCTGACAGCAGCACCCGTAATGTAAAAAAAAAAAAAAAAAAAAAATATGGTTGGCTACATCTACCAGGAACATGACTTCTGAAAAGTTTTCGCTTTTCTGAATTCTGCTTAAGAGTATAAACACCTTTAATTACAGAATTCCATTAATTATATGAATTTTTTTTAATAAAAAATTTGAAATGTTAAGAATTTTTTTTTTAGAGATGCAATTTTCAAAGAAAAAAAAAACCTTTTATTAATTCTGTTCAAAATAAAACATTTAACATCTTTTGTAACAAATTAAGTAAAGTTGGAGAATAAAGAGAAACAAAAGTTACATAATTTCATAACTAAATTTCATGTCTTTAGCATTCTTTTACTCAAAGCTATTTGTATTTTCATGGGTTCTCATATAACATGATCATCCTGCGTTCGTTTTGACACTGTTTCTGCCTAACATATCGTACTTGTCAGCATTTGCACACTGATAATGCAAATTAGAATGTAGGGAACTGCAATCTTCACATGTAATACGTGTCACCATATATTATTTTTATTTCAGTTTGTTTTATAGTCAAGCAATAGAGGAATATATGGAACCCAATATCTACATAATATCTATATATAACACTTCTGTTGAAAGGTATTACATTATATATAATGTAATATTTAATGTTAAATGAAAAATACATGATTAGGCATCCCAGTATGATCATTCAAAGGAGTTAAAAATCGACATAAATTATTACTTATAAAATTTTCACCTAATTAATATATGGAAAATTTACTGGTAGGAGATGTTTTTAGGTTTTAAATGAGAACTTTAATACATAAATGGGTGCACCAGTATATATTTTTTTGGATTTCCTGTGCACTTGGAAAACATCACCCCATTTATAACATTAAAAACTGGCAAGAAATAATTCAAAATTGTTCACTTTTTGATATCACCCTTTTTTTTTTTTTCCAAATCTGCCATGAACACAACTATGAAAAATCATTTTTTATATTAAAAACATATATTTTAATTATTTTTTTAAAATAAAATCCACTCTGCAGCACTTTAGATATGTACTTCATACATTTTTTTTAATCATCTCCCTTTACTTGGATGACCAAATAAAAAACCCTTATTCACCATCAACGATATTAAAGAAAAAAAAAAAAAAACCACCTCTTCCATGGCACAAAACCAAATGTAACAATTGGGGCATTTTCATAAAATGAAAGCCAATGTACCTCAATAACTGGATACAAGAAATGACACCAATTTCAAATTCTTGTTTTGTAACAGATGCATGTAATTTCTGAGAATACACTTAACTCAATACCGCATTTTTTCCGTTTGTGTAATGATTAACAGAATTTAATGGAAAATCAAAGAAAACACTTCTGTTGAAAGGTATTGTGAGTTTTAGCTGTGTGGGCCAAGTAAACAAAGGGGACATAATACTGCTGAAATTGTGTGGAGTCCCAAAGACTACACACACACAACTCTGGATTACATAATATAAATATTAAACCCCATTATTAAAATCTATATTTCATCATAAAATCAAAGATAACAAGGTTATTCTCATCGAAAAATTATTCAATGGATTCAACAAAGGCAGTTTATTCTCTGGAATTTAACTACACTTTTTTTTTAATTTCTAGTTCTTCCTCTGCCTTTAAAAATGCCACCTTTTGAAAGTAATTGAATAGTAGTAGGGATCATTAACCCCCATGTGTGTCTGACCATTTCTAACACTATTAAGAATTAAAAGTATTGCCAAGATGCACCAAAAAATAGACCTTGAGGACTGTAGGCAGACAATTTTCTATTGATAATAGACCTTGAATGCAAAAATAATTCCTTGGATGCAAAAAAAAAAAAAAAAAAAAAAGGTGTTGGTAGGGAAGACTATATTTTCACAAGCTGTATTATGAAGCTATGATGGGCAACTATAGTCCTACTATCATAATTAGATATTACTGTCTTTAGTTAAAATTATAAGGAATTTAAAATTCAAAGTACCAAAATCATCCATTTAATCCTAAAGTAGGCTGCATCTGGTAATGACATTGAGTTCATTCTCAGAATGGTGTGACTACTGATGATAATTTGTTATGAATGACAAAGACATGGAAATGTACATTTTTAAGAAATTTTTGTTTAATTAATTTGAGGAGGGATGGTTTCTACTTCTTAATTTGCAAACGTTTTTGTTTGTTTACTTGTAGCAAAGATTAATATTCTATTTTGTACACATGTTAACTGTTGCTAATAAATCTGATATAGTCATTATTATATACAGTATTTACTGTTTTTTACCCATTTCTGGGCAAACACATGTTATACAAAAACTCAGGTCATATTTGAAATCAGCATACCCAAATTCATAAAATACACCAAAAAATGCTGATAAACAATTTTTTTTTTTAAATATGCTACACCACAGTGTTAAGTAGGCATGATTCCATGAATTGCTAATATCATATGTGCTTATCTTGATTTAGATTTGTCAACTGTCTTATAGGAAAAACCATATGTACTTCTGTATCACATTCTTTTCCTTTTGGAGAAACTTACCTTTATTTTTTATAGGTTCTTGTTCTTTTTTTTTTAGAAGAGAGAGGGAGAGAAAAAAAGTTGACAGATATGCTTCTTTTAATTTCTCTTCACTTGCATTCAACCCTCCCATTAGCATGGGTTGAAAAGTGATGAATTCATTGTGAGGTTAGCCCAAACAAAAACAAAAGTTCATTTCTAAAGAAACATTAAAATAAATAATTCCCCAAATCTCCTATCTTCTCCTCCTTTAGGAACCAGACATACACCATACAAGGTACAATGCCAATTCAGTATAAACCTATACTGGCCAATCAAATCATACTGAAAACTAAGAAACCAGAATTCAAGAATACTTCAGGCATTAGGTTGGAGAATACTGTGGCATCCCTCTTCATGAGTCAAAGTAATGAGGCATGCACGAATGGCAGCTTGGCAAAAACAGTCTGACCAAGAGGATTCTTCAGACTTTTTCAATTGTGACTTTTCTGTCCTCAAGAAGTTAGTTACAGCTGTCACCATATTGCTTACTGATAAAATTGTTATTTTTGAAATTGTTTTTTCTTACTGGCTAACATTTAAAAATTTAGTCCTCACTAAATTTTTAAATGTGGACTTTAGAGGGGAACAGGTATTCTGTGTGTTATCAGACACTCAGTCAAAAACACTGATGGATCCAATATCTTTCTATTACAGAAGATTTAGGAGAAGTCCAGTTGGCCTGCCTCCCTAAAATCCACTCATGCACACCTTCTCGATGGTAAGTCCTGTTACATCACTTAGATGGCAACGAACGTCTAGAGTGGCTCTCTTCAAGACGTCTGGTCAGTGTGAAGAGGAAAAGACCAAACATCCTCCAGCATATGACAGCACGGCGAAACAAATGGCCCTCAGTCCCCAGTGGCTTTCACTCCTCCTCTTACAGCAACGAGAGGATCAGAGTGGAAGCAGAGGGTGCTAAGAATCTCTGGGTATGACCAGGCTGCCATTCATGGAAACTGAACTTGGCCTGTTACAACGTAAGATCGCTCATCGGTGAAGACAGGATATTAGAACTGGAAAAGGAACTAGAAAATGTGAATTGGAATATCATCAGTTTGGCTGAAACAAGAAGAAATGAATCACTTATAAGTTTATCAAGTGGAAATCTGTCGTACACCAATGGAAACAGTGAAAGGAGCGAAGGTGGAGTTTGGTTTCTGGTCCATAAAGATATAAAAAAACAACATTTTGGAATTCAAAAATGCATCACCAAGGGCGTCAAGACTAATACTCACGATTTCTAATAGGTACAGGATAAATGTTATAATGATTTATGCACCAATATTGAGCCATGATGATGAAGAGGTTGCAGAAATGTACACCGAAATTGAGTCTTCTAGATGAGCAGAAAAGCTATTATTATTGGGGACTTCAATGCTAAGGTTGGAAAAAGACAAAAACAGCACAGAAAGGAAAACTATAGGAAATTTTGGAATTGGTGAAAGAAATGAAAGAGGTGAAAGACTTGTGGAATTTGCAGAATCTCAAGGATTGTCAGTAACGAACACTTTTTTCAAGTAAAGGGTGAACAGAAAGTGGACATGAAAGAGTCCAAATGGATTAACAACTAATGAAATCGACTTCATTCTCACTAACAGATGATATATCACGAATGATGTTACCATCCTGAATAAGGTAAATGCTGAAAGTGATCACAGAATGGTAAGATGCACACTTGATATAGATGTAAGAAAGGAAAGGAAAAAACTGACTCGAGTAAATAATACGAAGGTCTTTGAGATAACAGAAGAGGAGAAAAGGCAGTATGTACTGGAACTTAAGAACAGGTTTTAGCTTCTGCAGACTGCTCAGGACCATGATATCAATGAGGAATATTACAAATTTCTGAAAGTGATAAAGCCCAAGAAACCTATAGGGAAAAAGAAATCCAAAGAAGAAAAATTAGTCAAGAACCACTTGTTATAATAACCGAAGGTGACAAATGAAGAGCAAGATAAACACTGACAAGGAGAAAATTTGAGTATACTGAGTTATGCAAAGCCATTAGAAAGAGAATCAGAGGACATAAGATTTAACACAATAAAAGTAGAACAAGCATTAAGGGAAAACAAAAGGACTTAAATCAGCAGCCATGAGCAGTAATACAGAAAGACAAATGACACTAAAGAATAGCAATGGTGTACTTATGTTTGTTTGTTATTTGGTTTTTAGGAGCATTAGCAACTAAGGCCACATTGCTCCAGGGTTATGCGGTGGTCATTCCCTGACCTTTCCGCATCCTCCATATTTGGTGGTCATGGGCTCGAACCCCGGTCTAATGAAGAAGTGTGTGTGCTATGCACTGCTGCTCCTGCTCACCTGGCTAGAGAGGCGCCACAAAAAATATTTGTAATCTAACAGGAAATTATTTTAAAAAAAAAAGAAAACCTAACAAGTTGTTCAAATATTTGTTATTCTCATTAGAAACTTTCAGGTACTGCAACCATTTTATAATATCAATAAAAATTATTTGGTAATTGCTCTCTCTCATGGCACTCAAAAGTTGCTACATTTTGATTTCAGCTTATTTTTGGCATGCAGACCTTTTTCAGTTTGCATGCTATTGCTGCTCTAGTGTATCATGCCATTTGTAACTTAAATGCTCCTGAAATTTTTATATTCACCTGTAATGGACTTATTCTTTTGAAGGTAATTAGCATTAGCATTAGTAGAGGCATATGATGCAAGAAAGCAAGCTTATTCAGCATCAGCCAAAAAAAAAAAAAAAAAAACCCTCTCCCATTTCACCCCTCCGTTCGTTCGAAATACCTGTCCAGTTGAGCTTTAAATTTGTTTAGGCTATCAACTTCAACAACAAGTGATGGAAGTCAGTTCCACCAACCAACCACCCGCTGGCCAAAGGCAAATTTCCGCACATCTATCCGACATCCGTCCTTCCTCAATTTGAATTTATGCCCTCTGAGGTGATTATTCTGAGAAAGATGAAGAATCCCATTGGCATTGAGCATGCTCAAACCATTCAAAGCCTTATACACCTCTATCAGATCACCTCGCCGGTGCCTAGTCTCCAGACTCTGTAATTTGCAAAACTTAAGCCTTTCTTCGTAAGAGCAACCCTTTGTTCCATTTACTAATCCTGTTGCCCTTCTCTGTACCCGTTCCAGCAGCTCTACATCCTTCTTGAAATGAGGCCTCCAGACCTGTATACAGTACTCAAGATGTGGCCTAACCATTGCCTTATACAAGGGAATAATCACCTCCTTATCCCTGCTAGAAAAATTCCTGTATATCATTGACAAGACACCATGAGCTACTCTTGCAGCTCGTCTGCACTGCTCAGAGAACTTCATATCTGCCTGCACAATTACCCCCAGGTCCTTTTCATTCTCCACCACTGTCAGTGTAGTACCGCAGAGTTGATACATTGCTCTGGGGTTACTGTTACCCATATGTAGTACTTTACATTTGTCAATGTTAAACTTCATTTGCCACCTCTCAGCCCATCTGTTCAACCTTTCCAGATCCTGTTGCAGCAGCATAGCGTCAGTAGTGTCCTTAACGACCCTGCCAACCTTTGTATCATCTGCAAACTTAGACATTAAACTTGATATCCCATCATCAATATCATTCATAAACACCGAAAACAACAATGGACCCAACACTGAACCTTGAGGAACTCCACTAATAACATTAGTCCACGTTGAGCAGTGTCCATTGATTACCACTCTCTGTCTTCTGCCACTCAACCATCCCCTTATCCATAGCAGCAATTTGCCTCCAATGCCACACTGCTCCAATTTGTGCAGCAGTCTTCCATGTGCAACAGTATCAAAAGCCTTTCTAAGATCCAAATATATAATATCAAAGTTATTCCCTGCATCCAGTTCTTTTGTGACTACATCATAGTATCCAATCAAATTGGTCAGGCAAGACCTGCCCTTAACAAAACCATGCTGCGTCTGAGCTATAACTGAATTCTTGTCTAGATGATCCTGCAGTGCTTCTTTAACCAGTGCCTCCATTAATTTACCTGGAACAGAAGTTAAACTAACAGGTCTATAATTACTTGTGTCAGCCTTTGATCCTCCTTTGTGAATTGGGGTTACATTTGCACATCTCCAGTCTATGGGTACCTCCCCCGAGTCCAAAGAAGCTCTCATAATTATGGCTAGGGGTTTGCATACTTCCTTTGCTGCCTCCTTTAATATAACTGGATAGATCCCATCCACCCCAGGTGCCTTTTTTATGTTTATCCTCAATAATCTCTCCTCCACTTTCCTCTCAGTTATTAGAAAATCATCCAGCTCACTGCCAATGTTTACTTTACCTACATCATTCTCCTTCCTGAATAACTCCTCATGCGTGAATGTAGATGCAAAATACTCGTTTAGATTGTTAGCCACCTGAGCAGGATCCTCAACTGTTGAACCATCAATATCCAGTGGACCAATCTGATTCATCCCTTTCCTTCTCGAGTTCAAGTATGTAAAGAACTCCTTTCTGTTTTTCTTTGCATCCTTTGCCAAGGATTTTTCGTAGTCTGCCTTTGCCTGCCTAATCTCCTTTGTGACTTGGTTACAGACCAACTTATATCTATCATAGGCTTCCATGTCACCCATTAATTTGTATGTATCCCATGCATTTTTCTTCTCTGCCACATGTCTCATTAGTCCATCTGACAACCATTTAGGCCTAAACCTTGAACAATATTTCTTAGTTGGTATGTAAAGCCTGGTAGCCACCAAGATTAGTTCCTTGAATGCTTCCCATTTTGAGTTTGCTGTTGGTAACATCATCAGTTGGTCCCACTGTATAGAATTTAAATACTGTCTCAGACCATCATAGTCGCCTTTACGAAAACAAAAACCCTTCCCTTTACCTCTGATGGTAGTTACCTCCTTGAGTAAATCCCACTTCAACACACTGTGATCATTGCCACCTAGTGGTTCATTTATCTGCAGGTTCTTAATGCATGAAGAATCACTACTGATAATCACATCAAGAGTATTGCTCCCTCTTGTTGCCTCACGAACATGCTGATGTAGAAAACAATCATCCAATAAATCCACAAAAGCCTTGCTAGTGTGCGAGTGACCAACCCACAAATTCCAGTCAATATCTGGGAAATTAAAATCCAGCCAATATAATAATTAATGAATATCACCCCTTAGTCCCAAAAAAAATGAATGCAAGCACTATGACAACTCAGTGTACCCTCGAAATTTCTTGTGATATGAGACCCCTCATGATGCCAATCTGTGGACTGTTGAAAGTTTTCATCACAATAATTAAATCCCTCTGTGACAGTATTGTGGTTTCTACTATAAGCGTTAATTGTTTGGAGAGGTCTGGATTTGATGCTTTTAGACAATTGGAGGAATTTATAGAGAAATTTTCTGGAGGAAATTGGCCTATGAAAGCACACACTTGCACAGCCAGTGTGAATAAGTGACTTCTTGAGGAATTTATTCTTAATTAATAAAATATATTTACATTTAAATCTATAAACTTTTAGTTTTAATTAATTAGCAGTATGGTTAATGATATGCCACAAGCATGTCAGTCCAACAAATTGGATTTACAAAGAAACCATTTCATCACCAATAATTAAGTATTGCTATGGACATCAAGAGAGGTGGGACAGGCAAAAAAGGGGTTAGTGCCCACACATACAATGCCCATAGGCCTGAGCATTGTATGGGGGGGGCACTAACCTACCATATACAAAAGAGAACTGAAGGGGAAAGGTTGGCCTGGTGAAACTGATCATGGGGTATGGAAGCTGTGTTGGCTCTCTATGCTCCCCTAGTATTTTAATTATATTAAACAATTAAACACCAGTTTTTGTTAAAGTTTTTTCTTGATTATCTTCTATTTCATTTCAATCAATTCTTTTTTTAAAATCTAAGTATGAAGTCTAAAACTGAAAGGTGGGAAAAACATTGTAACAAATTTTTCAAGTGATTACTTCAAATAATCCATAACATGCTGAACCTCAACAGTTTTACATACTCAGTACAATGCTAAAATTCAAGTGTTGGAAAAAAAAAAAAGGTACTAAAAAGTAAAAAAAATAATAATCGCAGGACTTTTGAGTATCACGTCTGCTGCAATTATTTTTTTTAAGAATATTAAAACAACATGATTTCATAGTTCCAGCTATACCATTTAGTTGGATATAATTCATAACATGACATACTTCATCCATAATATGGTATCACACAAAGGTGGCAAATAATATGCTTAAAATCAAATTTTGTAAAGAATTTTTAAAAACTCAATTCAATAAAATTCAAAAAAAAAAAATAAATAATATATATATATATATATATATATATATATATATATATATATATATATATATATACATACACACACACAAACATCAAATATTATTCATTAGATAGCTAGCTATCTAATCATATCACATATTAATACCTCTCTGTAGTTTAAAGAAATATAATAGCTTCACTTTTTAATTACTTTTATTTATTTTATATTTCAGAATTGCAGCCTACGAAATAAATATCAATAGTTCAGTTATCAAATACTATTTTGAATATTAACTTTTTAAATTTGCATTATTCAGTGTTTCTACAAGCATTTTTTCCCTTCAATAGTAATGTTATTTGAAATTGAAATTAGCGTTGAAACGAAAACAATAGTTCAACGAATGCAGTTCCCCCGGAAGAATTTACAATTATATTGTTTACATGTATGAGAATTATGTTATGACTCATTAAATTAATTTTTAAGGTTTCATTTTTATCATGTCCAAAGCATTACACAGCACTGTTTGTATAAGAGAGAGAGAGAGAGAGAGAGAGTAATTTTTACTCAAGGTTATAATTATTCAGCATATTCTGTTTGAAGGTCATTCAATATGAGAATAATATCTGTGGGTACCTTTAGGCTTTAAAATATGTAACAAATTAATAGAAATTACTAGGAGTGATTACTGGGAAATTTAGGGTCAAATACTAGAGTGCAATCTGAAAGTCCATAATAATTCTAGTATATTTTAACAGGATAAATTCTGTTTGTTTTTGTCTGTTTGTCAGCTAAGTAAAATACATTGAACCAAGTGAGTTGCTTTGTCTCCAACAAGCGGTAATTTCTATGAGTTCTATAAGGATTATTACAAGCATTTTAAAACGGAACTTGAGAATAATTACAACAGAGTCCATGAAGACCACATGAAGATTGTGATCTACCTCTGTATGAAGCACTGAATCTTGCAATCTAAAATCTCACACGATAGCAGTCTTTGATGTGTGTTCGCGCGTTTCCTCTAATAATTTGATCGCAATTACAAAAATGACTTAATTTTGCTTACCATAGCAAAACCTGACAGAAGTGCTGAAGTTCTGCTGGAAGCTTTCAACTTAGCCTTGCTGAGATGTAGCCGTCTCCATGATAAAGCATGGACGTTGTTTTCCGGTTTAGACATCTCCTTCATGAAAGTTTGTAGCATCCACTCTGACAAGACATTAGGTCCACTATCTGGTCCAAAAAGATCGTTATGGGAATAAAAATGCATCAGTACAAATAAATAGATCAAATCAAGCCATAAATCACTAATTTTTGTTACTCTTTATCTACTGTATCAGGTGTATATCACTTGTAAGCTAAGGAAGCTTTGGTTCAATTTGCGGTTTGAGCTAAGAAAAAAACAACTTGGAAAACACAGCCGGCACGTGTATACATAAGTATCTGTGAAAACTGTCAGTACATCACTTTTTCAAAATACCACTTGCTCCATTCATATTCACTGATATTGCTTCTCTTGACCGAAAAACAAACATGCTTAGCCGCTTCATCAATGAATTTAGGCTTACCATAATCCTTTCGCCGAAAATTTAACAGGTGCGCATGCAACACACAAATATGCCGCATTAAAAATTAACCAACTTCATTAATTTATCGAGTAAATTCGACCACTGTTTAATAAACACTACGTACACGACCACAGTACACACTTCGCATTGTCCATGCGACTGCCTACGTGACAAGCGAATGCACAAGTCAAGGCGACCGCCCAGTTCCCTTTCTTCCTCAGTATTTCTCCTTATACCAATACCACAGTACGAGTATTAGGCATATTGAACTTGTCTGTTTAATTCGAAATCCATTATAGAGAATAAGCCTATGTATTAAAATTAAAATATCTGAGAACATATTTGTTTTTACGGGTGTTTTCAATCAATTTAATCATAATTTTTTTCGTAGAGTAAAATTATATGTATTAGAGATTCGAGTCACGTGGTAGTGTTTTTTACGACCTCTAGACTGTGACGTCAAATAGCACAATACACAAAAGTTAGACGAGAGCGTATTGTCTTAATACCGTTAGTAAGTTTTATGTTTTTGATATGTTGAAGTGATATTTATACAAATTGCTGAACTAATAAACATGGAGTGCTTACTTATTATTGATGATTTCGACGTAACGACCATGGAAAATCACGAAGACAACGGGCCTAAGTTGGTTAGTATATCAAGCATTTAAACATACTCAGTAGGGTACATTGAATCTTCTTAATACACAATTTATATATCATTAGCAGCCATTTTTACATAATACATGTCTTTATTTTTATCATATTTGTTGTCAACTTAATGAAAAATATTGCAGGATATTCTCACAATTTTATGTTTTTTATTTTTATTTTTACTCGACATTTTGGTTTGTGCATTAAAAAAAAAAAAATCAAAGCACGTGGTTTAGTTTACGTTTTGTTTTGCATTGTCCAGGTGTTGTACCATTTATATTTATTTAATAAATGTAGTTCAGTACTTTAATTAACTGTCATAAGCGTTGATTTTAACTAGATTACAGATAATAAAACTCGTGTTAAATGATAACGTTGCCCCTTTCAACTCCATTTTATAATTCCCTGCCTTAAAATGGATGTATATTCTCTGTAGTCACCAGCATTAAATAAATGAAGATATTTTATTTACACTGTGATATTTCGAAGGAGAATGTTGTATGCACGTTATTTTCCTTGAAAAATAACAAAAGGCTCAATTATAAAGGTAGTGCAATCTGTTTTGTAGGTGAGCGTACTTCAAATTGCTGACTTTTGCGCATAATTTAAGAAAGCATTGCCTTATTACGAAATGTTTACAAAAAGTTCATGCTTGTGTGCATATTGTATTATAATCGTCACTTATGCTGATCATGGCTGACTCGATTTTGGTTTCCTGTTACTAACACCTTTCTTATTTACTTTTCATATTTGTGAGCAAGCTTTCATCAAACTTTAATTGAAATTAAGAATATTTGAAAACCGGGCTTATAAAGGGAAAGAAAAAAATGGATGAAGATGTATATATTTATATATATAGTATATTTTACCCCAGGGGCTCACATCTGGTGAGTATGGGCTTGGCATACCCAGGGTCCTGAGCTGGAAATCATTTTTTCTCTTTTGGTGATTCCCTCCTATCTCTCTCTCAGGGTACTCACATTTTTTTTGGCTGGTGCAGCATAAGTCTCAGGCTTCCTTGCACCATATGGCTAATAATAATGATAATAATAAGTGCTACAACATTTTTGGTCAAGCATACGATAAACAACTGATAATTAAGATGGTATTGCACTTAAATGCATTTCTCTCACGGAAAAATTATTATTATTATTATTTATTTTTTTTTTTTTGCTGTTTTGGCATCATTTATTTTTAGACCTATCGATGTTTGCTCAGATTGTTATATATTTTATTATTATTTTTTTTTTTTTCTTTTGAGAACCTAGATTGCACTGGGTTAATCCAATATCAAAACACAATACTACAAGGTAACGAAGATAAAATTTCCTGTGTGGTTGTTTAGCAGCTCTTTCTTGCTATATGGAATAAGATGCTTTGAATTATTTTAAATATTTAACCCAATTTATCGGATATTTGTAGGTATGTAGTTTAACTCGTCTCCGAAAGTTTGGAAGTTTAGTCGCTTTGTCTGTGAAACTTCTTACGATGCATTTTTCAGGAAATACAAAAAACTTATTTATAATCTCTTCCTAGTCTATTAACTATTTATTTTTGCCTCAATATTATCATTTTATAGTGTTAATGACTGCTGCCTTATAATGTTATTCATGGAGAACGTAATGCGTGAAATAACGTACTAAAAGTTATTATTTTAAGTACGCCATTTCAAATAGCAAGAGAAATTGCTGTTTTTATTTGGTGACCGGACCGAAGCAGGGTATGAAATAGAATGACTAATAATAAAACAATAAACTAGAATGACTTTCTATTCATATAAAAATACATCCGGCCAGAGTTAAATTTGGTTGCCTCATTGAGGAATTATATTGTGTATTTCAGATTAAGCATATTCTTACGCGAATTAATCTGCAGTAAGATCAGAATTAATACCTTCTGAATTTTATTTAAATATATTTTTGCTTTTGCCAATCGATAATGTTGAAGACAACTTAATAGTAAAATATAATAAACTTTTCTGAATTCAAAGATTCCTGACTTGATATGATTGTTGCTGGTACTGTAATTTATAGAAACTGTGCACTAAAAGTATATTGGGAAGGTGGGGGTCAATAATTGTAATGAATGGTGTATTCCACAACATATTTTCATCCTGTGCGGTGAAATATAAAAAATATATAATTATTACGGAGAGGAGTAGCTAATTTGGGTTCTTTCGATTTGCAAATGTCGATGGTATTTGATTTAGATTCTTCGATAGGTAGTACTTCAGTCTTGTTATACCATTCCTGGAAGTAGGCATGACATCGACTCTTTATGATTTTTACGGGGGGGATAAAATATATTTAGAACCAGCGGGTGGATTAATGATGATTTCGTCCTCCTCCCCCATATTCAGCGTTTATGGAAGTAAGGGATTTAATTCGAATAATATTTGGATAGGGAACAATATGTTTATGCAGTAATCCGCGTCTCCCAGGGTTCTGTGACAGTAGGGAGTTTTCACTTGGTCTGTTATAGTTGTGCATCGGTTGCTTAAAAAAAATAAATAAATACTTTTTTAACAATTTTAGAGCTAAGAGTGTGTAGGTACTGTATAAGCTTGTTTTTATAAGAGAACAAAATAAAAAGCATTTCATTTTTGTGTTTCTTAGAAATAAAACGTTTTTAAACTAATTCAGCTATTGAAACAAATCATGCCTATACATTTTATTGTTAAATATATGGCATGGCAGCGAATATTAAGAGGTCAAATATTATACGGTCCTCTAAAAGGACTCAAAAGTTGTTGAAAATGTCCAAATTAAATGCAATTCAGTATGTAATCTCGGCACATACCACCTTCAGAATTGCCATACCATTAAAATGGTGAATTATTTAATACGGTAAGTTACTAGCCAGAGGTAATCGTAATTGCATAAATATAAACGGGCGCTGTAAAGGGTCGATAAGGACTGTCTGTGAGTTTTCAAGGCCATCTTTCATTTACCATGGTTTCTGAATACAGTATATCAGTACCACTCTTGATGGTTTTTACAAGGCTGGCATGTTTACATGCACATAAACTGCTTAGGAATCGGCGAGGTTACTTTAGTACAGTGTACGAGACTACAGTGCTAACGTAAGGTAGAGTCTCCAAAACCAATGTACCTGGGCTCCATGATACTGTCATTCAGTCCCGATTTGCATGTGCAAGATAGATATACAATTTGCATTTTACAATGCCTTGTCTATTGGATCTACTCTTTTTCTTAAACTTTAAAAAAAAAAAAAAAAAATTGCGGTTAAGATTTTTAGTTTATGGGAATACTCGGGTGATAAGTTGAACAGCTGAATCTATGAAGTGCGATTCTTCGTTTGGTGTGCTGCTGATGCTCAACTTCAATTTACGTATGTATACTGTTTTAAACTGTCAATGTTTGAACTTATCTCTATTGTTTGGGCACTAGTAGATATTAGATGTTGTCTAATGTCTCTACCATATACCATCTCCACTAATGTTCATGTGAATACACCATATGCATGTGTCCAGATTATTAAAAAAATAAATAAATAAAGGAAGAAGCACTATGGTAAAGATTGGGTCATTTTTTTGGTACCAAGAAGTCCTCAGCAGGACCAAATCCTTGCGGATCTTGGAATTTTCCAGATTTCTGGTAGTCACATCAAAATCATAAAAAAAAAAAAATAAAATAAAAAAAACAAGAAAAATGTTTAATTTCTATACTGCAACTAATTGTGCATATTAGTGTAGTTGGCTTATTATTATTGTTTTTTTTTTTCTCTTTATTTAATGAAAACCCCAAACACGAAGGGTATTAGAACTTTTATAGTGCTTAGTACTTTTATAGTGCTTTATAGTGTAGGTAGGGGTCGTAGATTTTGTAGATGTATGACACAAAAGATACTTGTTAATATCAGACTTGAATTGCATTAGATTACAATTTTCAGGAAATACATGTGAGGGAAGGTTGTTCCAGAAAGAAGGGATAAATGAGGAAGATGATTTTTTTTTTATGAAAGAAAAAAAAAAAAAAAAACATCTTCCTCAAAAGAAAAGGCAAGGTACAGTACATTAAAAATAAAATTCATTATTTCCCTTTCTAGAATACACTGTAATGTGTACAGTATATCTTGTAAGGTACAAAACGAAAACTTTCACACAATCTCTTCACCGAAGTTGTAGTGTCAAGCATCTTCGACAATGCAACCTTTTTTCACAACAGGTGAGGACCTATGCATGCTTTTTGAGACGTCACGTTTCCTCTGGGCTACTTAAATTTTGTTTTAGTTTGGTTTTTGGCTTTTTATGGCGCAAAGTGACTACGGTTGTAATGTGCCACGTCACTAATTTTATTTTAAACAGCCTATAGGCAAATGTATAATGATGAAAGTTGCTATGTGAATGGTCTGAAAACATCCATTAAAGTTGTGAACAGATTGTCTTGCAGTAAACGAGTTTGGTGAATCGTTACCTCAGTTTAATGTAGGGCGGGCAACCATTATTCCTTATGAGTGTCATTTTTGTTCATAACAGCTATAAAAAATCGAATAAGTTGCATACCACTGGCATTCTGTAGAAAATTACCCGACGTGTCACCTGGTGTCACGTGGGCCTGTGGTTGCCCATGCCTTGTCTATTGCTTTACATACGAATCTTGAATCTCAGAAACTAGTAATCGATTACCAGTCGCGTTGATCAGACAATTCGATTATCTAACAAATTTCTCTATGTTGTTGGAGATCGGTAAAGACTTTTCTCAGTGGGGAAAATCGCCTTCTACAATGAGCTGTACTTTGGCGAATGACCAGTGCAAGAACTAGATTTTCCGATCGTCGGATAGTTTGTTGATTCGATCATTTTCTTAAACAAACAAAGCCTAAAGAAGGTTGGGGCTAGATAATGGATGCCGGCTTTGATAGGTTCCATTGTGTATGAAGACAAAATGAAACAAGTTAGTTAATGAATGCATTTTACACGCTTTAGCAATAGTAATAATTCAATAATTCTTGACTTATAACAAAAAACGTACAAAATAGCAATGACTTTTAGCCATGAACCGAGAGCATTTCGTTTTTGCACATATGCCATATTGCCTATTCGTTCCTTCCATTCAATGCATGGCAACAAACGTAATATCCAATGCTTCAGCTACAAATACAGTATGAATAACCTATGTGGTATGCATGAAAAAAAAAAAAAAAAAATATATATATATATATAAAAAATACCTGATTTATATTGGCTGATTTTAATGAAATTTGAGAAGGCACAAGAAATTGTTCTAAATGAGCCATATATATTTCATGAAAATCGATCCACTGAAAGTTGTGTATTTATATGTGGACGGACAGACAAAGAAATCATAATTGAGGGATTTCTGTTGGTCTGATTTTAATGACATTTGGGATGACTAGGGTGAAGATGGAAAAGGTTATTGAGAGTGTACGATTTGCAGTTAACATGGTTAATAAGCTAAAGGAAAGTTGTGAAGAGTTTGCAATGAGAATAAATATTGATAAAACAAAGGTTACGAGAGCGGCAAAAGAAAGTTGAGTTAAATATTGAAATTAAATGGAACAGATGAGCCAATATATGTATTTGGGAAGCCTAATGATGGAAGAAGCATAGAGCAGCGGAGAAATAAAAATATCAATGGATTAAAAAAAAAAACCTTTGAGAAGCGAAAAAGAATGAATTATATGTGGGAGATTTGGATTTAGTTAAAGGAAAAAATTGGTAGTCTGTCTGGAGTGTGGTATTTTATGGACCAGAGATGGACACTAAGAATGGACGATATTAAAAGATTGGAAAGTTCTGATATGTGGAGGCAGATGGAAAACATAAAGATAGGTTGATAAAAGTGAGATATGAGGAGGTTTTCAGAACAGATGTTTGACTGTAATAATTATAAGATGGAAGAGAAGTAGGATTGGACATGTGTTGATAGGTGAAGGGTTGATGAGGGATGTGATGGAGGGTGAAAGTTGAGGGGAAGAGGCCCAGAGGAAGATTGAATAAAACTCTGAGAGGGAATGGTGGATGTGGAAGATGAAAAGAAGTGGTTGTTGAGTGTATACTGGACCTGCCCTTGGCGGAGCACTAATGATGATGATAATTAACTCTTGATAGAATGAATATTTTGTGTTATTTACTTTTTCGAAACAGACTCGTCTCCCCTGATTCTTCTTTCCAGCTTGAGAATTTTCCTTTCCCCAGAACTTTATAATAAGATAAATACGCTAAGTTTCTAACGAGATCGTCCCATTTTTGAGTAGTGTCCCTTTGCCCTGGCAAAGATGAAACAGGGAGCCCAGTATTCCATTTTTTCCAACAGTGCCGTTTTATTTAGTAATTAGATGAAAATTTTGTGGTACACATGCACATATCGTAAGTGGTACTTTTTAAAAATTTTTTTGAAGTAATATATATTTTCAGTTTTATTGGTTGTTGATACTGTTGGAACTAAAAGACTTATAATCTCTTATACTGTTAACATTAGGTTTTATAAGTAAGACATATTATATGCATAACGTTTCAGGTAAAAAATAATTCAAGACGACACTCATAATAAAATAATGTAGCGAATTGCATCAGTATAAGTCAACGTTTGAAGTCATCTTTGATAAACACTATACATTTCTAAAATAACACGTGGAAGTCGTGTTCGCGATTCGCTTGCGCACTGCGCAGCCTTACTTGTCGCATTTCCGATTTGTCAAATGTGTCCCATTTAAAAGGCATATTCCAGCATATAAGTCGACCTTTGAAAACATAAAAAATCGTCTCTTATACGCCAAGTATAAAATCTTAATTAAAGGAGCCCCGCGTTAGGAAGATATGACTCCTGTATTATAACATGATACAGAGGTCATGTCTTCTGTATTTTGGTGCAGTCTCACTGGCTTCATACACAGAGGGACGGTGACATCCTCTTCCTACTTGCATATTTTCCGAAAATTATAAACCGGATGCCATGTGCCCTGTTAGTAGAATCGCCATCCTGCCCACACCGGGTGGAAAAGAACTGAATTGGAGTACCGTCGATGACGAGAGAAATTTTTATGGGCTTTTTCACAACGTGGCTGAGTTAGTTGGCCTCAGACGAGGGTAGCATGATTTTTTTCCTCCGGGAAACTAGAGTTTTCGTCCAGCAAACAGAAAATCGACCTCAGAACACGCGTGATTTACAGATACTCTACATGGAGCAATATAGATTTAGTCGCTGATGCTCCTAAAACCCTGCAACAACAACAACTATGTGCCTTCCTAGCTGCATATTTTCGCTGCACGTTAAATTTCATATGGGAATATATCATGACTCTTAAGTCTCTTTGGCCCTCTTCTACTAGCCTATAACCGACTTCTTAATTTCTATTCCCCGAGAGCGGAACCTTTCATTTGAAAGCATTAAATTTTGTTTACCATATCAGGTCGTATCTGCAATCGATTCCAGTCATTCTGGAGTAACGTGGCTTGCTTCTGGTCGTTAATAATCTTTCTTACCTTTAAAAGTTGAAAGTGTTTGCCTTTACAATGAAACTGGGTAGTTAAATCCATTTTCTTTAAAATTAAAATAGATTCTCTTATCACATAAGAAGTGGTTTTGCGCTTCTGCTTAAAATAAACCGGATGCCATGGGCCTTGTAGGGAGTCTTATTTATAATATTATTAACGAGTCCATATGTTAAGTGATCCTGCTAGCTAATCAAAATAGGTGTCCAATTGGTAACCCCCCCTAACGCAATCACCACTGTACAGTGGTTGAAACCCGAATAAATAAATAAATATGTAAATTCTGCATATTTAATGGACTAGGGCTGTTTTAAATTTTAAAAATACTGTAGCTCTGGAGTTTTGAATACAGTTTCTAGGGGACCTAAAAACCGGACAGCAGTCGTTTTCTTTTTCTTCGCTATTTCGCGGATTCGTGTTGATTATAGTTGTGCTGGATGGTTTTCATTCAAACAAAAAAAAAAAAAAAAAAACCTAACACATTGGCACAGGTTGGATTATAGTACGAAAAACTATTTTCTTACTATAATTAATAAAAAAATAAAATTAATAAGAGCTAATTAATAAAAAAAAGAGCGAAAAGCATAGAATTTTATGGAATCCACGAAATTAAATTCAGTGCATCCGCCATATTGCCCATTCATTCCTCCAATCAGCGACCAACAAACATAATAGGCTGCCGCAGCCGAGTGGTTACCCACCAGGGTGCACAAGTACACGTGCCTTAAGTGACCGGAGTTCAAGCCCGTGACTGCTAAATACTAAATGCTGCTTCTTGTATTCTCTCTACCCAATGAACTCCTCTGACAATGTGGTCGTTCCGGAGTATAAACAGAAAATTTATTTAATTAATATCAAATGCTTCAGGCATTTGGTATAGTGTACATAAGGTATAGTGATAGCCTATGTAATATGTATTAACACACACACGAAGAGATAATAATTTCCGGATTTTTATTGGTCCGATTTTAATGAAATTTGAGAACGCTCGACAAATCGTTCTAAAAGAGCCAAGTACAAAATTTCATGAAATCCGTGCACTAATAGTCGAGTCATTACATGCGGGTGAATGAAGGGACGCGGTGAAGACAATGGACGCTTCGTGCATCTATGCTAAAAAAAAAACCAAAGTTACCTTCATGAAGATTCAGCAACAATAATTGCATAATTGTACGTACACAGATCATGCAAATACTCCGGTGTTTGCTCAGTTTGTTTACTGGGCAGTTAGCTGACTTAGTCCTGCCTGGATCCACTGTATTAGACCTGAACCTGATCCGTAATGTTTTTACTCGCAAACCAAAGAAAAAAAAATAAATAAGAAATAAATAGAAAAAATACAGTTTCATTTTTTCTATTTACTAGTCATTTTTTAAATTGCTGAGCAGAAAGTGGACATCATTACAGTTTCTGGGCTCAGCTGAGTCCTTGCCTGGATGAGAAATACCGCTGCACAAAATCCTCTTTCACTGGCTTCATTGCTGGTGGGGATGGTAAGAATGAAACGGGCCACAGCTAGAGTCTTGTGCGGGTTCGCTGCTTAGACCCGCACTACAGTAATTGGAACTGCACTCGAACCCGATCCACATTGTTCGTACCTGCAACCCAACTCGTAAACCACACAAAAAAGACATTAAGAAAGTTTTTACACTTCAGTAATTATGGATAAGTTAGCTTTAAATTAAAATAAATAAATCAATAATATTGTTATTTTATTGTATTGAATATAATACATAAAAATAACAAAAATGCATACATTTAAAAGAAGAATGAAATATACATGTATAATTTGCGAATGTACAGTTGTTTTTTAATAAGTTCCTGTGTGAAAACAGGACACCAGCAGCTTCTGGGTTTAGCAGTACTCTTCGATGAAAAATTCAGATGCAGAAAACTCTTTCGCATATTGCATTGGCAAGAATTAAATCCAGACAGTAAAAAATGAAAATGTAGAAAATGTATGTATGATGATAAGCTACTTAAATTATACAGTAATTCGGAATTTACCGCGATGAATGCAATCCTAAGTTAGTATTATTTATATCTATAAAGTATTTTAGGGCAGGAGCCTCATTCTACGTGGTAGAAGAACTAGAGTATAGGTTCGTGCAGTTGCATCAGTTTAATTCGTAGCCATCTACCAAAGTAGTTTAGTTGGCATAGTTTTAATTGTATCTCATATTGTGAATACCTTCACAACGAGTTGCCGCGGATTGCATTACCTCGAATAAGTAACGCTTGACCACTGGAGAAGACTAATGTTACTTATTCTCGGCGGATACCACCACCCAGACGCCACCGGTTCGAAGTTCATTGGCTTCTCATCGGTGGGTGGGCAAGTACCCCGGTTGTTTCAATAGTGACAACCCAGTTATGAAATATAACTCCACAATATGAGAGATGCCTGATGATGTGCAGTAGTATAGACTATAAAGTATTTTAGGGCAAGAGCCTCATACTACTTGGTAGAATGACTAGCGTATAGGTTAGTGCAATTTCATCTAATGCAATTGCACTAACCTATACGCTAGTCATTCTATTGGGTTGACATGGACATGTGTTTTTGTAAAGGGCGCCTCGTAGAACGTCTGTTCAACTCCGCTTCGTATCTCTGTGAAGAACAGTATCACTACAAATGGGCTAGATATGTGTGTGTTCTGTTGTTGTGTCTGGCCGCTTGGCTACCCAGACGCATCAGTCACCTGGAGAGATGATTCTGGGTACTCGTCCACACCATGGGAAGGTGGGCCAGTCCCAGTAAAACACGTACCGTCTCAAAAGAGACTCTGACTCACCTGATGTTGTCAAAAGATGGGCCAGGTTCCTCTGGGGGGGGGGGCACATTCCAGTTGTTGTTGTTATTTGGTTTTTAGGAGCATTAGCAACTAAGGCCATATTGCTCCGGGATATGCGGTGGTCATTCCCTGACCTTTCCGCATTCTCCGTATTTGGTGGTGACAGGCTCGAACCCCGGTCTAATCAAGAAGCGTGTGCTATGCACTGCTGCTCCTTCCCACCTGGCTACGGAGGCGCCAACACATTCCAGAGGAAGAGAGAAAAGAAAAGAGAGAGATAGAGGGGGGAAATCCCATGGTATAACAAAAGAGAGAGAGAGAGAGAGAGAGAGAGAGAGAGAGAGAAACTACACTTGTGGAGAGCGGGGGGGAAGGAAAAAAGAAAAAAGTACGCTAATGCAGAGCGCGAAGAGAAAATGAGAAAATTGAAAAAAAATAAAGAAATAAATAAAATAAAAATATATAAATAAATAAATAAAAATAATTAGTAAAATAAATAAAAATAATTAGTAAAATAAATAAAAATAATTAGTAAAATAAAAACAAATATAGATAATTAAAAATTTTAGATTAGTAAAATAAAATTTTTAAGCTTATGTCTGGGGATCCCCATTCATAGCCTGCGTTATTCTGTAGGAGGCTTTCCAGCGCGTGAATACTTGCGTGGAGAAGTTCTGGAAGGCAGCCAAGTTCTCTGGTGTCTGTAGCAGAATGTCCAGTTAGATTGCAGTGATGGGATGGTATATGCTAGGTCTTGCCTCAGGTCCTCATAGGGTTGTCAATAATTGGGTTGCCAATATTGCAACAACCAGAGTACCTGCCCATCCACCGATGAGAAGCCAGTAAGCTTCGAACGGTGCCGTCTGGTTGGTGGTATCCGCCGAGAATTAGTAACGTTAGTCTTCTCCACTGGTGAAGCGTTACTTATTGGAGGTAGTGCAATACCGCGGCAACTCATTGTGAAGGTATTCACAATATGAGATACAATTAAAACAATGCCGACTTAATTACTTTGGTAGATGGCTACGAATTAAACTGATGCAATTGCACTAACCTATACACTATTCTTTATATCTGCAATTTTTGGGATACCTTTAAAAATGATGTTCTTTCACTTTTATGCGGAAATGTTTCTGTTTTATTGTCGATTCGATTTCTAATTGTGAAGCATTGAGTGTAAAGTTCATAATCAGAAGCAATATAATATAACAAGATAATTACAATAACATCATATTCAGTGCTCTAGTCGGTAGCACAGTTGGAAAAGTGAAAAAGACCAGTGACAATGACTATTAATAGGGAGCCTCTATAAAGGAATTTGTTAGATTGTACAGAAAGTCAATGAAGCGATTCTTTACTGTTCGATATTACCCGGCAAGAAACGGGATAACATCGTCGCTATTCTCCTGTATAGTACCGGATATGAAGGATGGTCACAATTTATCTTTTGTTTCCCAAATTAGAAAAGAGTTTCGATTAGCGTTCGCTGTGGCAATCAGCAAATGTCTGGAAACATTCAATGGCATTACTATTTGCTTAGATCAGAATAAGCCAGTGTTTGGGCGTGGTAAGCGGTACGTGGCTCTGTCTTGTAGAACTATGTCTGCCATCAAAATTAAAAATTCAGATGTCAGAGATCTCTCAGAGACCAGTACGATTCGCAGTATTGTATACAATGATGTTTTCAGCAGTGTACTCATTGGGTTAGATTATAGGTTAATATACGTTTTTACTTTTTCAGTTTATTTTCTAATCATTCAATTGATTTCTATCGAGTACAATTTGGCGAACGAAGCGAGCAGGGACTGGATCCCCCTAATAAAAAATAAATAAGAATAAGCGGACACTTGTCTAGTAAAGCATTTATTGATAGTGTTTGTTTATTTTTTATTTATATTTTATTATTTTTTACCAGTCGAAATTGCTGAGCCATATTTAAAAATTTAGTCTATTCGGAATTAAGCACAATTTTAAAAAAATTTCCTTCCCCCCTCTAATTTGGATTCTAGAATCAACCTAGATACATCCTAGCATATTCTGCACATACGTTTGAAACACCCTGTTCAGCACTTTCATCACGAATTTGAGGCTGGGACATTGCACCTTTCGCCTCCTGCATCTGATATAACCTCATGTCCAGTTACAGTCCAATTAAGTTACAGGTATCTTGTTTTTACTTTTTAAAATAGTAATTGCATAAAATTTTACACGAACATTTTGGTCCTGCTGTAATTTAACATGATAAAACCCGTATAAGACTTAGAGCGGTGGATGACTATTGGCAGAGCGATGGCAGAATAGTATCATTCTGACACTATTCATGATCTGGCCAAAGCCCTAAACATGTTAAGAACAATTATTCCAAAGTTATGGTAACATCATTATCATGAGACAGAAGGATTTTTAAGGCAAATTCAAGGTCAGCTAAGAGTTATAGTCCTAGAACATCCAGACAGCTGTCTTGAGGCTGTCATTTGCCACAGGAATGACATTTTCAAATTTTCAGGCTCAAGGAAAGGGATCTTCAGGAAAGGTTTCTACCTTTCTAAATATATACCCAGTTTTGCTTGAGTTGCTTTTAAAGGTTTTTAAAGTTGTTTTCTTTACCGTTTTCACGGAATAATTAGGTGAAAGTGCCAGGCAGGTATCGTGCAACCCTTTTTGCATTGCAGACTCGCTGAACCTCACAGGTCCCACTCCAGTGTTTCGATTGGGCATCCAGCAATTGTCGTTCTAGATAACCTACTGTTATTAAACTGTATAAGTCTATCTATTGCATCATTTCAACCTTATGAGGGATATATTAGGGCTTTTTTTTTTTATTTATTTGGTAGTTGTTGGCGCATCGGCTTCTGTGGCCATAATGCACTTCCCAAGGTTTTTGCAGTACTTTGATCCAAGCCCGAGGCGGGATTCGAACCCGCGACCTTTGGGTTGCCAAGTAGGCAGGCACTTTACCCACCCGGCTAGCCCAGTCGGCTTAGGGCTTTTGATGAGCAATTTGTTGAATTGCAGGCGCACGCGACTTCACAGGTCCCTCTCCGATATTTTTATTGCATGATGATTGCCGTTCTAATTCAGGTTAACCCGCTGTTGCACTCTGACTCTAAATATTGCATCAACTTAATCCTGGGAGGAACATTTTAGGCCATTTTTGCTGAGTAATTAGTAAAAAAAAAAACTACTGTTTAGATGTGGGCTAGGTCATACAGCGTAACTGAAGCTCTCTTTTATATGAACGGCTCTGCTTACTGAGAGAAATACGATTGATATCCTGAAAGTCACAATGCAGTACTAAAAATAAAAGAACCCGCAGCTACGTTTACTGTTTGGCCAGGGACAGATCCCGGATGTCGCAAGCCGTTCCCACCAACTAGTCATAATTTCAACAAAGGTGGCGGAACCAGCATCTAACAGCGCAGCAAAAATATATATATATTTTTTTTTCTGCGCAAGGAAACGCATTTACATTCGATGTGTGTGAATACGTTGCTTTCACGTATTTGTTAGTGTCTAATCTACATCAATGTGCCAGTGAAGTGTTTGCGCTTTGATAAACATATCTTGGGTAGGCGCAGCAATGATTTTGTGCGCATGTCCATTATTAAATTATCTAATCATTGAAAACCATTTTTTTTTTTGTTATATTTTCAGTTTGTATGTTGTGTAATAGCCATCAAAATCACCGAGTAGATTTTGTTGGTTACCATTATTCAAAAAGTTAATTACGTAATCTTAAATATGCGGAAAATGCAAGTTTATTGATGAAATAAAAAAGAATAAATTATTATTTTTTTTTTAATTTTTTTTTTTTGTTGAAGAGAGTTCACAGGGAATAAGAGAGAAGGAGGTCAGATTGTGGGGTGAAAGAAAGGCTGACTAATAGTGAAGACAATGCACCATAGATTTAGGCGAAGTGCGGGTAGAGAGGGGGATTAAAAGTTCCAGGAGAAGGTGCCCCTGTGCGAATGCCATTGGCCAAGCTTTAAAGGGCGCCAAATTTTTCAAATCATTAAAAAAAAAAAAAAAAAAAAAAAAAAAATATATATATATATATATATATTTATTTATTTATTTAAAATTAACAAATGCACAAGGCATAATACTTTAAGAGGTTAAGAGTTTAATATCTATATAATATCAGTGTAAAGATACACCATAGATAACGCTTAAGAAACTACGATGGTAGTTATGGTAGGCATTATTTGCTGTTTCTCATATTGTGCTCTTCGTTCACAACGAGTTGCCATGATATTGCACTACCTAGAATAAGTAACGCTTCACTAATAGAGAAGACTATTGTTACTTATTCTCAGTGAATACCACCACCCAGACGGCACCGTTTCAAAGCTGTTGGCCTATCGTCTGTGGGTGGGTGATTATCTTCACAACTGGGTCGTCATGTCTGCAATACCAGGGTTTACGTACCCTGTTTACGTACAGGGTACCTGCCCACCCACCGATGATAGGCCAACAGCTTTGAAACGGTGCCGTCTGGGTGGTGGTACTTACTGAGAATAAGTAACAATAGTCTTCTCTATTAGTGAAGCGTTACTTATTCGAGGTAGTACAATATCATGGCAACTCGTTATGGAGGAAGAGCACAATATGGGAAACAGAGCAAATAATGCCTACCGCAACAACTACCATTGTAGTTTCCTAAAGAGTTGTGTATCTACACCGATATTTTATATATATATATATATATATATATATATATATATATATATACTATCATTGAATTATATTAACATAAGTTAAATTATAATAAAGTGAATAAATAAATAACTACTGGCTTATGTTTTATTTTATTAAATTGAAATATTGGATATATATTGGATATATCCAATATTGGATATATTCTTAGTGAAAGGGGCGCCGAAAAATCTTTCTGCCAAAAAAAAAAAAAAAAAAAAAAAATTTTTTGGCGCGGAAATACCTTGTACCAGGCCTGAGTGCGGGAAAACCAACTTTGCTGTATTACATAGCTGTTCACGATTTAAGTGCAGATGTGGGAAACCACCGGTGGCGTCTGACCCTAAATACTATGTTCACGATTTATAAACTTTTTAAAAGCATTGAATTGAACGCCTTTGACATAGTCGTCCTTTTTGGAAATAATCCTACTTAGGTTTCTTTACACGATTAGTTTTCATTATTTTCTTATGATTATTTTCTTGTGACTGCCTCAGGAATGTTCTAGCCAGTGGTTTTCAACCGGGGTGCCGCAACAACATTCCAGGGGTGCACGTAATTTGGGCTTAAGTTACTTAAATTTATTATTATTTTTTAATTTATATGTTTATTTCATTATAGAAAGGTGTACAGTATCTTTTTCATTTTGTGGTGATCTCTAATTGATGTTTACTTAGTACCTCTATATAAAGAATAAAATTATATACTGTATATATATAATTTGTATTATGAAATGTAATTTTTATAATTATATATATACACTGATATATACAGAGAAGATATAAAAGGCAGAAAATTGAGTAGGGGTGCCGCAAGATAAAATAAATTACTTAGGGGTGCCGTTATTGAAAACCACTGCTCTAGACCATGGGTGGCCAACTTAATTTGTGATGCGATCTACTTTTTTTTCTTCAAAATGTGTCGCGATCTACCATCTCAAGAATTTCATTGCACATGGTTAAAAAAATTAATCAACACATTGAAAAACGTTGTTTATAAATTTTAAATTCATACCTATTTAAATTTTTAATTTATGTAAAGTTTGTATCTTAATGTTATCTGCCAAGCTTTCAAAATCGGGATATACTGTCATAAGGCCAACCGTAAAGAATCTTCTCTATGCAAGTCCGTAAGAGTAGAGCGATTCTTCGTCTTTGTTTCAAATAGGAAAAGGCCGATTCATATAGATATAAATAATAAACATAAATTTTCTGTTTATACTCCGGGACGACCAAACGGTCAGAGGAGTTCACAAGATGCACAGAATACAAGAAACAGCACCGTATTTAGCAGTCACGGGCTTGAACCTCGGTCACTCAAGGCACGTGTACTTATGCACCCGCTCGAATGACCACTCGGCTGTGGCGGCCGAGTGGTCATTCGAGCATTTGTGGAACCAAAACAGGAATTTAAAAGTCCACTGCATTTTTTTACAGTTGGGTGCTTTTCTCGGCAAACATATTTTCAAAACTATTTTTCTGATAACTTGACTTTTAGGAATATATCGTTTTTCAATGTAATAATTTCATTTTCAAGTAATATTTTCTCCATGTTTTTTCTGCAATTTGTTTCGTATCTAAGTCGACATTAAATGGATAAGAAATATATTGAACGGTGTCTTCAATTGTTTTAAAATCACTGAATCTGGTTTCAAAATCATTCACAACTTTCTCAATTTCAGAAATATACTTCTCACTATTAAATTCAAAAACAGGATATTTTTGCAAATGATCTTGCATATTTGCAAAATGAGCGATTTTTTTTCTTTTAGATCCTTAGCCATTGCCAAAAATTCATATTTATATGCAGATATACTACTAATCATGTCACCCACATTTTTATTTTGACTTGTAATTCCAAATTCAGATCACTTAATTTACTGGTAAAACTGCCAAAAAATCTGCCAAAATCAACAATTTTTATTTTTTAATTTCATTCAGAAAAAATTTCGAAATCTTTGTAGAAACTTACTCCGACTCAGCCCCCTCACATCTGTGTGTAATATCGGATCTGGTTCATTTTCATCTAGGTGCATTTTGAAAAGTTTCCTTTGAAGAGGATGTCCTCTGATGGAATTCACGACTTTGAAAGGTATGTCCATAACACTTTTAGTGTTTAATATTTTTCTGGCTAACTTGGTGGAGGATGCAGCGGTAACTGAAAAAATCTGTGAATTCATCATCCTTTTGGCACAATGCGATGAATCCGTTAAGATGCCCTGTCATTGCTTTAGCTCCATCTGTTGTTATTGATACGAGCTTAAATAGTGGTAATTTAATTTTTTCAGTAAAATTTTTGAATGCGTTAAATATATCAAAACCTCTGATTCTTTCTTTTAATGAAACCATACCCAGCAGTTCTTCTCTAGTGGCAGAATCATCAAAAACCATACGAACAAAAACGAGCAATTGAGTTGTATCACTGACGTCTGTAGATTCATCCGGTTGTAAAGAAAACTATATACAATTAGCAATATGAGCACGCAATTTGTTTGCTCACATTTTTACTCATTTTTTCATGTGTCGCATCACAGTATTTCGAGATAATTGCAGATCTTGCAGAGCGTTTTTAATTTCATTTTTGTTTTTAAAATTTTCAAAAAGAGAATGTTCTTTTCTAAAAATGCGTCTTTGATGAATTGACCAAACCAGAAAATGGTTTGCATTTTTTTGCAAGAAGATGGCTCACTTTAAATGATGCTACAATTGCTGCTGTAGATTGTAAGTTATGTGTCACGAAGAAATTTTGTTGTGCGAATAATCTGGATTTAAGTTATTTTAATTTATTTTTTCTAAGGTCACTATTAGGCGGAAAATCCGATTGGTATTTACCATGGATTGCGCTGAAGTGCCTTTCTAATGTTCCTTTTTTGGGTATAGTCACGGAAGCATTACAAATCAACAACATGTTTCTTTTATCATTACAAAAAAAAGTATTCTAGTTCCCATCCTTGATGAAAATGATACGTTTTATTCTTTTTTGCAGTATTCATTTTAAATCAAATGGTATTAAGGGAACGTATACGTACTGTACTGTCCAGTTATTAATATTAAGTAAGCTAAATAAGGATTTGACGCATGCTCTCTCTATGCTCTCCACAGCGGAACTGCGTGAATTTTCACTAGACAAGCCTAGTGGCATCGCAGCGACAAGAGTGTCATGTGGTTCAACGGATTAAGCGTATGCAGTGGGGCGCATAATAATAATAACATTTAGATTTTGACTGATCTATTTTATATATATATACAGTATTTAAAATTCGTCGTGATTGACCGAAATTAAAGCCGCGATCGACTGGTAGATCGCGATCTACTTGTTGGCTACCTCTGCTCTAGGCAGTCACTGTAGTAGCATAATTATGAATTGACGCACACAATTTGTTACTTGACTGTTGCATCGCCGCTTTCAGTAGTCAAGTAGTCATCCACCAAACACTTCATATGGCATTCTGAAAAAAGCAGTGGGATCGAAATTTGGCCTAAAACCTTCCCAGACACCAACAGAACATGCTGAAAGTTTTTGGTTCTTAAGTAATGTCCAATTATCCGATACATACTTTCAAATTTTCGTTTATATATATGGTGTTTCATAATATGTGGTCCGTACTTTCAGGATTGATTCAGGACCTGGATCCATTGAAAAAGTTCATAAGAAGATGTAACCAATTTTGAACTGTTATTGAGCTATTGGCTGTTTGAATTTTATAACAAGTTAATTAAGGTTAAGGAGATGATATACGTTAGAGGTCTGCATAGGACAAATTTTCTAATTTTAACCCGGCCAGGCCCGACCTGAAACCTGACTTTTTTTTTTTTTTTTTTTTTCACATTATCCTTGAGGCCGAAGTTGTTTTTTGACTTGTTTTGAATTTACGCCGAAGCAACTAGGCCATTAGGTATCGATAAACCATGTCTGTTCTATGGCCTATTTTGACTGTTTCTTGGACGAAAAATCAAATTTAGGGGTGAAAAAAAAGTTTCCGGTCCGAGTCCCATAAGCGGACTCGAAAAAACTTCTTTCAGAAAAAGAAAAAAATTCCGAAAGACGGTTTTGGAGCAGAAACTTTTGTTTTCATTATTTGAAATTTTGTTGTTGAGCATTAGTTATTACAATGGTAAATAAATAATGATCAGCTTGGTGTCATAAACTGAACTTTATATGCTTATTTATTTTATTAATATTAGATAAGGCGCAAGAATAAAAAATAAAATTTCTCCTGGGCCATCTTCCCCCGTTCCCCAGGAGGGGTGGGGAGGTCACCATTCAGTGCTTTTCAATACGCATGGCTCAATACCAAAGAATTTTGACAGCATTAGCTTAAAACAGCTACATAGTCCAGTGGTGTCCAACTCACTACTCACGGGCCCGGCGAGGCCTATTTCCACACCATTCCTTGGTTTTTCTTTTTGCAGCAGCTACAATATACACTGAATTATGACCATCTATCTAATACTTCGTAAATCCTTTTTTTGCCTTCAGTACAGCAGCTATCCGATTGGCATTGATTCAACAAGATGTCGGAAGGTATGGCCATCCGAGCTGTGTGTAATGCTGTCAGCAATGCAGGTATGGAGGTGATTGGTGTATCCAGACGCCTGATATGCCTTTCCATAGTGTCCCACAAGTGCTCTATGGGATTGATATCGGGGGAAGTTCGGAGGCCAATCGATATGCTGGAAGTCAGGACTGGGTTCCTCAAACCATTCCTGCACAACAAGTGCCCGATGGCACGGCGCATTGTCATCTTGGAAGACACCATCGCCATTCGGCAAAAAAGTGTAACATATGGTCGTCAGCAAGCAGTTGACGACCATTGATACGTTGTTCCCCATGCACCAGGGGTCCAAGTTCCTGCTAATGAAACATGCCCCACACCATACAACCGCCTCCACCGGCCTTCACTTTTGATACGATGTATGATGGATAAAGCGCCTCGTGTTGTTGACGCCAAATCCGTACACGACCATCATCCACGATGTGGAGTAAATAACGTGACTCATCCGACCAGCACACCTTCTTCCAGTCTTCTAATGTCAAACTTGCATGCTCTTTGCACCAGGCGGGCCTTTTACGCCGATGAACCTTGGTTAGGAGAGGATGCCAGGGGTCGTCTGCTGGTATAGCCCATACGTGCGACGCATGGTCATGCCAGATATTGTTCCGGGTTGGTCCATGTTGTATTGGGTAGTCAACTCTTCAACAGTGCTTCGCCTGTACGAGTCGTCGGACTCGACGCTCACCTCTAGTATCAACCTTTCGCTGACCTTTGCAGTTTTGTCTTCTGGTTGTTGTTTGACCATTTTGAAGCCAGTACTGGTACACTTTAACTATGGCGGCTCTCGAACACCCCACCAGTTCAGTCGTTTGGGAAATCGAGGCACCAGCTCTCGTCAAGCACCCACAATCTGTCCTTTATCAAAGCCGATAAATTCTTCCTTTTACCCATCACACTCGGAATTTTACTACCTACTGAACCACTGACACCTGATCTATGCTACGTAGGTCGACAAACTCCGCACTTTCGTACCTCACGCGGTCAACGGGTCGCATTCAGTTTTCATAGGAGTGGTCATAATTCAGTGATCGCTCAGTGTATGTATGATACGTATATGATATTGGTTTGTGATTGTTAAATTAACCTTCAGTAAAAAAATTCATGTTTATTACATATTAAAAAGTTCAACGGAAAACATGCCCAAAATATTTTAATATTGATTAATATTTCTCTCATCAGATAATAGGTGATCTCTAAAGGCAAATACTCAATAAAAGCAGTTATGAATAAGTTATTTTATGTGGATTTCTGTGCATTATACGAGATCAGAGTTTCAAATTTGTGATTATAGCTAAGGCTATTTGTTTTTTCGGAATATTATCACTAGAGACCATCTGATGAGGAACCGGTTAGTCCTTAAACAGGTTGACCTAGCAGTGTCTCATCTTTTATATATACTGTATATAAAAAAAATGGCCAATTAACCTTATGGCAAGACCACGTCTTTGAAATTAGTGCAGTACCGTTTATTTTGCTTTGCGAATTGAGACTATTTCATTATTTGTGTAGTTTTAAATACTGTTTCCTCTGCCCCCAAGTAGATGAAAGGACAAGATACTCATGCAGTCATCTTATAATTACTCTGTGGCCATACGGTTTTAATTATATTAGTGCTATCTCATGTTCATTAAATATTGTAACTCACAGCGATTTTGCAAATTACAGCTATGTGGTTCGTCATACAGCACTTCTTGAGCCGTTGACCAGTTTGACGTAGAACAGCTGAGAGCAAAGAGAGATGGAAACTACCCAGTGTGGATATAGCTGGAAAAATGTTAGATTGAATAAATGTATGGTTCATCTCTTCCATAGAGGTAAGCACAGCGGGATGATCATTGTAAGGATGGGAATTTGTCGCCATTTTTAAGAATTGGCTGGCTATGAGAAAACTTCCAAGCAGAAGGAAAGAACATCTATGGAATAAGAAGGTATAAAAAAGGCACAAGCTCAGGTTTTGAGAGCAGCAGGAGAAATGTCATGAAGACGTGGAACTTTCTTGGCATCAAGATTACCCTTTATCGGAAGACCAGGAGAGGCATTGAGCGGAGTGTATTTGGAATGTAGGAAATGATTTACGAAGATCGTCGACGCACGAGTTAGAAGAAATGTATGATGCTAATAAGTCAGCTTTCTCTTTAGCTGAGGATGAAATAGAACCATCATATTATTGCAGAGTTGGAGTATAAATGTACGGAAGTTGCAGCTGATAGCATTTATGATACCAAAATGCTCGACCACCATTAAACAGGAAGCAAGTTTTCTACTTTTAGCCTGTTTAAAATACAGTTTATATTAATTAATAGTTTCTCTAATTAATTAATAGTTCTTCTATTAATTAATAGTTAACATTTCCTAGTTCATTTCACAAATATACGTGGTCTCAATTCTAATTTCGACGATGTCCATTTTCACTGCCAAACCCCATGTACTTTTTCTGACAGAATCTCAGTTATCGTTTGATTTAACTACTGCTCATCTCAGTTGCCCAAATTATTCGCTGTACGATTCCTTTCGCGTCAATGGTGCTACTTGTGCATATGTTCTTTCCGATATTCCCTGTTAGAGACTTGTTAATTTGGAATCTCCTCTTTTCGATCTTTTCTGGCTTAAAATCTCTCTACCTCATTGTGTCAAATTCATCTGTTGTGTCTACCTACTGTTCTCCCAACTCCACTAATCACTTGGAGCTCTTTGCAACTTGACTTTCTCCAGTCCAACTTTCCTAACAGTGAGATAATTTTCCTTGGTGATTTTAATGTTCACACCTCCATCTGTCTTCCGTTTTCTAGTCACACCGACCCAGCTGGTCGACATGCTAAGGCTTTTATAATTACTAATGACCTTGTACAGATTGTTCATTTACCTACAAGAATACTGGACAATCCTCACCATACAGCCAACACGCTTGATATTTTTCTCACAAACAACCCTTCTAAGTACACGCTCAAAATGAGTGGTCCTTTAGGCACCTCAGATCACAACTTGGAATTGTCTCTTCTCCAGTGGAGCCTTTATCTCATGGCTATTCCCAACCTCGTGTTGTTTGGCATTACAAGAAAGGAAAATGGGATGACCTGCGAGATTTCTTTTCTTCTTTTTCCTTGGTCGGATTACTTTTTCAAAACTTCTGATGTCAACGTTTGCTCAGATCGTGTCAGTGAAATTATTCGTGTAGGAATGGAATCGTTTATCCCACACTCCACTTTAAAATCTCATCTTTTTTCTAAACCTTGGTTTTCCAATAAATGTGCCAAGGCTGTTCAAGAGAAGAATGTTGCATATCTAATTGGCTTGTTTCCAATTCTTCAGTTTCATTTTCTGCCTACACCAAAGCTAGCAACAATTGAAAAGCAGTTATTAATCATTCCAAACTAGATTTTGAACAGGCTAAGAGTAGAAAACTTGCTTCTTGCCTAATGGTAACCGAGCATTCTGGTCTTTTGCCAAAGCTGTTGGCCGCAACTTTTGCCCATTTCTGCTCCCACCTCTATCAAAACCAGATGGCTCTATTGGAACTTCAGCCAAGGATAAAGTTGACCTGCTAGCATCCCGTTTTTCTTGCAACTCGTGTATTAATGATCTTGGTAAAACACCTCCAACCATTCCCAACACTCTCCATTCCATGTCTCCTGTGGTCTTCCGTCAAAAGGATGTCGAATCTAGACATTTTGATGAATCTGGATGCTAAGAAAGCTCCAAGCCCTGATGATATTTCTCCACCTGTTCTCAAAACCTGTGCTCCTGAACTTACTCATATTCTTTGCCACCTTTTTTCACTTTCTGATTCCAAAGGTGTTTTTCCTTCTGCTTGGAAATTTGTTCATATCCAGCCGGTTCCTAAAAAGGGTAACAAATCCCTCTCATCCAGTTATCATCCCATTGCAATTAATTCTACTCTTTGTAAAGTAATGGAGAAATCAATTAACCTCCAACTCTTAAACTACCTAGAAACCTTGATCCACTGGTGATGTTCTGGCTTATGTTACCCATTTATGGACTAATTCAATGGAAAGGTTCGGTGAAACCCAAGTAGTTGCTCTTGACATCTCAAAGGCTTTTGATCGTGTTTGGCATAAAGGTCTTCTAAACAAGCTTCCATCTTATGGTTTGTCAACTGTTTTTCGTAATTGCTTATCCACTTTTCTCTCAGATCGCTCACTGAGGGTGATGGCACATGGCTCTCTGTCTTCTAATTTCTCCACTAATGCTAAGATTCAGTTCTTTCCCTCACTATTTTCCCCTTTTATTTTAATTTCCCCTTATTTTAATGATCTTCTTCCATTGACTGGAAATCCTATCCATAGTTTTGCCGATGATAGCACATTGCATTCCACTTTCCATTTTGAGAAACCTTGCCCTGCTCAATCATCTTCAATTTTTCGAATATCTGCTACCAATTCTTTAAATGCCTATCTCCAGATAATTCTCCAGTGGGGTAAAGACAACTCAGTTGATTTCAATCCTTCTAAAACTCAGTCTTTCTTATAGCTCGCAAAAAGGAGTCTCCTGCTGCTATACTTATCTTCGATGAAACTCCGGTTTCTAGGCAAAATGATATATCTCTTTTGGGAATTACCCTGACTTGTAATCTCTCTCTCTTGGCACGAGCACATTACAAATATTGCTTCCTCTGCATCTAAAAAACTTGGTTTTCTCTTTCGCTCTCGGCGTTACTTTTCACTCTTTACAAATGGGAAATCCTCCCTACCATGGAATATTGTTCCCACAACTGGGGTGGTACCCCCAAAACCTCTCTCAGGCTTCTAGACTCCATTCATAAGAGGGCAGTTAGGTTAATTAATGACTCATCTCTAACAGTCTCTCTCCACTCTCTGTCTCATAGAAGTACTGTTTCTGCTGCATTTCTTTTCTACAGATACTTCCATGGGCACTGTTCTTCTGAATTGGTTTCTATAATTCCCGCTGTTTCTTTCAAAACAGTCCAAACACGTGCCGCCACCAGCCAACATCCATTTACTATCCAATTTCAAATTCACAGAACCAAGTTTTCATCTTCCTCGTTTATTCATTCAACTTCCGTTTTCTCGAACAACCTTCCTTCATACGTATTTCCTGAAAATTACAGTCTACAGAAGTTCAAGTCTAATGTCAACAAATATCTTCTCTCGTCTTCCCAACCTCCAACTTAAGCACGGTTCTAAGTACTACAGGTTCTAATACCTCTCGTGTTTGGGATTTTCATAAAAAAACACACACACACACACACACATATATATATATATATATATTAATTAATAACTGTTTTACAATTGTTGTGAGCTTTAATGGAGGCAAAAGTGGAGCCAAAGATTTGATACAAGCCAATCGCAATATGCCATGTTCTTGAACAGGCTGGACGCATTTATGGGAAAACGAAAGTTTAGATCAGGAACGAGATTTTAGGGTAGAATGCGGAGTAAAGGATTTCATTCCTAGAAGAATAATTTAACTGACACATGAGAAACATTAGAATCCGATCATTTAAAACAGTAACTAAAAACAACTTTCAACGAAGGAAAAGTGGAATAGAAATCATCTAGTCATTCCACTTTGCATTCTTGTAATAACAAATGACAGGAGGCTGAGAATGGTCGTGAGAGAGGGAGAGAAATCTTCACCAGCTGGGTCCGTAATTAGAAAATGAAACCAGCTGGAGTTCTGAGCATTAAAATTACCAAAATAGAGGCAACGGATGATTTTGGTAAAATAGGCATGGGCGCCGGCAGCATAGTCCAAGGTTAACCTGTGAAAACCTTTGGATTTCGAAGTAATACACAATTTTTAATAAATTTCATTAATTTATTTTGATGAAAATTAGTGAACAAAAAATTTATTCCCATATATGGCACTACCTTGAAAATTACCCTGCCGGCGCCAATGAAAATAGGGCATTTCATTTCTGCGCGTGTGCCAAACTGACCATTCTGCCACATAAACGCACTGCAACCAACAATATCTAGTGCTTTAGCTACCAATATATGGTATATGGATAGTATATGTGATATGTATGAAAAAATAAATAATAATTGCTGTATTTCTTTTGATCCAATTTTTCCAAGAAATTTAGAAATTTTTCTAAACGAGTCAGGTATAAAATTTCTTGAAAAGCTATGCAATGAGATTTGAGTAAGTACTTTCGGACAGACGGACAAAGAAATGTTAACTTCAGATTTCTGTTGATCCGATTTTAATGAAATATGGAATGGCTCGACAACCACTCTAAGAGGGCTAAATATGAGAAATTTCATAAAAATTCATCCACTGGGAGTCAAGTTATTATGTGCGGACAGACAAAGAAATAATTGCGGGATTTCTGTTTGCTTGATTTCAATGAAATTTGGGATGCCTCGACAATTTTTTCTAAATGAGCGAAATGTAAAATTTTATTAAAATCTATCCATTACGAGTCGAATTATTACATACGAACAGAGAGACAGATGGACGAACATGGCGAAGATAATAGCCGCTATACTTATATAATAAGCCTATGTGCGTAATAATAATATTGGACTGTTAAACCTTTTAAAGCTGGTTTAACAGTCCAATCGGCTTCCGATTTAGAATAAAGCGCCTGTTGGCGCCCTACTCACTGGCAAACATCAAGCTCCACCCACATTATTTTTTGGTGTATTTGTGTATTGAATAGATGTTTTTGTTAGATTCTTTAATAATGTGACATGCTGGTAGAACCTTGTGCTGCACAGCCAGTGGTTGATTGCTAGAACAAACTTCCATCTGTCGTTGTGGAAGTTGATAGCCAGTGGACAAAGTTTTGGAGCGAACGGATAGGTGAAATAGGAAGGGGCGGTTTTTTTGGCTGATGCTGTATAAGCTTGCTTTCTTGCATCATATACCACTACTAAAATACTAACTTAATACTTCGATTACACCGCTCTTCAAAACGGCCATTATGTTTTTTTTCCCCCTCAATCGCGAGTTTTATATCTTCCTGTTCGGAAACTAACGACGACTGCTTCTGCGACCTAGACTACTGCGGAATATTCTGTATTGGGTGTGGGAGGCCTGCTTATCCCTTCTAAAACGACCAGTGCTTCACATACACACAAAGTCCAGTCCTGAAAGCAGTTTGAGGGAGGGTGAAAAATATGAAAAACACGTCTTGTGTAAATCATTTGCTGAACTTAGGAATTTCTCTCCCGGAGGTTTTATGGCAGTGGAATAAAACCACCGTTCATTACATTGCACAATAACTATTAAAGCATGATTGTGCAAATAGTGCTGGATATTAAATAAGAAATGCTAATTTTCATTGCGATGACATTAACAGTTTTTCTAGACTTCTTGTACACTTTCTTTGCTGCTTGTACTGATACACATTGCGAATTTTTACTCACGAAGTAATTTGGATTATTTCTTTTTTGAGAAACTTCCTCTTAAAGAAGTAGCATTTCGTATTCCGGAATGATAAAATACTGTAAATGAAAATAATAATAAATAAACCAAACTTGTATAAGCGTACTCTTTAGAGTTTTTTAGGCCCGTTAGCATGTATGCATAATGTCTGTTGTCTTCAGCATGTCCATTCGTATGTCTGTCCGTCCATCTGCATGTAACAACTTGATTCCGAGTGTACGAATTTTCATTAAATTTTATATTTGGGCCTTTTAAAACGATTTTTGGAACATTTTTCAATTTCATTAAAATCGGACTAATAGTAACCCAACCATTCCTTTGTTCGTCATTTTGCATGTAATAGCTCGACTTCTTGTGGATGGATTTTCATGAAATTTAATGTATGGTTCTGTTATAACGATTTATGGAGCATTTCCAAATTTCATTAAAATTGGATAGACAATCCTTATACCGTATACAGTATTATAGCTGAAGTAATGGGTATCACATTTGTGCCATGCGCTGGTTGGAGGAATGAATAGGCAATATGGCAGACTTACAGAAACAAAATTCTCTGGGCTGCGCCATAAAAGACGTTGGTTGTTGCTCGTTTTTTTTTTTTTCTGTTGTCGTCATATATCATGAATTGATACTGTTTGCTAACGTGCCTGAATTGTAGCCCATTGCGTACATTTAAAGTTATGTACTGCGTACATAAAAGGTTTTGTGTTTTTTGCGACATGTAGTATCAGCATTATAATGAAGAGAAGAATTAAAAAAGTAGATTTTTTTTTCTGCATCTGTCAAAAAAAAAAAAAAAAAAATCTAGCAGTCATACCTTCCCGATCGCCAAATAGTGTCTATTATTCTTTGAACTTAACCAAACTATAAACTCCAACCACTATGCCTGGCAATTCATCCCAGTAATCTGCAGCACACTGCCCGAAAGTAAATTTCATGAGATCCAACTTTCTGTTATTCTCCAAAATTTTGTATTTGACTCCTCTGATTCTTCTCTCTTTTGCCAGTGGCAAATATACCTCGTATATTTTACTGATTCCTTCCAGAACCTTATATACCTCTATCAGGACCACCCTAAGATGTCTAGTTGTCAAGCTTTGCAGACCACACTTTTTTAAGCTGCTCTTCATATGGATATCTATTAACACCTTTTACTAATCTGGTTGCCTTCTCTGAACTCTTTCTAGAAGTTCAGTGAGTATGTCTTTTTTCAAGTGTGGCGTCCAGCCCCGAACACAATACAGTACTGTATTTTAAATTCGGTCTGACTGTCGTCTTATGAATTTCATAAGAATTTCATGTGTGACTCATAAGCCTTTTCGTCCTGGATCATTTTTGACTCCACTTTCCCTAGCTGTGACCCCTGTGTTTCTCTTCCCTTACCTTACATTTAGAAGCATTAAACTCAGATTCCATTTTCAGACCACTTGTACAACCGATCTAAATCATTTCGAAAAATGTTCTGGTTCTTGTCATTAACCATCCTTTCTGCCTTTAAAGTTATGTCATACGTATACAGAATAGCTACTTTAGGGGTGCTTGTGTGCAATTCAAAGCCAGAATGGGCAAGTCGAAAGATTTCGCCTGGCTAAACACGCTGGTATATGTGCGACTGTGGCTCTCGTTTATCGAGATTAGTCCAATAAACAAATAACATCCAGCCAACGGCGAACCTGTGGTCGGAACAGCTCGTTGATGTGAGAGGCCAATGCAGGTTGTCATGATTTGTATAGGGTAGCAAAAAGGCTACAGTTAGTCAAGTAACAACCCAGGATAACAGCGGTAATCAAAGAGGCATTTTACAACGCACAATTCGTACCTTGTCACGATGGGTCATTGCAGCCGATTACTGAACCGGGTTCCACTCCTATCAGCAAAAAGCAAGACGGTACTCTTATAGATAGTTACATTTGTGTGTGATACATATAGCCCATAAATTGGAAGAATTTTCATAGAATGGAAGTTTTAAAATTTAGAGTGGAAGTTTTAAAATTTCAATGAATGGAAGTTTTAAAAAAAATGCAACAAAAGAAATCATTATTTTAACACATTATTTTAATAGTAAACTATTTAAATAATTCTTTTTGAATGATGCTGTTTTTTTTTCTTTTTTTTTTTTTCTTTTTTTCTTTTTTTTTTTGACTTTGCGTTACCCACATATCTCCTGTTGCACTAAAGTTGAATTTTCATGTATGTCTACTGTAACGTATCTTTGAATGTTTCAGTGCTGTGATCAAATTATTTTTACTATTGTAGCACAAGTATTTCGCCATTTTGTTTATTTACTGGTGATTTTAAATCCGATATTTAAGTAAAATAAAACGGAAATGACTACTTATATGTATTTAAAAAAGTGCAGTAGAATTTACACTGGGTGTTCAAAGAAAGTGCATCACCCCTTAAAATTGTAATTGTCGTCCGAATAACGTAAGTATAGAGCAATATTTCTTACAGATTGCATCAGATAAGATTGACACGAGTAGGTGATGACGTAATATTGCATCAGCTGTTACTTTCAGCTATATAAGCACGCTCTGCAAGAGTTGCAGTCATTCCTTGCTTGTGTCAGGATGGCGAGTTACGTGCAGTTGACGCCACGAAGAAAGAGTGCTATTGTTGCTTTACGTGATGAAGGATGTTCTTCCCGTCATATTGCTTATAGAGTGTCTTGTAATCAGTCGACAGCGAGTAATTTCTTTCCAAACTCAAGAATACTGGTTTTGCTGATAGGAAAAAAATGAACCGGACGCAAACTAGTTTCTGTGCCAAAACAGGACCGCGTTTTGAAGCGCTTATGCCTTAAAAACCGTAAAGCTTCTTGGTCTGAGCTGAAAAGGGAATGGGAAGAACATACAGGAGTGGTAGCAAGTGCGGTAACAGTCAGAAGACGCCTCTTCAAAAATGGACTTGTAGCCCGTCGTCCTAAGAAGCTCCTCCTCACACAAAAAATGAAAAAAGGCCCGATTAATTTGGTGTAAGGAGCATGCCAAATGGACCCCCGAGCAGTGGAAGTCAGTGATTTTCTAGGATGAGAAGAAATTCAACCTGCATGGCTCTGATGGGAGACAAACGATTCGCCGTAGACGTGGTGAAGAATACCATCCAGACAGTATGGTGTATACAGTGAAATTCCCTACCAGCCAAATGATATGGGGTGGGGGGGTGCATTTCGTATCACCTGCAGTTTATAAAAGGTTCCGTAAATGCCAATGGATGGATACCTGGCGATATTGGAAGGCAAACTGCTGCAAACCATTAGAGACAATTTCAACCTGCCAAGTAACTGCATCTTTCAGGACGACTCTGCCCCTTGCCATCGGGCGAAAAGTGTAAGTAGGCACTTCCGTAATTATTTTAGCTTCATTTCTGCATTAGCGGTTCGATAGTAATGTATTTACATTTGTTACAGGTGAAAAAATGGTTGGAAGAACGGTCCATTACAACTCTTAGCTTGCCAGAAAACAGCCCGGCCGGACCTGAATCCTATAGAAAACTGTTGGCATCGTGTGGAATCTGCAGTTGCCAGAAAGAAACCAAAGACCCTTTGTGAACTTCAGGAAGCCATAATTCGTGTTTGGAACCACGAACTATCAGTTGATTGTCTTCAGAAATTGATCTTGTCAATGCCTCGACGGTGTGCTGCTGTCATCAGGGCCAGGGGCGGTTCAACTAAATATTAGTTTGAACCAGGTGAACTTTTCATTTTGTTTCCATTTAAAATGATAAACTGAAGCAAATTGAGGGCTTCTGATAACATTTCAGCCATAATTGTCGAGTTTACCAAAACTGTTTTATAAAGATTGTAAATGCTCATTTTGGAATATTTTGAGATCACCTGTCAAATATTACTTAGCTTTGCCTTAACTATTAATAAATATCTCTTGTTTATATTTCTATATGAAATTCATGAGTTTTTGAGTAGTAAATGGATGGCCAGTGCTCAAAACAGAAGGAACTGGAAAGTTGCTGGAGAGGCCTTCATCCTGCAGTGGATTGAAAATGGCTGATGATGATGATATATTTCTATTTGTGATGCTAGTCATTAATGTAACATAGTATCGCGAAAAAGGTTAGAAATGTGAAATTCCTAGTGATGCACTTTCTTTGAACACCAGTGTATTTATGCAAATGAATCTTTTGAAATAATTTTCAGGGATATGCAACAGGATCTTATTATATTCTAGAAACCATCGATTTTTCATTATATTAAAGATTTTAATTATCTTGGATGCCTAAGTGTTGCCAGATTTTTTTTAGGATTTCCATTCCTGAAAAAATTATAATTTTAATGCTTGAGGAAATGTTTTTAAAGTGGCTGATCGTATTTAGAACCGAGACGAAGAATTTTTGCGTCCAAGGCAACTATTGGAAGATCGCATCCATCTCCCACCACCCAAACTAACTATGTTATGTGACTTACACCGTAAAGTTACATAAATCCGTAAAGTCTTTTACCACTTTCAGCGTTCGAGGCAAATACCTCGGTCGACGCATCCTAGTATGGGTTTTGAATTGTATACATGAAAAGAAACTATGTACAAGCTAGAAAGTTAGTACTAATATGACAAAAGATTATATACACTGAGGTAGCTTTGCAATAGGAATACACTACTTCTAACCGTAACTTCATGCGTTGTTGCATTTAAGTAAGGGCCGAGCTTCGCACAGCATTCAGTAGACTGGTTCTCCGCGCGAAGAATGTGCCAGAGATGTGACCTAACCGAGTTCCAACGGGGGGGGGGGGGATTGTTGTGACAAGATTAGCGAGGACAAGTATCTCAGGCACGGCTACTTTTGTTCCGTTTCCCCATACGGAAGAGTCAACATCCAGAGGTCCCATGCCGCCCAGCTACGTGTTGTTGACCACGGGAGCAAGAAGAGGATTTTGCGTGCTGTCCAGTGGAACAAGCGTTCACAGTGAAGTGACTAAATACTCAATACAACTTACAGTGAAGGTACCACGCCTTATTTCAGTGTCTGAAGCATGATCCATACTTCTGTCACTAGCTCGGTTGAATTTTTGCAGCCGGCGGCCGGCCCACCCGAGTATCTCTGCTGACAATTTGTCACAATAAGATTCGCCTACAGTGCATTTTCAACTGCGCCATGAGGAAGAACTGGTGTGGCATACTCAGCATGAGGCTCGAACTCCACTGCGCGCTGTACAAGTCTGCGAGGGCATGCTGGAATGGGAAACCAGCCTCCCCATCCTCTGGCACCTGTCGATGAGTACTTCACTGGAGACTCGTGTAGGCCCATAAATTTTGATCATTCACAGTCTTCCCGTACCACGAAGGTATCTTTCAGTAAGACAATACTGTGTCGCAGAGCTGCAACGATGTTGGTTCAGATCAGCTAGAATTCCTGCGAGTCCTCCGTTCTTCCATGGCCGCCGAACTCGCGAAACGCTGTCCATTTGAACATGTGTGGGAATAGGTCGTTTAGTGTCTGTAGGATGCACTGTCGTTGGCTTGGATAACCATATCTGTGGTCACCTAGAAATGATGACGTTCGTTACGCAGGTGGCGCAGTTAACTTGTTGAAGGTGACGCAGCTAACTTTTATCGTTTGTGGAGGTATATGCCACGCAAGATTTTGCTGCCCTCATCTTTCGGAAAAAGTCCTTTGGATGCCTCGAGATGGGTATTTCTGTCTCGAAACGCTCTGTGCCTATGCCTACGAAAACTTCTAATTAAAATATCTGCAAGAAGAAACTGTTGATATCCATAAATATAATATACAGATTGTGTTGTTAAAAAGAAGTGGGTGCCCAAAACGCTCCTTTTGGATACCCATTGTCTTCACTATTTCACTCTGCTTGTAACAACTATACTCCCGATGGACGGACCTTCGTGAAATTTTATACTTAGTCCTATGAAAAAGATTTGTCGAGGCATTCCAAATTTCATTAACATCAGACTAATAGATTTCCTCCCCCTCTATCCTCATGTAATAACTGAACTCCCAGTGTGGATTTTCATAAAATTTTATATTTGGATCTTTTAGAAATATTTGTAGTGCTATCCCAAATTTCATTAAAATCGAACGAATAAAAATCCAACAATTATTATTTCTTTGTCGTCCGTCCGCATGTAATAACTCTACTGTCAGGGAATGGATTTTAATAACTTGTGGCAGTGGAATATTGCGTTCTGTTAGGACGATTTGTTGAACCTCCCCAAATTTAATTATATTCAGACCAATAGAAATGGTAATTATTATTTATTACATTTTATTATTTTTTTTATACATATCACATAGGCTATCCATATACTGCATATTGTAGCTGAAGCACTGGATATTATGTTTGTTGGCATGCGCCGGTTAGAAGAATCAATGTGAAATGTGGCGGTGCGCAGAAACAAAAATTTTCTCGGTTCGGGCATAAAAGTCATTGATATTTTGCTCTTTTTTTGTTAAAAATTATGAATTATTACTACTTGCTAGCACTTCTGAAATGTAATGCACTGCATATATTAACTAATTAGTTTGAGAGATTCACTTTTTTTTTTTTTAACCGGGGAATTTTCATTATTATTTTTGCATTGAAGGAAGTAAAAGTTTTGTCTTCATTAATGAGAGAACAAAGGTAGGATGGCTGTTGTTGGGTTTTAGGATCATCGGCGACTAAGCCCATGTTGTTCCGTGTATATTTTGCCTGTGAATTTCATGTGTTCTCAGGCCAATTTTCTGTTTTCTGGGCGAAAAACCTGAGTTTCCGGGAGAGAAAAACCATGCGACCCTCACCTGAGATCGACTAACTCAGCCACGTTGTGAAAAAGACCCATAAAAATTTCTCCCGTCATCGACGGGATTCGAAGTCAGGTCTTTTCCACCCGGTGTTGGGAGGACGGCAATCCTACCCACGAAGTCACAACAAAGGATGTCTTACTCCATTTGAAATTGGAAAGAAGAAATCCCATAGTCACTGATCGAATTGGAAAATAATAACAACTGAAAGTTGCAACGAAAATCATATTAAATGTATTTTTGTCAACATTACAGTGTATACCTTTTTTTTAATTATTATTTTGTCATTCGAATGTCAGACGTTCTAACCGAACAATCCCACAATCAATTACGAATATTTATAAATTAATATGCTCGAACTTGTAATCCGTAATTGACCATCTTGACTTCAAGAATAAATTTTCGAAGTTTTTAAAAATTAGGACTTACTTCCGGCCCACTTCGAATAATACATATAGTAACCTAAAAAACTAAACAACTTATTTCCGGTTGCACTGACCAATTATAATTCTTTTTCTTTAATTTTTTTTATTACGTCTTTGCTTTAAATCGAGAAAAAGTAAAAGAAATAATTGCTAAACAAATCGCCCTTACCTGATTTCGAAGGGGACTGAAGTTCTGGAGACGTAAGATTTTGATAATTACTTTGTTTCCTTCCTAGTTTTTTATCAGCTAGCCGGATCCTTCCTAAAGTCATTGGCTATGTTGCCTGCTACCACCAACAAGACTCAGTACACCAGACAGTGCAGAGATCTCCGAACCGTAACCATCTACTTAACAAACGGGAGGGGATACCTTCTTGCATCCGTTCTTGGAGTTTAATGTAACACTTAGAGCACGCTCTTTGAGTATAAAAGAACAAAGTAGCTGTATTAGTTTGCCTTACCTATACCTTCACACTTGTGTGGCCATTTGGTGGTGTGAGCTACTGGATAACGTCATAAAAGTGCTGACCCGTACTGTTCCCACCACGTGGTTGCATTTATGAATATCTGAGTTGGAAGGTGCTTGCATCATGTTTCTTTTGTATTTTGACGTGTTTCCAATTATAGGCAGAGTGCGTAACCTCTAATTTATCTCGTAAAAGTAGGGAGGAGAAAGTTAATTTTAATGGCTCGGTTCACCTTTCAACACCTTGTTTTTCTTGTATTCACTTTTTTTTGAATAGTCATGTTGGAATAAAAGAATAGTATTTTACAACTCATGTTAGGTGATAAAGGAGTCATTTGCTTATACAGCTGATCTCTTCCGTTTAGCACTTAGAACGGCAGTAATTAGTATAAAATTTCAGGACATTAATTGCTGAAATGATATTCAGTTTTATCTGTGTCTTTGCCAGCTTAGTCGGAACGGCACTTCGCTATTTGCCACTCGTTTGAAGAGGTCTGGGTTCGATTCCCGTTGTTGGTGTTCCAGTCCGAGCAACATACAAATCCTGTGAATTGTGACCCATGAATTGTGAAGGCTGTACCTTTTTAGACTAATCAGACTATAACTGGGCTCTGCCAAGGTTAACTCTGGCATGGAATTACTTTTTGCCCTATATTTTGGCATGACGGGTTGGAGGAGAGGGTTCGATAATAAGAAGAATATTAGTAGCTAGATAGTAGACCTGGCCTGGCTCCACTTGCCAGGAATGGTAATCATATGGCTGCAGCCGTCTGGCTTTTATCAGTACGATATGTTCACACAATAAATGATGGAGTTGCCGTAGTTTGGCCCGGACTGCATACACACATACATAATAATTAAATAAAAATTATAAATAAATAAATAAATAAAAATATATAAATGTGGTTTTTTTGTTATTGGGATTATTTACTGGTCTATCTCATGACTTGCTGCCAAGACAGTGTGGTATTACGTGTATATTAGTCATTTTGGTGGTCACATGCAGTGGTATAGCAGTTTAGTTAACAGTAGGTGAAGTTAGGAATGGAATTAGGATAGAAATAATTAGGAAAAATTTAGTTGGAGAAAAGTGAACAGTATATGAGTGAATAATATAAAGTTACTGCTAGGGTTATATGGTATTGCAATTTCCCGTCCGTGCTCGTGACGGCCCCTAGACATAAATAAATGTGCATTATCAGTCCACTGCAGGATGGAGGCCTCCTCAACGTCATGTTGAGGGAATGGACCATAATCTGCCACGCTAGTGCAGTGCAGGTTGGCAGATCCACCGTATTTAGCAGTCAGTGGTTTTTAGGGTGGCGGTGATTGAACCGTCGGTCTACTCACAGAGGGTGTGATTTTGCGATGTCCCCCCCCCCACGTTGAGTGTCTGCGCGGTAGCACATTGGTATCGTCACCGACTTCCCCACACCGCATGGAAAAGCCCCGGGTTCGAATCCCGTTGATGACGCGAGGAACTTTAATGGGCTTTTTTCACTCCGTGGCTGAGTTAGTCGGTTTCAGGCGTAGAGAGAAAGTTTTTTCCCCCCTGGCAACTCGGGTTTTTCGTCCAGCAAAAGGGCAAATCGATCATAGAACGCACGCAATTTACGGACATAATACACAATGCACGGCAGATGAAGTTGATTATTTGGGTGGCATAAAAATAAGGTTTTTTTTTTTTTTTTTTTTTTGTTATGAGCAGTGGTACATTTAATCCACACAAATATTAAACTAACGTTTCTAGCCCTGATACAAATTTTCGTCATCAGTGTAAGGTACATAAAATTACACGTGCATTAAATACAAAACTATACATACAACTTTTAAAATATTGTATGTGCACGTGGAGACAAATTAACAACGATGGCTTTTCTTTCTAGAGTTTTATTTTTTATTTATGATTTATTTTATTGCTTTTTAAGAGGGGTAATTAAGTTCCTTCTGTGTAGGCGTCTTGATTTGCGATTTACTATGTCAGGGGCACACAAGAGTCAAGCCGTTTCCTATCGTGATTCCTAGCAAGGCCATTAGGAATAGTTTGGAACGATTAGCACGAAGGACATATTCCTTGAATAACTGTACGTATTTCTCTTACCAGCGTACAGACCGCAGCAAAAAAAAAAAAAAAAAAAAAAAATCATTACAGTTTTTCCAAATTTTGAAAAGAGTATCATTTTTCAATGGTAAATTGTGAACCTTGAAATCATAATTCTCTTTATTTGTCTTGATTCCTTTCCATTTTTCCCATTTATTTGTACACACAATTATTTACAAATTATATACAAAACTTACAAAAGAAGATATATAATTCTATGTACATTAGCATTCTCATTATACATATATAAGATACTATATTATGTATGTGTGCGTTACAAAACTATATCAAGGGTGGCTCCTAGGCCTAAGCCCATCTCCACCTTGCACGTCTGTGTTGGTGCAGAAACTCTGCAAAGCTTTATGTATTGGTGTATGCTTGTATCAGTCCACCTCGCCACCAGGGAGCAGCCAACGCCTAGGCGGCCGCTGCCCGCCCCCGGGCACAAGGAGCCGAGCCTGGGTCTACTATCACCTTAGTGCCTTGTGCACAAATCCAGCACCCACCGGAGAGTGCAATACCGGTGGGTATTCCTTAGCCCAGACGAACCTTTCAAGTAACGTCTGCTGTTGCCGCCATCTTGATTTCGTGGCGCGGCTTTTACGCTATGATACAGATCTTGTCTTCGCACATCCACCAGAGCCAATGGCCAGGTTGCCAAAAGTATTCCAGATCGCATGGTGGTATCGTCTGTTATGTACGTATATATAAATGGATGTTCGCGCATCAATTTGTATGTTGTGCTGCTAAAAGCTTTGAAATTTCCCCTCCACTTTGCTCTCAGTTATTAGAAAATCATTTATTTTTGCTCAATCATTGCTCAAGCAATTTTACATCCTTCTTAAAATGAGGCCTCCAGACCTGTACGCAGTACTCAAAGCGTGGCCTGACCACTGCCTTATACAAGGGGATAATCACCTCCTTATCTTTGTTAGAAAAATTCCTGTATATCACTGACAAGACACCCTGAGCAATCCTGCAGACAGTTTGCGCTTCTCAGAAAACTTCATATCTACCTGCACAATTACCCCTAGGTCTTTTTCATTCTCTACCGCTGTCAGTGTGGTACAAACAGTTGATACGTTACTCTGGGGTTACTGCTTCCCATATGCAGTACTTTACATTTGTCAATGTTAAACTTCAGTTACCACCTCTTAGCCCACCTGCTCAACTTTTCTAGATCCTGTTGCAGCAGCGTACTGTCATTAGTGTCATTAACAACCCTGCCGACCTTCTCATCGACTCACAGGGTGGGATATTTCTATTCCTCCACCTGAGATCAGTTAACCACAACCCAAATTGAAGAGGCCCTTGTGAAGTCATCCATCGTTAGACGAGATTTGAACCCAATCTCCAAATGATTGAAGTCTCCCGGTGTATTTTCTGATTGTAATTGAGAGCCGCTACTTCTCTGTGGGAGTTTTTTGGGTATAGATCTAACTGAAAGGAATTTTGAGTTAAAAGACCTAAAAGTGCTTATTGGGCTTAAAATATCAAACCGCAGACCCTTGTTGTACAGCCGAAATGTTTTTAGTTTCTATAAGTTCATCATGTTATACCAGTATAAAAAATATTTAAAACATAATGGTGCTTAAAGAAGTACTCTAAGTTTTATAATTTCTAAAAAGTCGAAAAAAAAAAAATTATACGAGTCATAAATCTTGTTGGTCAGGAAATAATGAAAGGGTTAATAAATTAAAATATTCAGTATACTGTATTGTATTTCTTTCACTTTTGTCTCTGTAATATACCCTTAGTGCGGCCCACGATGGGCCACACTAATGCAGCAACATTAATGCAGCCTTCGTGTCCCTCTGAGTTTGGCTCCTGCTGTATGCGGATATAACGATTTACAAGTACTGGACAAGGAAAGATTTCTAAGAACAAGCAGCGTTTGTGTGACTTTGCATTGCAAATGTGAAACAGTAGCCATGTGTACGCATGGCTACTGTTTCATGTTTTATCAAGTATTTTGCTACACCATTTATTCTCTCGTGAAAGTGAAAGCCACCGTAAACAGGTATCAATGAATATTTATTTGTTTATTTCGTGAATTATTTAAATTATGTCGTTTGCACGTGCGCAGTTTTCGTAAAAAAATTATTTATTAGGAATACCCTTCCAAAGTGAAGGTAGCAGAGAGCCAACCAGACACTGTGCATTGCATTTTTTTTTTTTTTAATTTATGAATAAACACATTAAGGAACTGTCTTAGTAACAAGGTGTGAAGTAGAGTTTAGCGCTACTATTAGTAAGGCCAAATTATGCAAAGGGCAAACATTTTCTGCATCAGCCAAAATAAATAAATGAAATAATAAAAATTAAATTAAAACGGAATATTCATAATGTTCCCATCCCCACAAGATAATCATCCAGTTCTGCTTTAAACTAGTTAATACTCACTGCCTCCACTACTTATTCAGGCAATTTATACCAACTTTTGACAACCCACTGCCCATAGGTGAACTTCATGCGATCCAATCTTCTGTTATTCAAAATCCCTGAGATTTTAAATTTGTATCCCCGCGGGGAAGGTTTGTTCTCCCACGTTGGTGAGACACGAACCTTCCTCATTCTTTTTACTCAATCTCTTCAGTGTCTAATACATCTCAATTAACTTTCTCCGTGGATGTCGTCTTCAATTTTTACAGCCCACACCTAAGTTGCTCTTCATATTAAGATTTCAGAAAATCTTTTGATACCGTTCCACATAAAAGACGGCTATACAAATTGAAGAGTTAAGCTTGATTAACAATACACGTACAATAAAAATATCATATCTGATTGCACAATTACCCTCAAGATGTGAGGGTAATTGTGCAATCAGATATGAAGTTCTCTGCACAGTACAAACAGGTTACCTGGACACCCCATGGGTTTTTATCAGTGATATACAGGAATTTTTTCAGCAGCATTAAGGAGGTGATTATCTTATTTTTTAACGCAGTGGTTAAGCATTTTTAGTACTGCATTCGATTCTCGTTAGTGCCGGTGGTGCCAGGCTATTTTGCACCCTGGGCAAGGCTAACTATTTGCACCCCCTCGAAAATTTGCCAACTTCAGTTTTCAAAAACAAATGTCGTGTAGAAAAAATGAAAAGTACAAAACTTTAAACTGCTCAATTTGTTTTAATTTGCAAGAATAAGTAATACAACAATCTTTGATTATCTTTCTCAAATACAAAAGAAAATGCTTTACCATACAAATCATTTTGAATAATTTTCTGAATTATGATGTTAAAATTTGTCTCTTAAAAGTTTCAATTTCAGGTACATCAAAATCTCATTTTGCATGCCTTTTCCTTTGTCACAAATTTTGTTACCAATTCCTTCAGGTCAAGTGCTGAAGCTTGGGCATGTTCAATTGATATAGGTGCCAAGCTAACTTGTTTCTTTTGCAACATTGTTGAGCTTACAGTGGGTATCCAGGTATAATCGTAAGGAGGGAGGGGGAGGGCATGGCTACCAGACCAGATCACAGACATTCTCTCAGATATGCCAAACAAGCTGTACTTGCTACCTAAGAATTTAAAACGCTGATGGAACTGATATTCGGGTAGCATTCAAGTCAAGTGAACCAAATTTCGGTGAAGTCCGGACGGTCTGTGACATCCAAATCCTCTGCTTGCACCTTCACGATGGTGGGACAGTTAGTAATCCTGGGTATAACCTCCATGCATAAGCACACTGTGGGTGACCACCCAAGTGTGAACCAACGTAAGCAGGGGTCGAGGTGTGGCGCCCACACCACATGGAGGAATGCCGTCCCTCTGTGTTACTAGGCAATACTATGTGGTAGATGAATCTCATCAACCGGTGCAATACCACCACTTTGCTTATTGGAGGCTTGAAGTGGTGGAACCCATGTTTAGTCTCCAGAGCTAAGTTCCGGACAACCCTTCCCCATCTCTTCCATCATGCAGTATGTCTGATGACTTTTGAGGTTATGATGAACATCATGGCGAGGTCCAATCTGTCTTACATTTCGAGGGTACAGCTCTAAAACGGTGTTCGTAGTCCGGCCGCTGATTAGTACACCGGACCGAACCTATTGGTAACTCTTTAGGAGGCTTCCGGATCAGCTAGTAAATAATCTTGCTACCTCTACTCTGCCAGATAGTGACTGCAGGGAATCCGAGTAGTGTGTATGCGGGGGGGGAGCATTTTCAAGGCCACTTTATGTCAAGGATCTGGGTATATTCTTACCATGTGTACGCCATATCCAAACATTTCAATACTCCATACAGCTACCCCCCCCCACACACTTTTTTTTCTATTTAACACACCATGAATTGTCAAACTAATAGAGTAAGATTACCTGCGAAAAGATCTAAACCTCCTAAACACTTCCTAGTTCATTTCACAAATATACGTGGTCTCAATTCTAATCTCAACGATGTCTCCATTTCCACTTGCAGTCTGCCAAACCCCATGTACTTTTTCTGACAGAATCTCAGTTATCGGTTGATTCAACTACTCCTCATCTCAGTTGCCCAAACTATTCGCTGTATGATTCCTTTCTCCTCAAAGGTGGTACTTGTGCATACGTCCGTTCCAATATTCCCTGTCAGAGATTTGGTAATTTGGAATCTCCTCTTTCGATCTTCTCTGGCTTAAAATCTCTCTACCTCATGTGTCAAATTCATCCGTTTTCTCTACCTACCGTTCTCCCAACTCCACTAATCACTTTGAGCTCTTTGACTTCCTTTCTTTGCAACTTGATTTTCTCCAGTCCAAATTTTCTATCATTGAGGTAATTTACCTTGGTGATTTTAATGTTCACAACTCCAGCTGGCTTCGTTTTCTAGTCACACCGACCCAGCTGGTTGAGATTCTGAGGCTTTTGCAATTACTAATGACCTTATACAGATTGTTCATTTACCTACAAGAATACCGGACAATCCTAATCATACATCCAACACGCTTGATGTTTTTCTCACAAACAACTTTCTAAGTAAGCAGTTGAAGTGAGTGGTCTTTTAGGCATCTCAGATCACAACTTGGTGATTGTCTCTTCTCCAATGGAGCAATTATCTCATGGCTATTCCCAACCTCGTATTGTTTGGCATTACAAGAATGTAAAATGGGATGACCTGCGAGATTTCTTTTTTTCTTTTCCTTGGTCGGATTACTGTTTCAAAACTTCTGATGTCAACGTTTGCTCAGATCGTGTCAGTGAAATTATTATTGTAAGAATGGAATCCTTTATTCCACACTCCACTTTAAAATCTTTAAAATCCTTTCTCTAAACCTTGGTTTTCCAATAAATGTGCCAAGGCTGTTCAAGAGAAGAACGTTGCATATCTAATTGGCTTGTTTCCAATTCTTCAATTTCATTTTCTGCCTACACCAAAGCTAGCAACAATTGTAAAGCAGTTATTAATCATTCCAAACTAGGTTTTGAACAGACTAAGAGTAGAAAACTTGCTTCTTGCCCTAATGGTAGCCGACCACTCTGGTCTCTTGCTAAAGCTATTGGCCGCAACTTTCGCCCATCTCTGCTCCCACCTCTGTCAAAACCAGATGGTTCTGTTGTCACTTCAGGCAAGGATAAAGCTGACCTGCTAGCATTCAATTTTTGCCAAGGCTGTTCAAGAGAAGAACGTTGCATATCTAATTGGCTTGTTTCCAATTCTTCAATTTCATTTTCTGCCTACACCAAAGCTAGCAACAATTGTAAAGCAGTTATTAATCATTCCAAACTAGGTTTTGAACAGACTAAGAGTAGAAAACTTGCTTCTTGCCCTAATGGTGGCCGACCACTCTGGTCTCTTGCTAAAGCTATTGGCCGCAACTTTCGCCCATCTCTGCTCCCACCTCTGTCAAAACCAGATGGTTCTGTTGTCACTTCAGGCAAGGATAAGGCTGACCTGCTAGCATTCAATTTTTCTTCCAACTCATATATTAATGATTTTGGTAAAACATCTCCCACCATTCCCAATAAGCTCCATTCAGTGCCTCCTGTGGTCTTCCGTCAAAAGGATGTCAGAAGGATTTTGACGAATCTTATTGCAAAGAAAGCGCCAGGTCCTGATGGTATTTCTCCAATTGTTCTCAAAACCTGTGCTCCTGAACTTACTCCTATTCTTTGCCTCTTTTTTCACTTTCTTATTCCAAAGGTGTTTTTCCTTCTGCTTGGAAATTTGCTCATATCCAGCCAGTTCCTAAAAAGGGTGACAAAACCCTCCCATCCAATTATCGACCCATTGTAATTACTTCTAGTCTTTCTAAAGTAATGGAGAAATCAATTAACTGCCAACTCTTAAACTACCTAGAAACCTTCCGTCTGATCAACGATCGCCAGTATGGATTCTGTCAGTGTCAATCCACTGGTGATATTCTGGCTTATGTGTTACTCATTTATGGACAAATTCAATGGAAAAGTTTGGTGAAACACAAGCAGTTGCTGCTGACATCTTAAAGGCTTTTTTTTTGATCGTGTTTGGGATAAAAGTCTTCTAAACAAACTTCCATCTTATTGTTTTCCAGCTGTGTAATTGGTTATCCAGTTTTCTCTCTGATCGCTGACTGAGGGTAATAGTAAATGGCTCTCTGTCTTCTAACTTCTCCACTAATGCTGGTGTCCCCTAAGGTTGAATTCTTTCCCCCACTCTTTTCCTCTTCTATATTAATGATCTTATTCCATTAACTGGAAACTCTATCCGTAGTTTTGCCGATGATAGCATATTGCATTCCACTTTCCATTTTGAGAAACCTTGCCCTGCTCAATCAGCTTCAACTTCTCAAATATCCGCTACCAATTCCTTAAATGCCGATCTCCAGGTAATTCTCCAGTGGGGCAAAGACAACTTAGTTGATTTCAGTCCTTCTAAAACTCAGTCTTGTCTGATATCTCGCAAAAAGGATTCTTCTGCTCCCACGCTTATCGGTGACACTCCGATTTCTAGGCAAAATGATATCTTTTGGGGATTACCCTGACTTCTAATCTCTCTTGGCACCAGCACATTACAAATATTGCTTCCTCTGCATCTAAAAAACTTGGTTTTCTCTTTCGTTCTCGGCGTTATTTTTCTTCCAAACAGCTGTTCACTCTGTACAAATCGCAAATCCGCCCTACCATGGAATATTGTTCCCACATCTGGGGCGGTGCCCCCAAAACCTCTCTCCGGCTTCTATATTCCATTCAGAAGAGGGCAGTTAGGTTAATTAATGACTCCTCTCTAACAGAGTCTCTCCATTCACTGTGTCTGCGCGTGTAGCACAGTGGTATCGTCACCGTCCTCCCCACACCGGTGGAAAAGGCCTGGGTTCGAACCCGTCGATGACGCGAGGAACTTTAATGTGCTTTTTTCACTCCGTGGCTGAGTTAGTCGGTCTCAGGCGTAGATAGCAAGGTTTTTCTCCCGAGTAACTGGAGTTTTTTCGTCCAGCAAAACAGGCAAATCGACCATGGAACGTACACAATTTTACAGACACAAAATACGGGTTAATGTATTTAATTACGGGCAACCCTAAAATAATAATTTGATTTTTTTTTTTCTCCATTCACTGTCTCATAGACGTACTGTTTGTGCTGCATGCGTTTTCTACAGATACTTCCATGGGCACTGTTCTTCTGAATTGGCTTCTATAATTCTGCTCTCTCTCATTCAAAACAGTCCGAACACGTGCTGCCACCAGCCAGCATCCATTTACTGTCCAATTTCAAACTCACAGAACCAAGTTTTCATCTTCCTCGTTTATTCATTCAACTGCCGTTTTCTGGAACAACTTCCTTCATACGTATTTCCTGAAAATTACAGGCTACAGAAGTTAGTCTAATGTCAACAAATATCATCTGTCATCTTCTCAACCTCCAACGCAAGCACGGTACTAAGTACTATAGGTTCCAATACCTCTCGGGTTTGGGATTTTAATTAAAAAAAAAAAAAGAAAAGAAAAGGTCTAGGTATCATTGTAAGGGCGGCATGCCGACAGGCTTTTCAGGTTTTTTTTTTTTTTTTTTTTTTCAGAAAGCCCCCTGCGTTCTTTTTTTTTAATTTCAAATTTTTGGTTAAAGGGGGATCTTATGCTCTGCCCACCCCTGAATACGCCCCTGTGAGCTTATGTAAGTTTTCATAAGTTTGCGATTTGAGAAACTGTGTTCACCACTTGCCACTGACACTGGAAGTGTGAGGAGGATCTTTAGAGCAACAGAAACATTAGGCACATTACCCAGGAGTTTTTGTTGTAGTATGAAGAGAAGTACTCCTTGTGGCGGCATAGACTTTGGAAGTCTTCGAGATATTGCTATAAGTTTACAGCATAGATCTTCAGCATTGATATCTTTGTTTCCATTTCTTGCAGGCCTTAAGTACATCTTCAGTAGATTTTTTGTTGATACTATATATATCATACAGGAAGCAAATAGGGAATTATACTGTTGTAGCTGTTGGATCCTCTCTTCAACAAATTGTATGGCCACGTCTAAGGCAGCAAAGTAGAAACCTACTTTGAAAACTGCTTTGGATTTTGCAGTGCGTCTTCTTCGGCATCATACTCAAACTGCCATTTCTTTTTCCTTTTTCTAACTTGTTTTGTCTCAAAGTTTGGTAGTATCTCTAGTTCCTTTGAAACCTCAGTAGCATCTATCAAAACTTGTTGAAACCCTCACCACACCTGCAGCCCACAAGGTAATTCTTGGTCGCTTGCAATTAATTCGCTTGTAGCTGAATTTAAATCAGCTTCCTTATTTTATAGCAGCTTGCTTGTAAGATTGACTTCAAAAAGGATGTTGTACCATGTAACAAGGGATACCACAAACTTGAACTTACAAATTGCATCAGCAAGGGCCTTAGCTTCAATTCGGGAAGTATTTCCAGGCTTGTTTAAATCAGCTTCCTTATTTTATAGCAGCTTGCTTGTAAGATTGACTTCAAAAAGGATGTTGTACCATGTAACAAGGGATACCACAAACTTGAACTTACAAATTGCATCAGCAAGGGCCTTAGCTTCAATTCGGGAAGTATTTCCAGGCTTGTGTCATCAAAAATCTTTTAGGTTTGTGTCATCAAAGACCTCTATTAAAGCATCATATATAATACCAAGATGATATCTCTGGTTTCAAAGCATCGATCCAACTCTCCCGTCTTGTTTCACTCAATGGCTTATTATGGCTAAGTCTGATACATAGCTAGTTAGAATTTGCCAGCGCTGAATCGATGCAGAGAAATAATTATAGATCTGTTGAACCAAACTGAAGAAACTAGTTGCAACCATTGACGGCACATTTCTTCACCATTTGCTAGTCTGTTGTAGTGTATAGGAGAAAAAAAAAAAAAAAAAAAAAATATATATATATATATATATATTTTTTTTTTGTGTGTGTTTGGGAAAATCATCTGATACAACCTGCTGTGGTTCATGTTGTATTATAAGCTGTCGCAAATTAGTTAGTAGTAACTAGTTAGTAGTTGTCGCAAATTAGTAAATTAGTGTTGCAATAGTAGGCCAGTTAGTAGGGTCACTGTAATTCAAGTCAGGCACAATACCATCTTACTTTGCAGTACTCTCACTTTTCTTGACATCCTCTTTTTTTCTCTGAAATATCTCCAATTTGCCCAACTTCTGTCTTAGAGTTTATATCATTTGTAGTAGGAGCAGCACATTCAGCTCCCTTAGTGCGGTGAGGGAGCTAATTTAAACAAGAGTATAGTCATATTCTTATTCTTCAATTGCTTTCTGTGTACTAAGGTATTTCAGGAAGAACCCCACTTGCTTTGCTTGTTTCTTAGCTTTTTCTGCCTTTCGTTTGAGAAGAGCAACAGAATTAGTGAGGGCAACAAAAGGGGGGGTGCTCTTACCAGGAAAGGCTTTAGTTCTGCAAATTACACTCTGAGGACTGAACATCTGCGATGAGATTGAGTAAGGTGTTTAAGGTTCTGAATGGACTGAGAAAGCTCAATGCCTATGGAATCCTTCCAATTGCTAAGGCTACGCACATACGAAGGCGCATAAATTCAAATTAAGGAAGGATGGTCGCAGGATAGATGTATGAAATTTTTTTTTATTAGAAGAGAATCTTTAATTGCAGTATGACCTACATACAATTATTCTCGTCCCGGCAAGGTGGTGCCAGGGGTTTACAATACCACAATTTCAGGCAGCAGGTAGTTTGTTGGAACTAGTTTCAGAACCGGCCCCAGGTCTATCTGCGCCCTGTGCGAGTCTTTTCGGTGCGCCCTCTCCAACTTCCTGTTACGTTTGTGCATTATATTTTTACTACTGTATTTGGTTGAACTCTTCCGAATTGCTTGAATCGGAATGTAAGATTGACTTCATATCGCGACTTGAGATTTACAGCAAATCAGTAAATTTGCTCGGAATGCTGCGCCCCGTAAATTTTAGCGCTCTGTGTGGCTGCACTGCTCGATCGCCCCTGAAGCTGGCCCTAACTAGCTTCCATCTGGTGCTGTAGGTAGAAGAGGGTATTGCGAATAAATTTATGTAAGAACTGGAATAAGTGTTAGAGGGGATGGATAGGCGATATGGGAAGCATTTTTTTATTTTATTTTTATTTTGTTGTTGTTGTTGCACTATAAGGTGGCTTGCTTTTTTGTCCTTTGCCATTACTAATACTAATGCTTTCATTTTTTCCCTCGTCACCAATCTGGTCGTCATTCTCTGAATCCTTTTCAGAAGTTCTGTCTTATTTTTAAGGTGCAGTCTCCAGACCTAAATACAGTATTCCAAATGCAGTCTAACCAATGCCTTGTAAAGAGGGTAATGACATCCTTTTTCCCTACTAGCAAAGACCCTAAAAATCATGAAGACAGGATACGTGCCTGTCCAACAGCCTGTATACATTGCTTGCAAAATTTCATGTCAGATTGAATCATAACACTTAAGTCTTTTTCGTCTGGAACCAATTTTAGCTCTTTGCTTCCTATGTGTGAATTCAGGATTTTTGTTTTCCCCAAATATATGATAAAGATTAAATACAACAATAAATATTTATAACAAAACAGGAACAAAGAACAGAATAATCATAAGATAAAAAAATATTATAGTCAAGTGATATATATATATTTAAGATTTTCAACAGAAAAAGATTCATTGGTAAGAATGGGTCTATTTATTTGTTATCCAAGAAGATGAGTAACATGATTGTTCGGATATTCTTTTCATAATCTGTTTTATATTGATGAAAAATGTAAGATTTCTTCTAGTTGAATATATTGGAATATTTAGTGAAAATAATGGAAGTAACATGGCATTTCAGTATATACTATGAAGAACCCTCATAGTAGTTCATAGCGTTTATCAGAATTTCGGGGGAAAATGCAAAAAAAAAAAAAAAGAAAAAGAAAAGAAAGAAAAAAAAAGAAAAACGTTTAACCAAATCTAATTTCTTAAAGGCCTGTTTAACTACTGTATCTACATGAATAGCAAATGAGTAATTTGAAGAAAATGTTGTAGTAGGGTTATAGGAGAATCAGCGACTAAGACCATATTGCTCGGTATATATTGTTTGTAAATTGTCTGTGTTCTGTGGTCGATTTTCTGTTTGCTGGACGAAAAACCTGAGTTTCCGGGAGTAAAAATCGTACTACCCTTCACCTAAGACTGACTAATTCAGCAACGTTGTGAAAAAGACCCATAAAAACTACCACGTCATCGACGGGACTCGAACTCTGGTCTTTTCCACGTGGTGTGAGGAGGGCGGCGATTCTACCAACTGTGCTACCCAGCAACGCAAAAAAAAAAAAATGTTGCTCTAAAATTTGTTTGGTTCTAGGCAAAGATTGCTTATGTATTGTGTAATCATTGTGTATACGTGATTTTCGTGGATCATTAAAAAAAAAAAAATATATATATATATATTTTTTTTTTCGTATTTATGAAAAAAGTTGTTTACATTAGTCCAAAAAGAAAAACACGTCCTGTTATGTAGTGCAATCTGTACGTGTACAAGTAGCAAAGAATGTTTTAAAAATACTCTCCAGGATAAGAGAACTCGGTGATACGAAAATCCGGCTTCTGCAGATCGAAAAATTGTACTGACTTTTATGTCCAGGTAATGGTGCAGTCTACTGCTGTGTCCACCTTGCGCCAGTTTAAGGAAATAATAATAATAATAATAATAAAATTCTTTATTCACAAAATTTTACAAGGATGCGATTCTCGTTACAGGCATCCAGAGGAATCTAATGGGAGATATATTTACTTACATAACATCTATATAATACATAGATCACAGCGAATGCATCGCTTTCTCCAACATAAAATTAACGTAAACAGTTTTGAGTTATAGATAATTGCATTTCAACTGATTCTTCTGAGATACTGATGATATAGGACCGTACGATCTTGGTATCACTGATCGAACAGATTGAGCCAGTCTGGACACCTTTCACTTGGAGTCAGTATTGGTCCTCGTATTGTAGACATGAGTTTAAAGCTGCTTAGGAGGTCAAGGGTTCAGCAAGTCAATTTACCGTGAAATATGAATAAGGTTATTACGAATGAAACTTTCAGCACGTAGTGTTTTCGTCCTTGGAAGTCAACCGTAAATGAATAACCAGCACGTAGCAGAGATAGAGGAGGTTTGGTGTTGCCAAATATAAATCTTATTATGTATTTTCCTTCCTCTCTCAACAATATCTTATGATTTCATTCTATTGTGTTTAATTTGTATTGTTCCTTTGATCTGAACACGTTGGCGTTTTTTATAAACCCCTTTGGTCGCTTTTGTTGCTGTGTGATATCGCAACTTATGTTTCCTGTGACAAGGTAGTTTTTCAGAGTAGTTCTTACATTAATTCAAGGTAGTTAGTTCTTCAAGGGTCAATGAAAATTCATTAGTAAAATGATGAATGGGAGGGGAGGGGGTAATTATTTTGAATTTACCCTTTTTATGAAAATCTACCAATGGAAAACGCCTTATATAACGTGACCAATCAGTTAAGAGTTTATTTGATGATAATTTCTATTTACGGAACTAAAAGTTTCAGAAACTTTTAGTTCCTAAAAGTTTCTGAAAAGAGTCATTGAAGGTGTCCAAAATATACGCTCCCCTCCCCATTTGTCACGGAAAGATCACCATTTCTTAAATAAAATACTTAGGCTACGTTATAAAAATCAAAAAATAGAAGGCTGGTGAAATTAAGTGGGATCCGCTTTTGTACTCGATTACTGTAAACGCACGTAGCGAAATATAAACTTGGACGAATTTCATTCTGTTCTGGAAAAAGTTGATTAAATATAGAGACTGTGTATGCACCAGTTTTGAGACTTGTATGTATGTACTAAAATCACCGTATATAATACAAGTTCTGATACATGTATCCAGATGCGAACGTAGCTCGGTCGTTTAACCCAGCTGTAGTTGACACCGTGTTCTTGACATTGCCCTTCACTTCCACACAGGATGTAAGTAATTTTTCCGTGTAGGTGTCTTTAAAACGTTCTAAAGGCTCTCTCCAGTTGCTTGATTGAATTTTAATTATTGTACAGTATTCATTTTCTTTAATTCTTTAATGAAACACGGGTCTTTGGATCATATATATATATATATATATATATATATTTTTTTTTTTTTTTTGCAGTGTATGGGTTGAAATAAACTCAAATAAATTTAGGGAATATCCTCATTCTGTACATAGAAATGAGCAAACTTGGTTTGATTCTTAGTGTGCAGTTTTCTAATTGTGGGCACTTCGCCACGAGTTGCTTGGTAGTGCACTATTCTAAATAAGAAGCACTGCTCTGTTTAAGAAGTATAAGTAGAGAACACAGTAGTGTACGGTTCGTTCTCGCGTTGTGCTTGCCAGTGTCCTTTACATTTCAGAACAACTGCCAATCCTAAAAATTAAAACTTCAGTCATCTCCCGAGGTGACAAACCTGGACGTGCCAGGAAAATCCGTATGCATGGAAGTCCTAAGTATCAAGCTCAGAGAGAGATTCAATCCTAATCATATACAGCTATATATATAAACATGAAAAAAAAACTGGGCAGAAAAAGTAAGACAATTGAAATATGCTTTTTTTTTTATTAAAAAACATACTTCTCTGGCCATTTTCTGTGCAAACATACTAATTATTGAGGAAAAATCTATTTTAAAAACTATTTGAGGCTCAGACAAGGTGAATATCTGACCTTGCATAGTCACCGTAGCTGAGCGGTCAAACGCGAGGGTACAGTAGTACATGCGTTTGAGTTGACCGTGTATGTAGTACACGTGGACTAATTACGGTGCTATTGTTGCATTCTCTGTCTTTAAGCTCCTCTTTCAGATGTTGCCGGCTTGGATACGAAGAGAAAATTTACTTATTTTTAGAGGACGCTAAGCAGTGTGTCAAACGAGAGGATACAGTAGCGCATGCGTTTGGGTTGAGTGCACAGCCGTACTCTCGCGCGTAGCCCACGTGACACTAAATGCGGTGCTGTTCTCGTTTCTGTATCTCGTAAACTCTGATACTATGTTGCCGTACAGGAATGTAATTATAACAAAAAATATATATATTTTTTGCTTTTGGTGCAACTTCTGTTTTCTAGATTTTTTTCCATTACCTTGCATTGGACTAAAACTACAGCTACACTGAAGTTGTTTTGCTGATCTGTGCTTCAGGCTCGTTATAGATGGGCGAAACATTTAGAAAGGAAAGTGCTTTTAACCGGAAGGGCCTGGATGACATCTTTTAAGGTGGTCGGATAGGGAGAAGTTTGACACACCCTATCTCTGAGAAGCCATGATATCATAACCCCAGATAACAGTTTGCGATTAGTTAAAACACCAGTTAATAACGCTGACAGCCAATTGAAGATGAAAATTACTGTTGCCAATTCGTTGTTTGAAATTCTGCCTGCGATACTCGGGAAGATATATTACAGAACTGAAGAATACACTTATGTCCTTTGTGATGGGTGGCATATAGGTAGTTTTACTGTTTTTATATCTCGAAACCGTTGGCACAGCAGAATTTTGGGAAATCCGCCGAAACAGCGAAGCAAGTGATGTCACGTGACGTGTATCTCCATACAGGTCGTGTGATTCTGATGTTCAAGTTCGTGACGTTCATGTTCAAGATGTTAACGTTGTTTTACGGCAGTAAAAAATAAATGGCAGATTCAAAATAGCAAACGGTTTAAAAGTTTTAAATCAGAGGTGCTGAAAGTCCGGTCCTCGACAAGTTTCTTATTAAGTTTAAATTCTGCACTTCAGTTGTTTTTCGAGGAAGACCCCCATGCATCTTCATTAACTCTTACAGAACAATGGAGACTGCACCTAAACAAAGATATCGAGTTTCTTGAAAGGGTCCAAAGACGGGTAACTGGTGAGATCGGCAAAAGGGCGTCCATATGAGAAAAGACTTCGAACATGTGGATGCAGAGCTTGGAAACTAGGAACCTTAAAGGAGACTTGGTTGAGCTGTTTAAGGCTCTGAGAGGCAAAAGTAAAATGAATGAGGACGAAATTTTCACGGTTATAAATGATTCTAGAACTAGACCATAAATTCAAGTTACGTAGAGAGATGTTTGGACTGGATTGCAAGAAGTTTTATTTTAGCCCACCTAAATGGGTGGTAGAAGCTGACAGTTTGGGAAAATTCAAAGGTCAGCTGGATAGTTACCTACTGGAGGAGGGAAATCCATAGATTGTCATTTCCTTTTCTTTCATTATTTATTTTATTTTATTCTTTTTTTGGCTGGTGCAGCATAAGCCTTAGGGTTCCTTGTGCCACATGGCCATTACTAATACTAACACTAACAAAACAGTTGTTAAACTAATCCTTTCGTTACCAAGTCTGCGGAGTCTCAAAAAAGAAAAACCGTCCCAATGCAGCATAGAAGATTGCACCACAGTTATCAACTCTTTTCTTTTGGAAAGAAAAGTACCGTACATATACGAGTATAATATATAAACCGAATAGTAAGTTTCATTCCGTGCAATAGATGTAATGTGAAGTTGATAAAATGGTGTAATGATGATGAAAAATGCAGTCTGTTTTTCTTTGGAATGTATACACTTATAGTCTGTAGGAACAGAAGTGCAATGCTACTAATCAAGAGGATTTAAATTTTAAAAATAATAATAATAAAATTTTACTGGAAAGGAGGAAGAGTTCCACCTTGTTGGAACATAATCTGCGTCTGAATAGTTGTGATTTGGGGAAGCAGAAAATTCTCCAATCCAGCATATAATTCTCCAGCAGTATCAAAAAAAAAAAAAAAAAAAAATAGGACCGAACACAAGATTTGTTTCTGGTCTGTACACGGATTGTGTTTTGTTACTGTCAGGAACATGCTCCTCCAACGTGTGAGTTCTCGGCGCTCCTAGCGACAGACGTCACACTGAAATATGCACGGCGGCAGAGAGTTGAAGTGATCAAGTACCCCTGATCAAGTACACCAGACAACACTGTATTTGACTTTGTATTGAACAGAAAAGAAAAAAAATATATAATGTTTTGAAAGTGTTGAACTACTTTAGAATTATCATATTATAGACTCAATTTTTTTTAAACATGAAACTAAAAAAAAAAAAAAACACGCGACCCGTCGTTGTTTTGGAAAATACCATCTTGACCTGTCGTGGCACGAGATTAGTATATTTTGAATTAGCACCAAGCTAACATTAGGCATTACTAATTCTTGTCTTATCATGTCTTTAATATATGTAAAGATTGGTAGAGTTGGTTTAGCAGCGCTCAATCAGGATGACTTGAACAGACTTCAGAAATGGTCAGAAAAGTGGCAGTATGTTTTAATGCAGCAATATGTAAGATCTTACACTTGGGAGTAGCAGTTCCAAAATAAATTATACACTTGGTGGGATTGAATTAAAAACAGTAGAAGAAGAAAGAGATCTGGGAGTTACGATACTGGCAGTTATGAAGTTTCTGAGCAGTGTAAACTAGTCAGCCAGGAAAGCCCATGGTGTCCTATCGATGATCTATCGAACGTTATCCTGTAGAGATATGGAGGTCATAGTCCCACTGTATAAGGCAATTGTGAGACCGCATTTTGAATACTGTGTCCAAGTATGGAGACCCCGTCTGAAAAAAGACATTGAGCTTCTTGAAAAGCTCCAAAGACCGACAACTCGCATTGTGAGATCGTTAGAAGGGCGACCGTACGAGGAATGACTCCGATTTATGTGGGCTACAGAGCTGGTAACCAGGCACCTTCGAGGTGGTCTGATTGAGGTTTATAAGGTTCCGAGAGGGATTAGTAAAATGAATAAAGATGAAATTTTCACTGTTATAAAGAATTCCAGAACTAGGGTCCATAAATTCAAATTACAGAGGAAGAGGTTTGGACTGGATTGTAGGAAGTTTTTCGTTAAACCTTCATTCCAAGGGATGTCAAGGTGTATGGGGGGGGTGGAGATGTTGACTTAATGATGTAAATTTTGTGCGCACTCGCTGTGCCATCCTGCAGAACACCCCCCTGTGGGCTAAGGCTAAAAAGCAGAATTCCACGTGGACAGTGGGCAGACAATCTGAGTTGTGTGGTGAGTCAATCTGCCTTGCAGTTTACCTTGATCTTGCTGAAGGATGCAATATTATTTTCATTAGTAGTTTGTCGAACTTTCTAATTTTGATCTTTAGAAGATGTAATATATACAAATTATTGACCCGTTAAAAATCTCCCTGTTTAGTTTTATGCCAAGCGATCGAACGAGAATTAAAAATTTTAGAAGTATTGAAGACATTTTGCTTTTACGGAAGAAAAGCTGCCAGTATGTATGGTAAAAATTTTTGAATCACCATTAATCCTTGAAGTAAAACTTGTTCGTTTAAATGCTTTCAAAATTTTAACTGATCATAAATTTAAATGAAATATTTGTTGTGTATAAAATGACTCTTCTGAATACTTAGAAAAACGTACTTCCTCCGCCAGTGTGGGAGAAAATGTTTTCCAAAGCATATGCAAAAATATTACTGGTATGGAATTTCAGATTGATTGGCGAAAACTTGTACAGTTAGTTTTCTTTGCTTAAAAATTTAATTTTAGAAGAGTTGAAAGAGAATTGATGTGGCTTAAGGGTTCTTACTGTCTGTGGTCGTTGTTTTTGTCCAACGTTTCTATTTCAAGGGCACACCCCGGGAAGTTTTCAGTTTCCAAAATCCGACGCTAATACATTTACAAGGTGTGAATAAAATCAAACGAGAATCCTTGCCTGCCAATGTCTTACTATTACGCATGCTGACAACATTCATATCGTGCTGCAGTTTGTTTTTTTCTGTACAGATCAGTTTCTATTCCGTTGCAGTCGGTTAAGTTTTGACTGAACTGTGCTTCTTTAGCGGGAATCAGTGTTTTAACCCTTAGGCGGAAAAATGAGTGATCGTAATCACTTTTCGTAACATCTCCAAACGTTTCTGCACCATTTTTCAAAATAAATGGTGCAGAAACGTTTGGAGACGTTGAAGAAAGTGTACGTGATGAAACCACGAGTCAGTCACGTGTGTACGAATGGCACAAACGGTTCAGAGGTAATAGGAAGATGCCCACGATGACAAGAAGACCGCCAACTTCAACGAACGTTGAAAAAAATGGAGAGATCATGCGCCAAGACCATCAGATGCGCATTCGACTGATCGCAGAACAGTTACACATTGACAAAGAAACAGTAAGAACAATTTTTACACATGGTTTTTGCATCCGGACATTGCTCCCTATCATTCCTCTGTCGCAGTGAAAGAGTTTTTAACGAAAAACAAGATGATAACACTGGAGCACCCGCCTTATTCTTCAGATAAGATCTGGCACTGTGCGACTTTTTTCTGTTCCTGGAAAAATTAAATCCACCTCAAAGAAAAGCAATTTGAGGACTTAGCAGACATTCAGAAGAATACAACACAGCAATTAAAGGTAGTATCTTCTGAGGACTTCCGCTGCTGTTTTAGATCCTGAAATCTCAAATGGAGCGGTGCATAAGCGCGGCTGGAGAGTTCTTTGAAGGGATAAACATTGAAATTGTTGTATTTAAAAAAAAAATAAATGATTTTAAAAATATTTCTCGTTTCTCTTTAGCTGCACCTTGTATCTGGCTTTTTTGTTTGCCCTTGCTGCACATAATGAAAATTTGAAAATACTATATTTATCGAAATTCGTGAATCCTTATTGAAAATTATTATAACTAGTCACACTTCAGCTCTGCCACACCCAGTTATGGAATTGTAAAATAATATTTCAGAAAATTTTATAATCAATTTAAAAGATTTTGCAATTTATCAATCACACTAAAAACTATATTTTCTCGGAAAATTTATTTCCCTGGAATAGTTTTTAATCTACACCATATTACAGTTTGTGTTTAAAACGCTGCATCTGATCAGCAGTTGCTCTTGACATTTCAGAGGCATTTGAACCCGTTTGTCATAAAGCTTTTCTAAATAAGCTTCCATCTTATAGTTTTTCAACTGTTTTTTTGTAATTAGGTATCCAGTTTTCTCTCTGACCGCTCACTGCAGATGATGGTAGATGGCTGTCTGCCTTCTAACTTCTCCACTAATGCTGGTGTTCCCTAAGGTTCAGTTCTTTCTTTCACTCTTTTCATCTTGTATATTAATAATCTTCTTCCATTGACCGGAAATTCTATGTATAGTTTTGCTGATGGTAGCACGTTGCATTCCACCTTCCAGTTTGAGAAACCTTGCCCTGCACAAACAGCTTCAACTTCTCGAATATGATAATAATATCAGTTCCTTAAATGCAGATCTCCAGTTAATTCTCCAGTGGGCCAAAGATAATTTAGTTGATTTCAAACCTTCTAAACCTCAGACCTGTCTTACCTCTCGCAAAAAGGATACTTCTGCTCCTATGCTTATCTTCGATGATACTCTGATTACTAGGCAAGATCATATGCAGTATCTCTATTGGGGATTACCTGACATCTAATCTGTATTGGCATAAGCACATTACAAATATTGCTTCCTCTGCATCTAAAAATCTGGGTTTTCTCTTTTGCTCTCGGCGTTACTTTTCTTCCAAACACTGTTTATTCTGTACAATTGGCAAATCCGGCCTGCCATGGAATACCGTTCCCACATCTGGAGAATTGAGCCCAAAATCTTTTTGAGGCTTCTAGATTCTATTAAAAAGAGGGCAATTAGGTTAATTAATGACCCATCTCTAACATTCTCTCTCATTTCTCTGTCTCATAGACGTTCTGTTTCTGCTGCATACCTTTTCTATAGACACTTCTTCCATGGGCACTGTTCTTCTGAATTGGCTTTTATAATTTCCGCTCTCTCCTCCAAAGCAGTTCGAACACGTGCCGCAACTAGTCACCATCTTTTTTACTGTCCAACTTCAAACTCACAAAACTAACTTTTCTTCTTCCTTATTTGTTCACTCAACTACTGTTTTCTGGAATAACCTTCATACGTATTTCCTGTAAATTACAATCTACAGAAGTTCAAATCTAGTGTCATCTTCTTAATTTTCAACCCGTGTACGGTAAGTACTATAAGTTCTAATATCTCGTGTTTGGGGTTTTCATTAAAAATAAATAAATAAATAATGCTTTGTTATTAACAAGATCCCAAATCCGCAATATATAATTCTAATACAGTACAGTATATGAGGCGCTCTATTTTTAACGCTGACAGACTTGGGTAGGCTACCTAATTGCCCTATCAATGGGTATCTGTTCGTGCATACGGACAAACGTGGTTCCCGAGTCTCCCCTCTTCGATGCCCTACTTGTCCAACTATTATATACTCCGACCCTCCAATTTTCTTTTTTTTCTTTCTTTCAAATAGTGCTGCAGCTTCAGATGCCCCGCTTTATTGGACCTTTTTTGTTGAGTAATACAGTACTAGGACAGTTCGAGAGGTTGTATTTTCCTGACCTTGGATGCAATACGAAGGTCATTATCACACCGCAACAACCTATGTTTAGAATTTCCTTATGATCATTTTGAAGGAAAATATTTAGCGAAAAATATAATCAGAGCTTCATTTTGGATACAAATATAGCTAAGCAAGAAACTTGTTGAATACTTGCTAAATTCTATGATTAAAGATTACTTCTCAATCAGAAGTTCTGCTATTATTTTTTTTTAATGAAAACACCAAACAAAAAAGTGTTAGAAGCTAGGAAGTGTGGCAATAAAGTTCCCCAACTGGTGCAATAAAAAGAACACAAAGTGAAGGAGCTCAAAAAAGGTTTTACAGTATTTTTATTCAGAGTAATCGCCTCTTGACTGAATGTACTGTACTTATTACACCGTTCTAAAAGTTTCTGAAAGGAGTCAGCGAAGGCGTCCAAAAAGAGATGATGTTCAGTTTGGCGGTTACCTTTTTTTTTTTTTTTTTTTATGTCCTCAACATCCATTGAAGGCAGTTTTCAACTTGGAAAAGAGTAAAAAAATAATTAATTAAATTATTATATCAAGGTCACCTGTAATTCGTTACATAAACCCGTATTTATGTCTGTAAATTGCGTGTGTTCTCTGATCGATTTGCTTGTTTTGAAGGACGAAAAAACCCGTTTCTGGGGCAGAAAAAAACCTTGCTATCTATGCCTGAGATCGACTACTCAGCCACGGAGTGAAAAAAAAAGCCCATTAAAGTCTCGCGTCATCGACGGGATTCGAACCCGGGCCTTTTCCACCCAGTGTGCTACCGCGCAGACTGGAAAAAAGTAGACATGTATAGTACCTTATGTAGGACGGCACCTGAACGAAAGTTCAACTCCACCTTTTTACACTTAGTACAGAGCTCAGTAAAAGGCCTGAGATGTGTGTAATGTTATGTTTTTGCAGTGTGTGTTGTTTAGTTGTTTCTGGCCGTTTTGTCACAATTCAGTGCGTGACTGTCCAAAGCGAGTTCAAAAGAGCCCCATGATGGCAACAGCGCACGCACGCACACAAACACACACATTCCCAGGTGACAGGACAGCAGGAGACGAAGAAATAAAGAAAATAGCATAAAGTAAAAAAAAAAAAAAAAAAGTCTTTGTCCACGTCTTTATCTAATGCTGCCAAAAGTAGTCCACAAAGAAAAAAGGTCTTCAGTCAAACAGCAGCAGTAAAATCATCCAAAAACAAGATCAGCAAGGTAGGAACAAGGTCTAGATATACATTTGTTAAGCTGAGTCACTAGCTGATGACCGTATCACTGTGCAGAGGAAGGATTTAATTGCGGAGAGTCTTGATAAACGATGAGCCAGAAAAATGCAGCATCTGTTAAAACCTTCGCGTGTTCTTGAAAACCAGCAAAATGTTGTACATGACGTCATCAGGACGACAGACGAGATGATAACAGGTTGTGTTATCATTTATGATGTGTTTTCAATTTGATTGCTTGCATTAACATTGAGGTTGAAAGTCTTCCTGGATTAAAAGCAGCATTGCAGAAAGTTTGAAGGGACTGGAAATTATTGATAGATATGAGTAGCTCCTCACATCCAGGAGACAAGTTTGGAACTGTTTCCTTAAGATAAAAAAAAAAAAAAAAAAATTATTATATCAGGCCACCCGAATATTTAAATATATATGCCATGTCGATTTGTCTGTTTTTCTGGACGAAAAACCCCAGTTTCTGGGGGGGAGGGGACCTGGCAAGTCATCGTCTTTTAGATGATTTTTTGACTTTGAAATGGCGGGCCACTGGACGACTTTAAGCCGGGCAGTCGCAGGTGGAGGCGGCAAACAGGCTCAATTTGTCATGCGTTGTCGTCTCTGCACTATGGAAGCAGTTTCACGAGACAGGAACCGTTACAAGAAGAGCTGGCGAAGGTCTCCCGATGGCTGCATCAACCAGAACAGACCGCTGTCTGACTCTAACAGCAAGAGAGAACCCCACGATGTCCTGTTATCCACTGTCTATTGAGGTTGCTGCGGCCACAGGTGAAAATATTTCTAACCGCACTGTGTTAAGAAAGCTCAATTCAGGTGGACTCTACACAAGGAAGGCAGTGGTTTATATCTCTTTAACCCCAAAGCACCGCAGATTTCCTCGAAACTGGTGCCATGAATATGTGACTTGGAGCCCTGACAAATGAGATAAAGTTCTGTTCTCTGATGAGTCCCGTTTCAGTTTACAAATAGTGTCGAGAAGACACTGCTTGACACATTAAGTGAACCTGCCACCTTCGATTTCGACTGCCCGACTTCAAGTCATTCAACTGCCTGCTATTTCAAAAGATCATCTAATTCTAAACGACGCCGACTTGCCATCTTGAGTACTGGAGATGTGGCTATCCCACTGAGTAAGCCAAAAAACCGGAATGAAGTAATATGGTCACAACCGTGTTTTCACAGGCATGAATAATTTGCATGTGCCGCTCTGTAAGATGGTAGATCGATTTTATTGGTTACTCCGATTTGCATGCCAGGATGCCTATTTGTATGAACTATTCGTTTTCGGCGACACTGTTCATAATAAAATATTCATGAAAAACATTTTGTTCTATTAATTTTGGCGAGCAGTGCAGTTTTAGCTATGAATTTACTTTTAATATGTTGCATATCTCATATATTTTTCATCTGAAAATTGTGTATCTTTATTTTTAAACAAAGAACGTTTAATGTGTTGTGTCTATTAATTGTGTATATTAAGGTAGAAAGTTGTATGTACTTCCTTATCAAAATAAAGGCATTCAGCACTCTGCACGGCTACCAGTTCCATGGTCGCTATACAAAGAAAAACAAGAATAATAAGTTGAGCCTGCATCAAAGAAATAAGTGAGAAATGTAAGGCGAAATTTGGTTACAAAAGTGCTGTTGTTTTGGAAGTCATAGTTCACGATTCATAGTTGTTTTGGAAGTCATAGATGAAGGAAAAACACAAGGAGTGTATGGTTCACAAGCTAGAACGGAATCAGAGGATCTGTCTAGAAGAAAAAGTTATCTATCGATGGTGCCTTTAGAAGCTGCAGTATACATGTCGGAAAGTACTCTAGAAGAAACTAATATAATTGCTGTTAAATCAGCTCGGCTTCTAGGTTATATGTAGAAAAAAGTAATTATATATATATAAAATGTTTCCACAATTGAAATTTACTGCTGTTCACTGCTCGATGTTTCGGTTGTGGATTTTTGTGTTCACGATATACTTCTCTCTCTCTCCGCTAAATGAGATGTTTGCAAGGTTTATACAAGGTACCAATAGATGTGCAATTCATGATTCCGTAGTGTATACCGAGGTAACTATAGCAATGGAGCACATGGTGTCATTGGATATGGAGTTACATATTTTTTGACAGGTGACAGAAGATAGTTTCATTGCGACCGCAGTGGTATTGAAGGGCAGTGCATTATTCAGTAGTGTGGTGCGTAAAATTGGTTTTAATGAGAAGAATGTTTGTTTATTTTCAAACATTACTTTGCACTCAAATGATTTTGGGTGCAAAGTAATGCCAAGAGACATTCAGTAATGAATTTCCAAAGAGGCCCGTACCAAACAAGATACTCTTTTTAAGAGTGAATGCATGTCTACACGAGGAAAGCGGATTACTAACAGAAATTTTTGCAACATTGTTAATGAAATTCTTTATTCGTTTTTTAATCAGTACATTTCGTTTTGGAACCTGGGATTGCATTTAATTCTTGGACATAAATGGAACTTTAATATCATACCATTAAAAGCTAGGATAACTTTAGAAGGATATGATACCATTCCAGTTAAGTTATACCTTTATATCTCCATAGTGTCTTCATTTATATCTTCATCCTTAATACGAAAAATTACCAGTTTAAATTAAAAAAAAAAAAAAAAAAAAAAAAAACGTAAATAGAAGGAGGAAGCAGTTTTCATTTCCAGCTAAGCATTGTGGCCCGCACGTTCTCTTGATTTCATGTCAAGGATATTTTATTTTGGAGTCTTTCGCGCTGTGGAAAGTTTTAAATATGATCTTGACATTTCATGAGCAACTAAAAGTATTCAGATGAAAATTTATCTAGGTTAAAGAAAAAAAAAAAAAAAACCGTTCCTTTTAATGAAAATTAACCCACAAGGCAATGTTGTCATCTTATCCTGAGAGGATACACGATTGAAATGTTTAAGGCTTTAAACGGAATAATTAAACTAATAAGAATGCAAACGCCTTGAAAATGTTTATCTAAAACATGATGAAACTGATGCTCTCGTCAAAAATTAAAAGATTACCAACAACTTACTAACCTACAAAGTTTCCGAGCTGGACAGCCTTTCATTGAACATGAAAGAAACTGCGCAAATCTGTTTTACAAACGAACGCTGAACACTCTCGACATCCCACTGGAGAGGACAATCATTAAAATGGTGAAAGTTTATAAAAAAATTTAATTTGTATAGGACCGTAAGGTTTTTGTCAACACTGCTTTGCTGCCTATCAGAGGCAAACTGTGTGTGCCATGTAGATCATTGAATAAAAGCTCGCTGGGATCAGAGATCCAGAACAAGCATAGGAATACATCTCAAGATGCATTACAACCGTCGTCCTTTATGTATCCAAATTTTGCTTCACGGCATTTCTCAAAGACTTTTTATATGTCGAATACATGACGATGAAATGGCTCAGCAACACAGTTGGAAGGCCATTTACTGTCCCTAAAAGAGTCCATTTTAAAACCTAGATTGGAAGCATTGAGAACCTGCGCTGAAAGAAATAAATGTCTGCTCCCTTGCCAGTATCCTCTTTGGATGGCTTGGGCACATCTGACTTGACAGATATCATTACATTTTCTCGATCCAGAAGGAGCAGTGATGATAGGGCGCCTGAGCACTTTACGGCAGATGTTCTCTGGAGTTTATTTACAACTGCAAAATAGATTGTGAACTGTTCAAGAATATATAGAGAATATAAGAAAAAAATGCTTACTTACCAAAATCAAAGTATACAGGAATTTTTCCAGCAGGGAAAAACATTTAGCTATCCCGTTGTATAAGCCAGTGGTTAAGGCAAAATCTTGAGTACTGCATACAGGCGTGGACGTCTCATTTTAAGAAAGATGTGGATCTCTTGGAACAAGTGCAGAGAAGAGTAACTAAGGTTAGTCAAGAATACAAAGGGATATTCTTACCACAAAAGACCAGTTCTAAAAATTTCTTGCAACTATACACTTGACAGGAGGTCTGATTGAAGTGTTTATCAATGAGTAAACTAAATGCTGTTGGTATTTTTGCTCTTTTTCGGACACATAATGGAATAAATTGAAATTCAGAGATGCAGATGTGCGAAAATTTGCTTATGCCAGTTTGTTAGAACAAACTTCTATCTGGCGTTGTGGAAATGGGTAGTTTGAATAAATTTAAGGAAGAATTGGAAAAAATATTAGAGGAAATGGAAAGATGAGGTGAGTACACTTTTTTTTTACTAAAGCTGTATAAGCTGGCTTCCTTGGATCAATTTGTTAATAAATACCAATACAGTCCCAAAAGTAACTAACATGATACTACACGAAGCCCGTTCTCAGCATCAGAAGTTGATGGCTACGACCGGCTGATAAGTTATTTGTGATTTGTTTGTGAATCTAGAATGACTAATAAACTGAGAGAAATTTCTTTTGGCAAGCTCTAATTTTCTGCCCATTAAGTAAAATTGGGTAAAAATTATTAATTTTTACTAATTGGCAAAACACGGCCTCCGTAGCCGAGTGGGCAGGAGCGGGAGTGCAGTAGCACACGCTCTTGAGTAGACCGGGGTTCAAGCCCCTGACTGCTGAATACGGTCAATCTGCCAACCCGCACTGGACCAGCGTGGCAGATTATGGTCCATTTCCCTCAGCATGATTTGTTGAGGAGGCTTCCATCCTGCAGTGGGTTGATAATGGCTGCACTTTACTTTTACTTTTAACCAGCTTTCCTAAAAGATTCAGCTGGTTCCTAGATCTCTGGCCTGGCACTCTTTCCTTGCATTATGTCAAAGGCGCGGATATGACACCCTCGAAAATCGGTGCCCCTATGGCTACTGTTCCATGTTATCAGTTTGGCTGGGCGGCTCCCCATTGTCCCTCGGCGGAGTGGGCCCGCTCTGCGTCTGTCTCATTCGTCGTGCATAATCGAACAAATCCTGTGATTCACCGAATTCCGTGTTTTCCACTTATGGAATGCTTCCTTGAATGAATGACAGTGCAGCGGAACATGAAATGAGTTCTACATACTCTGTTAAATGGTTGACAACAAGACGGGTGAAATGACAATATTGGAACAGTTTTCTTGCTTGCGACATTATAATTCTTTGCCCAAAGTATTTGATATTCGACTAATGTACTGAACATCTGTACGATATGATCAACTTTCAAGAACATTGAACAGAATTGAAATTTGCCTCTTCATTATATTAGATGTTTGAATGTACTCAGTGGTCCAAAATTAGATATCTTATACAATTGACTTCAACAATTTATTAAATGTACAGTATGCAAGTATAAATTGTTAGTGATATGAACCCAAGTTCCTTAATATCAGATAAATACTGCACTCTTTCCTGGGCTTTCTAGTCGATCCAGTCATGGCAAGACAGGTGATCTTTCCGATTTTCAGAAATGTGTTATTGTTGGAGCAAGTTTAGTTGGAGCCACAATTGAGAAAACAAAGGAAATAGTAGTGTGTCGAAAGCAACCATATCAAAAGTATACAATGAGTGGAAGACGAAAGGAGAATGCAATTTAGGCAAAGAAAGGCTCATTTATAACCGAACTATGCGACGGGAGTTGAATCTGGGATTTGGTAGTCGTGCCTATACGAAAGCCACTTCTTTCTGTACAAAAATCGAAAAATTCGCCTGGAGTGATGCCGACAACACCAAAACTGTGGAGCTGTGGAAAAGATAATGAGGTCTCGATTTACACTTTTTTCGCACCAATGCCCCATGAACCTCATGAAACCTTGCATCCAGACTGTCTCGTGTTCACCATTCAAGCTGCTGGAGTCGATATCATGATATGTTCTGTAGTAAGGACTACATTCGCTTATACCTTTAGAAAGTCGTGTTACAGCCAATAAACATCTTTCTGTCGGATTCTTTCAAGATGACAACGCAACTACCATTGTGCAAAAGCTATATCTGAACTGTTCGAAGAACATTCCTAAGGCCTTCAACATCTATTCTGGCTGCCTAATTCTTCTGAACTGAATCTAATTGAAAATGTCTGGAATACGCTGGAAAGGACAGTTCGGCTTTGCAGTTCTCTACCGACTACAACACAGCAGATGGCAAATATCCTGATGGAAGAATGGTCAAATCTGGAGCTAGGGTTTCCCAGATACCTAGTGGAATCCGTGGCATGGCGTGTATGGGCTGCAATTCGGGCAAACAGTAGCCCTATTAAATATTGAATAAAGTTTCATTTTTTTTTTTTTTTTTTTGGCCAGTGACAGTATAATTGGTATTAGTGTTACTAGCAGCAAATGGTACAAGTAAGCAAGCTTATAAAGCATCAGTCAAAAAATATATAATAATAATATATAAAAAATAATAAATAAATAAACACTACTACTCGCCCTGTCTGTCCCATCTAATAATTTGTCTAATTCTTCTTCCATTTATTTAAAGTGTCCCTTTCCACAACACCAGGTGAATGTTTGTTCCAACAATCAATCACTCTCTGACCGAAAGGAAATTTTCGTACATCTATCCTTTTTAAATATATGTAACCCGTATGTGTGTGTGTGTGTGTGTGTGTGTGTGTGTCATCCGACAAGAGTACCGTTTTGCATCCTTGACTAACTTTGTTGCCGTTCTTTGTACTCCTTTAAACAGATCCATATTCTTCTTAGAGGCTTCCAGACCTGTAGGCATTACTCAAGATGCAAGCTAATCCTACTTAATTTACACCCTCGTTCTTAATTTTATTTTAACTTACTTTACTTTATTTTACTTTATATATGGTATCTTCCTGGTATCCTATCTTGATTTGTATTGGATGTGTACATGTCAAGGTTGGCACCCAGACTAATGTCCATCTCCGCCTATATATATTCTGTATCAAAAAAAAAAAATAAATAAAATATATATATATAATAATAATAATAAACACAGGCCTCTTTGCCACCAGGGAGCAGGCACTGAGTGCCTGATACCTGGTGCCCATCCCCAAGACATGAATCCGGGCTAGGGTCTACTGCTCGGTCAGTGCAATTTGCACTAAAAATCCAGCACACGGCATCCTACCTTGAGGGTTATTATGTACCTGTACTCTTTAAGTGCCTGTACTCTCATTAGTGCATAATAAAGATTGTTTAGCCTTCCCTCCTACTTCCCGCCAGCTTGTATGCTACATTATATTTCAGGGAGGAATCATTTTACGAAAAAAAAAAAAAAACTTGCAATTTAACACTTCAAGCATTTTTTTTCAAATTGTAGTATGAATGAATGATAATAATGTAATTAACTTGTCCTCCAGTGTTTGAAGATATAATTTTATATGTATGAAGTAATCGCTTGTCTCTTGGCTTATTGTATATAGCCCGTGAAGAACATTAATCAATTGAGGATCTCCTGGTTTAGGTAATATTCCTCCGACGACCGTAGTTTTTTTTTTTTTTTTTTTTTCTTTCTTTCTTTTTTCAATGTGGTTGCAGTGCATGGGCATACATGAATTTGAAAAATCTTCATAGAGTATAGTATAATCGGAAGTTAGAGATATGCCCTTAGAGATAATCACTGCACAGCGTGCAGCTGTTGAGCAATGCTAGTGGAATTCGTGGAACTCGTCTCGCTGCATTACAGTTTATCAGCGATTAACATCGCTGCATTTCTTAAAAGATTCATCGCTGGTAACGGATGTTTCTTGTTTTTCCAAGAAAATCATCTTACACCTTTTTCTCTACTCCCTGCCCTGTTACCCACATGGTATCCCCCGCACAAGCGGGGGATATTCTATTCACTGAATTTTCTAGTGCTCTCTCTCTCTCTCTCTCTCTCTCTCTCTCTCTCTCTCTCTCTCTCTCTCTCTCCTGCTTCTTAGCGGTTTTTGTCAAATCAAAGGCTTTTATATCTTACTCTCCCTTCTGTCACCCTGTGCTCTCTAGTTCCTTTTCTTTTGCAGGGATTTTGTGGCGTTGTCAACACTATGTGCAAATTGTGATATTTCCGTTGAGGTAACGGTAATGTTCAAGGACATTATATTTCAGGTCGTGTCATGAAACCTTAAAATGTCGAGATAGATTTACTTCGTGACCCGTTGTCGACAATAAAATAAAAATAAATGACATTCGGTAACTGGGACGGTTATATTGTTAACGGACATTTCGTACAAATGAAAAGATTACAACTACTCTGCATTTTCAAAAAAATTCTCTGATGTTTTCTTAGAAAAGAGTGTTTCTGGATCACTTTCTGATGCTGATTACAAAATTGACTTCCGTTTGTTTTCATCACGTCAGGTTTTTTTAAAAATCACAAAAAAAAAATTGATTTTTCACAAATGTTTATTAATTTTGGCAGAATTTGTGTTGAAATTACCAGACTTGTATGTTGAAAACACCATTAAAAAGAGCAGTATGATAAAAAGTCCACTAGACGCTCTTCTCTCATTTTTAAAACTGATCTACGTGGGTTAAATTTTCTTTTCTTTGATTTTCTTGCAGAGCCTTTACTTTACGGCCCAACTTCAGTATCCAGCAATTGTCAGCCATCATCTTGGCATTCCACCTCCCCTGGTACCTCATCTCCCTGTCTTTAATGTCCTGGCGAAACCTCTCACCCTGTTGTTCACTAACACTTCCTAGATTTTCTGGGACGTATTCGATGTGGGAGTGTAAAAAATGTACCTCGACAATCATATTGCAGCCCAGCTTTTTGAGGTTTGCCAACATATTTTAAACTATATTCTTGTAGTCATGATCCTTGTTGTTCCCTAAGAAATTCTCAGCAACAGACCTGAACCTAATCCATGCCTGTTTTTCTCTTTTATTTATAGTTCCCTCAGAATCTCGGTCCCCGTAAAAAAACTGAATTAAAAACAGCTATTAGTTTACAAACACCAAAAACCATGCTGAGGGGGGGGGGGGTGTTATGATTTCTGTCGAAATTCCATGTGTAACAGAAAGAGTTTCAGTCATATACACTGTTTTTAGTTAAAATTTTAAACATAGCATAATAATAGTTAATATACAGGGTGTCCCAAAAGTCGCTGCGTATTTTGGTGAAACTGTGTGATTTTCAAATAAATTACATTACGACAAGTATATTATAATTTTTATTAATTTTTTAATGTTTTCTTTTCAGACCCATAATTCATGATGAATATTCAAGAGCGAATTTTTGTTGTAACATTCCGCATCAAAGGAATGACGTTTTGTGAAATTAGGGAAATATTTTCAAGGAGATTTCATAGTCCCGGTGCTACAGACAATGCTATTCGTGTACTGATGAATAAGTGTAAAAGAACTGGGTCTGTGCGTGACGAGGAGAGAAGTGAACGCCCAAAGACAGCACGCGAAAGCATTGAATCAAGTCGAGAAATGTTCGAAGAGGACCCAAAATTATCAGTTAGAGAGGGATCTCGAAGACTGAACATACTCAAGACATCAGTTCACAGATTTTTGTTTTCGTCATCCCAAGCCATGCCATACATTTACTTTAGGAGAGTCTCTTTGCCATTCTGTGAACTCAGATGGTTTTTGGGAAGCCCAGATACGGCAATTGTGGCAATTGATTTTACAAGTGTGAAAAGCCGCCTCATCACTGAACAAGATGTGGTCCAAGCTGTTATTTTGGATTTGATCGACAAGTTCTGTACACATTGGTGCTCGACGTGGAAAATTTTCTTCATGCAGGGCATTAGTAGAGGCATACAATGCAAGAAGGCAAGCTTAAGCAGCATCAGCTAAAAAAAACTATCCCATTTTACTCCTCCATTCGTTCCAAATGCCTGTCCAGCTCAGCCTTAAATTTATTTAGGCTATCAACTTCCACAACAAAAGATGGAAGTCTGTTCCACCCATCAACTACCCGCTGGCTAAAGGCAAATTCCTGCACATCTATTCTACAACTGTCTTTCCTCAATTTGAATCTGTGCCCCCCTCAGGTTCTTAATCTGAGCAAGAGGAAGAATCCCATCAGTATTCAGCTTGCTCAACCCATTCAAGGCCTTATACACCTCAATCAGATCCCCTCGCAGATGCTTACTTTCCAGGCGCTGCAATTTGCAGACCTTAAGCCTTTCTTGGTAAGAGCACCCCTTTGTTCCCCTCACCAATCTTGTTACCCTTCTTTGTACTCGTTCTAGCAACTCTAGGTTATGCAACATTGAATATGGTAGGGCTTTTCATCAGTGTCGAACGCAAAAATCTGTGAACAGATTTCATGGATATGTTCAATCTTCGAGATCCCTCCCTAACTGATAATTTTGGGTCCTCTTCGAACATTTCTCAACTTGATTCAATACTTTCGCGTGCTGTCCCTAGGTGTCCACATCTCTCTCTCCTCGTCACGCACAGACCCAGTTCTTTTAAACTTATTCACCAGTGCTCGAATCGCATTGTCTGTAGGACCGGGACGAAAATCTTTCCCTAATTTCACAAAACTTCATTTCTTGGATGCGGGACGTTACAATAAAAATTCGCCCTTGAATCATCATGAATTATGGGTCTGAAAAGAAAACAAAAAATTAGTAAAAATTATAATAACATCTCTAACTCAATACAAATACTTATGTCACACTGTTTCACCAAAACACGCAGTGACTTTCGGGACACCCTGTATAATATTCATTCCCTATATTATTCTCCTTGGTATTACACACGTAAGTCACATTTCTTGGCGTCTTGTGATGACTACATTCAAATTTGTCGCCGCTAGATCGGCGACACCGTACCGTCGTGTAGTTTACAGCGAACTTTTAGAAAACATCATTTGTCTGTGACAGAGTTGTACAACTATGCTACATCGGAATTACTTAAGTTGGATTTTGCCCTATCTTAAATTTCTCACAATGCATGGATTGAAAAATTGGTGTAAAATCGTAAAACAATATGAAAATCCTCCATTTCAGATTTATTAGATTTCTTTTTTTTTTTTTTTATTAGAATTTCATTGATCAAACCTAGCATCGAACTTCCGCACTATTCATATTGTGGTGCAGTGGACGTCTATTGTCCAATCAATGTGGATGAAAATGAGGAGTTTCCTACTTCATATTCGGTCATCAAACTGGTATACCTGTAATTAATACTTTTCCTTTTTTTTTTTTTTCAATGACATCAGTTTTGTCATTGATAGATAGCCCCAAACGTTTGCAGACATTTTTACAACACAATGGGCGACACGATGCAAATAGAACTCGCTTGGCCACGAGTATAAATAGCAGACTAAAGTGAAGTACATAGAGACCTTGTTTAATTTCGCCCTACTTAAAATATACAGTATTTTTAACGACTAAAAATAAGTGAACAAGAATATAAACATAGCTATTCTTATTCATGATCCTGAATACGTTATTTGAAAGCCAAGTGCTTTTCAACCTTTTTTCGGCCGTTGAACCCCAAATTTTTATTGTCTGTAAAAACAAAAATATATGTGCACAATTTAAATTAAAAAAAGGGTTAATGGGTTAATGAAAAATTTTATTAAACATTTGAATATTTTTCAAAAACTCGCGCTTGAAATTGAATAAAAATGTTTAATTTTTGGAATAAGTTGCCTCCATGGGGCGTTGAGGCTGATAGCTTGTGAAAATTCAAAGCTCAGTTGGATGGATGCATACGTGAGGAAGGAGTCAAATTGTTTTTTTTTTTTTGTTTTGTTTTGTTTTGTTTTTCTTTTTGGCCGGTACAGGAAAAGCTCAGGGCTTCCTTGCGCTACACTCCAATACTCGTACTAATATTTATCCACCTAATCATTGCTAAACGAAAGCAAATACAACTTAGGGAAGTGTTTCTCATCTTTCTGGCGTCCTCTTTTTGAATGAACTACAATGTGCTACTCCTATGCTGGTCATTACAAACTTGGTCTCCTGCTTTGGTAAAGATTCACTAGATACCAATGGTTTAAAAGGTGGAACATAAGAGGCATTGTATGCACCCAGAAATTTTGGCAGACTTTCTGGCAGCTTTTACAAGACTTAATATATGACTATGCAGTTAGATAATATATATATGTATATATATATATATATATATATATATATATAAAGTTAAGTGAGAATAATGATTAAAAAAAAGTAAAAATAAATAGAAATGCCAGCAGCATGGCTAGGCAGAAGAGCGAAAATTGTGAAATTATACGTAACGATCAAACCAACAGTGAGGGAAGAGAATAAAATTATTGCAGCAGAAACTCTCCCAGATAATTTAGAAGGTCTAAATACAAAGATAATAAAATATAATCAATTAAATTTTGAATAGTCAATTAAATTAAATTTAACGGCGCCCCCTCTAACGGGCACCAGTTCCAAATTTACGTGAAATATCACGAGCAGCGATATAGTAGTAGTAGTAGAAGTAGTGTCATGTGATGCAAGAAAGCAAGTGTATGAGCTTATGCAGCATCAGCCAAAAAAAAAAAAAAAAAATCACACCATTCCCTCCAAATGCCTGTCCAGTTCCTCCTTAAATTTATTCAACCTATCAACTTCCACAACGACAGATGGAAGTTTGTTCCAGCAATTAACCACCCGTTGGCTAAAGGCAAATTTCCGCACATCTATTCTACATCTGTTTTTTCTTAATTTGAATTTATGCCCCCTTAGGTTCGTAATCTGAACAAGTGGAAGGATCCCATCAGAATTCAGCGTGCTCAACCCATTCAAGGCCTTATACACCTCAATCAGATCACCGCGCAAGTGCCTAGTCTCCAGCCACTGCAATTTGCAGAACTTAAGCCTCTCTTGGTAAGAGGATCCCTTCATTCCCCTCACCAAACTTGTTGCCCTTCTCTGTACACGCTCAAGCAAATCGACATCCTTCTTAAAATGAGGCCTCCAGGGCCTGACCATTGCCTTATACAGAGGGACAATCACCTCCTTTACCCTGCTAGCAAAATTCCTATATATCATTGACAAAACCCCATGACCTGCTCTGGCAGCCTGTCTGCATTGCTCAGAAAACTTCATATCTGACTGCGCAATTACTCCCAGGTCTTTTTCATTTTCTACCACCTTAAGTGTAGTACCACACAGTTGGTACTTTTCTCGCGGGTTACTTCTACCCATATGCAGTACTTTGCATTTGTCAAGGTTAAACTTCAGTTGCCACTTCTTAGCCCATCTGCCCAAATTATCTAGATCCTGTTGCAGTAGCACACTGCCATTACTGTCATTTAACAACCCTGCCAACCTTTGTATCATCTGCAGACTTCGACACTAAGCCTGACATACCTTCATCAATATCATTGATAAATATACAAAACAACAGTGGACCCAACACCGAATCCTGTGGGACTCCACTAATAACATTAGTCCACGAAGAGCAGCACCCATTGATTACCACCCTCTGTCTTCTCCCACTTAACCATCCTTTTATCCATTGTAGCAACTTACCCTTAATACCATTCTGCTCCAATTTGTACAATAGTCTTCCATGCGTAACAGTGTGAAAAGCTTTCTGTAAATCCAAATATATGATATCGAAATTATTTTTTGCATCCAATTCCTCTGTAACCACATCATAATAACCAATCAAATTTGTCAGACAAGACTTTCCCTTAACAAACCCATGCTGTGTTTGAATTATTGCTGCAGTCTTGTGTAGATGATCCTGCAATGCATCTTTAACTAGTGACTCCATTATTTTACCCGGAACAGAAGTTAAACTAACTGGTCTGTAATTACTCGTGTCACCCTTCGATCCCCCTTTGTGAATTTGGGATACATTTGCACATCCCCAGCCCGTGGGAACCTCCCCCGAGTCCAAGGATGCTATACTTGTGAACAACTAAAATAAAATAAAATAAAACAAAAGCAGAAATAGACTGACCATTATGCCCCATCTCAACAGAGGACCACAAGGCCAATAATGGTGAGGGAATCGCTGCATTTCGATCGTTAGACAAATCGCCGCGAAGGCGAATAGATCGTAAATCAGTCCACCATCCGATCCCCAGATCGAACCGCCAATGCAGAGGACTTGAATAGCGGTGGTCCTGATGCAGCGAAAATTAAAAATAGGACAGATACAAGCACTCAAATGCAAAGCCACACCACTGACAAAAGCAATCTTAACCAGATTATATAGGCAAAACATGAACTATGGATGGCAGCACAGGCGCAGCGTTATCAAATCAGCCCACTACTGTCATGTGATATACAGTACTGTACTTATATTTGAATAATGTTTGAAATAATCGAAAACTGAATCTTACATAAAAAAAGGGGTAAAGCATACATCAGAGGCAGCATTTTCCTCTACATGACGCTTGAGATATAAACTTAAGTGAGAATAATGATAAAAAAAAATATATAATAATAAATAAATAAAAATGCCAGCAGCATAGCATGGCTAGCCAGAAGAGCGAAAATTGTGAAATTATATATCACAATTTTCTTTTTAATTTGGTAAAGATTCAAATTATAATTTCACAATTGTGAAATTATAAATAAAAAAAAATGCTGCTGGCATTTTTATTTATTTATTTTTTTTAAATCATTATTCTCACTTAAGTTTATATCTCAAGCGTTATGTAGAGGAAAATGCTGCTTGCTGCCTCTTATGTATGCTTTACCCCTTTTTTTTTATGTAAGACTCAGTTTTCAATTATTTCAAACGTTATTCAAATACTGTATATATATGTTAAAAGTTAACTGCAGCCATTATCAACCCACTGCAGGATGGAAGCCTCCTCAACAATTCATGCGGAGGGAAATGGACCATAATCTGGTAGATTATGGTCCATTGCGACGCTGGACGCTGGTCCAGTGCGGGTTGGCAGATCGACCGTATTTAGCAGTCAGGGACTTGAACCCCGGTCTACTCAAAGAGCGTGTGCTACGGCACTCCAGCTCCTGACCACTCGGCTATGGAGGCACTTAACTTATTTATTCATTATTACTTTTAAAAATTATGGTACTACTTGGGAGCATCAGGTTTGTAGTGACCCGAGCCAACCCGCTAGTTACATATAAATCTAGCCCTGGTATGGATAGCCTTATATATAACATAGATACATATGAAAACAAAAGAATTAATGTAAATTTAAAGAAGATTAGAGCCTTTTAGAGAAAGTTGGAGAATTAAGAGAATATTGGAGAAAATTAGCGAAAGTTAGTGAAAATTAACATTCTCTCTCATGGCCATACATCTGCTACTTCCTCAAGGGCTTTGAGCAGACATGTAGCCATACTAGAGGAATGCATTATACATACTGGTATAAAAAAAGGTAAAGTGCAGCCATTATCAACCCACTGCAGGATGGAAGCCTCCTCAACAATTCATGCTGAGGGAAATGGACCATAATCTGCCACGCTAGTCCATTGCGGGTTGGCAGATCGACCGTATTCAGCAGTCAGGGGCTTGAACCCCAGTCTACTCAAAGAGCGTGTGCTACTGCACTCCCGCTCCTGACCACTCGGCTACGGAGGCAGTATAATGCATTATAAATTAGCGAAAGTTAGTGAAAATTAACATTCTCCCTCATGCTCAAAAGCCCCTGAGGAAGTCGCAGATGTATGGTCATGAGGGAGTGTTAATTTTCACCAACGTTCGCTTATTTTCTCCAGTTTCTTCAGTATTTCCTAATTCTCCAATTTCTCCAGTATTCTCTAATTTTTTTTTTTTTTTTTTTTTATGAAAACCCCAAACACGAAAGGTATCAAAACCTATAGTACTTAGTACCGTGCATGGGTTGAAGGAGAAGTATGGGGGGATGCCGGAAACTTTGCTCTAGAGACTAAACATGGGTTTAACCACTTCAAGCCTCCAATAAGCAAAGTGGTGGTATTTCACCAGTTGATGAAAGTCATCTACCACCTATACTCTCCAACTTTCCCTAAAAGGCTCTAATCTTCTTCAAACAGGCCTCTGAGGTTGGGTATATCCATACTGTGATTTTAGTGTTTTGCACCAACCTTGCGTAGAAGTAGAAATAAAAACACCAGGGAAACTAAACTTTTGATAACTGTATTTATAATAAATCAAAATACCCGCATCTACAATAAATTTAACTTTATAATAAACTCTACATATAAATTATTTTTTTATATGTAGAGTTTAGACCCATAGTCTCATTTATAGGCAGTCCAACCTATGCACTTTCTGGTTTCTTAGCCAAATTATTATCCCCACTAGTGGGACTTTCAGAATACAGTATTAAAGATAGTAAAGACTTTGTGCAGTTTATTAGAAGACAACCCATAGAAGAAAATGAGATCATGATTTCTTTCGACGTGAAATCGCTATTTACATGTATTCCGATTGATCATGGGGTGTGGTGTGCACGCTTGGCATTACAGAGGGACACCACCCTAAGTACTAGAACACAGCTAAAGCTAGAGGATATTGAGAAAGGAATAGAGTTATGCCTCTCAAGTACCACTATGGTGTTTGGTAATACTATGTATAAACAGGTTAATGGTGCAGCCATGGGCTCCCCCATCAGCGCAATTATAGCTAATTTAGCTATGGAGGAGCTCGAGGCCAGAATTTTTAATGCTAGTGTTCTCCCTATGCGCCCCTGGAAAAGGTATGTGGATGATACGTTTTCAATCATTCAAAAGGGGAGTGAGGATCAAGTGCTGAACAGCTTAAATGGCTTCTCCCCATTCATACAATTTACATCGGAGGTGGAAGAAGGAGGAGTTTTGCCGTTCCTAGATGTGTTGGTCTGTAGAGAAGGTCGACAGCTGAGGACTAGGGTATATAGGAAGCCCATGTGTAAAGGGCAGTATTCGCATTACAGCTCAGCCCAATCCATCCATCATAGGAACAGTGTGGTAAGAGCTTTAGTTGAGAGAGCAAAATCACATTGCAGTGCCTCCGATGATAGAGAATTAGAGTATGAACGGGTCGCGACGGATCTTGCAAAATGTGGTTACCCCCGGAGGATTATAGAGAAATATGTTAAAGGAAATCAGAGGAGAGGCGAGCCATTTACACCGATAGCCACTGCATACATTCCCTACTATCCGGGTTTGACTGATCATATAGCTAGAATACTGAGAAAGTACCAGACGCGGTGTGTGCAGCTTCCAGGACGGAGGCTGCGCACAATCGTGTCTCAGGTTAAAGACCCCATTGAAAAAGAGAACACTAGTGGGGTCGTATATAGCATTAGATGCCCGGATTGTGGGGAGTGTTATGTAGGGGAAACGAAACGCCGTCTTAAAGATCGTCTGGGGGAACACACTAAGGCAATAAGAAATGCGGAATATGGCAAGTCCGCCGTGGCCGAGCATTTTTGGGAGAAACAACACCAGATCTCTCCGGACGATGCTATCATCACCGATCGGGCGCATAAGTTCTGGGACCGTAAGTGGCTCGAGAGTTTGCGGATTTGTTCTACCATTAACATAAATAGGGATAGAGGTACGCGGATTCATCCCATCTTTGAGACCACTATCCTCAAAAGGGATGAACGATTCCGTGTGGCTTCCACTCGAGCCACTTCCAGTTCCACAGCGCGAGAGAACGAAGCACACGAGAATGGAAACACGTGAGGAGTACCGTTAGCTTGCTGATATTTAAAGTTGTACTGCATAGCAGGATTTACCGCTGAAGAAGAAGGCTGAGCCTTTGAAAGCTACGGGTTTTTATCGTTTTAATCTATATTTTATGCATTGTATTGATTGTAATGTAGCAGATTTTAATAATTTATATGTAGAGTTTATTATAAAGTTAAGTTTATTGTAGATGCGGGTATTTTGATTTATTATAAATACAGTTATCAAAAGTTTAGTTTCCCTGGTGTTTTTATTTCTACTTCTACGCAAGGTTGGTGCAAAACACTAAAATCACAGTATAGGCTCTAATCTTCTTTAAATTTACATTAATTTTGTTGTTTTTATATGTATCTACGTTAAATATTTATAGATAAGGCTATCCATACCAGGGCTAGATTTATATGTAACTAGCGGGTTGGTTGGGGTCACTACAAACCTGACGCTCCCAAGTAGTACCATAATTTTAAAAAGTAATAAATGTATAAATAAGTTAAGTATATATATAAAAAGTTCTTAGGGCTTTAGTCCCCTGAGCACAGACTTATTAAAAGTAAATATAAAAATAATTAAAAATTATACAAAGTTTACGTCATACGTTCTTTTACGTTAAATATTTTTTTAATAATATATATATATATATTTTTTATCAAGATTAGAAGATACAAATTAGATGATAGGTAGATATTTGTTACCAAATTAGAAAATTATTTAATTATGGTAACATCAGGGTCGACGCCCTGTTAGGGGAAGAACAGTTTTTTGCGTCCCTTTGCACTTTATTATGAAAATACAGTAATTGTATTTAACAAACTATATGATGTGTGTGGGTTTTATTTCTTGTATAATTGTAAAGAAAAAAAAAAAGCACGTGTTCAGTTGAAATTGATTTTAGTGAAGTTGATACAATTTTTAATTATATAAAATTGAATAAAATTTAATTTTTGAGCTTTTGGCCCAGCGAAATGCTTACTAGCAATCTCCTTTTCAATTGAGGACATCGCCAATGACGAGAGGCTCCCATCTGCCGTTGCAGACCAAAGGTAGATTTTAGTTTCAGTTGTGAGAAACTGCTTTCTACATATTTTACCGACCAGTTAAAAAAAAATAATAATAATAAAATACAGTAATAATAAAACTTCGAAGTAGTAAAAGGCGAACACCAAAACGGCAGATGAATTTCTGTGCGGGACTTTCCTCTTGAAAAAGAATGTTTTTATTTTTTCATATGAAAATGCAGCAATTAGATTAATTTTGTGGATCACTAATTAATTAGATTAATGAGAAATCTTCAATATAGCAAAATTCTCTTAGTTCTCATTTTTTTTCAGTTGCAGTATTTCATGCAAGTTTCGTCAGTGATGACGTCAGTTTGGGGTCCGCTAATGACACCTCAAACTCCAGTGCACACGCCTCACTTTGAACACGTGATTCTTTTCTTGACTCGTTGCTGGACACGCTCAACGTAACATTATGATAAACAAAATATGAACCTACTGGCTTTATAACTTGTCACTCCCCCTAGATGGCGTGCCGCACAGTTTGGAATCGCTGTCACGTAATAGAACGCTTCTTTTATAATCTGTTCATATGAGTAGAATGCAGATAAATAATAATAAGTAGTATTTCACACTAGTAACATATTCATACAATTAAGAGAAAGAACCAAACATCGAACGAACATTTGGCACTTGGGAATCATCTGGTTGCATTAGCACATTTAATCCTCCTATACCTTCTAACAGATTACTACTTCCAGTGTATTAGTTTTCCCAAAGAACATATTCTCTTTGACTTTTAAAATACTTTTGTTGTCATCGGTACCTTTTTTTATATTTTGGTTCTTTTAGTAAGGTTTGTCGAGCAATCGCAAATTTCATTAAAATCGAACCAATAAAAAGCGGTAGTTATTGCTTTTTCCGTCTGTCCGCCCGCATGTAATGACTCAATTTCAAGTGGATGGATTTTTATACTTCGATCTTTTAGAAAGATTTGTAGCCAACCCAAATTTCATTAAAATTGAACCAATAGAAATCCGGCAGTTACTATTTCTTTATTCGTCTTGTCCGTTGGCATGCAGTAACTCTACTCCTAATGGACAGGTTTTCATAAAATTTTGTATTTCGTTCTTTTAGGCTGATTTGTTGTTTTTTTTTTATAATTTCATTAAAATTTAACCACTAGAAATTCGGAAATTATTATTATTTTTTTAAGGTGTATTAAAATTATTAGCGTAAAAATTATTACAACATTAGCGTATATGCCTAAAGAGTCTATTGGTATACCCTGTCCGTCTATCCGTGTGGCTTCATATAAAAACTCGATTGGTAATTGATGGATTTTTATTTGGCCCTATTAAATTTTTTTTTTTTTGAACCATTTCAAATTTCATTAAAATCGGACCAAAAAAATCTAGTAATAATTATTTTTTTGTCCATATGTCCGCGTGTAATAACTCAGTTCTCAGTGGATGAATTTCCTGAATTTTACGTTTGGCCATTTTAGAAAGATAGAGCCATCCTTAATTTAATTGGAATTGGACCACTAGAAATCATGCAATTATTATTTCTTTGCCCGTCCACATGTATTAACTCGACTCTCAGGCGATGGATTTTCATGAAAATTTATATTTGGTCCTTTTGGAACGATTTGTCGAGCCTTTCCAAATTTCAGTAAATTGGAATCATTGTACAGTAATTATTATTTCTTTTTTCTTTTCTTTTCTACTTACATATTACATACGCTATCCATATCTAGATGTTGTTTGTTGTCGTGAGCTGATTATAGGAATCCATGGGCAATATGGCGGATGTACATAAATGAAATATTTTCGTTTCGCGCATAAAAGTTGTTTTTTGCTCTTTTTTGGGAGGGGAGCGCGAGTGTAGGGGATTATGGGTTAACCTGCCAACATGACATTTGTTACGAAGATCCAGTAGAATATTCTAAATAAATCCTGAAACCTTCAAAAGAATCGAAAGAGCAGTTCCAAATATATCGCAATGTTTATTATTATTAGTAGTTGTATATCAGTGGTCTCAAACTGAAATTGTATCCGGGTCGAATGCACGATCTGAAAGCAGCTCACGGGCCGGAATTTTTCAGCTGTGAATCCAGCTAACCAACTAGTGACTGACTCAAGGAAAATATATATCAGAAGTACCAACTCAATAGAAAAAATCGGAAACACCAGAATACTAAAGCACAACTGTCGGCTGGCGAACTCAATTTACTGATTGTACCGACGTGGGAAGTTCTCCCACTTTACCCCAGTCACGTGGCCTGGCATACAAGCATACAGTGACAAAGACAAAGCCCCCATAAGCTCAGTCCATATCTCTGTCTCTAAAACTATAAGCACCGTATATACAACAAATACATAATTGAAATGTGTTCGTGGGCCGTGTAAAATTGCTTTGGGGGCCGGATGCGGGCCGCCAGTTTGAGACCACTGTTGTATATGATGCAAGAAAGTAAGCTTATAAAGCATCAGCCAAAAAAAAAAAAAAAAAAAACCCCATCATCTGTCCCCTCCTCCAGTAATTTGTCTAGTTCTTCCTTGAATTTATTGAAACTAACCATTTCCTCAACAATAGATGGCAGTTTGTTTCGACAATCAACCACCCGCTGACTTCAGGCAAACCTTCGCACTTCTGTCCTGCAACCATCTTTTCCTCAGTTTCAATTTATGCTTCTTCATGTGTGTGGTTTGAGCAAAAGGAAGCATGCCATCAGCATTGATTTTGCTGAATCCATTTAAAGCCTTAAACACTCACTCAGATCACTCCGCAGGTGCCTAGTCTCCAGACGCTGCAATTTGCAGAACTGAAACTTTTGTTCCCTTCACTAATTTCGTTGCCTTGCCCTTCTATGCACTCGTTCCAGCATATCTACATCTTTCCTAAAATGAGGCCTAACTATTTCCTTGGGATAATGGGATAATCACCTCCTTTCTCTGGGGTAGGCGGGAAAGGGGAGTGAATGGGAGAAATATGGAATCGCAATTAATCTTAAAAGCTTCCAAGAGACTAACAAAATGCCGACCGGGCTAGCCGAGTGGGTAAAGTACCTACCCGGCAACCCAAAGGTCGCGGGTTCGATTCCCGCCTCGGGCTTGGATCAAAGTACTGCAAAAACCTTGGGAGGTGCAATATGGCCACAGAAGCCGATGCGCCAACAACTACCAAATCAAAAAAAAAAAAAAAAAACTAACAAAACATATTGAAAATTTGGTGTTGATCTGAAATTTCTCTCTCAAAGAGTGCTCTACATTCGAAACAAATACACATTTCTGTAGCTAAGGTGAGGGAACTGGATATCGAATCGATCCTAGAACGTTCCGAAGGATTAGAAGAGACTAATATGAAAACTTGGTGTCAATCCGACTTTTCGTTTTAGAGCATGCCTGAACATCTGAAAATACTTTGATTAGAAATAACTCGAAATTTTATTAAAAAATTGCAGAATTTATTGGTCTGATTTTAATGAAATTTGGGATGTCTCAATAAATCTTCTAAAAGACTTAAATTTAGCATTTTATCGAAATTAGCCCATCTGGAGTGGAATTACATGCGGACGGACAAAGATATAATAGCAAGATTTTTATTGGTTCAATTTCAATTAAATTAAGGATGGCTCTACAAATCTTTCTAAAACAGCCAGCCAGATGGATTGACATGGTGAAGACAGTAGGCGCTTCCACATTTATGAAAGCGCTAAAAAAAAAAAAAAAAAAATCGGGTACACCAAAGAACATAGGAATCCTAATGCTGTCAAGCAGTATGTTTCGTTGATTGATGCGCAAACGGTAAATGGAAATTTTACACGATTAAAAGCGAGTTTGATTGAGTAAAATTATTAGAAACAATCGCTCAAATAAGAGGAACAAATACCAACGAATATCCTGTCTGCAGCGAGAGAATATTTTTTACTAATCGGGTTGTTGACGAAATCAATCTGCTAACTACTAACCATAATTGAGTGAATCGATTATAGCCTCTCATTATGCCAATCACCAATACCAGACCTTTGCTTACGTAACCCGGATTGGAACGGTAACATCAGCGGTTTCTTGAGCAAACTGTGGATGAACATTTCCAGTTTTCTGTATTTATGCTTACCATTCTTCCATGACAAGGAATCACGATTTGAGTCTATATTTATCTGCATTGGGAAAGGCAAATTGTGAACTTCAGTCGCATAAGAGAAAATTGTTGGTGGGTGCTTGTGAATTTTATTTTACAGTAGTAAAGAAGCACGTCTCCGCAGCACAAGTTTTAGAAGAGGGTAACATTTCGCCATTGGTGCTAATGATGAATTTGAGGGCCTCACATCAGGGGACCGGAAATGAATTCACCCCTCCCCCATCATCTTCTTGCAGTTATATGTTCTGTCTCTGAACACTGAGATCGCTGTTGCAGTTCTTTGTCGTAATCATATTTCGTCTCAAGTTAGAGGACAGTTTTGAGGTCAGTGTACTTACTGTTCCGGAAGTCGGCACTCTGTTCTGTGGTGCATGAAAATAAGCGAAGGTGGTGACGTACAGGACGTTAAGTTTTCAAACTTATGAAAGCGTATTTGCATTTGTTAATGGGATACCTCGCTTTCATTTTAGATGTTCGGCCCCTATTTTATTTTATTTTATTTTTTGGAAACTATTTATTTTATTTATTATTTTTTTTTAACGTGTTAATCTTCGGACTGTTGTGGATGTTTTTGGTTTAGTTTGTTTTGAATTCATGTCCAGCCAATCAACGTCAAGAGGTGTCGTTCTACCTTGGCTATAATTACGTGCATTATATGATCGGTTGTCTGTTTTGCGTGATTTCAACGACCCTAATTTCCTTTCATTGAGACGAGATTCGAACCCAGAACTTTTACACAATGTATAGATGGACAGCAATTGTATAATTATTGCTAACTGAGAGTGCGTTTCGGATGGTCTTTCGAATCGTTGCTTACAGAAAGCTACGTAGCTTTCAATTTGAAATCCAAAAGACCGGACAACCCTCTTGTTGATCCTAGTTTTTCACTCGCTAAATATCAAGAGTTACAGAAATGGTTTGAAGAGAACAGGACTTGCTTAGTTAAATATATTATGTACATTATGTGCAGTTCCACTTAAAAATTATCTGCTTATTTTGTTTCCAAATCAAAATAGCTTCTTTCACTTTCTATTAAAATGACAGAAAACCCTTCAGAAGTGTGTGTAACTTATTATTGGATGGTTATATGATAATCAAACTCTGTTATGCATGTTTTTCATTGGTTTCTCTTAATCAGGATTGCCAATGAAATGCACATATCACAGACGTTTATAATATTTTTTTTTATAAATATTTTTCAATATTATCCTTAGTGATGGGCATAATCGAGAGATCATTTCCGATTATTTCTATTGTACATATCATTCGAATGATTCTTTCCATTATGACAACTCATTCCATTATGGGAAGTCATTCGATTATTGAAAATCATTCGATTATTGAAATTTCACGATTACTAATCATTCTATTATTGAAATCATCCTATTATGCCCATCAATAGTTATATCATCGCGTGACCCAACTTTTAAAATATCAATATTTTTAAATTTTAGGTAATCTAACCTTCTTTACCTGAAAATTGAAAGGATGTTGATTTTAATGAGGACTTCCTTCTAATATGCATGTATCCCTTCTTTTATTTATATATTTAAATATAAAGTATGTAGTGGTATTAATTCAGTAGATTGACAGTTGCAAGTAACGACCAGTTTCGTTAGTAGCGTTAACGTTCCCTGACAGGATTTTGCAATAGAGCAACGAACGAATATCAAATTTTGCTTTAAATTGGGAAAATCTTCAACAGAAACATATGAAATGTTAAAAACTGTGTATGGTGATGAAACGTTAAGTGGTACCAGTGTGTTCGAATGGTATAAGTGGTTCAAAGACAGACATTGATACATCCGCCTGCGGTACTTCGTGCAGGTGAAGGTATTGATAACGGTCGGTCAATTATGTGCATATAAACGGATCGCTTACTGCGTAGGCCTATCTGCAAGCGCGTCCACTGGATGGTGTGCTGGGAAACATTTCTCTGTGTGCCCTGGTTGTGGTCTGCCGTTAATTGATCGATCATGAGCCGTCTGCTAACCCGGACAGTACGTACACCTCGATTTCAACTAGTGGTGGTCTCCCCTTCCGTGGTAGTTGTTTCTCCCTTTCTGGCCATTTTCACCACACCTTCACTATGGCAGCCCCTGAACTGCCGACAATGCCTGCAGTTACGCGATGCTGGCGCACTTTTCTAGTGCTGCAAATCATTCCCCGTTAAAATTCCGTCAGGTGTTTCCCTTTCACCACATTATGGACTTCGTACTGACGAACTGGCAGGCACTACCCATGCTGTCACTATACAGGGTGTCTCAAAAATATTGGTACAAACGTTTAGGGTAGGTAGGTAACATCTAAAGGAATGTGAATCGCATAGGAACCCATAACCGGAAACGTCACGGGAAAGTAGTAGCAGAGGCACAAGACAGTATTAGTGGCAAACATTTATTTGACATAATATTAACAATGGAGTACGAGATGGATGCATTTCATGATGTTACAACAGATGCTCGAAGGTTCCACCATGACACGCGATGCATGCGTGACACCGACACAGCATGGATTGGTGGACACGGTCGAACACACCTGGAGTTTCTTTGACAGTAGCAGCAGCGCAGACGAGTCTCACCACGAGATCCATTTCCGTCTCCACAGGCGATTCATATACGATAGATTTGAGGGGCCCCCACAGAAAGAAATCAAGGCTCGATAAATCAAGTGAGCGTGGGGGCCAGGCAACGGGTCCACCACGGCCAATCCATCGACGCCCAAAACGCCTGTTCAAATGGTCACGAACACACCTTCCATAATGGGCAGGCGCCCCGTCATGTTGAAACCAAATGTTGCGTCTCACATTTGCTGGAACATCGTCAAGTAACCCTGGTAGAACTTGTTCAAGAAAGATCCGATATTTGGCAGAGTTCATGCGAGATAGTAACAGGTATGGGCGACTAAGCAGTCACCGACCATATCTGCCCACACATTTATTGCGAAGCGATGTTGTGCCGCATGGGGGCGCACACCGTGTGGGTTGTCGTGAGCCCACACATGAGCATTGTGCTGATTGAATAAGCCTTCCCGAGTGAAATAAGCCTCATCTGTGAACAAAACATAGGCTGGAAAATTCACGTCTTGAACACTTTCTTGGAGAAACCACTGCGCAGAAGTCACACATGCAGGATGATCTTTGGGGAGCAGTAACTGAACCGTTTGGAGATGAAAGGAGTGTAAGGAATCGTCGTGCCAGACACTGTACACTGCAACGAGACACTCCTAAGGCAGAGGCAACGGCACGCGTGCTGGTAGTAGGATTATTCTGGACGGCATTCAACACACTTTCTTCCATAGCTGGAGTTTGCGTCTAACGTGGGCTGCTCGCACTACTCCTGTTACCTCTAAATGACCCATAATTGCACAAATTTTGATGCACACGTGCAAACAAACGGTGGTCCGGTACATGTCTGTCTGGGAAGCATTCTCCATAAATTCGTTGAGCGGCTCGTCCATTGCCCCTCTGCTAATCCATACACTAGGTGCATGTCTGCCAGCTCACAGTTCGTATATCGATGCGTGTTCTTCGTGCGGCGACTACTGCTTGAATGAGTAAACCAGAAATTTTCCCTCTCGCGAACTGATGAACAGCGTCGTCTACCGACTTACGGTGACGTTTCCGCTTATGGGTTCCTATGCGATTCACATTCCTTTAGATGTTACCTACCTCCCCTAAACGTTTGTACCAATATTTTTGAGACACCCTGTATATGCTTCGCCGGTCGGTGATGTTACTTCTAGGTGCTGTGAGATGCTACCACTCGTGGAGACAGGGTCATAGCGACTAAGGTTTTTTTTTTTTTTTTTTTGTGGTTGTTGTTGGATAAAGCTGGTATTGGTTGCAAATGGTCCTTTAATATGGTTTTTTTTTAAAGGGTTTGAGAAATTCCAGAGAACTAGAATGAAGCTGATAGAATGTATATGATTAGTGAATATGGAGTCAATAATTAATTGTAAATTTTTATGTTTAATTATTTTTAATTTACGAATTAATGCCAAATTGTGTTACTATAAGATCAGTTGGAATGGTACTGTTATGTGCTTGTAGATGGATGGAATAAATGCAGTTAGCATATTCAAGACCTTTCTAACAAATGTAACTTTTCCAAATACAGCGAACTCTCTGAAATTCGGCATTTTAGGATCCGGCACATTTTACAAAAAAAAAAAAAAAAAATCAGAGTTCTAAATTAAAGCTGCGTTGATGAAAGTAGTGCAATACCAGGACAACTCGTTACAAATGCAACTTCTCTAACGTGGCCAAGATAACTTATTTGATTTTAATCAACTAAGTTATCTTAAAAACTCACTCTTTTAAAACTCGCTCCTGTCCTGTACCTCGCAAAAGATCTCCTTCTGCTCCTATGCTTATCTTTGATGACACTCGCATTTCTAGACAAGGTCACATATCTCTATTAGGGATTACCCTGACTTATCTGTCTTGGCATAAGAACATCACAAACATTGCTTCCTCTGCATCTAAAAACTGGGTTTTTTCTCTTTCGCTCTCAGCGTTACTTTTCTTCTAAATAGCCGCTCACTCAACAAATCGCAAATTCGCCCTACTATGTAATATTGTTCCCACATCTGGGCCGGTGCCCCCCAAACCTCTCTCAGGCTTCTGGATTCACTCAAAAGAGGACAGTTATGTTAATTAATGACCCATTTCTAACAAAGTCTCTCCACTCTCTGTCTCATAGCCGTCCTGTTTCTGCTGCATGCTTTTTCCTATAGATATTTCCATGAGCACTGTTCTTTTGAATTGTCTTCTCTAATTCTTGCTTTCTGTTCCAAACCAGTCCGAACACGTGCCGCAAACAGTTAACATCCTTTTACTGTCCAGCTTCAAACTCACAGAGCCAACTTTTTTTTTCTTCCTCATTTATTCATTCAACTTCCGTTTTCTGGAACAAACTACCTTCATATGGAAAATAAACCCACCTTCATATGTATTTCTTGAAAATTGCAATCTAAAGAAATTCAAGTGTAATGTGAACAAGTATCTTCTTTCATCTTTACAACCTTCATGCATAGTACTATATGTTCTAATACACGATAGGTATTAAAGTGTAGGGTCTAATACCTCTCGTGTTTGGGTTTTCATAAAAAAAATAGAGATGGTATTTGCCATGCAATGTATTTATATACGTAAGCGATTATTATATTAGGTTCTGTATAGAGATGTGCTGTACAGATTTCGTAATGTATTTATATACGTAAGCGATTATTATATTAGGTTCTGTATAGAGATGTGCTGTACAGATTTCAGTTCAACTCTCTCACAGGAAAAAAAATTGGAGTGAATTTGTAAAGTTAGGTTGGATTATGCACTTCGAAACATTATATGGCGCTACAATTATTAAAGTTATCCAAGTCATTGGAGCTGCAGGCAGTGATGCGCATTGTGAGTAACAGGTTAAAGACCTCTTGCGGGAAATGATAACCAATATTCGTTTTCCTGTTAATGCTGCAATGTTGTCAGCACGAGACTGCGTTATGTATGTGTACACTATGTGGCACACACGTAGAAAGCAAAAAAAAAAAAAAAAAAAAAATAGTAACTTAATTTTAATGGATTTTCACTTTTATTTGTAATACAGTAGAATTCCGAATATCCTAAATTTCTTTCGAATAGTCGAATGGATTAATCGAAGATTTCTTTGCTTTTATTTTTTCCTCTAGGTTCACTCAGATTTATTTATTTATTACAAAGGGTACTAGGAAAGTTTTGCAATACAGCTTTGTTTATTTAATTTTTTCAAAGTAATTTCCTCTGCATTCAATACACCTCTCCATCCTCCGAAACCAATCTTTAAACCAGTTCTGCCAAGTTTCACTAGGGAGTAAAGCACACTCGTTGTCCCAAGCCTGTAGAAGGTCCTCATCACTGGAAAACCGCCTCCCTTTTAGCTTCATTTTCACATGCGGGAACAGTGCAAAGTCGCAGGGAGCAAGGTCTGGACTGTAGGGAGGGTGCTCGAGAAGTTTCAGTCCTGTCGTGGTCAAATATTCGGTGCAGGCTTTGGCGCGGTGAGCTGCAGCATTATCGTGATGGAGGTACCAGGTGTCCATTCTTGACTTTGGCCGCAGGTTCTTCATAGATCCAATGACTTTAGGCAGGCATTGTTCAGTATACCACTTAGCTGTGACTGTCTTCTGCGTGTCCAAAACGACACGTTCCACAATTCCACTCGATTTGAAAAATACAGCTATCATTTTCTTCTTTACAGATCGGGATTTTCTGACAATTACGGGTGTGTCGTCATCATCAAAGACCCAAACTTTGTTTTGAGCCTTGGTCGGCAGATCGTAATAGTACAGCGAAGTCTCGTCACCTGTCACGATGTTGTTCACATACCGAGATTGTTCCTTATCAAACTTTTTTAACATCTCCCGGCACCAAGTCACACGTCGTGTCATCTGCTCTTCAGTCAGTTGATGCTGCACCCAGAGAGAACAAAGTTTCTTCACGTGCAAATGATCTTGCAGAATCGAACGAATTGCTGGTGCATTTAGGCCCAAAGTATCCTCTATCTGTTGGTAGGTCACTCGCCTGTTTTCGTCAAGCATTTTCCTCACAGCAGTAACGTTTTCCTCCGTAACTGACGTTCGTGGCCTTCCCGGCCTCTCAGAATCCTCCAGAGTGAAATTTCCCCTTTGGAATTCTCTATACCACCTGAATATCGTTGCACGATGTGGACAATCATCATCTAGTGCAAGAGTCATTTCTTCTAAGCACTGGTCTATGGTTAAACCACGCACGAAATTATACCGCAAAACTGTCCTTATCTCATTTCGTGACCACGATGCCATCGCAAGCACTTTACACTCTCACTACTAATGAATAACTGAGCCCATCGACTTGGCGCGGCGGCTACTATGCACGTATGAACATGTCTCAACATGCAGCAACAAGCAGCTTCCTGTGATTCATTGTTGCGTCATATTGCAAAACTTTCCTAGTACCCTTTGTATTAGCACGTAATATACACAACAGGCGTACGCCCAGTTAAAGTGTATAACAGAACTGAAAATACAAAGATACAAAGATTGTACATTAACATGTAAATAAATAAAAGAATACATACTATTTTTAATCGCACTTTAACCTTGAACGCAACTGTCAACCAGCCAACTTGCTCTAGATAGTTCTGTGAAACTGTTTCCTGTCCATAGCCATATCCAGATCATACTTGTTCATAAGAGCCATAGTTCTTTTAAAGAACGAGTTCTTGAATATCTCTAACCTGGAGTTACAGATGTGGAATGTCGTCTTCTGTCTAGCAGCCACCGCTGGAATTTGAAGGTCACTATGGCATAAAAGATCAGGAAGGTAGTTTGAACCAGTGAAGATATGGTACAGCAGTTTTAGATCGAGAACAGTTCGCCGAGTTTCCAAAGATTTGAAGCTTGAAGTAAGAGTAGAGATTCGGGTAGAAAATTCGATGGTAAAACATGACATTACGTCTGGAAAGATAATGGATGAATTTCATTTGTAGTGATTCAATTTGCTGTATCAAATATGTATAGTACGGGTTCCATCTGGGAGCAGCAAACTCTAGTATAGGGAGTACAGTTGCTTTGAATAAAAGCACAGAGAACTGAGGATCTTTGAATCTATATGTCTGCCGTTTTGATGAATCCTTTTTTAATTTGCTTGGAGTAACCTATTTCTAATTTTTATCAAACGCACATCCAGTGGTAAAAATAACACCCAGATCTTTAACATCGGCAACTCTGGTAATCGGAATATCCTTGATGTAGTATCGATTTACTAAAATCATAGATTTTCTCGAACCTGCAAAGGAAATCGAGCTGCATTTCCTTGGATTTACCTCCATACCGTTTAAAGCTAAAACGTTTGAGAGCAGCTTGAAGATTATCTGCATCAGCTTGACTATTGATCGGTGAGTAAAGCTTCACGTCATCTGCATACATTAAAATCTTAATACCACCTCCGTCTACAAATTGCCGTAGATCATTGACAAAGATGGTGAATAAGAGAGGCCCTAGGGATGATCCTTGTAGAACTTTTGATGGAATAAATTTACACATTTCATATTTAATAAGAAATAAAACTATCATATGGGTATACTAAAAATCATGATTCCACTCATATAAAGTGTTATGAATGAAGCAAAGAAGAAAAAAACTTTCAACCACACTGCTTGTGTAATATCGACTACGCTAAAATTTCCCTTAAAAAAAAAAAAAAATGGCTACAGTTCCATCATTAAATATTAATCAGAATCAGCCAGAAATTTTGAAATCGGTACATATGAATTTACACCACGGAAACGGTGAAGCATTTAATACCCTTCGCCCTGCTACTGGACATGCCGAATGGAAAAAGAATTGAATTCGAACCAGTTGATGTGCTTGAAAGAAAACTTAGAATTTTTCAGCGGAAAAAAAGGCCGACATCTTTCAAGCAAAAAAAAATTGGCAGTTATTTTAACGCTGTACAAGCAGCTATAATGTGTAAATAATTAATGCATACAGTATTACCTTTTTATTTTTTTTATGCTGTACACAGATTGCATTGCAAATGGATTATACGAAAGGTCCTTGGTCTTAATTTGTTTCTGATAACTGGGAAGGTATTAGTCAAAGACTTCCAAATGGTTGGCATTCTATTTTTATTGGACTTTTTGAACTACTGTGGCCAATTTTTAAAAATTATAGCACAATTAGAATAAAATATGATTCAAAATGCATTTACACTATTGAAATTAGGTTGTGTAACACAAAGCTAGAGAAATTTCTCCAAGAATTATCGGAAATATTATACGTTATTATCAACGCTAAGTTTTCACTTCCCGAAGCCCCACGTTTGCCGATATCAATCAAAATTCGGTTGAGATGTTGTTGTTGTTGTAGGGTTTTAGAAGCACCACCGACTTAGGCCATATTGCTTCTTATACACTGAATGGACAGACATCATGGGATACCTACCTAGTAAGGGGTAGGCTCATCTTTCACCCGGATAAGGGCAGTCACACGGCGAGCCATTGAGTTCACGAAAGTGTTCCACAGGTATTTCCATCCATGATTGCTGCACCACTGTCCACAATTCCATCGCATTCCTGGATGGAGAATCCAAAGCTCGAATGGACCTTTCCACAGCATCCCAAAGATGCTCCACAGGGTTCATGTCCGCTGAACGGGGAGGCCATTCCATGGTGGTAAAATCTGCGGAATGCTCTTCGAACCATATTCTAGTCACCACAGCTCTGTGGGGAGGCGCATTGTCCTGCTGGAAAAGTCTATTGCCCCGTGGGTGCACGATAATCATGAAGGGATGGAGATGGTCTGCAAGGATGGACACGTAACCTGGCTGTTTTCAGAGATGCATCTAGACGTACCAGAGGTCCCAACGTGTGCCAGTTGAACACTCCACAGACCATTACCGACCGTCCACCTGAACAGTTCCTTGCTGACATGACGGGCGCATAGCTTCGTGCGGTTTTCGCCAGATACGCAAACCACCCTTCCGTTCGAAATAACTGGAAACCGAACTCATCGGACCAGGAGATCCGTCTGCAATCATCCAAAGTCCAGTGCCAATGTTCTTTCGCCCAGGACTGTGATGGGTCGCGGCTCCCATAACCTATTGCGGGTAATGATCGCCTGATGGTCTTGGTGAAGACGTTTCTGGCACCTCCCTCGTTGAAGTCGGCGGTGATTTGTGCCACTGTCGCTCTCAGGTTGGCTGAAACAATGCGAGACAGACGTAAACAGCCACTTCATCCACCACCTTTCCCCGCCCACAGCGCTGTCCACAATGAGATGTTATTCTTCAAATGGCACATTTCCGATACACTGTTAATATTGTCGAACGGGGATAGTGCAATTTATGTACCATCTCTGCGTCGGGCACCTATCATCCCTCTTTCAAAGTCGGTTAACTCACGACGTTTACCGTACTGGCATCGAATTACCGTCTACATGAATGCAGCGATGCAGTGTACCTATATACCTGCCAAGCGATAGGTTCGTCCACTAATGAGAGGGGATGACAGTGTCGCTTTGCCCAGGAACCAGATATCCCATGAATGTGCTCGATTTGATGCTTGCACGAAAAACCCGAGTTTTCTGAAGGAATAACCATGCTACCCAGTCTGAAACCAACTAACTCAGCCACGTTGTGAAAAAGACCTAGAACAGCGACCTGAGAAAGGACAGAGTTGTTATCAATGAGTATTGCTCTTCTTGGACTGATGTTATTATCGGCATCCCTAGGGTTCAAGTGCTGGGCACATTGTTGTTTTGTGTATTTATTAATGATATTGATGAAGGCGTATCAGGCCTTCATCAATATCATTAATATTCATGAAGGCCTGAATTGTTGTCAGAAAGAAACCAAAGACCCTTCGTGAATTTCAGGAAGCCGTAATTCGTGTTTGGAACCACGAACTATCAGTTGATTATCTTCCGAAATTGATCTTGTCAATGCCTGGATGGTGTGCTGCTGTCATCAGGACCAGAGGCGGTTCAACTAAATATTAGTTTGCACCTGGTGAACTTTTCGTTTTGCTTTCCATTTAAAATGATAAACTGAAGCAAATTGAGGGCTTCTGATAACATTTCAGCCATAATTGTTGCGTTTACCAAAACTGTTTTATAAACGTTGTAAATGCTCATTTTGGAATATTTTGAGAGCGCCTGTCAAATATTACTTAGCTTTGCCTTAACTGTTAATAAATATCTTTTGTTTATATTTTTATTTGTGATGCTAGTCATTAATATAACATACCATCCTGAAAAACGGTTAGAACAGTGGTTTTCAACCTTTTTTTAATAATGGCACCCCTAAGTAATTTATTTTATTTTGCGTCACCCCTACCTAATCTACTCAATTTTCTGCCTGTTAGATCCGATTCTCTCTCTCTCTCTCTCTCTCTCTCTATATATATATATATATATATATATATATATATATATATATATAGAGAGAGAGAGAGAGAGAGAGAGAGAGATAATTGATGTTTACTTAGTACCTCTATATAAAGAATAAAATTATTATATACTGTATATATATATATATATATATATAATAATTTTATTCTTTATATAGAGGTACTAAGTAAACATCAATTATAAGTCACCACAAAATTAAAAAGATACTGTACACCGTTTTATAAGCATCTATGATTTATGATCATAGGTACTTAATGATGGCTAAATCGGCTACTGCTCTAAGGAGCTGGTATCGATTTAGCCATGTATCGACTCAGACTACGTCATGAGTATCAATCAGCGGGACGAAACCAACAACAAGAAGGATAAGTTCTATCAGAAGATACTCTACGATCGAGAAGTTACGCTACGATAATATTCTACAACCACAGATGTCTGGTGTGATATGTAGATAGATATCGGAAGACAGCATTCAGTCAGTCACCAAATCTTTCAACAGTGCATGCAAGAACCCAACCCTGCCATCCAGTGTCTGCGCCTCATGGGCTATAACAATGTTCGCTAATATTTTTGTAGGGTAGGGTGTTGCCATTTGGAAGATTTTCATATGTGGGGCTAGGGGAACGGCAGGCATGAGTTTTAATAGAACTTCTGGGGAGGGTTCAGGGAAGGGCGACTGGATTGGTGACTATTGCAAAGCGATGCATACATGAAGAACGGCTTAAGTAGGTGTGGACTTCAAAGTTTAACAACCTTAATCAAATGAGACATCTAATTGAAATATATAAGGCGCTGAAAGGATTGAATAAAATGAATGAGGAATGTCTGTTCTTCCTCTTGGGAGAGACACAAATATAAAATCTCAGGGAATAACAGAAAGATTGGATCTGATGAAGTTCACCTATAGGCATCGGGTTGTCGAATATTGGAATGTTTCGTCCCAGTGTGGTGGAGGCAACTTATTCCAGTGAATTTGACCGTGTTTAAAGCAAAGTTGGATGATTACCTTGTGGGAATATATATAGCATAAATATTCTTGTTCGTATAATTTTTTTTAAGACGCGTTACATATATGCATAATTCGCCTATTGTCTTCACCATGTCTATCCATCCGTCCGCATGTAATAACTCGACTCGCAATGGACGAATTTTCATCGAGCCATTCCAAATTTTATTAAAATGGGACCAGTAGAAATCCGACAATTATTATTTTTTTCTTTCCGTTTTTTTTTTTCTTTCTTTCTTTCCTTTTTTTTTTTCTTTTTTTCTTTATCATCTAATAACTCGACTTCTAGTTTATGGATTTTCATGAAATTATATATTTAGGCTTTTTAGAATTTTCGAATTTTCACCAAATTTGAAATCGGACCAATAGAAATCCAGCAATTATTATTGCTGGATTTCCAGCGCAAAAAAGTATGTTTTTTTGCTCTTTTTTGCTATAAATTATGAATTATTATTATTCGTAAATTGACTGAAATGTAACGCACTCCGTACGTCAACTAACTTGTTTTTTTTTTTTCTTTTTTTTTTTTATAAACGATGCGAAAAAGTTCGCTTCGTTCGATCCTACTAATGTTAAGTCACCTTCCAACTGAAGAAAATCTGTCCCATTTGTTCCCCGGGGTTGACTGTTGTATGCCCCAGTGGTTAGCATGCATAGATAATTTGCATATCGCGAGCCCTGTGCAACGTTAAGTTATTATGAAAGTATAAGTTTATTTTTTTTAAACTTTTTGCTGATAATAATTTAGATAATGTTAAAAATGTTGCGTATTAATGCTTTAGAACAAGTGAACATGGGCGAGGACTAATGACACAATACCACTAGATGAAACAACGAATCTGTTTAAGTTTTAAAAAGTGTACTATTTCTATCAGAGCTTTGTTTTCGACATGATAGAAAAGACACTAGTCCAGAGGTTCCCAAACTTTTATACCTTGATTCCCCTTAAAATTTATCACGCGCCCTCAAAGTTCTAGAACAAATGGAAATAAACAGCTTTTACCTAAAGTTTAGCTATAAATATACGTTCTTTTATAAATTGATATACTGTATATTAAAATCATTCAATGCAATCATTCATTAAAATATTCAATACATTTAAACTCAAAGAAATAAAAGTACGAATAAAATGCGAATAATATAAATAAATAAAAAATGCTTCATGCCTGGATTAATGGATTGAATTGTTCTTGTTTCGTTAAAAGAGTGGTTCGTGAAAACAATAGTGCCTCTCTCCCTAAAAACCAAGTGTACCGCCAGGGGACGTGCCCTACACTTTGGGAACCTCTGCACTAAGAAAACAAAATGCATGCACTCTTGAAAAGCGTCCTTTATGTATATGTATTATATCGCTAGGTGGCAGCACTGATCAAGGTACTGTCTTGTGTTTGGAAGCTGTTCGAAAATGGTGACGCAATTATTTATGTTCTGATGAAAGAGATCTGACGTGTTCAATTTCTCTGAGCCAAGAATGTTAAATGTGACGAAAACTGACATGATTGCTAAGGGTGCCATGAAACCCACTATAATAAACTCCACCCAATACTGCACATGCTCCAGGGGCTCACATCTGGTAAGAATGGACTTGGCACACCCAGGGTCCTGAGCTGGATATCATCATTCTTCTCTTCCTTGGTGATTTCCCCCCCCCTCTCTCTCTCTCTCTCTCAGGGTAACTCGGAAATTTTTTTTTGGCGGGTGCAGCATAAGCCTTAGACTTCCTTGCACCATATGGATAATAATAATAATAATAATTACAAACAGCAACCTAAATTTCTTTAGGTTGCTGTTTGAGGAAGTGATTGCCCTTTGGGACTATGCTTATACCTACGCTGCTGATACTAAAATCCTTCCGCGCGATTTCATGTGAGAAGTCCTGTCTAACCGCGATATAGCTAGCTTCCAATTGATTTTTTATTGAGAACAAACTTCTATTACGACAACAAGAATTCTTTCATTCCGCCGGGACAAGTTTGAGTAACTTTGTTAAAAGCAATATAACCTTGTCATTGTAGACTATTCTATTGAATTCAATCAGTCTATTTTTATTTGTTTATTTTTAGGGATCTGGTTAATGCCAATTAACGCTGTTAGTTATGTATACAACACACAACTGAGATGCAGTGGAGTTATGCTTCAGATTTCCTCAGTGCTTATTGGATAACACGGTATAAGTGTTCTCATCAGCCTTGCAAAGGAAATCATGCTATATACAGAAAGCATCTAATGACTTTAAAAAATAAAACGTAGTACAATAGTTTGTCGAAATAACGGCACATTGAGATCGGATGTTTACATACTGCGCAGATGTCTTGCAGTGCAGAAAAAAAGGAAAAGAAAACGTCAAGTCACGTGATTACTGTATTTGTTTACGTTCGCCATTTTCAAAGTGAATTGTACTGATATCACGATTATACCGCTGTTTTACATTTATTTTAAATTAAAAACTATGGCTCCTAAAGTTAATAAACCTCATACAAAGAAGAAAAGAACAACAACATTAAAGCTTAATGACAAACTTGATATAATTCAAACTATTAACATTAGATCACCCGGAATGTTAATTCATATACCCAAGTGTATTGTGTCTGTAAATTGCGAGTGTTCTCTGGTCGATTTTCCTGCTTTCTGGACGAAAAACCCCAGTTTCTGGGGGGAGGGGGACCTTGCTTTCTACTGCCTGAGACCAACTAAATCAGCCGCGGATTATAAAAAGCCGGTAAAGGTTCTTCGCGTCATCGACGGGATTCGAACCCGGGCCTTTTCCATCCTGTGTGGGGAGGACGGTGACGACACCACTGTGCTACCGCGCAGACTGAACTTGATATAATAAAGAAAATAGAACGGGGCGTAAGCAGGAGTGTATTAATGACAGATTATAAATTGTGTCGTCAACATGTTTTTATGTGCAGTTAATAAAGTTGCATTATTAATCTTTCTATTTATAATTTGGCCTCATTATTTCTGCATTTAAAAATAAAACTTTCTAGATAACGGAAAAATCGAAATAACGGCACCTTGAATCCCCGAAGATGCCGTTATTTCGAAAGTCTACTGTAGTAGTAGTAGAGGCATGTGATGCAAGAAAGCAAGCAAGCTTATGTAGCATTAGCTAAAGGAAAAAAAAAAAAATAAACATTTCACACATTCATTTCCTCTAAAAGTTTGTCCAGTTCCTCCTAGAATTTGTTTAAGCTATCAACTTCCACCCACAACACAGATGAAATTTTGTTTCAGCACAGCAATCAACTACTCGCTGGATAAAGGCAAATTTCAGCACATCTGTTCTACAACTGTCTTTCCTCAATTCGAATTTATGTCCTCCCTCAGGTTCGTAATCTGAGAAAGTGGAAGAATCCCACCAGAATTGAGCCTGCTCAACCCATTCAAGGCCTTATACACCTCAATCAGATCACCTCGCAGGTGCCTAGTCTCCAGACGCTGCAATTTGCAGAACTTAAGCCGTTCTTGGTGAGGACCCCTTCTTTCCCCTCACCAATACAGTCTCGTATTCAGAACAAAGTTGCAAATACCGTTTGCTGCAATAAAACGCACGCCTGCTGGACAAGAAAGCAGGAGCAGATTTATAAATTTTTGGACTCTAGACAAAATATCTGGAAAGGGGAGAAGGATGGAAAGGATTTTCAAATAATGATGTTCGAAACACTGATCGGAAGCCTTTTTTATAGGGGCTTTAGCATATATGCATAATATGCCTTGCCTGTAGTCTTCACCATATCTGTCATGCAATAACTCGGAACTTATGGGATCGATTTCCTGAAATTTTTTATTTGGGCCTTTTAAAAAGATTTGTCCAGTCATCCCGAAATTTCATTACAATCAGATTAATAGAAATTCGATAATTATTATTTCTTTGGCCATCCATCTCCATGTAATAACTCGACTCTGTTCTTTTTATTCTTTCGATGCCATCTCTTATTGGAGGTTGGCGATCACCACGCTGTACTTCTCTCTGTCTTGGGCTTGAGGAAAAAGATCCTCAGCTGATCTGCCAGTCAGTCCAATTGCAGACCTAGCAACATTTGCCAGTTTCCCAGCTTCATATAAAGTTCTAACGTTCCATGTTCCAATTTTTCCTAATGAAAGTTTTTTCCACCCGTGGATTCTTAGCACTCCTGTCCCATTTAAAGGACGCTGGGGACTCGCGGCCATCCCTCTCGTTGTACTAGCCATGGTGATTATTCTTGGAAAGCATAGTGCAGTAGTTTCCCCTTGCTTTCTGCACCGCAGTACTTCAGCTGTATCCTTTGGTTCGACTAAGCCTGAAATAATTCGAAAACGAGCCGGAATGAAGTCCGGAATATACAGTACATAAGTATTATTCATTTAGTTTCGCACTATTTATTTATTTATTTATTTTTATAATCATCAATGAGGTGTCGCTATTATCCCTATTCCTCTCTCAATCTCTATCTAATAATGTCCAGTATATTAATGATCTTTGAATTTTCTTAAACATGTTTTCATGGTGGTTTGTATAGGCTTAGTCCCAATGAATAAATTTTAAATTATAGCCAGATAAAATGTTAAAAAACTCAACTCCCAGTAGATGGATTTTCATGAAAATTATATTTCGTTCTTTCATTTTTTCTTAATTTTCAAAGCTTTTATTAAAATATTTTCTATTATGTATAAAAACAAAAAAAAAAAAAAAAAAAAAACTGAAATTATCTTTAAGAAATAATTTAGAAATTCTAGAAAATTCCAGAATATTCCAGAAAGGTGTAGACAGCTCCTGAATGTGGTAAAGCATTGTAGAAGATTTCTGAACGTTGTACATGATTCTCCAATGTTCTAGAAAGTGGGAGTATTGTTTCAATATTGTAGAAGATTGTGCATGATTCTAGAGAGTTTTGCAATATTATCCATTGAAGAGTAAGTGCTGTAACTTATAAAATCGAACACCTGTCATTCAGAAAGGGTGTTTGGTCTACGTTTTGTGTGTTTCGTGATAAGCATAGCAAGAAATAAGGAACCGAGTGTTTAAAAAAGAAGTGCTATTATAACTCTGTAGAAAGAAAGTTATTCCATGGGAAGTATTGAAAAAAAAAAACTGTTTAATTTAAAGGAATACAAATTACCATGCGACGACTTAAGGAAACTGGAGTTTAAAGGATAAACCACCACTATCAGGACGACCACGCGTAACAACAGAAGCACAAGATAAGCCAATAACACTGATTTCTAAACGCAATCGATAACTTACTGCACCTGAAATCCGAAACGAGTTCAGTAGGAACAAAGTAGTTCAGTTGTACAAGACGGTAATCTCTTTTCTTTCTAACTAGTGCGGGCGCGGACATAATAATAAGGATCTGCTACCTAGGAGGATGTACGCGTGCGCGTAGCTATGAAGACTGCCTAATCTTGTGCTCCTCAAGTTTACAGTGATTACATGTATTTATTTCGCGAGTTACACTAGTTTTTTTGTTTAGTGACCTGCCTAGTGGTAATACTGTGCATCCTGTGGAAAATCATTACTCTAACATTCTAGGTAATTATGTTTTTGCATGATATGTTTCTATCCGTATATTCACATTTGCCAGCGTTGCTTGTCTCCGAGGCCTGAATTCAAACTTCACTTCTGTAGGCTTACTCTGCTGGATGACCACTGTCCGCTTCAGGCTATATCACAAGGTCAAGCAGTTCCTCTGCGGTGGGAGCTCTCTGGCAGTTGACCGCTTGTAAGGTGCGACTTTTATAACTCTGACCTACTTATGCATCTGTTTAGCTTAAGAGATTGCATGTTGACAGCGAGTTAGAAGGAACTCAGCAAACTTAACCCTGATTATTTTTGTCTACTTCTGTCTGGCAATCAAATATTCGATAAGATGACCACTTTTGCCAGACCCACTCATCAACAGGTCTCAGATGGCCCAGCTGCTCTTTCAAAACTTACTTAATTTGTGCATCTACGGAATTTAGCCTACACTTCAAGCTAGTAAGCTGCCCAATTGCAGCAAGACTTTGTTGCTTCCTGCTTTTCACCCACCCGATTACTGCCTTTCTCGACGTGCCATCCGCCCCCTTTTTCAGCTCAGATCCTTCGACTATAATTCAGCTGTATACAATGAAGGATAGAACGGGCGTTCAGCAAAAGTCCTGTGCCGAATGTGGGTTCAAACCCGAGGCTCCGGCATTACTTTGTGTTACGTGTCGTAGAATCTTCTGTCGTGATTGCCAACCACCTAAAGCTAAAAGGCTGAACAAACAACGGAGAAGAAAATGGACCTGCCACCTTTGCGCAAGTAAACCAAAAAGCGCGGACACTTCGAAGGAAGAGATATCCACTATCACTCATGCAGAAGAAACCCCATCCAACCCCCCTGGCCTTCTTGATGTGCACAGTTCGATTGATGGTAGTATTGTGTCGTCTGCGTTGAGAACACTTGGAGATTCAAACCTATGCTTTGGGAAAGACGTTGCTTCTTCGGATAGTGAGTTTGATACCGCTCCTGCCGCCTCCGCAAAGGACTTGCAAGTTAATAGCCCCTTTGATAGTGTGTCAATTAAAAGCGCTCTAAGGGACAACACGTCCATACTCAATGCCCTCCCTGAAAGATTTAAGAACACTTTCGGGGAGATTCTGTCCCCAATAATCGACTCTCTTGCCTTTCTTAATGACGAAAATAGAAAACTCAGAACCCAAAATACGGAAATTCTCGACCAAGTGCTCGTAATGAATGAACAACTCAGGGATCTCAAAATCTTTATAAGTGAATGCTGTTTTCCCTCTAGTCAGACGACAGTGATGGACCATCTGGAACCTCAGGAGCATTCACAGGATGCAGATGATGCACTTCCAAGACCTCCAACTCAAACTGAGCGCGTCCAGCAAAGAACAAGAGATCTCCAAAATCTGCAAAGTACGCCTCTTTTTGCAGACAGAACAACTGAACAGATCGTAGCCCCGGCCATGATGTTGAACCCTTTGGGTACTCATCCCCCTTACACCGCTCTCCATCAGCGCGATCCGACCTTCGAGGCTGACAGACCTTTTATCCAGGACAAGTGTGTGATTCCTGGTGAATCTAATCTGCACCAACCTTGCAAAAGACGTCAGGAGAAACCTGGTGGCCAGGCTCATCACTGTTACAACAGGATGGAGATGACAAAAACCCCACGCCTAAACAGGGAGGAGCGGATCTATGCGCAAGCAGATGCTTTCTGTCTCTCTGATCAATTTAACCATCATGCGCAATTTCCCAGGCATAACCCACAAATGGCTTGCCCTCAAAGTGTTTTGACTGTGAAAACACAAGGTAACAGAGTTCCATGCGAGGAGCCTAATATGTCGGTTCCTACTGAACCTACCTCGGTCCCGCTGTCGCGGAGACTTGAGGAAATATATAATATTTCTGCTGTCCAGACCCGAGAGAGAATTTTTGTTTCCAGACTGGGACCAGCAACAAAAGCGGAAAATATCAGGGCACTCTTTGCCCAAGAGCATGGGATCAACTTAGATGCAAAAGCTATCAAAACTAGACACCCGACCTATTCTTCCTTTATCATCTCCTGCCCTGCGAATGCAAAGCATATCGTATTGGATTCTAGCTGCTGGCCGGTAGGCACCCTTATAAAGCCGTTCCAAGAGAGGAGTAGATCGATCGCTTACAGCGGATCCAGGCGAGATAAACAACCATAGCTACAAAAGGATGACTTGCTACCAGGTTCACACGAACGAGAAATTCTTTGGTTTATGCAGAATGTACGCAGCCTAAAAAACAAGCTTCATTGTCTTCAGACCCTCCTATTGCTTAATGAGTTTGATGTCATCTGCTTTACAGAAACATGGTTAACGGCGGATAGACAGCTTGATCTTACCCATTTTAACACCCCTTACAAACACATTGGGAATCACAGGATTAACGGGCGAGGCGGAGGTGTTGAAATCCTGTTCAACGATCGATTCCAGCCAATACGGACACGAGTGAGCCAGTCTAACAACTTTGAGGCAGTCTCCCTGACGCTGAGGAGTCCTCTTCTTCAAATCCAATGCTGCCTGGTTTACCTTCCTCCAGACCACAATGAAAACTCTAGAGCTGAGCTGCTCACGTGGTTAGCAACCAACTTAGTGCCTAAAATTCCAACTGTTGTAGCAGGCGATTTTAACTTGCCACTGCCCAGGCATGGGAATGCACTTGAGGGCCTTGAGGTCACTCTTCGTGCCTTTAACCTTACACGGTTAGTGACGCAACCAACTAGAGCGTGTCAAGCGCTGGACCTAATCTTCCACAACTTGCAAGATATCAAACTCCTACCTAGCAACTTTCGATTCCAATCTGATCACTCGCCAATTGCATGTAAACTATCCTTACCGAGCAACTCCCTTGGGTTACCTGACGAGTACTCTGCTGAATTGCCTAGGATAGCCTTCTCTACCAAATATCTGAAGCCAGAGATCATTCTCCAACGCTTGATTGGGTTTGACTGGGAGCGTCTCTATTCTGAGCCGTTGGAGGATGCCGTTATGCTCTTGTCAGAACAACTGAAGCTAATTGCACTACATGGTGCAGCCAGAATCACCAGGATTGTTAACAGGTCGAATCGGGGTTTCAATAAGGAAACTAAGATGGCTTTCATCAAGAAGCAGAAGGCCTACCGGAAATGGCAGAAAACTCAACTTCCCTCAGACCGTTCCATCTTTAAGAAAGAAAGAGCTTGCTTCTTGAAAAAGAAAAGGCAGGTCCTTAACGAAGCGGTTCTCAATAGGTTGAAGAGTGGTAGAAGGATCCTTTCACATCATCATCATCTAGCCATTGACAAAAAGCTTGTCGAGGAATGGGCACAGTTCAACATACTGCAGGCAGATTTTCCTGACTCTGATTCCTCTCTCTCTCAGGAGGACTGGTTACCTAGGGCACACCTGTCTGAAATAGAAATAACTAGAGAGACCCTAATCGATGTCATCAATAAGCTACCCAACAAAGCCACTGTAGGTCCAGACGGTTTCCCACTCTTTATTATCAAAATTTGCAGCCCATATATAATCGACCTTCTCCTTCACCTTTTCCGACAAATTCTGCAATCTGGAATAGTTCCTTCAATTTGGAAAACCTACCATGTTAAGCCCATTCCAAAGATCAAGAAACCCAAATCTCCTAAAGATCTGCGACCAATATCCATCAGTTGTTCTTTACTCAAAATTTTTGAAAAAGTAATTCAGCCAACAATTGCCCAGCATTGCTTTGCACACAGGCCCGAGTACCTGCATACCGTTCTACAAAGGAGATCGACAACTACCAATCTTCTTGATACCCTCTTCAGAATTCAGCGCACCCTCAACAACAAATCACAGATTGATATCATATTCCTCGACATAAAATCGGCTTATGACAGAATACACCTCCCAGCTCTTTTTACCATTCTGAAACACTACTTCGGCCTGGCAGATACTTTACTTCAAATTCTGAAGTCTATTTTACTTCCTAGACATCTGTCTGTGACCCACAATGACTTTCAAGTAACTATTGACGTCTCAAGAGGCATTCCACAAGGAAGTGTACTGTCAGCTATCCTGTTTGCAGCAGTTTTGGAACCTTTCCTTGCTCAGAATCCGAACTTTGTCTCTTATGCCGACGATCTGAAGTTCTACGTGAGCTCAGATCATAGTCATCAGATTCAACATATCAACGAACAAGCTTCTAGGCAGATATTAAGCTTGGAAAGTTATCTTGCCACAATTGGGCTGCATCTGAGCCCTTCCAAATCAGCGCAACTGACGATAACCAAGAAGAAAGTCAAAAATGATATCCAAATCTTTGTTAGTGGGGAACCGGTGCAAAAGGTGACCTCTCATACTGATCTTGGCCTCACCTGGGATGTTGGACTCACTTTTCAGCCTCACTTTGCCAGAATGAGGCAGAAGACGTACGGTGCTCTTTGGGCAGTGCGTCAAGAACTCGTTGGTGTGCATCAGCCAGCGCTGCTTGTTCGGCACATCCTGAGGTGTATTTCGCCGATTCCTCTCTATGCTTCAGAAATTTGGTCATCCGCCCCTGCCTCATACCTTCAGAAGTATCTCAGTTTAGAGTACTGGTTGCTTAGATGGATGAACAGGGTGGTAGGCCACCCCGTAACTATCTCCAGATCTATCCTACAAGCAAATCTAGGCACCACTCCCTGGAGACATATCATCATGACAAAAAATGTCTTCACGCTCGCACGGCTTCTAACGAGGCGAATTGATGCTCCATCGGTATCCACATTAATCTCTGGCCCGAGGAGAGCAAGGGGGGAGCACCCCGACTCCTGTGTCCCTCTACGTCTTATGCTGTCAAACATTGATTCCCTGAGGAACATGTTTCCAGCGAATTGTCTTCGGATCTTCAATAAATTTAGGATCCACCCTGATAGGTTCTGTGAAGACAAGCCCTACAGGAAGGAAATCCTGAAGAACTGCTACCAGATTATGAAATTATAATAATCACCTGCTCCTGGATATGACAGACTGTTTTTTTTTTTTTTTTTTTTTATTACTGTATATCTTGTATATTATTGTATATTTAATCCTGTAAATATCTCGGGTCGAGCCCGCATGTACTCTTGTTTATTGTACATTGTGTTCCTCGCACCTTAGTGTGTAAATATTCACACCCTTCTGGCACAGAGCCGTCCCAGGGTGACCCAAGGTTCTTGGGAAATAAACTGATTTAATAAAATAAATAAATAAATAAAAAGAAAATGCCTACATCCGCTGTAAAACTACGCCTTAAACAAACAGGACTTCATGATCTTGAAGGAGTCAAATCCCTTATTAAAACGGGAAAATCGAAAGGAAGGTTGGCTGGGACTAAGAGCCATTAACATTGGATAATTGAAGAGTGGAAAAACGTGGACAGATGAATCCAAATTCGAAATTTTTGTATCCAAGCGTAGAGTTATGTGAGACCGGAAGCTGAAGAAAAAGTCGTTTCACATTGTTCAGCCCTACAGTCAAGCACGGTGGTGGTTCCATCATGATTTGGGGTTGCATCTGTTTTTCTGGAGTGGGTGACATCATCAGAATTCAAGGAATTTTAAGAAAACAAGGCTATAAAAACATTCTTGAGCATATTGTAGTATCCTCCGGACTTTGACTTTGTGGAAAAAAAATTATATTACAACAAGGCAATGAATGACTCGAAGCACAATTCTAAGCTATGCAGGGACTTTCTAGAAAGTAAATAATAGGACGAGGTATTGCAAATTATGGTGTGGCCTCACCAATTGCGTGACTTAAACCCGTGGAGTCTGCCCATCTTCACAAAATTTATGGAGACCCTTGCAGATCGCTTGGAATAATTTTAGTCAAGACACTATTATAAAATTAATTGCCAGAATGCCACGTCTCTGTAAGACAGTGAACCAGTGATGAAATCTCGCGGAGGATATTTTGATGAAAAATCACTTTAGTTGTTAATATTAATCATTTCAATATTTTTTACTGTAAATTTTTCAATGCTTAAACTTAAAATACTTTGTAGTGTGTGTGTGTGTGTGTGTTTTATATTAAACCTTACAGTCATAGCTAATTTCAGAAAAAAACGAAAACTGTTGTCATATATTGCGATTCCAAACTATTAGGTGGGAGTGTATATACAGACCGCGACACCACGTTCAAGAGTCTTACTAACAATACGCGCGGATGCTCTAAAGCTAACAACACTGCATTAAAACTATATTTAATCTACGAATTTCTCAAAACCATACAAGTTGTATGAAAAAAATGATAAAATAATTGTCGGATTTCTATTTTTTAGATTTTAATAAAATTTGGAATTGCTCGGCAAATAAGTCTAGTTGTTACTTGCGGGCGGACGGACATGGCGAAGATAACAGGATGATATGCATATAGTCTATATATAGACTACTGCCCCATTTTTCTACCTTGTTATTCTATTCAACGTGATATATGACAGTGCATTCAAGCAGTTAATGTTTTTCTTTCTTTTTTCTTTTTGAAGGAATGGTTAGTGTCAATTAACGCGTATCAATTATGTATACAATACAATGCTGAGGGAGGTGGTTGGCAGGAAATAGCATGGTCTGTGCAACTAGTCAACTACTTACACTTGCCCAGATTAATTTATTCAAAATACAGAGCGAGCCATGTGACAACACTTTTGAGTATTTTTCATGAAAAAAGCAATAACTGGTTTACATATCATTGATTTAAACAATCAAAACGATTAATGAACTACATAATTAAATATAATTGGATCACGCATAAGAACTGCTGCTAACGCTACAAGTAATGGTGAAAAGATACAATCTCCATACGAGCAAAAATTATAAAACCAAATTCACATATTCCTAAAGGCAAAATGAAGAAATATTAAATAAAATAATAGGGTTGATAAGCAAGGGTGGATGGGGAACACAGCAGCACGATATCTTGCGAAAAGTATGGCGTAATTGCTTCCTGGAAAGACGTAAGGGAATGCCTTTCCACTGCACAAATGTACGAATACAGGCATTCCCTAAAAAAAAAAAAAAATAAAAATAATAATAATAAATAAATAATAACACACAAGAAATTTTAGGGGAACCACAGTGACTGTCATATTACATTTTTTTTTTTTTTACTGTTATAACATGTGTACATAATTAATTATTTAATTCTGGTGTGAGCCCTGGCTTCTAACCGTGATGGGACATTTGCAACATTCTCCATACCCTGTATTATATTAATCTAGTTGCAATAAAGATCTCTCTCTCTGTTGCTTCTTCAAAAAGGTATCGGCTCTGAGGAAATTCCCATACCATCGCATTTTGTCATGCCCTACCAAACGACCATGGTTCTCCCCAATGCACCAGAAAAGACGCCATAAATATGGTTAACTCCATAACCAGGAAACAGCTCAAGAAACTGGAAAGACGAAATGTAAATTTACATATCCATGGAAGCCTAACGGAAACGCAAATGCAATATAAAATCACTAACTAAAATTACTAAGTAAAACAAATAAAAAAAAAAAACAATATTTAAACAACCAAACATAAATTAAACTTAGAAAACGAGAAATGAAACAACCTAAATATTTTTAGGAGCGTTAGTATAATACGCTTACTGTATTCACCAAGTCCATCCGCATTTAACAACTGAACTCCTCGTGGACGAATTTTATATTTGGACCTTATTTGTAGAACCATTTCAAATTTCATTAAAATTGGAGCAATAGAAAGCCGGAAATTATTATTATAATTTTTCTTTCGTTCTCATAACTGGACTCCCAGTGGATGGATTTTCCTGAAATTTTATATGTAGGCTTTTTTTTTTTTTTTTTTTTTTTTAAAGAGAGATTTGTCAAAGCCTTCTCAAATTTCATTAAAATCAGGCCAAATAGAAATCAGGCAATTTATTTTATATTTTTCATACATATCTCATAGGATATATCCATATACCGTATATTATGTTTTTTGCCATGTACCGGCAATGTGGCGGATGCGCAGAAACGAAATTTTTTGGGTTCACACGTAAAAGTCGTTGCGTCGTTTGCATGCGGGTGGTAGTTAGCACCTCTTCAGCATGTTTGCAGCAATTCATATCATGTTTAGAGTTACACATTTTATTTATATATAATTTTTTTTTTTTTGAAAATTCCTTGTGACTCGATACATAAAAGCATGCCAAAATTTTAGTTTGTAGTCAATTTAATCTTTAATTATTTATTATTTAATATTTTAGTTAAATTTAGAAAACTTCTCAGCAGCGAATATTTGTTTTCCGAATGGCTGGAGATCCAATTTTATCAGTCAGTGAACACCTTTTTTTTTTTTTTTTTTTTTTAATGAAACCCCAAAACGAGAAGTATTAGAACCTCTAGTAGTATCGTATATGTTAAATAGAGACGCTACAGGCCACTCTGTGGGTCTGCAGCGATCTCTCTATCCATTTGTCGGAGAAATTTTTTTTTCATAATGTGTTGGAGCACCAGTGTACATAAACTGTGGAGTTTTCTCCCTGTAGGCGTTGTAAGACAGTTCTCTGAAGTTATAGAGTGCTCAAAAAAAAAAAAAAAAAAAAAAAAAACGTTTGTCGTGAAGGACTACTTGTAACGACCGAACGAATGTATTTTCCTGTATAATTGGATACTGCGTCCTATATTTCTGCAACAGTTTGACCTATATTTAATCAATGCTGGAAGCATCAACTCGTCGAAGCACATTTTTTTCCCATAGTTGTGATAGACTGTCCTAGTGCGTAAGCGTTCTAGAAGAGTATACTTCCAGTACTCTCAAATCTGTTTTTTTTTTTTTTTTTGGCCATTCATTGCAGATAAAGAGTTAGACTACCGAATTTGTAAAAATGCTTCGCTGTTACAATTCTGTTTTCTGTACCTGTTATGTCACATCTTGCTAAAAAAAATTTGAAAAGTTCCTACAACAAAAAAAAAAAAAGGAAGAAAAAAAAACAAAAACAGTTAGGTCTTTGTAGTGTTGCCAGGCGAAATCCTAAAAAAAAACAGTTATTCAAAATCTGCAACTTATAAATAAATCGAATTGCGCAGCGCCTTTTTTTTTTTTTTTTTTGCTTAAAGAGAGAAAACATCTTTCATATCCGAACAACAATTAAAAAGTATATTAAAGAAAGAAAGAAAAAAAAAAAAAAAGGGTTACTTCGTACAAATTAACCGTAGAAACTGTTATATTCATGTAACTAACAAAAGTATAAAGTATTAAAATATAAATATTGAAATGTTAATTAGAAATACATAAATAATTTATTTTTTAAAGATTTATTCAATATCATGTAAAATAAAAGTAGTCCGTGACATTTTCCTGGAAATCGGAGGTTGTGTCCACTCAGTTGTTACTCTCACAATATACTTCAAAAAAAAAAAAAAAAAAAAAAGAATGCCCTCATGGGTAGCACAACTTAGAGACCACCTTTATGCTCACTGGGCACGTATCCGTCAAAGCTCGTCTTAGTCAATTTGCCGCAGTGGATGATCACACATGCATCTGTGGTGAAACGGAGAATTGGAATCACCTTATACAGTACTCGACTGCGTGGTTTATTTAGATCTGAGACAATAACAACTCCTTCAAAGCAATTTGCTTGCTCTCCGGCCTGTATACTCTTTGATTGAAACTAGAGAAATCTTCAATGCCTTCATACCCTTCTGTAATGACCTTTTCAAGAGGAGGAGACACCTTCTGATTACTGCTGCTGCTCCTGCTGTCCCACTGGAACCTGACTAGGTTTATCTTTTGAGAAACCTCCCGGACTGTTCCCACTTCTCTTCGATCTTGGGACCATCTTCATGCAAATGTAGGATTGTCTTACATTCCTGCTGACACATATTGCAGAGCAAGATTCTTCCACCAAGGTTCTCCTCTGGTGGCCTGTTTACCTCTAGGGGTAGGAGTAATTTTAATTTAATTTAATTTTATTTATTATTATTATTTACATATATATATATATATATATATTTTACCCCCCACCTGGCATGGGATCTTCTGGTTCAGGCCCCTTCTGCTGCCTGCTCCTTTCTTTTTGCCATTTCTTACTTTGACTTTTGCTGTCCTCTCTCCCCTTTCTTAAAGGGTGCTTTCCCACTAGTAGTTTCCTGCCCTCCTGCTCGCATTGGGACTTCCCTCCTCGAGGTCTCAGCTTTGCCTTCCCCTTTCCTTCCCTCTTCCTTTTACCTCATTTAATTTCTTGAGTCCTCACTTCTTGGTTTGCGAGGGTTTGGACTCCAACAGGCGTCCCTCTACTGACCTGGTCCAGCTCCTCGTACCGTGGTCGGATGCTGAAATGCCTCTTCCTGGTGACGGGGCCTTCCAGTAACTGGGAGGCCAGATGAACAATACGAGAAAACTCTATCCACTATACCTCTTCTTCTTCTTCTTCTTCTTCTTCTTCCAGTCACATAGCTCCCTGAGGAGCTGTTGTGGCCACCAACAAATTCCTCCAACTGCATCGATCGTATGTTATACCAGCAGCATCGCAAAGTGTCATGCCCAAAAGTTCACTGATCCCATCCTTCCACCTAGTTGCAGGTCTTCCTCTGCATCTCTTCCCCTCGGTTTTTCCTTCCATTATATTCTTCAACAGAAAGTTTTCCCTTCTTACGATATGACCAAAAAACTTGAGTTTCTTTTGTTGATGCGATGAAGAAGAATTTTAGGCCTGCCAATTTTATTCAATACCCACTCATTTGTTCTTCGATCCAAGTAAGAAATACACAGTATTCTCCTGTAACACCACATTTCAAATGCCTCAATTTTCTTCCTGTCAACTCTTTTCAGATTCCATCCTTCACATTCATAAGTGGCAACTGGAAAAATTAACGAATCAATGATTTTCAGCTTCGTCTTTAGGGGCAGATCATGATCTCTCCATAATTTTATCAGATCAGCGACCAACGTTTTAGCAATTGCCTGTCGTCTCTTTACATCGTTTGAGCGGTCACTATTTTTATTTATTCTTGACCCTAAGTAATCAAATTCATCAACTTCTTCGATATCTTATCCATTAACCTTCACTTTACTGGAATCGAGATTATCACCAATCACCATAATTTTAGTTTTACACACATTCAGAAACAATCCTTTTTTCTTACTTGCTCAGAGTTTCTTTAAGATGCTCCTTAGAATTACAAATTAGCACAGTATCGTCTGCATAACGAAGGTTGTTTATCTTCAGTCCTCCAATTTTGATGCCAGTCTCTAAATCTTCCAAAGCTTCACGCATATCTTCGGCATAAAGCTTAAAAAGGTGAGGTGACAAAATACAGCCCTGCCTGACACCGTTACCTATTGTGAAAAAGTCCGTGTTTTCCGTGTTCGTTCTCACAGTAACTTAATCAGTTGAATTATGTGGATTGGGAAAACTGGAATAGTCATCGTTTCCCATAGTTTCTCATGTTGAACAGAATCAAATGCTTTTGCATAATCTATAAAACACAATACGACTGGAACATTGAATTCTTTGCATTTTTCAATAATCAGTCGTAGGCTTAAGATCTGATCTTTGGTCCCCTTCTGAAACCTATATAGTTGATAGAGTTATATAGTTGATAGCTGTTAATAACCAGGCTGCTGACGAGGCCACTAGGAGACGGTCGTGTTCAAAGCCGCTAAGTGGATTTTTCTTATTTATTGATTTGAAATTATTGTTTTTCTAAAACTTTTGATTTAAATTTAGTAGTATAACATTATTTTGTGATTTTCTGATTAATTTGGTGTATTTATTCTTTACTCGGCCTTGTAATTGCATAAAAGTATCGGTAAGGGTATCCACGTGTTTGCAACTCCGCTGAACGTCTTTAGCCATATTTAGCCGCTTGATTGAATATTTTTTACATCGAATTATTTCTGTAAGTAGCTTATAGACCTAGTAAGGATCGTTAGTTTATTCTGAATTGAGACAGCGAGATTTGAAAGTTAATTAATACTTAAGTGTCCGTAGATTCACCGTTCGTAACTTTCCCGCCTTTGTGATACGATAGTTATATACCGTACTAGATAGCTTTAGTTGAACTTCGTTAGCAGTTAAATTGTACTTTTAAATAAATACATATAACGACTTAGATTACAAACGTAACACAATTAATTATATTTAACATAATTAATAACATAACATAATTAATTATAATTAATTAATAAATTAATAGAATCATGACTCAGACCAGAGCAGCAAAGCAAAAGGCTCAAGCTAATGGAAGTGCTGTGGCTCAGAGCAGAACTGAGGGGGCCAGTTGTCCTCTGACTCACAGCCTTATAAAATGCACTGTTTGCTTGATGTTTGCAGAGCAATCGGGTACTGGACATGATACTGCCATGGGGGGTGTCTTTGTGTGTGCGCGATGCAAGGAGTGTATCGATATCAGGCAACAGCTCAGCGTTCTTGTGGGCCTATATGAGAACTTGAAGGACAGGGTGGATGCCCTCGAAGAAACTAAATTGAGGGGCCCATCAGGCTCTTAGCTACCCACATGAACGCCAGAGCTTGCACTTGGGCATCACGTGACACAGAGGCAACCCCCAAGGCAGAATGCGCTGGTCCCGAAGGAACTAGTAGTTGTTGGTGACTCTATTGTCAGGGAAACGGGGAACATGCTTTGTAAAAAGGATAGGTGGAACAGGACCAGGGTATGTCTTCCAGGGGCAAAGGCTGATGACGTTGTAGAGCGAATATCATCTTTTAAGGGCACAAAAGGTGATATAGTTGTACACGTTGGCACTAATGATATTAAGAGTAGGAGACCGGCAGAATTACTTAACAAGTACAGGTCACTGTTGAACAAAAGCCGAGAATTAGGGTTGAATTTGAAAGTGTCTGCAATTCTGCCCAGACACGATAGGAGGGAGTATATGATGAGAGCCTTGTCGATCAATTCGGCCCTGGAAAGATTATGCAAGGCTCAAGCGGTAGAATTTTTTTCAGCCTGGACTGTACTTGTTGATACTTCAGAGACTGCTGGGAGCCATTGCGGTACAAGTAAACACATGGGTTGTGTTAGGGTAGCTAAGAATAGAAACAGGTGCAGGTATACTTGCGTGTACACCAATGCTAGGAGTTTAGTAAATAAATTTGATGAATTTGAGGTATTGCTCAAAACATCAAAGGCAGATATTGTTGAGATATCAGAGACGTGGTGTCACACAGATATAAAGGATGCAGAACTGGAATTTGGGGAGTACAATGTCTACAGAAAGGATAGGAAGGGGGGGTTATGCTATTAGTTAAGAAACACATAAAAACCAAGGAAGTCAAGCCAGTCGACTTCGCTGGACAGTGCAGTGTTGAGTCAGTTTGGTGTGATATAAGCATTGGGAGATCACAATTGAGAGTAGGAGTGTGCTATAGGCCTAATGACTCTGATGAGTATAATAAGAAACTGTACAGGGAAATAGAGTGGGCCAGTAAATCAGAGAGTCTTATAATGGGAGATTTTAATTTCCCAGATATTGACTGGAATTTGGGGGATGGTCACTCACACACTAGCAGGGCTTTTGTGGATTTATTGGATGATTGTTTTCTACATCAGCATGTTCGGGAGGCAACTAGAGGGAGTAATACTCTTGATTTAATTATCAGCAGTGATTCTTCATGCATTAAGAATCTGCAGATAAATGAACCACTAGGTGGCAGTGATCACAGTGTCCTGAAGTGGGATTAACTCAAAGAGGTAACTACCATTAGGGGTAAAGGGAAGGGTTATTGCTTCCGTAAAGGTGACTACGATGGACTGAGACAGTATTTAAATTCTATACAGTGGGACCAACTGATGATGTTACCAACAGCAAATTCAAAATGGGAAGCATTCAAAGAACTTATCTTGGAAGCTACTAGGCTTTACATACCAACTAAGAAATATTGTTCAAGGTTTAGGCCAAAATGGATGTCAGATGAGTTAATGAGGCATATGGCAGAGAAGAAAAATGCATGGGATACTTACAAATTAACACACGACACAGAAGCCTATGATAGATACAAGTTGATATGCAACCAAGTTACAAAGGAGGTTAGGCAGGCGAAGGCAGATTACGAGAAATCCTTGGCAAGGGATGCAAAGAAAAACAGCAAAGAGTTCTTTACTTATGTAAACTCTAGAAGGAAGGGGATGAATCAGATTGGTCCACTTGATATTGATGGGTCAACTGTTGATGATCCTGCTCAGGTAGCTAACAAACTAAATGAATATTTTGCATCGACATTCACACATGAGGAGTTATTCAGCGAGGGGAATGCCAGAGGTGTATTCAACTCTAGCAGTAAGTTACAGAATCTTGAAATAACTGGGTGTAAAGTGGAGGAGAAATTGTTGAAGATAAACACAAGAAAGGCACCCGGGGTGGATGGGATCTATCCAGTTATATTAAAGGAGGCAGCAAAGGAAGTAAGCAAACCCTTAGCCATAATTATGAGAGCTTCCTTGGACTCAGGGGAGGTACCCATAGACTGGAAATGTGCAAATGTGACCCCAATTCACAAAGGAGGATCAAAGGTTGACACAAGTAATTATAGACCTGTGAGCTTAACTTCTGTTCCAGGAAAATTAATGGAGGCACTGGTTAAAGAAGCACTGCAGGATCATTTAGACAAGACTTCAGTTATAGCTCGGACACAGCATGGTTTTGTTAAGGGGAAGTCTTGCCTGACCAATTTGATTGCATACTATGATGCAGTCACAAAAGAACTGGATGCAGGGAATAGCTTTGATATTATATACTTGGATCTTAGGAAGGCATTTGATACTGTTGCACATGGAAGACTGCTTCACAAATTGGAGCAGTGTGACATTGGAGGCAAATTGCTGCTATGGATAAAGAGGTGGTTGAGGGGGAGAAGACAGAGAGTGGTAATCAATGGACACTGTTCATCGTGGACTAATGTTAGTAGTGGAGTCCCTCAGGGCTCAGTGTTGGGTCCATTATTGTTTTCTGTATTTATAAAGATATTGATGATGGTATATCAAGCTTAATGTCCAAGTTTGCAGACGATACAAAGGTTGGCAGGGTTGTCAAGGACACTACTGACACTATGCTGCTGCAACAGGATCTGGAAAGGTTGAGCAGATGGGCTGAGAGGTGGCAAACGAAGTTTAACATTGACAAATGTAAAGTACTATACATGGGAAACAGCAATCCCAGAGCAACGTATCAACTCTGTAGTACTACACTGACAGTGGTAGAGAATGAAAGGGACTTGGGGGTGGTTGTGCAGGCAGATATGAAGTTCTCTGAGCAGTGTAGACGGGCTGCAAGAGTAGCTCATGGAGTAGCTCATATTGTCAATGATATACAGGAATTTTTCCAGCAGGGATAAGGAGGTGATTATTCCCTTGTATAAGGCAATGGTCAGGCCACACCTAGAGTACTGTATACAGGTCTATAGGCCTCATTTCAAGAAGGATGTAGAGCTGCTGGAACGAGTACAGAGAAGGGGAACAAGATTAGTGAATGGAACAAAGGGGTGCTCTTACGAAGAAAGGCTTAAGTTTTGCAAATTACAGTGTCCGGAGACTAGGCACCAGCGAGGTGATCTGATAGAGGTGTATAAAGCCTTGAATGGTTTGAGCATGCTCAATGCTGATGGTGATGGGATTCTTCCTCTAGCTCAGAATAATCACCTGAGAGGGCATAAATTCAAATTGAGGAAAGACAGATGTAGGATAGACGTGCGGAAATTTAGCTTTAGCCAGCGGGTGGTTGGTTGGTGGAACAGACTTCCATCCCTTGTTGTGGAGGTTGATAGCTTAAATAAGTTTAAGGCTCAGCTGGACAGGTATTTTGAACGAACAGAGGGGTGAAGTGGAAGTGGGTTTTTTTTTTTTTTTTTTTGCTGATGGTGCATAAGCTTGCTTTCTTGCATCGAATGCCTCTACTAATGCTAATGCTAATGCTAACCTGCTTGTTCTTCTGGCATTTTTCTTCTTCAGGTTTTCTTGAGACTCTGTTCAATATGATTTTAAGAAGAATCTTGCTAGCGTGAGAAATTAGGCTAATAGTCCTGTAATTTGAGCAAATTTTCAGATCTCCTTTTTTTGCTAAGGGGATGAAAATTGATTTCTTCCAATCTGATGGCCACCGTCCCGTTTCCCAAATTTTTACAATCATTTTATGAAAAAACTCGGCACCCTTCACACCTGTAGGTTTAATCAATTCCGCTGGGATTTCATCAATTTCACTATACTTTTATTGGCTTTTTTCACATCAAGTCGAGTTTAGTTAGTCTGGCGAGGGTTGAACTTTTTTTTTTTTTTCCAGAAAATCGGATTTTTTTATCCAGCTAGACCGGCAAGTCCACCATAGGATACACGCAGTTTACAGACAATAAGTAACGCCTCATGAGCTCAAAAATAAAAAATAAATAAAAATTGACCAGCACTGCCTCTAAGACAGCTTTTCGTGGCGTGGGTTTACGATGTACGTTGTCTAGGGCGCATGGGCGCCATATTAGATTTTTCTTTATATCTCTAGAATGTCTTATGAAATTACCGATTAGGCTGTATTATTCTTCATGTAGGCACTTTTTTTGCGTCACCAAAGTAAGAAATTAGATTAAAAAATGTTGGAGTTTTTATTGGTACAAACAAAAATATGCAGTTTTTTATGTAAATGACACTGATAAATATACCTCTGTAGGGGAAATATTAGCGTACATGGTTGTTGTGATAGTAGGGTTTTAGGCGCATCAGCAACTAAAGGCCATATTGCGCCCTATATATTGTCTGTAAAATACGCGTGTTGATTGGTCGATTTTCTGTTCGCCCGACGACAAAACCCGAGTTTTCGGGAGAAAAAACGATGTTACCCTTGCTTGAGACTGGCTAACTCAGCCACGTTTTGAAAAAAAAAAAAAAGGCCAATAACATTCCTCATGTAATCGATGAGATTTTAACTCGGGTCTTTTACACCCGGTGTGGGGAGAACTGCAATTCTACCAACTGTGCTACCACGAGGGCTGCATACACGAATATAGGGTATATAAGCAGAAATATCAATGAATATGTAATAATTAATTATATCTAATGCAGAGCTTTCCAATCCCTTGGTAACCAGCTGGTTTGAGACAGTTGTACCTTTATTGATAGAAAAAATGATGGAAGAAAGCAAATACAGAATTAGCCAACTAAAAAAAATCTTATGACATTCTTTTTAGCAATTTGTGCAATCTTTAAATTTATTCATTATTTCCACAACAAAATAAAGCAAATATCCGCACATCTATCTTGCAACCATATGAATTTATATTTCCTTTAGTATCTCAACCGAGAAACAATAAAGATGTCATCTTTATTCTTTAGTTTAATTAATCCTTTTTAAGCTGTGCACACTTCAATTAAGTCACCACGCAGATGCCTTGTTCCCAGAGACTTCAATTCGCACAACCTCTGTCTTTCTTGTTCCCGCCCCCCACCCCAAAAAAAAAAAAAAAAAATTTCGTTGCTCCTCTCTGCACCCTTTTCAACAGATCTACGTCCTATATAAAATGAGGTTTCAAATTTGCATGCGGTGTTCTAGAAGTGACCTAACCACTGTGTTTTGTACCAAGGGTGCACAAAATACGTTTTCAGTTTGGTCCGCCGCTTTTCCCGTTTTTTTTTTTTTTTTGTTTTTTAATTTGGCGAAACTGATTTTGTAATCTTAAGATTTTGTTTTTTTAATTTATTAAAGAAGGCGGCCCCAGTCAGCTTTCCTGGCAACCTCACTATCTATTGCAATACTGTACAGATAGTTTTTACATTAAAATAAGCTATCACTAGTTGGTTATCATTCCTGGCACATGAAGACGGCCAGGGATCATCTGCCAGCATACGGACGATATCAAATACATCATCATTTGTGTGCCACCGTACTAATTACATCATACACAGTATCGATATAATACCTCCAATTTGGAGTGTATGTCAGTTCATTAGTTCATATATCAATGAAACAGCTATTTCGCACTGACGATGGTCATGAGTCTAATGGTCTTGATTAGAGGATAAGTCTCTCTCACTGGGAAATGTTTAACTGCTTCACCTCACCACAGAAAGTCGACTTTGCATACAGTACATAAAATCACAATCAGGGTAAGTCAAGAATTTTGTAACCACAACGGCATATGCAGCTGACGTACCCATCACCTCAGCAATGGTGAAGCTGTAATGAAGAATAGCACTGCTCAGGAAATGGAACGCAATCCATATACAAGTCCATGCAGTAATGGAATGAACAGAGGACGTAGCATCCTTTCATTAACTACTAAGGAATATACAGTTCAGTTGCAGACCAGTCCGAACTTCAAGAAATAAAGCAACGATTCGCTATTCAACACTCGCCATCACAAGCGGTAGGCTTCTGTGGTGGTCTTAAGATTAACAGATCAATGCACAACATTGAAATGGTAAAACATGCAAGATGAGAAAGTAGTCATCTTCGAGGATTAATGTCAACTTTGGCCCACCAAGGACTTTAGTGAGGATAATCATTTCTTTATCCCTGCGTGCAAAGTTACAGTATCACAGGTGGGAAAAATTGTCGATAGGAATCGCCTGGTTGATCGTGATGCATAAAAATAAAAATATAATATAATTTTCAGGATAACTAATGCCAGAAATCGTATTAATTTATTGCATGATTTAGTTTTTAAGTTTACTTGAAATTTATATCTACCTTTCTAATGCACGTTATTGTTTCTAATTCACGTTAAAAATGATAATAATTCTACAACCAGCGTATTTTATTTAAAATAGAGATAATTTTTACCAAGGGATCGACTTATCACAATTTTTTATGCAAAAAATTGTGATAAGTCGATCTCAAGGTCTTCTTTATTTTTAAAATAGCTCATATAATGGGAAAGTTTGGTGAATTGACAGAAAATCGGTGAATTGACAGAATCCCATGAGCTGTACTAGCAGCCGTCATGCGTTACTCAGAGAACTTGCATCATCATCAGCCATTTTCAATCCACTGCAGGATGAAGGCCTCTCCAGCAACTTTCCAGTTCCTTCTGTTTTGTGCGATGGCCATCCATTTACTACCCACGAACTCATAAATTTCATCTGTCCATCTCCATTGTTGTCTTCCAGGTTTTCTATTAGCTCTTCTTGGGTACCATTCTGTTATGAGAACTTGGATATCTGACTATAATTATCCATGTTTTCATTAGCTGCTTCCATGAGTTCGAAATGTCACGAAAGGGAGGACGTGTTTGAAAGATGTTCTCCATTCCGTGTGTATTTGGAGTGGCAAACACTTCCCATATTTTCTATATATAATGTCCTGTATTTTTGATAATTTTCAAATTTTGATTCTAAATGGGTCAATATAGTATTAATTTAGATAAGTGCAGTAAAATATCTGCCTGTTTGATTTTTTTAAATTTATTTAATTAAATGATACATATATATATTTTATTTTGAACATTTATTTGGCCTAATGTGCGTTATGACCCGTATTTCTTATATCTTTCTGTATTTTTTCCCTCAGTACCTTTAGATACTGCGTTCTGTTTTTTGCAACATTTTGTCCTATTTTTAATCATTGCGCTAATAGAAGTACTGGGTATGTTATTCTGAGATTACTGCTATTCAAATACAATCGATGTTAAACCTAAATTGGCATATTTCAGACCCATCCAACGGGTTTATCTAGATTTTGTTGAAGTAGCATATCCTGATTTAATGTCATTAACCTCTCTGTCCTCCTTTGTACCATCAGAAACTTAGATATTCAACTTGATACACCTGCATAAATAGTATTTATAAATTTTCAAAACAGTAAAGGGTCCAACTGAACTCGGTTGGACTTCATTCATAATGTCCATGAAGAGCAGTGGTCATGTTAAACTATTCTTATCTTCTACCAGTTAACTGTTCCTTTAGGAGTAACTTGCCCATTAAGCCATATTATTCCAAATTGTACAACAATCGTTCATGAACTGTGTCAAAAGAAATTTTTGACTTTTTCTTGCCCAAGTGCAAGGTATCAGCTGCCATTCACGATGTGAAAATCAATACAATAAACCTTCAATTTAACGGACTTCAGAAATAATGGACAGCATTCACTAAATTAGACTTTTCTTCCGTATTGGAACATAACATTCAGTCAGATAGTATTTAACTCGCGGCTAATGAAGTACTTTCATTTATCAGTGCAATACCGGATAATCAGATAAAAAAACTTGAAATACTGTAAATTTTATACAAAAGTGATATATACAATATACCCTTCACAACAGCAATGCTAGGGGTTTTTTGTTTGCTTTTATGATCATTGAGGTAATTTGTTCAAACGTTTTACCAAGTCTTGTTTACAGTTCCTGATATTATGAAGAAATTGTAAGTAAAACCAAATTCATGTATCCTGCGCCTCTTTTCACATCATAGAGAGTGCAGGGGTGTCAGGATTTTCTTCATCATCTTTATCAGCCTGCCGATTGCCAAACGTCAGTGGGGATCATCGGCAGCTCCAGCGAGGGTACCCGAGAACTGTTCAGACTGAATAAGCTTCAGTCACAGTTTCACTGCTATTGAACGACACTAAAATTTCAAGCACTTCAACTTCATACAGCTGGTAATTTCAGTAAAGTATTAAGTATTTATTCGTGCAATGAATATTACAATAATGTTTTACTGTGACAAAAAAAAAAAAAAAAAAAAAAGACATGATTTTTAATGACGGTCGACCTGCATAACTTTCTCTTTCGTCGAAAACACTGTCTGTTCTCTCAGATTGATCTGCCAACGTCCACACTGTTTGGGTTGTTGTCAATCACGCTGAAGTGTTGTCGGTATCTTTTTTGAGCAGAGATAATTGAATTCCCACTTCTGTAGTATACCTTAACAATAAACACGTTATGCTGAACGCTGTGCGCTGCCATTTCCTTCAAGTAGCTGAAGAGTGTTCAATATTTCCAAACAAATCTTGGAAACCTTTCTCTATAGAGTAATAATGTTGTTGGTACGAAAAATTTAAAGCTTGCGAAACTGCAGAGAGAAGAAATAAAATGATAAAAAATAGCTTGTGTTTCCCACTTATCTTTAAACTTGTCCAAATCGTCCTAAAAGAGCCCTGCTGCGCCGGCACTACCACTCTTCCAATCTTGCATGATCTGCAAATTCTGACATTGCGCCCTGCCAGCGTTACTGTGGTTTCAAGTTATTGAATAATTCTCATGTGTTCGCCCTCCGCACTCCCAGTTTATACAGACCATGAAGCATCTTAGATAGAGCGTTTGGGAGCGGAGATGGGGGAAACCCTTGGTGCCGTTTGACATTAAATACACACAGAGCATTTGGGAGCTGCTTGCATAAGATACTATACAAAAAAAAAAAAAAGTAGTAATTTCCTTTGTCTGCGCGAGTAGCACAGTGGTATCGTCACCGTCCTCCCCACACCGGGTGAAAAAGGCCCGGGTTCGAATCCCGTCGATGACGCGAGGAACTGTTATGGGCTTTTTCACTCGGTGGCCGAGTTAATTGGTCTCAGGCGTAGATATATAGCAAGATTTTACCCTAGAAACTGGGATTTTTTTCGTCCAGCAAAACAGGCAAATCGACCAGAGAACACACGCAATTTACAGACACAGTTACAAATACTGTAGATAGTTGAACGTTACTTTCCAAGTGATCCTAATATATTAGGATCACTTGGAAACGTGTTGGTTTTTTTTTGCTGATTCTCTTTCCTGAAACTGAAAAATCTGCTCTAACCATTAATTAACAAGCGCCTCCCTTGTCATCATCTACCTTAGCACTTCATGATCACTCCCCACTGTAGGTTTCTCTACTGTCAATCTTATGGTACTATCTGGATCACATTAATGATCGGGTTCCTCTGGGGACTTAGGAGGATTGTAAATTAAAATGAATATCATTAAGATTATAACCGAGACGATGTATGTATGTGAAATGATATAGAATATTTTTGGGAGGTTTAAATCATTTTTCAGTTAAATTTGTTCCATTAGTTTGGCTATTCGTTGATGCATTGAGATAAAGGAGGTAAAAATGTTCGGGGGAAATGTATTATGAAGGTTTTGGATATGCCGTACACTCTGTAAGACTGTTTTATAGCTGTACCCTCCGAATGTAAGGAATTATTTTGTTCTCGCCACAGAGATTGTCATAACCTCGAACGATAGATTGGCTACATCATATTAGATTCGATTCAACACAACCACATTAAGCAATGGTTGTGTTGCACTAGGTGATAAAAGTTATCCATTCCTAGTATTGCCAAGTTTCAATCCCGGTGATTCCAACGTGGACTGTGGACGCCATACATCTAATCCTTTTTGTTGGTTTTTTTTCATAATGTGGCTTAGTCGACCACAGGCGACGGCTGCATAGTTTTCTCTCCCGGAAACTTGAGTTTTTCGTCCAGGTAAAGGCAAATCTGTCATAAAACATATAGACATAATATATACGTTGTCTAAGTCGCATGCGTTTAAAACCCTACAACATTAACAACTACATTTAACCCTGGTTACGTTAGTTACTTCCCATATACTACGTGTATTTTCGAACTTTACACTGTGACGATATACGAGTAAAGTGTGTTTAGGGTCAGACGGCACCAGGGGTTTCCCCTCTCTCCGCGTAGTATACATTGTAGCTGTATCAGTTGACTGGAAATGCCAGAGATTTAAGTGCATGGGCTCTGTATATATGTGTAATGTCATGTACTCTTGTTCTTCTGGTCCTTTAGCCGCCAAACCCCTGCTGAGGCCCGACGTTGCCCCACTTTCGCCCCGTGGAGGCAGACCAGATACCCAGTAGTATATAATTCATTCTGGCAGGTCCTGCCACCTAATTTCCTGGGATTTCAGTGGCTGGGACCTATAAAAAAAAAAAAAAAAAAATCGTGTTGCGCTAGGAGAGGGAGAGGTGGGCAAAATTGATTTTAGTTTGTTAAATTTTTGATTTCGTAGGGTTGGTTACAGATAGAGTAGGGGGGAGATATTGAAGATTGGGGAGAATGGACAGAAGTATGGAGCCGATAGGGGAGACAACTCCAGTTTACAGTAGGGCATGCCCATGCCCCACCAGAGGGAAAAGAGGGGTGGCGGGAGGGGGAGGAGACAGCAAAACCATCTCCCCCCCTTCCTCCCAAAACCGTCCGATTGCAAGGGGCTGGCCCAGATTGCCAGTAGGGCGTGTGTACAAAGAGGCTGCAGTCCAGGTGCCGAGGCAACAGTTCAGTGCCCATAGAAGTATAGAAAGGCCTATAGAAAATTCCTTTTCTATAGAAAAGGCATGCAGCAGAAACTGAACGTCTATGTCATAGAGAGAGAGAGAGAGAGAGAGAGAGAGAGAGAGAGAGAGAGAGAGAAAGAAAATAGACTTTGTAAGAGACTGGGCATTAATTAACCTGACTTCCCTCTTTTGAATGGAGTCAAGCAGCTTGAGAAAAGTTTTAGGAGCACGACCCTAGATGTAGGACCAATATTCCACGATAGGCAGATTTGAGATTTGTACAGAATGAGTAGTTGTTTAGAAGAAAAGTATCGCAGAGAGCGAAAAAGAAAACCTACTTTTTTAGATCCAGAGGAAGCAATATTTGTGATGTGTTTATTCCAAGCGCCATTAAGAAGTCAGGGAAATCCCTAATAGAGATCTGTGTTCTAGGCTAGAAATCTGAGTGCCATCGAAGACGAGAAAAGGAGCAGTAGAGTACTCTTTTTTTTTCCCCAGAAATGAGACAGGACTGAGGTTTAGACGGCTTAAAGTTAACTAATTTTTCTTGACGAAGTATGATTTCCAATGAAGAATTACCCTTGAAATCAGCATTTAAGGACTTGGTGGAGGATATTTGAAAGGCTAAAGCTATTGGTGCAGGACAGTGTTTCGCAAATTGTAAGGTGGAATGTTGTGTGTTATCATCAGCAAAACTATGTATGGGATTTGTCAGTAGGTCTGTAATATACAAGAGGAAAAGAGGAAGAAAGAACTGACTTCCCTAATGTTGGTGTACCTTGTGGAACACCAACATTAGTAGAGAAGTTAGAAGACACGGAGTCGTATATCATCACTCGCAAAGAGCAGTAATAAAAAAAAAAAACTGAAGACCCAATTGCAACATATAGGATCTTAAAAATGTCAAGAGCATCTGCTTGAGTTTCATCAAACTTTTCCATCGAATTTGTCCAGAGGTCGATAACAAAAGTCAGTATATCACCAGTAGATCGGCAGTGACGCAATCCATATTGGTGATCATTGATCAGGTGGGTTTAAATGGGCCCTGACTTTAGTTACACTATTGATTAAATTTTCTCGCTTTTTTTTTCGGTCTACCCTGAGGAACTAACCTCTGTTTATTAGAAAGGTTGTGAACCTTTTTTCCTTTGAGTGACGTTGTTCATTAAAATAATAAAAATCTTATCACATGTCACTTTTATATGAACATAGAAATAAGCAATTGAAATAAGCACCGGCCTACTGCAGAAACTTTCCCGCTACTGTAGGAAAGTTTTCCTGCGTCTGATGGCATGCATGCCTAGGGTTGTCTATGCCATATTTCTGATATTGTTTCTATGGCGAAAAGCGATCAGAACAATCGACTTAACGAAAGAACTTCTGAAAAAGGGCCCATTCGTAATTTGAAGTTTGTCAAATGTTATAAAATGTGTTATCCGAGTTAGAATAAAATTTAAAAAATTCTTGAATTTTTAAAGAAATCAGAAATAATTTTGTGGGGTATTATGGGGCACTCTAGTCGTTGAAGAAATCTCCTAACAGGTTTAATATAAATTTTAAAGGAAAAAGGAAACTGAGGAACAATAGCTTGGACCCGAATGAGAGATAAAAGGACAACAAGGAGATCTCCTTACTGTATTTTGACCCTCCCCACCACCCTTGTTGGGATTTGGGGATGTTTTCAGTCCAGGGTACAGATTCATTTCACTGCAGAAACCACATTTCTCAGAACCAACCTGGTACGACTTCTAATAATGATTTTACTAGTTAAAATGAACTTCCACAACATTTTGTTACCCTTATTATAACCGTTATCGTCACTGTGCACAATGGCTCTGTTTTTTCCTTGTTCCCAGACCTAGTTCCGTCACTGATGGAGAACCTGTGAAAACATCCTGGATGTAATGTCAAATTTAGCTTATCAGTAGTTACTACATTTTTCGCTTATAGATTTATTGCCTTACCGAAATAGTTACTACCTAGATGTTTTTAGTTATATGGTGAAGAACTTATAAGATTTCGAAGTGTGATAATTTTTGAAAATTCTCTAAATATAAGTTAAAATTAAACACCTCACCACGTAAATTTGATAACCGGGGAGGAGAAAAAAATGCCGTGATAAAAAAAAAAAAAAAAAAAAAAACCTAACTTCTTCAAATTGTTATTGTTTCCTTTTCAGACTTAACAACCTTGTGAAGGATAAGGGATATGTCCGCCTATGCCCTTGTTTGAAAATCGGAGAAGTGAATGAACCATTAATGTGGAGTATTTTTGAAATTATCTTTGCTTTACTTTGCAGATTGTTACCAAACAACGTTGAGGGGAAAGCGGATATAAAAAAAAAAAAAAGGTAAACTGCAGCTATTATCAACCCACTGCAGGATGGAAGCCTCCTCAGCAATTAATGTTGAGGGAAATTTACCATAATCTGCCACGCTGGTCCAGTGCGGGTTGGAGTAAGTGTGTAGGAATAGGGAATATGTGTCCTTGTTTAAAAATTGGAAAAGTGAATGAATCTTAACGTCTAACATTTTTGAAATTATCATTATTTCCCTTTTCGGTAACCAAAAGGGATATTTGCTTGCTTCTCCAGGATTTCATTAATTTTGTACACTTTAGTACAAAACATGTGTGTGTGAGAGAAAGAGAGAGAGAGAGAGAGAGAGAGGGAGATTTAGTTTTGATATCAATTATCAAATCTAAAGCTTTAAACAGTCGCGTGGAACTGTATTCATTAAACTTTCAGTTTACATTAATTGCAGAATTCATTTTTATTTCTCGTAGCCTTTTTAATACTTTTGTTTGCCTTTCGGTGCTTTTCTCCCCTTCATGCTTTCTGTTATTTCGTACAGTTCATGCATGGCAATGTACTGTATGTAATTAAATAGTATCTTCTTATATGTAATTTGTAAAGATTTATTTCCTGTTTCTGCTTTTTTTTCTTTCTTTTTTTTTAGAACCAATAAACAAAGAATTTTGTTCAGTGCTTAATTTTAACTTCAATTTATAGTAAATATGTAGTTCCAACAAGAAAATGTGATATTATTCTACGCTTCTTGGAAATATTAACTCATGTATTTATTATTAAAAATAAATATATTTATTTTTTTAATGATGGTTTGTTTACCCGTTTTTGTCACCTGTCCGTTTTATGTGATACTCTCTTTTTATTAAGGTGACATATTTAAGATTGCTATTGCTTTATCTTGATACATTTGGCTCTTTTTTTATTTTTTTAATATTACATTATTCAACTTTACATAGAGCATATACGTAATTTCTTCTTTTTTTCTGTCGTATTTTATTCATACTGGAATTGATGACTATCGTTTTAAATTTCCAAAAATACATGCTGTCTTAATACATTATAGTGTTTTATTATTAAATAAGCTAATATAATATGGACAGGATTGTGTAATAATGAATATTTATTGTTTATTTTTTTATCATAACATGCACAAAGAAGACAGATAGATTTATATACATACTAACAAATTCTTCCTTTCCACATTTGAATTCACATCGTTTAAATTTATATATTTAATTTTGAAGTCTGTGTTCTGATTTAGAGATATTTTATATAAATATCACCGAACTTCTTCATTGGTGTTATTTTTCTTAGCATTTGTGCTGTGTACGTGACCAATTGAAAACAATACTGTTCCTTGGCAAGCTGGTTTTCGCGATGCTCAATCATGTTTATTTTCGTACTTTTTTTGGTGGCCATTTTCGATTGCACTGTACAATCTCTGGCAAAGTCAAAAGTAATAGAAAACATTAATTTTTTTTTATTCATTTTTTCTTTAGTACACAAACTGTTATCTTCCACATGTGGCGTTAGCACAGTTTACTAGTTTGCAGCGTTCGTTTGGCTTGTAACGTGTGCACTTTGTACTGTCGCGAAGTGATCGCGGCACTTGACGTATAACGGACGAACTCATCTGTTATTTCTCGTCTGCTGTAGGCACCTGTCTGCTAAGCACAAGTTTGTCACTCAGACTTCCTCCCCTGCTAGTGTATATGCCTCTGTCGCCCGAGTTTCTTGTGTGCTACCAGTTCTCTTGCTCTGTGGCAAATGCATGGCTCTGTGCATTTGCTATAGAGCAAATACATGGCGCTATGGCAGAGTGGCAGGTAAGAGAACTAAAAGATTGTTTTGGCCAATAAGAACGGCGACGCCACCCGCGAGAGGTACGTCAACATGGCGGACGTGGGAACAAGAGACGCTACGGGAACGGCAGTAGTTTCTAAAGTAAGTTCACTTTTGATGTTGTGCACTTTTAATGGGGCTTCAGGTTAAGCTATATTTGCACAATATTTGTGTGGACGCCTCTTCGCTTTCCGTTTCCGGCGTAAGGCATTTGTTACGCTTACCCGAGCCTATGACCGCCGTGTGTGTGTGTGCGTGCGTGCGTATGCGTGTGTATGTGTGTGTGTATATTGTATATATGTGTATGTGTGTGTGTGTGTGTGCTTGGTGATAGGCAGTAGACAATGGTGCAATACTCTGCCTGATATTACAGTGACTCTCGTTAGGCCTAATAGGAGGACGTTTATTAGGGCACTGTGAGGAACTGTACTAGTTTTGTACGAAGCTCAAGAATATGTTGTGCTGAAAGTGTACTCATCCATTATCTACCATCGTAACACAGTCTAACACTTCCATAGCAGCATTTCTTTTGTGCCTGGATTATTGCTATGTGAACTTTTATTCCCCCAAAACTTTATTTTACTTTGTCATTGGAAATAGCGATATATAAATAGCCGAATATTGATGACAGATAACACTGGAAAATAAAAGAAAAAATAGTGTACATGCACTCGATTTTCATCCAGATGGAAAAAAAAAAAAGCTAGCTATTCCTGTCACATTTATTTACCATGACCAGTTGTTATTTGTTTTGTATGTTTAGGACTTTACGAGTGACGTATTCTTATTTATAACTCGTTATGATGGAAGTGGACCATCCTAGAAATTTTCCTTTTGTTTTACCAAGGTCACAAAGTCATATATGCATTACTTCTCCAGGGTATAATGAAACTGTTGTAAGATAATTTTATAAATGTATGTATAAGTACTAGCTGGTTGGAGCACTGTTTGCTTTATGTATAAATTACCAGCAAGTGTAATAAACAAGACCATGTAATGTTTCTAAACCCTATTGTGTAGTCTTGATATTAAAACTATGATGCATCTAATTTTTAAAGTTCTGAAAATTGAATTCCACCCACCCCCATAATTTCAGGATGTTAATTTGCTTTCTCCCATTATCTTTAAATTAATGAAAACCGTAATTTTTCAAGCATTCTCTATTTGCACGTGGTTGGTGAAATTTGGAATTGCATATACGACTGATTCATAAATGTATGATTTGGGGGAAAAAAATCGCCTCTGGTGTCTCTTTTTATTCATAAAATGTGTAGTATGTGATGTACGTAGCTGTAATACAAAAAAAGAAGTTTATTAATTTTTCCTTTTTTATGATGGAAGTGTTTAATTCAAGTCTATAAATTACATATGCCCAGATAACCATTACATATGCCCAGATAAGCACAAACAAAATTTCCGTCGACGAATTAATTATTTTTGTTTATTTTTCACGGCCATTTTACATCTAGAATTATGGCTAAGTTAAATTATAAACAGAAAAATAATTTATCTGTATTTTTATTCGTGTTTGAATCAGTCCTTTTTTAGGCCTAGTTGTCAATGCTGACAGACGTTTTAGGCTTACCGAATATTCGAAGGGGGGCATGGAGTCAGATCAGACATATTTTATCAATTTTACCTTATATATATCACAGTTTTTATAAATATTGTGTTATATTATTTTATATTTATGAGGTTGGGAGATTCACGCTACAGATGACTTGCCATCGGTGTGTAGAGCTATCCGATGAGTTGCCGACAGGTGTTCGCAGCTGGCTTTCACTGAAAACTTTTTGGAAAAAGCTTTTGGTTGCTACAGTTTGTTAATCGTAAATGTACCTTGGTATAGAAACTTATTGACTGCACTTTGCAGTTAGATTTAAATACAGGAGTTGGAAAAAAAAAAAGTCGTTACTATTCTTTTGGACGTTGGGTGGGGGGGGGGGGTTATAAAACCTTTTGACGTTTTCTGCTGTTTACAGATTCGACATCACTCACGAATTTCATAGTAACATTGCTTGGATAATGGAAAGTAAAATTAGTGGTTACTACTAAAGATTTAAATTGTTGAATTCCATATCGTGGCTAAATTTGGACCGTCGGTTCAACAGTGCAGTCCAATAGATTTGATTCCATCATTAGTTTAAGTAATGGAACTATTTGTAGTTTCTGTTTCTTTAGAATATTTGAAAACAATGGCGGGTTGCTATGAGAGAGACCACTATATGCTCTGCGTGGCTTACAATTATTGAGGAAATGGAAAATTGCCTGATTGTCTTCTGTCTCGATTAAGCCTATTTCATCCTAGTGTCAGTGAACACGAGTTATAAAAACGTTTGACGTTTCCTGCTATTTATAGGTTCTGCATTACTCACGAATTTGATAGTGGATATTGATTGGAAAGTAAAATTAGTGATTACTACTAACGATTTTAATTGTTGGATTCCATATCGTGGCTAAATTTGGACCGTCGGTGCAAAAGTGCAGTCCAATAGACTTGATTCCATCATTAGTTTAAGTAATGGAACTTTTTGTAGTTTCTATTTCTTTAGAATATTTGAAAACAGTGGCAGGTTGCTATGAGAGAGAGATCACTATATGCCGTGGCTTACAATTATTGAGGAAATTGCCTGATAGTCTTGTGGCTAGGTTAAGCCTATTTCTGAATACGGTGCAGTTTCTTGTATTCTGTTTATTTTGTGAACTCCTCTGACCGTTTGGTCGTCCCGGAGTATAAACAGAAAATTTATTTATTTCACACGAGTTATAAAAACTTTTGATGTTTCCTGCTGTTTTATAGGTTTGGCATTACTAACGAATTTGATAGTGGATATTGGAAAGTAAAATTAGTGGTTACTACTAACGATTTTAATTGTTGAATTCCATATCGTGGCTAAATTTGGATCGTCGGTGCAAAAGTGCAGTCAAATAGATTGATTCCATCATTAGTTTAAGTAATTAAAATTCTGTTTCTTTAGAATATTTGAAAACAGTGGCAGGTTGCTATGAGAGAGACCACTATATGCCCTCCGTGGCTTACAATTATTGAGGAAATGAGAAATTGCCTGATAGTTTTTGGCTCGGTTAAGCGTATTTCATCTTAGTGTCAGTGAACACGAGTTATAAAAACTTTTGACCTTTCCTGCTGTTTACAGGTTCGGCATTACTCACGAATTTGATATTGGATATTGGAAAGTAAAATTAGTGGTTACTACTAACGATTTAAATTGTTGAATTCCATATCGTGGTTAAATTTGGACCGTCGGTGCAAAAGTGCAGTCCAATAGACTTAATTCCATCATAAGTAATGGAACTTTTTGTAGTTTCTATTTTTTTAGGATATTTGAAAATAGTGGCAGGTTGCTATGAGAGAGATCACTATATGCCGTGGCTTACAATTATTGAGGAAATGAGAAATTACCGGATAGTCTTGTGGCTAGGTTAAGCCTATTTCTGAATACGGTGCTGTTTCTTGTATTCTGTATATCTTGTGAACTTGTGTGTTTGGTCGTCCCGGAGTACAAACAGAAATTTTATTTATTTATTTATTTCACCCATTTATTTCACACAAGTTATAAAAACTTTTGATGTTTTCTGCTGTTTATAGGTTTGGCATTACTAACGAATTTGATAGTGGATATTGGAAAGTAAAATTAGTGGTTACTACTACCGATTTTAATTGTTGAATTCCATATCGTGGCTAAATTTGGACCGTCGGTGTAAAACCACAGTCCAATAGACTTGATTCCATCATTAGTTTAAGTAATGGAACTTTTTGTGGTTTCTATTTCTTTAGGATATTTGAAAACAGTGGCAGGTTGCTATGAGAGAGACCACTATATGCCCTCCGTGGCTTACAATTATTGAGGAAATGGGAAATTACATGATAGGCTTGTGGTTCGGTTAAGCCTATTTCACACTAGAGTCAGTGAACACGAGTTATAAAAACTTTTGACGTTTCCTGCTGTTTATAGGTTCGGCATTACTCACGAATTTGATAGTAACATTGCTTGGATATTGGAAAGTAAAATTAGTGGGTACTACTAATAATTTAAATTGTTGAATTCCATATATTGGCTAAATTTGAATAATAGATTTGATTCCATCATTAGTTTAAATAATAGAGCTTTTTGTAGTTTCTGTTTCTTTAGAATATTTGAGAACAGTGGCAGGTTGCTATGAGATAGACCGCCCTGTGCCCTCCGAGTCTTATAAATTATTGAGGAAATGGGAAATTGCCTGATTGGCTGGGTTAAGCCTATTTACACTGTGTCAGTGAACGCGAGTTGCACTAAATACTCGCTAACAGTTTGCTATTGTAGTGTAATATAACATCGAAAACAATGAAGTTATAGATGAAACGAATAAAATCGTGTTTGAATTTGAATTATTACAATTACAGTGGTCGGCAAAAAAAATTTCGCTGTTAAAATTTAGGGTGATTCTTGTAGATTTGACGTTGCTGAATTCAAATATGGCAACCAAATTGCTGTTACATCCACCAATTTTAAGGGAGAAGGATTAAAGTCTGGTTGGCAGATTGCTTACAATTTATTGAGGATATGGGAAATTGCTTGATTGGCTCGGTTAAGCCTATTTACACTGGTATCAGTGAACACGAGTTGCACTAAATACACGTTAAATTTTTTTTTTTTTTTCTCTGTTCTGGAATAGTATAACATCGAAAGCAATGAAGTTGTAGATGAAATGAGTAAAAGCGTGTTTGAATTATTACAATTACACTGGTCGGCAAAAAAACATTTTTTTTTTTCGCTTTATGTTAAAATTCTGTGTGATTCTTGTAGATTTTACGTTGGTGAATTCAAATATGGCAACCATATTGCTGTAACCTCACCAATTTTAAAGGAGAAGGGATTAAAGTAAAAAAAAAAATTCTAATAAAAATTATTACATTTATTTTAAGAAATTTTTTTACATACAGTACTCGTAAGTTAAATATTGAACAATGGGTCTATTAACCTTATTCTATTTACAATTTTTTTCTGATAATGAAACACTTATTTTATCATTTTTTTGCCTTTTATGATCGTCCATTGGTGTCTCCCATACGCGATTCCAACAGTAGTCTGCCAAAATATTTCTACTCCATTTTCCCTGTTATCTTTTTCCCATTTGAGAAATATCTTGCTGAAACCTTTCACCGTGTTCATCGGAGACCTCTCGTAAGTTTTCAAGAGAAAGTGTAAATGGGACTGTAGGAAGTAAAGCTTTAACGACAGGTCTTGGTTCATTAAACAACAATATTTGAAAACTGAGGGTGATGAGAACTTTTTAAGCATATATCTGATTTTTTGAACATATTTTTACGAGAATCTGTCGAAATTATTTCAGGGAGGAAATCGATGCCGACTAAGACTTACAATTATTGAGTAAATGGGAAATTGCCTGATGTGTTTGTGGCTCGGTTAAGCCTATTTACACTAGTGTCAGTGAACACAATTGCACTAAATACACGGTAACAGGATTTTTTTTTTTTCCTGTTCTAATGTAATATAACATCGAAAACAATGAAGTTGTAGATGAAACGAATAAAACCTTGTTTGAGTTACGTGAATTATTAAAATTATTGAGGAAATGGGAAATTGCCTGAGCCTCATGGCTTGGTTAAGCCTATTTACACTAGTGTCAGTGAACACGAATGGCACTAAATACACTCTAACATTTTTTTTTTTCCTGTTCTAGTGAATATAACATCGAAAACAATGAAGTTGTAGATGAAACGAATAAAGGTCTGTTTGAATTACTTGAATTATTACAATTATTAGGCTTACAATTATTGAGTAAATGGGAAATTTCCTGATGTCTTATGGCTCGGTTAAGCCTATTTACACTAGTGTCACTGAACAGGAGTTGCACTAAATAGACGCCAACATTCCCTCCCCCCCGTTCTAGTGTAATATAACATTGAGTTACTTAAATTATTACAATTATTAGTCTTACAATTATTGAGGAAGTGGGAAATTGCCTAGTGTATTTTGCTTTGGCTAAGCCTATTTGCACTAGTGTCGGTGAACACGAGTTGCGTTCGATGCAAGCTAATAATTTTTTTTTTTTTTTCCTGGTTTTGCTGTTCTAGTGTAATAGAACATCGGAAACAAAGAATTTGTAAATAAAACGAATAAAAGTCTGTTTGGGTTGAATTATTCCTTACTCTTTTTTTCGTATATATTTCTGGTACGAAAGTTGCATTTTGATATATCGAACTGAAAAATTTAAATACGCAGAATTTATTTTTATTGATGGTTGAGTTTTTTTAAAAAATTCTTTAAAAGTAAAGCAATTTCAAAGAAATTGCTTTACTTTTAATTTGCATTTATAGTGAAAGTAAAATGTGATTTATTTTAATCGCATCTCTTTCAGTAATTGTTTTTTCGTGCAGTTCATTAAGAAATGCCTGATTTCTCTCTCTCTCTCTCTCTCTCTCTCTCTCTCTCTCTCTCTCTCTCTCTCTCTCTCTCTCTCTCTCTCTCTCTCTGTATATGCTTGTATTTCTCTTCTTAGTAATTAATTGTAACTGAAGCTTTCAGCATTCTGCTTTTCAATGATACACCTCATTTTATGTGGTGATCTATATGTATTTATGTTGACGCTGCTTTCTTACATTATTCAACTAGAAATATTCGTTACTGATTGTGTGCTTTTGTGCCCATATGGTTTTACTACAGTTAAGATCACAACCTGCGTATTCTCCCTACGCTGTGTGGGTCCCGTGCGAGAATACCGAGGAACTGCACGGGACCCACACGGTAGGGGGTTCAAATTAAGGATGAGCAAATAAATAAACAGTAATATTATTATGACAGTTTGTCAGATAAAACCTGACTTTTCGTGACTTATTGAGTTAAAATTACATTAAAGTAAAAAAAGCAAAACATAAATATATATGTATATGCATATTTATTTTTTTATCACCGAGTGTTTATTATATATATATATATATATATATATATATATCACTGAGTATAGTGTATGTATATTGTTTTTTGGACTGAATGCATATTTTTTATTTTTGAGCACTGAGTGTATATACACTCAGTGATTAAAATTAATTTTGATTACTTTGATAAAAATCAAAATTTAGGTCATAATTCAGTGATCACTGAGTGTATATACACTACACTCAGTGATCACTTACAGATGACCACCATATCTGTAATGGACTATGCCGTACGCCAGAGTAGTGGTAATGTGCATCTGGTCATGTAAGGCAAAGTGATGAAACGTAGTGAAGATATCATGGAGTTTCAAAAGGGTATGATTATGGGAGCACGAACATCGGGTGCTTCCATATCGCAGACGGCATATCTTGTTGGCCGCTCACGGCCCACTGTGGAGTACAAAAATGGTGTTGAACTGGTCAAACCACATCTCGCCGTCAGAACTGTTAAAGATTACGCAAGGTGGATGTTCTTGGTAAGCGAAAGGTGCAGCGCGTTGTACCTTTCGCTTACCAAGAACATCCACCTGCAGCACGTTGTACAGGTTCAATGGCAGGTCTTTGTGCGACAGTTGACATCGCAATACAGTTTGGGAATGCAAAAACAATAACCCAAATGACGATGCTCCGTATACTGACATGTGTGGTGTTCCACAACGGACGACTCAAGAGACACCTTCTCCTCACCGCTGATCATAGTCAACGGTGCTAAGGTAAGGTGTATTTAGTGTCAGACGGCACCAGGGGTTTCCCCCATCTCCGCGTAGTTTTCATTGTGGGTGTACCAGTTCACTGGAAATGCCAGAGATTTAAAAGTGTATGGACATTGCATATGTGTAGTGCCGTGTACCGTTGTTCATCTGGTCGTTTAGCCGCTGGACCCCTGCTGAGGCCCAACGTTGCCCCACCTTAGCCCCGTGGAGGCAGACCAGGAACCCAGTAGACTTAAGTTACTCTGGCAGGTCCTGCCACCTAATTTCCTGAGATTTCAGTGGCTAGGACCTAAAATAAAAATAAAATAAAATAAATAAATAAATAAAGAAATAAAATAATAATAAAAATATAAAGAAATAAAATAATAATAAAAATATAAATAAATAAAGAAATAAAATAATAATAAAAATATAAAGAAATAAAATAATAATAAAAATATAAATAAATAAAGAAATAAAATAATAATAAAAATATAAATAAATAAAATGATAATAAGAAAAAAAAATATTGTATTTATATTGCATGCATACAAGCACATATATGCACACACAACGTGCATACATGTGCCAACGTTAATCGTGGGGTTGACGTCACTTGAGTTGGGTGCATATATGCACCCAACTCAAGTACAAGTACATATATACACACATGTACATATGTACACACAACGTGCATACACATACAAACGTCAATCGTGGGGTTGACGTCGCTTGAGTTGGGCCAGAACGTGGGTGAAGATATTTTGGATGTATTTAAATTTAGGTGTGTGGGACTTCGCTAGCGTGAAGATAGAGAGGGAGGGGGAAGGCTGAAGACTGGGGGGAGAAAGACAGAAATATGGAGCCAATAGGGAAGACAGCCCCAAGTTTCAGTGTGGCATGCCCATGCCCCACCAGAGTGGAAATGAGGGGGGGGCGACGAGAGAATCGTCTCCCCGGGGGAGTAGGGTTTAAAGATGAAGGGGGCTAGGGTGCCCTCTTCAGGCTGCCGTGAGGCTTTGGGAGCTAGGCTGCAGTTTGTTGTTTGTTGTCTCTATTCTTGTCCACTTGATTCAGATTGGGACACTCATGAGGCAATCCCTGTCCCCCCCTTTTTTTTTTTTTTTTTCTCCGTTGATTCTCTTTTCTTCTTCTTTTTTCCTTCTTTTCTTTATTCCTTTCTTTTCCATTCATTTTCTTTTCTTCCACAGTTTTCTTTTCCAGGAATTGTCTCTGGTGCTGCGTCAACGGTGCTGTGGTGTCAACAACAGGCTGGTTGGACACTGGAGGACTGGAAACGAGTCTGCTAGTCGGATGAGTCCAAATACCTGGCACAAAACGCCGACGGATGCCTTTCTGTGTGGCACAAGCAACGCGAGTCCATGAACCGATTGTGCATGATGCTCATCGTCCAGACAAGTGGCGGTGGTTGCTTAATATGAGGCATGTTTTGATGACAAGAACTAGGACCACTGGTGCGTATAGTCCAACGTTTCACTGGTGAGGCTTACCGGAAGCTCTCAGGAGACCATGTGCACCTTGCTATGTTTCAATTTTTTTCCCGGACAGAAAGGGGATCTTCCAAGACAACAATGTGCTTTGTCATTATGAACGAGTGGTTCGAAGAACACAGTGAAGCTATTACCCACTGGACTGGCCTCCAAATTCGTCTGACTGCAATTCATTTGAACTCCTGTGGGATGGTTTGAACAGTAAGTACAGCGCTTGTACACGCAGTCGTCATCTGTTCTGACACTGTGGAAAGCCTTGCAGGTAGTATGGCTACATATCCCTACGGACGTCTTCAGCCATCTATTGGAGTTAGTGCCTAGGTGAATAATGGCTATTATCTGTGCGAACAGTGATCTTACACGATATTGGGTAGGTGGTCATAATTCAGTGATCACTCAGCGTGTGTGTGTGTGTGTGTGTGTGTGTATATATATATATATACAGGGTGATTCAAAAAGAATTGAACACTTTCAAATATTGGTTCTGCGATGAACTAGTCTACAGGATGTGTGCCGTGTGATACGAGGTGCGCATATTGAGCATTTGTAAGATTATAGAAATAACTGATAGTTCCTTTACATATTGGTTTTGACTACGTGTTCATATGTAACCTAGTTACTGAGTAATAAATTTTTGAAAGCGTTCAATTCTTTTTTTTAATCACCTTATATATTATTTATCTGATTAGAACGACGTAAATAATTTGACTAAGGGATCAATTTTTATGCAGAATAGTAAAATCTCCTCACAACTACCTTCGTGGGGATGCGTGAATCATTCGTTACACTAAAATTTCCTTCTACTGAATATCACTGAAAATTATTTCGAAACATTCAATATTTGTGTAAATAAATTTCGCTGCACTTTTCTAATATAAATAATAATTTCCAATTTATTTACTTATTGATTTTAAAATCACTAATTAATATATATAAAGATGATGTCTAGTGAATTCTTTTGTTACTTATTTTAAAACTTCCATTTTTCTTTCAACAATAATGTTCTTTTTTAGACAAAATATGAACAGTATTTTTGTCGACATGGACTAGAAAGGAATTGTGATTTTAAAATTTAAAGTAAAATAAAGTCCACCTATACCGAAAAAGAATAGTTCTTTTCTTTTTCATACTGAAAAAGAATAGTATGGAAAGAAGGAAAACACTACAGAGAGAGAGAGAGAGAGAGAGAGAGAGAGAGAGAGAGAGAGAGAGAGAGAGAGAGAGAGAGAGAGAGAGATGAAGCCGTTTGGAGGCCAAATCCTTTTTTGTTTTTCCTAGATATTTTCATTTATGATTCATGATTACAGAAGCAGTGTTCATAGTTTCTGTGGAGAGAGATCCAGGACCGCCAATTTTTGTGATGAATCACATCACGTCCATCATTAAACTTTCTACACCACATGCGTTTGATACACTTCAGTTGATGTATACGTCTCAAGAAAACATCAGTTGAAGCGTATGCAATGGCAGAAGAGGTATATGGTGATGTAGTCTTCCAAACAGAGCAACAAATCTCTGTTTGGAAGTCTACAACATCGCCAACACCGAAAAAAAGCAAAAGTTGTGGCTTATGCAGGAAAGGTTATCGTGATCTCTTCTTTTTTTTCTGGACATTCAAGGAATCGTTTACCAACTTGTTGTGCCACGTCATGCATCTGTTATGGTACTTTAGTACAGAACTGTATTGCACACTTAGCGGATCGCAAACGACCACAACTGCATGCGGGTGGGTGGATGCTTCCTATAACAGTGCGAGACCTCACTACCCATACTGTCATCGTCTACTTAGCCAGCATTAACGTCAGATGTGTTCCTCATCCGTCCTACAGCCCTGACCTTCTACTCTGCGGTTTTATTTTTATTATTTTTTTAATTTCCAAATTTAAAGAAAGAGCTGCGAGGAAAACATTTCCGCTCGTCAGAAGAAGTTGTAAAGACATCGTTGGCGATTCTCAAACGCATGTCAAAAATGGCTTCCACCATGTTTTTTGAAGAATGGCAGAAATATTGGAGTAAGTGTATTTCATCAAATGGGGAATACTTTGAAAAGGACCATCAAAATATAGATGATTAATAAAGGTATGTTCTGAAAAAAAAAATAAATAATAAATAAATAAAATAACGATCGTTCTTTTTTGAACAGCCCCATAGTTTTTCATTTTTGGAACCCCTACAGCTGAAAAGAGACATACCGTTTCTCTAGGCGTTTTTTATTTTATTTAAAAATTTTTTTTAAACCTCACATTATTTCTTTTCGGCATAGGAGGACTTTATTTTGCTACTTTAAAAAAAAAATTTAAGCCAGTTTCCATTTTTATTATGATTATATATATATAATATTGATAAAAAAATAATAGGATATAATGACATTACTGAACGTCTAAGCAAGCGAGAAAAAGTATTAAATTATTATATATATATATATATATATATCCCCAGGTAGAAAATATTAATTGTAAAATCGATTAAAATTGATTTCTTCTTATATGAAATTTCGAATAGTACCGTTTCTTTGAATCCTTAAAATCTTGGTTTCATGGGTCGCTTTGTCTTTTAATGTATTTTAAAACTTAAAGAAAATAATATCTTGTGAACGTTAGCCGTGAAGCGAAGATAAAATTTCTGTAACTGTGTTATTCAAATATAGAAATCTCTAACATTGAATACTTTAATGATTGATATTATGCTTACGACATTTGCAATATTTTTGATTTATGCTCAAACTGAAAGAGGAACTGTGATGTATATGTAGGCAGATTTAACAACAACGCAGTCGTATTGAAGAATTATCAGACTGCACTGAATCAGGGACTCTTAGTTCCACGTTTATAAGCAAGACTATAGTTCATTGGAACTGGAGTAATTAATAATATAAAAGGAATTACTTTGTTGGGTAATCTTTCCCAAAATAGACAACGCTTTCAATCGCTTTGGAATTCGTTATCAAGTCTGGGAGAGTTGGAACTCGTCTTGTTCACCAACGGATTGAGATTTGTTTGGAGACAAGGTTCAATAAATTATAAATTTGCTTGTAAACGTAGACTTGATCACTTAAGTTTTAAGTCCCACGTAATGCCAAGATTTAAAGGATTATTGCTTTTATTAATTGTTGATATTTTAGAAAATTAGAACCTATATTACTCCAAAAAAGTATGAGGGAAGGTGTTTTCTGGTTCTTTTTCAACTCTTTGGATAAATTCGTTCCCTACCGTCCATCCAGGGCTGCTCTTACCAAGAAAGGCTTCAGTTCTGAAAATTGCAGCGTCTGGAGATTAGACACCTGCGAGGTAATCTGATTGTCTTTAAGGCTTTCAATGGTTTGAGCAAGCTCAATGCTGATGGGATTTTTCTTCTTGCTCAGATTACGCTGTGGAAGTTGACAGCTTAAATAAATTCAAGGCAGAACTGAACAAACTTTTGGAGGGAATGGATAGGTGAAATGGTAAGTGTTTTTTTTTTTTTTTTTTTTGGCTTATGCTATGTAAGCTTGCTGTCTTGCATCATATGCCACTGCTAATGCTAATGCCAATCGTGAATTAATAACCAAGAATTGGATCCTGTGCTGTAACAAAAATTATCTGGATAAAGCGATAAATTGATTCTGGTGTTGGCCTTTATTCTGTTGACCACTGCAACCTGTGCCGTAACCGTTTTACTTCTTGGCTCGTGATTTCATATAAACTTGTGTTCGATTATTAGGTTTTTTTATTCTCTTGAATGCGTAACTGGTGTTTTCTTTAAAAGTTTTGATCTTATAACAGTTGTTTGTCTCTTTTGGTGTATAAATTGTATATATTTATTTATTGCTATTTTTCTTAATTTCTTCTCAGATCAGTTGATATATACTTTCTAATGCAAGTCATCCAGGGCAGGTCGATACATATGTTAATGCAACCTGTATTTTACACAAATGCTGAAATGGATCATTAAACTGATATTAATTCGATATAAACTGATATAATTCGATTTGGAATTCAAGTGATGCTTCTAATATAACTAATAAATTTTAATTACTTAGCATTTTAAAATAAAAGGATGTTAACAGAAGTGTGACAAAAAAAGTGGTAAAGATGGATGGTGTCAGGTAAAGCGGATGTATCGGTACCATGATTACACTTCAAGAAGGGGAGGGGAAATAGTCGCTGAGGAGGGGAAATAGTCGATCCTCCCTCGGAAACTTATACTGGTATCTTCTCAGATTGTTTTTGTCAAGAGTTAATATTAGATTTTACTGATGTGTGCTGAATTTTTTTTCTTTTCACATGGTCAACTGATCTCTGTTGGTTGACAGAGCAAAGTGATTAATTTTTATCTTCTTCAGTGGCCCTAGGAGATTTCAAAACTTAATATTTCGGACGTGTGATAGCTACTTTGTCCAAAAATGATAGTAGAGGTCCACAAGTACCACACTGTTTCTTTTTAGATGGTTTGTACGTTTCTTTTTTGGGAAATAAAATTGCCTGCGTATTTAGTGCAGAATTGGATCAAGTTCCTCCAAATGTCTTTTTTAAACTTGAAGATATTATTTTTATTGCTTTCAGTTCTTGATATAAACGGGAAAATATTGGAAATCTTGCTGTTTCATTTTCCCAATTTTAATACTTTTAAGGATCTCCTCATTTTCTCTAGAATTTTGCTCTTAATTGTCAATAAATCCCAACACAACAACCCTATTTTCTCATATAGCATCATATATTTGGTTGACCGCTATTGCTTAGTATTGCGCGCATGTTCGAGACGTAGAAACTGAGAAATGGACTACTCCGTTAACTGTGCTTTGCAGATGATTATTATTATTTCTCCCTGATGGTGGTAAAGTTTTCCATCCTGTGACGGTTACCAGTACCAAGTGCACAGAGTAATTGTTATGTCCGGCTATTACTGTTGGTCGAGGAACTCTCTGACTATTCTACAGGTGTTCAGGTTTGCCACTCTGGAGTTCCTTGTGGGTGTTCTCAGGGAGGCCTATTGTTGCTGGACTCTTGTAGGGCATTTGGCACCATGCTGGTGGTTGACACGGTGAACGGGGTGGTTGTTATTTTAGGTCTATGTACTTCCTGATCTTTTCCGTGCAGGTTTTCTGGAGGATGCTGGTGTTGGGCACCACTGTGTCGATCAGGTAGGTAGCCTTTTCCTTCTTGTCAACGAGGGTTAGGTCCGGTGTATTGTGCGGGGTCGTGTTGTCCGTTTTTATGGGGCTGTCCCAGTACAGCTTGTGGTTTGGGATCTCTAGTACAGCCTGAGGTTCGTACTTGTAATGCGGTACACTTTCTTTAATCAACTGGTATTTCCTTGCTAGCATCTGATGCATTATCGTTGCGATCTGGTCGTATCTATGAGTATGCTCCGTCTGGGTGGTCACCCTGCATCCTGTGGTGATGTGTTGATCTCGTCTGAAGGCAGGTGGCATCGTCGACATATGTAGTCTGTCACTCCGGGTTCCTTGGCAATTTTTTCTATAATTATTAGATTTTTTTTTTTCTTGACGTATTTTCTTAGTTCCTGGTGTTGATTACCTGGTTTTGGAATTTAAGCATGACTCCTTGGAAGGCATCTTATCTACGTGGTCTTGATGGAGGTCATTGTAGTGTCGCCATGGAGTGTCTTTTTTTTCCCATCTTTCTATCTTCGTTTCTTCCTTCTGGGCGGGAGGGGTCTTTCCACTGAGGTTGAGTGGGGTATGCCACGTGTTTATCTTCCTTATGGCCTTGTAGAGTGGCGCTGTGTTTTTCTGGAAGTAATCCTTCTGATTTGCTATTGCTTTCTTCTGTTGGGGTGTCGATGTGGTCTATCAAGCCCCTTCCTTCATCTCTCCGCTCTATGGTCAGTCTCTCCACGGCGACATCGGGTAGTATTGGTGTCTCTTGGTTATCATTGTCCTTGTCTTTTTCATGATATCATCCTGCCCGGTGTTAGTTCAGTCTATTATCCTGAAGGAGTATTTTATCATCATTATTATTATTAGGCTTGTTTATATTAAGAATTTTGTGAGATTTGGGAAATTTCACCATGCCTACAGTCAGAATATAACTGTTTTAATGAACAGAATTGAAAACCTGGCAAGCTGCACGAGTATAATGAAATTATACTGTTAATACACAAAATAGAGAAACACATGGTAAAATATTTTTCCTAGTCAAAAACTAAACTACAACAAAAAAGGGTATTTTTTGCACGACCCTAAACTGTTTCAGTTATTTTGGAATTAATAAAATGAATTATTTGCAGAATTCTGATTATATTTCGTACATCATGTGTTCACTGAATCTCAATTCATGGTATCTTCCTAGGAATAGTTTTCCAGGCCTGCTATACAAATATTCTGGATGATCAGGTTGTGCCTTTTGTTGGACATTTGGGGAGGGGACACTGAAGATTTCGATTCCCCTGTATTTCAGGATGAAACTGTCCGGTTAAAACAGTACAAGCCCTGTCTTGTTCACAAGGCTTTTACTGTTTTAAATTGGTAACATGGACACGAGCGTATAGTAGGGTATTTAAATTAGCCAGCCAAGTCACCAGTTTTAATTTCAATGGAGAACGTATGGGGACTGTCTTGAAAAGAAAGTGAAAATACAACAGCAGCCATAAAATCCGAATCAATTTGGCTAATATGAATACTATTTAAGAGGTATAGTTGAATCCCTACCAACAAGAATTCATGAGGTGATCCGTGCTGAAAGAGGGATTACACATTATTAAATGAAAAAAATTCATAGGTGGCTAATGTTTTTGTCCGGTCTGTACCTCTTTTTGAGAAGTAATGGTTAATTCCAAAGGTCATATTACATGCAGATGGTAGTACAAATTAAAAGTCGGGATATAAAATGAATGTAAACGTAGTGCAATATGGCCTTTGGTTGCTGATTCCTATCGAGTTCCCGTCGAATCTAGTTCGAGCGCCCCGTCCATGACGGGAGGAATTTTTATGGGCCCTTTCGTAACGTGGCGGAGTTTGTCGTTCTCAGGCGAGGGTAGCATGGTTTTTCGTCCAGCAAACAGAAAATCGACCAAGAACACACGCAATTTACAGACAGTATACACGGAGTGATATGACCTTCGTCGCTGATGCTCCTAAAAGCCTACAACAACAACAACATCCTCCCTCTGTATATCTACTTAGATTGTAACATACCGTTTCCACCGTATGAATTGTTTCTAAGCTCATGTTTACAGGAGAATTCAACAGCGGAAGCTTTTCAAGGAAGGTGAGAACCGACAATATTTGACCTGGAATGACAACCGGTCACTCGCTAAAGATAAATCCTAATTTACCTTACAACGTACTTTTAATATTATAAGCAGTGTTTTCCAGGCTGTGGTTAATGATCCAAACTGGTGTATCGCGGGTAAATTCCATTAAACTCAAATTTTGAATAATTTCAGTGCGTGTGCAATACCGAACCAGTTCGTGGTGACTTGCTTTGTAATATCGATGCATTTTGAAGCAAACTTATTTTGCTCTTTGTTGTATTTGATAGTATAAAAGAGAGCTACAGTGCTCAATAGCTCTTTATTGTATACACAACTGAGGATTTTTCCCATGTACATTTATTCTGTACAAATAATAATTAAAAAGTAATAATAGACATAGTTGAACAAAATTATCTCAAGTGCCATTCTCCGAAATATAATAGTTTTCAAGCAATTATTTTTATTTTATTTTATTACAACGTTATTCGCGAAAACTAAAGCTTCTGATCTGAATGCTATTTTTTATTCAAAAGCACAGATATCTTTATATCTTTATTATGGTTTTGTGGCAGTAAACAAAAAGCTGTTGACACGTATTATCCACTGTCTATTGCTGCCTTATAAATAACCGCGAAAGAAAAAGTAAAATGCAGCATAGATATGTTCCGTCATTGATTAAGAGCTGAATATTGGTGTTACTTGAAAATTGACACATGTCAGCAATTTACAGGTCGGCTTGTCCACCAAGACCAAATACTTATTGAAAGATTGAAAGCTGGATTTAATGGGGAGCAGCGGAACAGTTGCGGGCGAGCCCCCATCTCAGGTGCCCCAGCGAAATAAAAATGTTCAGTCAAATAAATACGTATTTCCCCGGACAATAAGACGTACTTTTTTTTTTTTTTTTTTAATAGAAGTTTTTCCCGAAATCTCCTGCAATTCGGGCCATAATAGTGTTCGGGAAATGTGCAGTGATGTTTTTATCTTTAAATGGTTCTTGTTTATACTCCGGCATGACCACCAGGTCAGAGGAGTTTACAATAAATCAATCAATACAAATGTTAATCGTATTTAGCAGTCACGGGCTTGAACCTCGGTCCACTCAGAGTTCATGTGCTACTGCACTCGCGTTCCTGACCACTCGCCTACGTCAGACCTTAGCTGTGGCTAGAGAAAGTATGGTCAAAACGATCAGAGTTAAATGTCCCAGATGCCCTGGGAAATCTAACTCTTTCAATATGGGACAAGTTCCGATGAACATTTTGGAGGCAACAAAAAGGATGATTGTTGAATTAAACACGGAATCAACTGTCGTTCCATAAGTCGTTAGCCAACTGCAGCCATTCATCATTTCGATAAACAACTGCTTATTTGTTTCACTAACTCCTACGAATTTTTAACCCATAACACTCGCTTGAGAAATTGTTGGTTGCTTCAGTCGTGTTGGCATATCGTGATTTGGTGCCTCCATCCAGTGATCCACACCTCACATGAATGCTTTTTTGAAGAATTTCTTAGATATCCTGCAGTTGGCCAACGCTTCCTGTACCACAGCTAACTCCGTGTCTAATTCAGCAACCGTCTTTCCCCCCCCCCCACCTCTTGTACCGGTCATACGCTCTGAACCGGTCACACGCTAAAATAGCTAGATTTTTCAGGTCATTCGGACTTTCTGACCGTACTTTCTATAGTTACAGTTAAAGATTAAAACGGCATACTTTGGGCCATAAGAATTTGGCAATTTTCAGAAAAAAAACCTGCGTTTTTTGGTTCCGAAAATGCGGTATTTATTTGTTTGAATATTTTTATTTCGCTGAGGCCCTCAAGACGGGGGTGTCGGGGGGGGGATAGGCTCTGCTGCAGTTGTTCAGCTGTTCCCCATTTAATCTAACTTTCCATATGTAACTTGGTCTGGGTGCATAAGCTGACCTGTAATGTTATGTACGCACATACTGGCCAAAAAAATACGAATCTTTGTTTGAGACAGTCACAGACAGAACAAATGCATCTATCAGTAGATGCAAAGAAAACTATAACTTGGGGTAATGATGTTTTGCCTAGATGCGTGCAAAGACGGCGCAGGTTGTTTAACTGCAGTAATATGAATGGGGAAAACGCGTGATCTATCAGACTTTGAAAAAAGGTCTTCTCGTGGCTGCACGTTTGGCAGGAGCCACGATTCAAGAAACGAAAGACATAACTAGTTTCTCAAAAGCATCCACCTGAAAGGGTTTTAATGACTGGAAAGCAAGTAGTTCTTCCACATCTCGAAGGCGTAAATGGGGCAGAAAAACAATACTTCAAGAGCTAAGCCGTCGTACTCTAAGGAGAACTGTATGGAAAAAAATGGGATATCCAGTGTGCAGCAAATAACATCTCAATTCAACCAAGCCCAGAATTGTCCTATTTCAATCCGTGTCATGCGCAGGATATTGAAGGAAGTGGATATTTGCAGTTGTCTGACTATTCGGAAGCCACTTGTTTGAGAGGGGGGGGGGGGAAATAAATAAAATAAAATAATAATAAATAAATAAAAACAGAAAAATCCGTTTGTAGTGGTGCCGAGAACGTCGTGATTGGAGAGTGGAACAATGGAAGAGAGTCATGTGGTCAGACGAATCACGATACGCTTTGTTTTGCACTATAGTAAGAGTGTGGCGAGAACCTCACGAACCGATGGACACTGCTTATCTTGTTAAGACAACCCAAGCGTCTGGAGATGGTATCATGGTATAGGGAATGTTTGGTTGGCACGGACTGGGTCCGTTGATAGCGGTGATAGGTCGGATGTCATCCAGGGACTACCTGAATTTTGTATCAGATCTACCGCGCCCTTCAATGTTATTCACTATTATTCCGAAGGTGATGGCCCCTTTATGGATGACAGTGCAACAGTGCATGGTGCCAGAATCATGCAAGAATGGTTTGGAGAACATGACACGGATTTCTACCATCTTCCCTGGCCCCACATTCATCTGATCTCAATCCTATTGAGAATGTGTGGGATATGCTGGAGAGAGTTATTAGGCAACGAAGTCCTTTTCCTTCGACTTTTTCGCAGCTACGCGATATTTTGCGGGACGAATAGTTACGAGTAGACCAAAACACACAAAAATCTGTGTTGCGCTGCACACTTGCTGTTTTTCGAGAGAAAGGCGGTCCGAATCGATACTGGATAAAAGTTCGTATTTTTTGGCCAGTGTGTGTGTATAAGAAATATTTATTCGCATAATCGGTTCTTAACCAGTTAAGAAAAAGTCCTGAAAATTTTATTTATTTTTGCAGTTATTTACATTGCAGCAATCAACAATGGACATTACTTTTCAGTAGGCCGTGTAGGCTCGTTAGTATAAATGCGTATCAGTCTATTAGCGTAAAATGCTTATTAGTCGATTAGCATAAAATGTGTATCAGACTATTAGCGTAAATCCGTAAAGCGCATGTTGTCTTAATCATATCCGTCCGTTTGAGCTTTCCGTCTGCATGTAATAACTGGACTCCTATTGGATCGATTTCCATAAGATTTTATATTTGGCTCCTTTAGAAAAAAAGGTTGAATCTTCCCAAAGTTTATTGAAATTGGGCCAATAAAAATCCGGAAATTATTATTTATTTCCATCTTCACATAATAACTCCACTTCCAGTACATGGATTTTGATATTTTATATTTATTTCTCTTAGACAGATTTGTCAAACCGCCTCCAATTTAATTCAAATCGGACTAAATAGAAATTTGGCAATTATTATTTCTTTTTCATCTGCATCTAGTAATAACTCAAATCTCGTTGTATGTATTTTCATGAAGTTTTATATTTGACTCTTTTTAGAACGATATTTTTTATACAATATTTTTTTCCCCAAAAATTGAATCTGAAACGTCTGCATATCGTTCAGAAAAAATATATTTTAACATTGATTTTTGGATTTATGGGTCGAAGTTCCAGGAAAAATCTGTGCCAGGGTACTCCTTGCCATAACATCGGCCTTAGCGCACTTTACACATAAGGATGCGTATAAAGTAATGTAATGACCACATTATAGGTGTATGTTTAGAATAGCAATGTTGACACAAACCTTTACAAACTTTTTTGATTTATGATTTATTTTAAAAGATATTGAAAAATGACCTCTGTGTGCTTTTTGGAGGTAGGCTTGTGCAAGACGGCGGAATTTTTTCACACTAACTCAAAAGTTTTTCTTTTTGAATATTATCAGTCATGTGTATGTTTTCGTTCAGTTTGTTCAATGCTCTCAGATTGTTAGCGTACACAGCATCTTTCAGATATCATCAAAAATAAAAATAGGGTAGGGTGAATGCAGTGGTGATTACTTAGGATTTTACTGACAATTCGATTTTCAAAAATTGTTGCAAATAAGCCATAGTTGTAGCAGCTGTATGCGCTGTGGCATCTTGCTGAAACTGTGTTTCTTCGATTTCCTACTGTCAAAGCTTTAGTGAATGTCAATAAAGCAGCAATATATGGCTTTGCTTCAAAGAATGTACGGAAGAAACACTCGCCGAAAGTTCTGATCTTGATCGGGTGCAACAAAGTTTGGTGACAGATGTTTTCTGTAGCCCTATATTCTGGTTATTTGTGTGTATCGCTGCTCTCTTACATCGTGTAGAAAAGTCCTTGGTTCGATTCGAGTTGAGAAGTATTTTCTGTTGGGACGGCAGGAACTTTTATGGCTTTTTCTCCCCGAGTTTGTCAGTGTTGGCTGGGGATTGTGGTGTTTATTCGTGCAGAGCAGGCTTAGAATCTCTTTCACCAAATTCTAAAACAACAAATCCAGGCTGTTGCTGTAACCCGAAAGCTGAAACCAGGCTCCAACAGTATCAATCTTCCATCAGTCCAAAAGCATGTTTCTAAGAAGGTAAACGTTGCCCTCATTGACTCAGCAGCTATTCACAGAACACTTTGGAGCTTGATATCACAACCGACGAGAGAATGAGAAACTTAGGAACAACAAATCAGTCTACACTAGAAAAATGTCTAAATACGGTGCTGTTTCTTGTATTCTCTCTATCATGTGAACTCCTCTGACTGTGTGGTCGTCCCGGAGTATAAACAGAAAATTTTTATCTGCTGAGTGCCACAAGGAGATGTTTTGTCCGGATTGCTCTTTATGGCTGCACTCATACCTCTTATCGATCGCAGATATTTTAGTGTACGCCGATAACATCAAGATACTGACCCCCCCATCCTTCCAGGAGCTGACTCAGCTAAAATTACTTATTCTATAAATAACAGGATCCCTCAGTTGGCTTTCTACTTTGAGCAGGTTTTTTTTTTTTTTTTTATAGCAAAAGTGCTCTCTGGTAGTGGAGGATTCGTGGTAGGGGCATGTGCTTCCCTACCCAGAATCGTTTTTCAGAGAATATTCACTAATCGTTTAAATTCCCTTTAGCTACAAAAAAAAAAAAAAAAATTTTTTTTCATTGTTAACATAGGATTTTATCTATTTTTCCATTGTGACTCAGCTATTTTCAACTGACTACAGTTGGCAATGCTGGTGTGATCGCCATTTTAGTTCGAGGCGTCACGCAGTTTGGTCGTGCATAATGTTTACTTCAAAGTAATTTTGACTTTAGCTGTGTGCCTGTGTCCGCCAGTCATATTATGTTTGAGTGTCATATTTGTTTTGTTCTGTGCATTATTATGTGCCTTGTTTGTGCACAAACAAGGCACAAAATGGTGCCCCTCCTGTCATTTTTTTTTTCTGGATCCGCCACCGCTCTCTAGCCTGTCAAATAAATTTTTATTTCAGTATCACGTTTTATTCAGTGCCCAGGGTATGAAGGTATTTTGTGCATTCTGTAGTTTGTATCAATCCTGCTGAGCTTGGTTGATTTGTAGTGGAATATTCTGAATAAGTATTCGCTTTTTTAAGAGTATTATAGGAAATAAGACAGATTACCATGATGAGGAGTGGTTAAGGTTTCATATCAGCCTTTGGAAGATACGAACAGATTTCTGAATTGCAAAGATTTGGATTATCAAGAGATTCTATTGGAAAAGGATTGTCAAGATTTGGTGATAGAGGTTCTCCAGGACCGTTCAACAGAACTTCTTCTCCATTGTATAGCAGAAGTTGCTCTTCACTTAGAAGTAGTCGACGTTTTCCATTGAGAACTTATGAGAGACGTTCTCCTTTTGATAGACGATCTCCATTAACATTGAAAGGCGTTCTCCAGTCAGAACTTACAGTAGACGTTCACCCATACGAAATTATAACCGACGGTCTCCATTGCGTGGAAGACTTTCGCCATTAGGCGGTAGAGGGTCTCCTGGTGTGTATCGTAGGAGTTTATCACTTGTCCTTTATTAAAGAAGAAGCTTTTTTCCTGTACGTAGTTTTGAAAGAGTCTGGTTGCATAACATTTCGTTCTGATTTTGATGATGAGTTTGGAATTAGAAATGATTCTGTGAGATTTGTTTGATGATTCTCTAGACAAGCGTGAACCTTACAGCGGTCCTTATTCTCGAGATCGTCTAAAGGAAAGTTCACCTGCAGAAAAAGCTAGATTGGAGAAAATGGCAAAGGAATAATTTTAAATTCAGAAGTATTGGTACCTCCAAATTTTAGACGCCATATTGCTGCATGGTGTGACTTTGAAGAAGAAGAGAATGAAACACCTGTGCGATGGCACTTTTCTGATGATCCTTGGGTTAAGCAACAGCCCCTAAAGGGCAAAACACCACCTAAAACTGAACCATTTGTGTCAGAAAACAAAGGTAAAGAATCAAATTCTTTGCCTTCAAACCAAGCAACTGTTCCTGTGGCAAAAAAAAAAAAAAAGAAACAGATATTTCAAAAGATCAGCAACAGTCCCAAAAAGCTAATTAATCTCCCCCCTTTCTTTGTTTCCCCCCTATACATAAACATCTGTAATTTTTCATCTCAAGAAAGTAGCTAATGTGTCATTCTGTCATAAGTTTAACCACTGCATGTTGTGTGTGTTGTATACACAAAAATTTTTTAATGGTTATGCAGATATTATACAGTTGTAGAATTTTTTAAATTCAGTTTGGGCCGTGCCTGAACTCCAATAAATCTGAGATGATATTCTCTTTAAACTTGTCACCAGTCAAAATTCTACTCTCCTTCTGTGGAGCCCAGATTCGCATAGTGAAAAACCATAAAGATCTTGGGGTTATTTTCAACTTACAAACTTAGATTCCATGAACATATTGCGACACTAATAACAAGAGTGCTTAGCCTTAGATGGTTCGCTAGACAAAACCTTCTTTATGCAAATTACTTGAGAACAACGAAGCAATGTATTCAGACTCTAATTTACCCTACGCTGCTGTGTGCAGCAGAAATTTGGTGTCAGCAGCCCCGACAGTAAAGAAAAAAATCTATGCCGAAGAGTAGTAGTGTGCCCTTCGTAAACATCACATTCTTCCACAGATAAGCACAACCCAAATAGAGTTGCCAAGGCTACCAACCACAGTAAACAGCAGAGGCTCGCACCTTTTACCAAACTGCTAACTGGTGTAATTTCATCCCCAAATTTGTGAGATCTCTGTACCCACGCACAATCCTTAAGGTAAACCAAAGTTATGTACTATATACGCAAACTGAGCGACAGATTCACATCCGCGGAGTCACTGCCAATCATTCAAATATTGGAATCAGGTGGAGCGGATATGGATAAATTTGCAATCCAATCCGAATATAGACTGAACCACCGCATAGCAAGCCCCCGCTTTACTTAGTATGTAAATAGCTTGTACATTTGATTACTCGTTGTCGCTGTATGTGTGCGCGCGCGCGCTTATTCTAGTGATGAAGTCTAAAGCTGTTGCCCGCCAAAATGAATGTCCGTGCTTTTCCAGTCCAATTGGAATTTGGTACACGCTGTGATGTAAAAGAACTAATAGTGACCGCAAAATCTGATTTGAATTTAAGATGGAAAATCTCGGATATGTTTTTGAATGTGCACCTTCTGCTGCTCACCATAATTGCACGCTTTGACAGTTGTCTGAACTGGAATTGATTTTTTTTTTTTTTTTTTGGTAGTTGTTGGCGCATGGGCTTCTGTGGCCATAATGCACCCCCCCAAAGGTTTTTTGCAGTACTTTGATCCATGCCCGAGGCGGGATTCGAACCCGCGACCTTTGGGTTGCTAGGCAGGCACTTTACCCACCCGGCTAGCCCGGTCGGCATTAATTTTTGTGTTATAATATAATTATATTTTTATAACTATATTATAACTTTTAATGTAAATATCGAATCATTTGCACTTTAGCTATAAATTACCTTCAACTTTTTTTTTAGAGAATTGCTAAGCTATTTTGTATTACACCTAACTTTCCATTATCCCTATTAATATTAATTAATGGGTTAATTAATAGGGATTAATAGAGATTAATAATCTATAAACCTAACCTATTAATTTTCCTTATTGCTCTCTTGTATGTTGATGTATACGTGTCAAACCTAGCCTTGTAGGCTGTGATGGCTATTTGGCTGAGCCACTGTATCTGGCTGTGTGCAATACAAGATTATTTATTTTGTAGAGATAAAGTTTCCGAATCTATCGACTAATAACACAAATTTGAATGAAATTTTGGTTTTTGCGCCGTTCTTTCCAAGCGATTCTCGAAGATTTTGAAGCAACAGCTACTCGAACCTCTGCAGTGTTTTCCTTAATTATTATTCTTATCTCTTTCTTAGAACTCTTAATGGATTTTTCTCTGTCCTGCGAGGGCACTAGTACTATACGTATGCTTAGTGTGTTTGTTATGTCCGATTACTATTATTGGTCGAGGAACTTTCTGACTGTATTACAAGTGTTCAGGATCGCGGCTTCTTGGAATTCCTTGTAGGTGTTCTCTGCGATGCCTATTGCTGCTAGGTTCTTTTGGAGGCTCTTTGACACCATGCCGGTGTCTGCACGGTGATTAGGATGGTTATTACTTGTTCCATATGCCACATTTCTTTGACCTCCTGTCTTAGGCCTGTGTACCTCCTGATCTTTTCCTCATAGGTTTTCTGAAAGTTGCTGGTGTTGGGCACCGCTATGTCGATCAGGTAGGTAGCCATTTCCATCTTCTCAGTGAGAATTATGTCCAGTCTGTTGTGCGAGATCATCTTGTCCGTTCTTATGGCGCGATCCCAGTACAACTTGTGGGTAACGGGGTGTCTAGTACCTCCTGAGGTTCATACTTGTAATACGGTATACTTTCTTTCTTTAATTATTATAATTATATATGCCAACAGTCATGCTAATTGTCTTGTCAGTTTTTTTTTTTTGTTTTTTGTTTTTTTACGGACTTGCAAACATCACTGGAGTACAAATCTTGGAATATGAAGATACTTCCTTTCGCAGTGTGATGATGCTGATGATGTGAAAATTTCATTGCCCATCACACTACATGACCTCCATCACGACTACATAGATAAAATGGCTTCCAATGCGTGGTTCATGAGCTGGACATTCTTCGTTAAACAGCCAACTGTATTTCAACTTGAAGACAGCTTCAGTGTTTTTTTTTTTCATTACTTGCTTTTTTTTAACCACCTCCCTGTTTTGCTTAAATATTAGCCACTTTTTATATTGCTTTTGTAAATACTCTTTACCTTTTCATTTATTATTTAAATTCATTGATCCCCGTACATGTAAATCCCTGGCCTGTGACCGTGAGTGACGGGTAGATAGCAACATAAACTGTAGTTTGTGCATCTTATTGGTGCAATAAAGATTCTCTCTCTAATAATATCCAGACATAACCAGGCTGTGTAGTAACAGTACCCGTCAGGGGGGGTAACCCCCACCAGGGAGAAATAATAATAATAATAATAATAATAATTATTATTATTCTTATTAATTAAGTTTTCCAGAATATTCCTCATCGCGAACAAAAAGTTTCTTTAAAATTTATCGATCAGTTGGTCACTGAATCGGATAAGGAAATTCGAGGCTTCAGCGCACCTGCCTAATTTCCGGTTCTAAAATAGTTGTAAACGACGGTGGCTTTTTGTGGAATACTGTATCTACTGTGACATATTCAAACACATTAACACACCACTTACGTTACTTTATACATGCCCTCGTGGGTAGCACAGTTGGTAGGAATCGCCGTCCTCCCCACACCGTGTAAAAAATATCCGAATTCAAGTCCCGTCGATGACGTGAGGAGTTTTTATGGGCCTATTTCACAACGTGGTTGAGTTAATCGGTCTCAGGCAAGGGTAGCATTGTTTTCTCTCGGAAACTTCGGTTTTTCATCCAGAAAATAGAAAATCGACCTCAGAACACACAATTTACAGACAATATACACGGACCAATATGCCCTTAGTCGATGACGTGAGGCGTTTTTATGAGCCTTTTTCACAACGTGGCTACGTTAATCGGTCTCAGGCAAGAGTAGCATGGATTCCCTCTCGGAAACTCGGGTTTTTCATCCAGAAAATAGAAAATCGACCTCAGAACACACTCAATATACACGGAGCAATATGGCCTTAGTCGTTTATGCTCCCAAAACTCTACAACAACTTTATACATATAATAATACTAATACCTGTTGATCAAATAATTCGTATTACAAGTACGAACCCCAGGCAGTACTAGAGATCCCAACCCACAAGCTGTACTGGGACCGCTTTCGGGTAGGTATCCTCCGTGGTACGGCCTGAGGTTCATCCTTGTAATACGGTATACTTTATTTGATTAACTGGTATTTCTTCGCTAGCTTCTGATGTATTGTCATGGAGACCTGGCCGTGTCTGTCAGTGTACTCCGTCTGGATGATCACCTTGCATCCCGCGGGAATGTGCTGGATTGTTTCCGGGGCAAGACGACAATGTCGGCATGTGTTGTCTGCCTTCCTCTGGAGCCCTTGGCGATGTATTTTTTGGTGTTGTATGGGGAGCATGAATGTTTGGATGGATTACCTAGTCTTGGATGGAGAGCACGAATGTTTCTGTGTAGAGAAGAGCGTCCCGCTGGCGAGCCGTTTTTATTTATGTATTCTTGATGGAGGTCATTGTAATGCCTGCCATGAAGTGCCTTCTTCACTATCTTTTTGTCATCGTTTCTTCTGTCTGTGTGAGCGAAGCCTCCTTGTTGAGGTTGAGCTGTGCGTGCCGTCTGTCTGTCTTCCTTATGGCCTGGTAGATTGGCGCTTTGCTTTTCTGGAAGTAATTCTTCAGGTGTTTAATCGCTTTATTCTGTTTTTCGATGAGTTTTGTCAGACCTCTTCCTCCATCTTTTCTTACTATGGCCAGTCTCTAGATGGCCACCTTCGGATGGTGTTGGCGGCTGTTCGTCATCAATGACCTGGCCCTTTCTCTTGATCTCCCCCAGCTCGGCGTTAATCCACTGCGATCCCGAAGGAGTATGTCAGTGGTTGATTGTGTGGTGTTTATGGCTTTGCTCTCTCCGTATATCTTTGCTGTTAATATTCTTCTTAGTCTTTGGTGATATTTCTCGGTCAGGCGGTCTATGATCTCCTTATGTTCTAGTTGTTGAACTTATTATTATTAATTTGGCCAGTGCAGCAGCAGCAAAAGCCGATAACTTCCTTACACTATTGGTGTGTAAGTAGTCATCGCCGACGATCGTAGAAATTTATATTTGTTCTTTTGTAGGATGCTATTAGTTCAAATTGCATTTAAATTGAAAGTATTTCACAGAAAATGCAGTGTTAATCGCCCTCGTTGGTAGAATCGCCATCCTTTCCACAACGGGTGGAGAAGACGTAAGTTCGGGTCCCGTCGAGACGTGAGGAATTTTTATGGCCCTTTTTCACATCGTGACTGAGTTAGTCAGTCTCAGGCGAGGGTAATATCGTTTTTTTCCGCCGCCAAATCAGGTTTTTCGTTAAGCAAACATAAAATCGACCACAGAACACACGCAATTTACAGTGGTAAATTGCTTGTGTCATTATGCTTATAATACTGCTGCTGCAACAGGATCTGGTTTAACATTGACAAATGTATGTAAAGTACTACACATGGGAAACAGCAACCCCAGAGCAACGTATCAACTATGTGGTACTATACTGACAGTGGTAGAGAATGAAAGGGACCTGGGGGTGGTTGTGCAGGCAGATATGAAGTTCTCTGAGCAGTGCAGACGGGCTGCAAGAGTAGCTCATGGTGTATTGTCAATGATATATAGGAATTTTTCTAGCAGGGATAAGGAGGTGATTATTCCCTTGTATAAGGCAATGGTCAGGCCACACCTAGAGTACTGTATACAGGCCTGGAGGCCTCATTTCAAGAAGGATGTAGAGCTGCTGGAACGAGTACAGAGAAGGGCAACAAGATTAGTGAATGGAACAAAGGGGTGCTCTTACGAAGAAAGGCTTAAGTTTTGCAAATTACAGTGTCTGGAGACTAGGCACCAGCGAGGTGATCTGATAGAGGTGTATAAAGCAGTGAATGGTTTGAGCATGCTCAATGCTGATGGGATTCTTCCTCTAGCTCAGAATAATCACCTGAGAGGGCATAAATTCAAATTGAGGAAAGACAGATGTAGGATAGACGTGCGGAAATTTGCCTTTAGCCAGCGAGTGGTTGGTTGGTGGAACAGACTTCCATCCCTTGTCGTGGAAGTTGATAGCCTAAATAAGTTTAAGGCTCAGCTGGACAGGTATTTTGAACGAACAGAGGGGTGAAGTTGGAGTGGTTTTTTTTTTTTTTTGGCTGATGCTGCATAAGCTTGCTTTCTTGCATCAAATGCCTCTACTAATGCTAATGCTAATGCTAAAAGAACTAATAGTGACCGCAAGATTTGATTTTAATTTAAGGTGGAAAATCTCGGATATGTTTTTGAATGTGCAACTGGATGTGCAACGGGTGAAGTGGAAGTGGTTTTTTTTTTTTTTTTTTTTTTTTGGCTGATGCTGCATAAGCTTGCTTTCTTGCATCAAATGCCTCTACTAATGCTAATGCTAATGCTAAAATGCTAATGCTAATACTCGAGATATTTTTATTTTAATTTAATAAAATATTTTTATTACTTTTTTTAATTCCTGTTAACAGCATGTAAAATGTATTAGATAACGTTCGCAGTCCATCACATTCAGACGTGTTCGATTTTTTTAAAAATTCAATTTTTATTTTCTGTGATTAATAGAAGTGATACGGTAATAGCTAATTAACTTTGTCACTTATAATTACAAATAAATGAAGTAATAATATATAAAAGTACCGTAATTGCTTTCAATTCACCTCACATATTTCAACATAATATTCACTCAGCTTATCTAATATACTTTACTTATTTTCTCGTGGATTTTATTAAAAAATAAAATACAGCGCGAGTTTCACGCTGTACAATTAAAAAAAAAAGTTGTTTATACTGTAGTACGACCATTAGGTTAGAGGATGCACAATTAAATCGTTTCAATAGCCAATGTAATGTTTAACTATTTTTAGCAGTCACGTGAGCTTGACCTACGGTTTACTCAAACGCGTGTTCCTTCACTCGCGCTTGATCATTCAGCAACGTTGGGCCTAAATTTAAATAAATAACAACACATACGGCAGATCATAGTATTCTGTCACACATATTTGATCTTCCTTTAGTGATTAATATAAGCAAACTCATAAATCATGATTTATATATGTTACTGTAAATGGCCAAAATCAGGCAAATAAATAAATACATGTATCCGTTTATACTCGAGACATCCAAGGTCAGAAGATTTTATTGTAGCAATAATATACTGTATTTATAAATAAAAAAGAAACGAATTCCTCAGTCTGACAGGATTCGATTCCAACTCTTTTCAAAGTGTTCATAACCACTCTGCTGTCTGTTGCCAGTTTGCCCTGGTGAAAGGCCGAAATTCGGACATCAACGCAATTCACTTTATTCCCTCTCTTGACATACCACATCCTGCCATTTAACAGTTCGTGTTGGTCGAAGCCCTTTTGATAATCGTATTCGTGAACAGTTTTATATTTTCACTGAAATACCCTATATTAGGCCGAATATAGTAAATATGTATCTAGGCAGCCTAGTGGTAATATTTCTCACTTATGCCTTTGTTTATAAATCGGAAAAATTAATAAAGCAGGAAATTATCTTTGCTTCCCTTTTCGCATTGTCCGATTATTTCTTTGCCGATTTTTAAACAAGGACATGGGAGGGGGCAATGAATTCGCATTTGGTGCGAATATAATGAACAGCCCAATGGGGCTGTATTTGCAACTTTGGTAACCTTGCGACGATAGCAGATATATCCACATATGCCCTTGTTTTAAAAATAGGGAAAGAGATAATTAGTCGTAACTGTTTATGGTCTATGTTTCTGTTTCTACCTAGAATTTGCGGAGAAAACTTTCCTAAAAATAAATAAATAAACAAATAACTTTACTTATTCTGAATTGTTGGTTTTTACAAATCACCTTCATCATCCTTTTGCCATAATTGTAAATAAACAAGTGATAAATTGGTAATACCGATTTCAGGCTTTTTTATGTGTAAACATCTTTGGCCCACCTACTAAATTTCGAATGGTAGTAAAATTAATTTGTAACGATTTTGCTTTGTTATGAAACGGAGTCGGGAGAGGAGATCGTGCCAAAGATCATGGCAGGTGAGCTTGAATGAGCTCAGAGCTGGCATAAACCAGCTGGATGCGGAAAAAACATTTATGATTAGGGCATACCACTTAGGTGGCTTTGGGCTAACCATTTCCACCCGTGGCAGAAACCTTTTGGTAACCAGAGAAATGGAGATTTTGAGGGCATTGATCTTGGATGTGCTCAGAGCTGGTTTATGCCAGCTCTGAGCACATCCAAGATCATTACATTACATGCGCTTCAGCCTTACCAGTTGAAGCGCATGTAATGTAGGCATTACAGTACCAGTCTGCATTACTGAAGCGGTTGTATATTTCCATCAAGAGGCGAATCATAAACGTTTTTTCCGCAACCAGCTGGGCCGGTCAAGAATATTTGAATCGGTTCGCGATTGGGAGATAACAGACTCCAAATTACATGCATGAGTAGAATCTTTTGTTTATTTCATTAAGTTGCAGAAGTCCTCGTTGGTCATCAAATTTTCACGTTTCTTTTCAGTTGTGCTGAGTGGGTTGAGCGTGGCGAGCTTTAGATCCTCATTCATCTCGCTGTTTGGATGATTGTAAAAGTTTCGAAAGGGGTCTTCTTCTCGCAGTCGCGTTACAAGGCTAAGCAGGTCATTACCGCATGCTTCGTCAGGGTCACCGTCATCGTTGTCTTGACACATCGTCTTACATATTATAATCGTTTTGCGGATGTCCAAGTCAGATCCATACAATTTACGATCTAGAATGATCTCTTTATTGTCGTCGTTGTGTCATATTTCATATCTGACAGTAACTCTGTTTCCACATTGCGAAATGCGGACAAAAACGAGCACAAGCGCGAGATGGTAATCGTTGAGATCCTGAACCAAGTCATAGTTTCGACAGCGTATTATTGCGTGGATACTGTCGTTTCTTGCAGATCTCGTTAGCGCTGCATGTGTAATTTACGACAAAGCATGGCAGTGTAACATGATCCAACATGATAGTATGGTTGTAACAATACAAATACTTGTATTGTTGCAATCATACTATTCAACAAATAGCTACAATCAGATGAGTAATTAGGCTATTGACCTAACCTCTTCCAAACGTTGATTCAGTAGAGTAAGTAGCGGGCGTGAGTATAAGTTACATCGTTCATGATTTCGGTTCTACCTGTTCGAATTTTAGTAGGTGTCGTCAAAGATGTTTACACATAAAACATCTTTCATGCGTACACGGTACACACGCGATTTTTTTTTTTTAGTAACATATATTTAGTCAGATGATAATAAAAATCCTGATAAAAGCTCCTCAAAAAGCCACCACTTATGTGTGCAAATGGAGAACATTTATTTTCTGCACGTTCGTCATATTTCCTATTCGCTCCTTCATTCGGCGCAAGGCAACTTTTTTTCTCTTCTCTTTTTTTATTTATTAAACCTGGCGATCCCAGCCAGCTTTTCTGGCATCCCTGCTACATATTTATACTACCATGCAGTTTTTAGACATATCTGCGTACCCCAAGACGAGTCGCGCTCTACACTCACATAGCCGTGGAATACAATTCTGAATTATAGAATACTCACAGAACCTGTCCATCCAGTTGCTGTTCAGATGTAAGTCAAAGATCGACATTCCAATGTACCACAAAGAGATGCAACAAGGAACACTGAGATTGCGGTAATTCATCTCTTAGTGTATTCTGATCATGAGAGATGACGTGATATCCAAGTAGGATTGAGAAGACAGATGCCCACTACGCCACAAGGAGACACAGGGGTAAGAGTGATCATGCAAATAATAATAATAATTCCAGATTTCTTATTGTTCGACAAATCGTTGTGAAAGAGCAAAATATACAAATACTGTATACGCTTGCATAATATGCGAAAGTGCCTAAGAAGGGTAAAGTTGCCGGAAAAAAAAAAAAAAAAATAGAAAAGAAAAGAAAAGAAAGAAAGAGGGTAGGTTTTCAATCAACATATAAACCATTGCTAAAATCACGTTGCTAGAAACAAAAAAAAAAAAAAAAAAAAAAAAAACTGAAAAATCAGTGTTATCTGCTAAAATACCGAAGAAATGTGCTCCCAAAAAATAACCTCCCCCTCCCAAAAAAAAGGTGCTCCTGCTCATACTGCTCTTTATAGCTGGTCTCCTAGAAAGGTCCTCCCACGGTACCCATTAATTTCATATCCCAAATGAGAAATGTAATGAAAAATATGCTATTTTATGAACAGAATGAGTATTCGGGTGCAACAACATCCCCAAACCATGGGGATGTTTTTGCACCAACCCCATGGTTTGGTGCAAAACGACTACATCTTCATGTTTTTAAGAGATCCTCGAACCCCGTGTGCGACCTCTTAAGGGTACGGTTGGCCCAGATTTTCTTTTCATGTACGACAACGCCACTGTGCATAGAGCTCAAGTGGTGGAGGAATATCTTGAACCTGAAGATATCCAACGACTGCTGTAGCCAGCACGATCACCAAGACAACACGTGCGGGACGCCCTTGGCATGCCGACAGTCACATTGCATGCCGACAGTCAACTCCCTGGTCATTTGGTGAGCTAAGGTCTACGCTGGTGGAAGAATGGGATTTGTTGCCACATAATCTTATAGACGCTCTTATATCGAGCATGGTTCACTGCTGTCAGTCTTAGCTGTTGGAGGAGATCACCCGCCGTGCTGATGTCGTGTGGCCATCATATTTTCGATTATTTTGTATCGACTTCTGTAATGTGACCTTTTTTTGGTAATTCCTATACATCCCCTATAAATGTCCCTTATACCTGTCCAAAGTGTCTCACTGTCTCATTTCAGTTTATTCTATGGAACACCACCATACCAAATTTTGTCCCGCTTCAACGCAATCTGCACGAGTTACATCACGTTTTCTACTTGTTCTGTTAATTTTGTCTTTGACGCTAGAATTCAACGGAGACTGACAGGAGTTGTAATGGGTACAAGACATTCCTCCACCACTTGACAGGAGTTATACCCTGTACAACTCCTGTCAGCCTTCGTTGATTTCCCGCGTCAACGAGATTTATCCGACCACAGGATTGCTGTTGGCTGGATGCTGTTTGGTCATTGAGCCACTCTCAATATACTCGAGACAGATGTACGTAAAAGCACAGCAGGGCTTTTCACGTTGCAAAAAAGTTGCAGTTTCCAAGATACAAATATTGCGGCGCCAGGCACCGATTACAGTGCCATTTTCAGTCATTGAATTTCACACATACAGCATTTGTGTTTATCTGTCCGCCTACTTTTTAATGCATGGTACCAACACTTGATGGTGTTAGTGAAGGAGAGCTTAATTCCATCACACGGGTAGGTGCACTTAATAAAGTGGACTCAGTTTATTTGCATTCGAGTTGTTATCCATAATCCGTTCTACGTTATACTTTTAACGGGGGCTATCATTTTTTTTTTTTTTTTTTTTTTAGTAAGTGCCATTTTTAAATTCTTTTAATAAATTTCAACATCTTTAAATTTGTTCATATCAACATTGTGACTCTATTGCTGCCCTTTAATAGAATTCTTCGAATTCTCTTCTTGCATGTCTTGTGCTACTCGGTACTGTGATGAACAATCGTTCTGCTTGTTCATACTACCTGTCCGGTGGCGATTCTAGGATCTCAGTGCTGAATTTTTTTGTTCTGAGGCTGATTATGGATCAGGTTTAACAGCCACCATTATTAACAGATTTAACGAATGAAAGAACACAATCAAAGCTGCTGCTAATCATGGACACCCGGCTCGTTACAGCGGGTGTGACAAGGCATTATCTTTCGGTAGAAAAGATGCTTCATTGCTAATGGTAGCCACAGCAATATGTTATTGTTACAACTAAACGCTTCATAATCACAGTTTTTATTCAGTTCCCGACATGTTATTACTAATTTCAAAATACATCGAGTTATAACCGTACAAAGTTGGTTATAACTTCAGTAGTCCTTTGTCAACCCCAAATTTATGATTTGTGACATTTACCAGCCCTTGGTGTACTACTCGCGTACAGCAAGAGCAAAACTAATCGCCTTCGCCACACCATTCAGGTACAGTTTTTTGCACAGGGATAGTTGTATTGTCGTCTTGAAAGAATCCATCGCAATATGGATAAAAATGAAGCACTGCTGGAATCCGAGAGAAGATACTCACTGGAGGTAACACGCTCTTCTAATGGTATGGACTCAGTCCGTACAAACATTACATACCCGTCAGAGATGACCTGACTGAGGTTTATAAGGCTCTGAGAGAGATTAGTAAAATGAGTGAAGGTGGAATTTTCACTGTTATAATGAATTACAGAATTAGGGACCATAAATTCAAATTACAGGGGCTGAGGGACAGATTAGATTGATCATGAAGCTATGCTTCTCTCGCAGGAAGCTGAGGCTGACAGTTTGAATAGATTCAATGGTCAGCTGAATAGTTACCTCTAATGAGGAGGTAAGCATATAATTTGTATTTTCTTATCTACTTTTTTTTCTTTTCCAGTGCAGTAAAAGCCTGTGGCTTCGTTGTAATAATATATTGGGAATAATTTTACTATTAGCCCCATAACATGGTACCATCTGCAGCTGCTTGAGTCATGGATACGGGTCAGTCTGGATGCATGATTTCATGAGGTTTACACCGCACTTTCATCCTAATTGGTTCAAAAAAATAAAATAAAATAAATAAAATAAAATAAATCGAGACTTATCAGACCACACGATCTCTATCCACTATTTTACAGTCCAGTCTTGTCGTTGGTGGCACCGCTCCAGTCGATTGGTTCGATTTTTTTACAGAAAAGAGTGGCTTTCTTAGAGACACGACTTGCAAATCCCAGTTTATTCGCCCTCGTGGGTAGCACAGTTGGTCTAATCACCGTTCTTCCCACACGGGTCGAAAATACCCGAGTTTGAATCCTGTCAATGACGTTAGGAATTTGTATGGGTCTTTTTCACAATATGGCTGAGTTAGTCGGTCTCAGGCGAGGGTAACATGGTGTTTTCTCCCGGAAATACGAGTTGACCATAGTGGACATTGTGTGTTTGTAACGCGGTGCCAGTGGTTTCTCACAAAACCGCACTTAGTGGCAGTGTGAAGATGCAAGACTGTAAAACCAGATGAGTGTGAGTTGTGATGGCATGTTTTTTGTGTTGTTCATCTGGCCACTTTGTTACTGGGAGGAGCAGTCACCAAGGAAGGTACCTTCCAGCATCCGTCCACGGCACGAGGAGCCGGCCATCAAGGACAGAAGAGGAACATTTACGTGGCTGGCTCTGCTATGACCAGGGCAAGAGCAGAAGCGGCCTAAAGAAAGGAATGAAACACATAGGATAGAGAAGAACAGTAAGGTTGGGTGAGGGACGATGACAGGGAAGGCATCCCCCTGGCGACTACAAAGAGTGAATCTAAAGTAGGTCGAAGCCCTGAAGAAGGATGGGATAGGGTGCGAATAAGTAAAAGGATGACAGGCAGAGAGAGAGAGAGAGAGAGAGAGAGAGAGTATTTGCAGGGTGACAATTAAAAAACCATTGAACACCTACACAGGAAGGGTGAAGGAACCCAAACGGAACGGAGGAGCCCACAGAGGGCAATGTATAGTCAGCACGAAGGAGGCCAGGGCTTCTGCCGTGCACCTCCGAGCGAAGGAGCAGAGGTGCCAAGCACAGGAGACCAATCCGGGCGGACAGAACCAGCAAAAAAAAAAAAAAAAAAACATGCCAAGAAAAGGTGGTGAGATCACGAGCGCCTGTTGTAAGAGGCATGGGCTGCAGATGGATAACTGCACTTGGGATAGTGCAAGCAGGCTCTAAGCATTCAAAGTAGTTGCTCGAGCTGACGATAGAACACACGCAAATTGCAGACATATTATATACTGCAATACGGCCTAAGTTGCAGATATGCCTAAACCCGACAACAACAATTCCAATCAACGAGATTCCTGAACTCTCGCGTTGGGAAATTTTTTTTTTTTTTTTTTTTCAAAATTGAATTTTTTAGTCATGTGCTGCATGCAGTGGATCTTATAATCTGACGCAAAGTTCGCTTTAAATTTCTGCAGCCTCTTTCTGGGAGTTCCGACTTTCTACCACATTTTTTATTTTTAGAGCTGCTTCTCCTTTCGTCTTCCACTCATTGTATGCTCTTGAGATAACTGGTTTCGACATACCACCGATTTCCTTTGTTGTCTCGATTGTTGCAACTGCTAAACATGCTGCAACAATAACACCCTTTTGAAAATCAGAAAGATCACCTGTCTTCCCTATAATCAGATTGACTAAGAAATCCCAGGAAGTTGTATAGTACAGTATTTATCTGATATCAAGGAATTTTGTTATCATACCATGTGACCAGTTACATTTACATATCGTACGTTTAATTATTTGTGGACTTCAGTTGCAAAAGGTTTCTAATTTTTTGGAGTGTAGGTTGGGAAGGAAATTCCAGAAAAGCGTCAACCATCATACTGTGGGTCTTCAAAAACTAACAAAAGCATCAACACACACACTTCAACATTTGGATATGAACCTGAGATGCTAGTATTGGAGAAGGAAGAGAATCTTGTTATGGGATTCTTCTCCCATATAACAATCAACGTAATTTACCCTGTGGCACATTTACGTATTGGAGTAATAGGCGTGCACCTAGGACCCCCAATATTTAGCACCCCAAAGTTCCAAAGCATGTTAGGGTGCCAGCTGATCCAAATGCGTCTGACTTTTTTTCCATCTCTTTCATCGTAATCATCACTGCAATGATCAATGGTGCGTCAATATCTTCCTCATCAGTAAATGTCATCTCAAAGATAAATGAAACTTTATTACTTATAAATATGTAATAAATGGTATTTAGTTAACTATGGAGTACTGCCATAGTCACTTCCGATCTCGATTTCCGTTAAAAAAAAAATCCTATATTTTCCATTCACGAGGGTTTTCTGGAACCAAACCCTCACGAACGGCAAGAGATTGTTGTACTCTTGAAATACCCTGCGCATAACTAATAAAGCACTGTTTCGAAAGTTCTAATAGCAGATCAGTTATATCTAGACATTTCCTTTAAATCAAATTGACCGCTCATTTGGAGCTTCGCCTTTAATAGGTAAAGGCTTGTACCATCAGAGTGGAGGAGTTGTAAATTTGAATCTTGTTGTTAATTGGAGAAACTTTTAAAATGTTAATAATAATTATTATTATTATTGTTATCGGTACTCATCCTTTCGTTTGTTTCTTGTGGATTTTAAAACAGTCGTAGTGAACAGGTTGTACTCATACATTATTAATATTCTCGGTACTTTTTAGGGGAATGGAGAAATATTAAAGCTTATATTGTTTCTTCTTCTCACTGCATTCGTGTACTTATATTTTCTGTATTCATCCTTTAATATTAAAATAAAATTTTACAGAATGAATAATAAATAAATATGTATATATATTGTGTTTTAGTTTTAAAATACAATTGAATGAGGACCTTGGAAAAGATATTAGGAGCTTGAACAAAAAGAAGAAAATGTTTGTTATCACTAAACCTGACATAAATTTAATGAAACATTAAATCCTTGTTGCCTTTCGCAGGTGGCGCAATCAGACAGTTACTACTTCACCATGCATATTGGCCGGCCATAACCACTTGTGGACACTAATATTATAAATATTATTAATGATGCGCAATATGAAGACGCCAATTTACCTTTATTTCATCAGTATAATTTATTTTCGGTTAAGCCAATGAAAATATAATGTCTTCAATGTACAGACAATTATATAAGGTTTTTACAAGGCCATTGTGGATCTGGCTTACTTCATCAGTAGAGACTATCTGGAATTTCTCCAAATGTGGTTTCTTTCAGCGGTTCACTGTCTCTATTTTTTTTTTTTTTTTCTTTTGCTATATATGTACGCTCATAAGAGTGCATAATCTACAGATCTAAAATATGTGGTCGGCTCTGAACTTGTAGTTTCAGGTATGCATACTGCATGGCGTGGACATGTGGATATTTGTATATGTAAAGACGGCACCTGGAACGTCTCTTCAACTCCACCTCGTATCGCTGTAAAGAACAGAATCAACGGTAAAAGGGCCAGAAATATGTTTGGTGCAGGTTTGTGTAAGTGGTGTGCGTGTTCTGGCCACTTGGCTACCCAGAAGCATTTGTCACCTGGAGAGATGATTCTGGGTACTCGTCAACACCACGGGAAGGTGGGCCAGTCCCCGTAAAACACGTACCGTCTCAAATGAGACTCTGACCTACCTGGTGTTGCCAGAAGGTGGGCCAGGATTCTCTGGGGGCCCCATTCCAGAGGGGAGGGGGAAACTTAAATTAGGCTCGCGTGAAAAAAAAAAAAAAAAAGACTGCGAATTATGGGTCCCTTAAGTCATTGGGGAGGTATTGTTAGGCGCAGTTACAACAATGTAGCTCCGCTTCCTGCGCTCAAAAGACTTGGGTAGCATAACTTTGGAATGTCTTTAGATTGTTAGGCGTTGAGAGTAGAGGCTCTGGTCGATGTTCCAAGATATCTGGCACAGCCTGCAACAGGGTCCTTCCTAAGTCGTCGTACAATCTACATTCGAAGGGAAGATGTTTTCTGGGTTTCCGCAGAAGCAGCAGCTGTAAGTAGCAGACCCAGTAGACGTAACTTTTCATTGAGGGATCAGTGTCTGGTAACCAAGTAGGAGGATTCTAGGGTGAGAGAAAGCCAGGACTTTACCGTTTTCGAAGTTGTGAAAGTGACATCTTGGGAGGAATTTTCTGGTAACAGAGTCCGTGTTTGACGTGACCCATCTAGACTGCCAAATGTTGGCAAGCTTATTGTAACAGCGGGCTCTTTCTGCTTTGTGGTCAGCATTGATATTTAGTTCTATGCCATGTATTTTCGTTGGTATTTTCTTTTTAATTCTGAAGTTTAGCCCCCTGAAGGTTACAAATAGATCGAGAGGCAAGGTTCCAGCTATCATCTGGATGGCAAGTGTAGACACTGCTCAGCATAATCTGTGCGTGTAGCACGCTGAATGCAGTCTGCTCATTAGATTGGTTTTATTTCCTTTTCGTATTTGCATTATATTCTAAAAAAGCAGAGATTTGTCTTGTTGCAGCTTTCCGCCTCTCATGAGTATCCACCCGTCTGTAAGTGGAAGCATTTACTGTGCAGTTCAACGTACTCAGTATAAAACTTAGTATATCAGCCATGGCAAACTATTTCTATTTGGTTGCTATGGAAACGGTTAACGCTGCCATTTGTTTTCGCACCAAAAGCTATTCAACTGGTGATTCCCATTCCAGAGAGACTCTGGAGGAATCTTCGACTAAACTTGAAATTAATTATGAGTAGAATGAAAAAAAAAAAAAAAAAAAAAAGGGGATAGGTGAAAGCAAGAAGAGCTAAGAGCTTGGGTTTGTTGCGTAATTAGATGGAGATTTCCAGAGACAAGCGATGATCGGTAGAGTTGAACTAACAAAAAGTCCATGTTAAGCTGATGTAATGCCCTTTTACAGTATCTAATGTACAGTATATTTCGAAAATGTACAGTATATAACCACACAGTCACAAGTATGGTTACAGTAAGCAGGTAACAAACTCGCACGTTATTTGTCTCTATCCAACTTTTCTTTCAGGAGAGGAAAGTTTGACAGAGTTAGATGATATGTGGATACGCCCTCATGAGAAAGAGAGGAATCGAGGAAGGCTATAAGGTGAATAATGTTGCAGTATTATTCTGTCCAGGACTTTGATATCCCGAATTCTCGCCTCATATATAACAAGCTGAATGAATAATAATAATTTCTGGTGAATCATTGGCATGTTTTTAATTGGGGACTACTTTGCAATGCCTCAAGTCTATATTAATGTTAACAGACATTTCAGTTGATACACATGCTGCACCAATATTTACTGTTATTTATTTGTATACGAGAGTGCTTTTCATCCTATATTTGCAGAACCATACGACTCTGCCAAAGGGTATCAGAGGTACTCTGAATGTTCGTAATTTTTTATTTTATCTTTACTCGTATATTATTTTTTTTGTTTAAAACATTTGATTCCGCTGGCAGAAAAAAAAAAAAAAAAAAAAAGAAAAGAAAAGTTCCACATTTAAAATATGGTAATAAAATAAACAGCAGTTTCGATATTGCACTGAAAAAAAAAATAAATAAATAAAAAAAAAAAAATATATATATATATGTGTGTGTGTGTGTGTGTACGAGGTGTGACAATAAAGTTCTCCGACTGTTGTAGTCATGTTTGATGAGTTTTAAAATAAACTGAAGTGGTATGTTGTAGTTCGAACTTCTTCCAACAGATGGTGGTACAGAGATTGGCCTGTAGGCTTACAGAATGCAGTAACAACCAGTTTCGTTATTACCATTAAGGTTCCCCGTCATGGAGCAACAAACGAATCTCAAATTTTGCTTTAAACTGGGAAAATCTGCAACGGAAACGTATGAAATGTTAAAAACTGTTTATAGTGATGAAATATCAAGTCATACCAGTGTGTTTGAATGGTATACTATAAGCAATTCAAAGACGGATATCAGAATGTTCGCGATGACTAGGAAGAAGGTGTCCGTGAGCCTCTCTAAATTAGGATAGAGTTTGCAAAAGTTCGGGAAAAGAGATCGTCTTTTGAACCTCAGAATGATGGCTGATGAGTAGGGTATGAATAAGGTAGGGTATGAGTGCGATTCTTCAAATCCTGCATGAAGATGAAGGTCCGTTCAAATTTTGTGCAGCACAAGTTCACGCACGAGAAGAAACGATGAAGAGTGTTATCATGCAAAGACTTCATCCAGACTTGTCAAGATAATCCTAATTTTCTCTGCTATTATCACTGGAGTTTTAGTACGACCCTGAGACGGAAGTGTCAGAGCATGCAATGGACTACAAAATCATCACCAATGCTCAAAAATTTCGTTTACGGAGGTTCAGGATCAAGACAATGCTGATCATGTTTTTCGCCAGACAGGACGTGATTGACAAGGAATTTATACCTGAAAATCGGGGGGTAGTCAATGCTGGATTATACTTACAGGTGCTTCACATACAGATATATATCGCACTAGGGCTGTATTAAGATAGAAGCCCGGAAATTACAGATTAACGCGTTCAAGTTTATGTAAAGCACATATCCCGGGTGTCGCCGCCATCGGAAAAGGTGGATGGATCAACCATCCATCCACCTTTTCCCATCTAGCACCAGCGGACTTCCTCTTTGCCAAGTGAAAACTGCCCTGAAAAGAAAGAGATTTCAGGATGTTGAGGACATAAAGAAAAACGTAACCGCCAGTTATAGTAAACTTCAATCGATGTTTGCAAAAAGGCCTTAGATACACAAGAATCAGATATTAAATATGTTTTTTATAATAAATTACCTTATGTGTTTAGCCCCTTTTGCGTAAAATGGATCTTCAGAGGTGTTGAAGCGGGCATCGCACTAGGGCTGTATGAAGATAGAAACCCGGAAGTTACAGATTAACGCGTACAAGTTTATGCAATTTGCATGGAATCATTAGCCAATATCCCTCTTCTGGTACGCAAACTGCAGTGATTACTCCTAATCTCTCTCTCGTTTTTATTGAAATACAGGGTGGCTATAGAAACAATTTTCATATCGAGTTTTTAGGCGCTTTTGCTTATATATGCATAAACCACGTCATCACATGAATCAAGTTATCATATTCACCATGTTCGTTCTTCCGCATATAACAATTTGACTCTTTGATGAATTTTCCTAAAATATTTTAGGAAAATCGTCGAGCCATCCCAAATTTCATTAAAACGGATATAAAACGGATCCAACAATTATTATTTTTAGACTGCATGTAATAACTAGATTCCTAATGGTTGGACTGTCATGAAATTTTACATTTGGCTCTTTTACGATATTTGTTGAGCCATTACGAATTTAATGAAATTGGACCAATAGAAGTCTGTCAGCATGTAATCAATCGCTGGGTTTTTATGAAATTTTATATTTGGCTCTTTTAGAATGATTTGTCGAGCTTTGTTAAATTTCATTAAAATCGAACCGATAAAAATCCGGCATTTATTATATATTTATTTATTTTTCATACTTATCACAGGGGTATAGCGTACACTGTAGCTGAAGCAGTGGATATTTTTTGTTACTGTGCGCTTCTTGGAGGAATGAATGGGCAATATGGTGGACGCGCAGAAACAAATATTCTTGGTTGGGCATAAAAGTCGTTGCTTTTGCTCGTTTTTTTTTTTTTTTTTCCTTTGTGTTATACATTTTAAATTATTACTATTTGCTAAAGCACCTGAAATTTAACCCACTACGTATATTAACTAACCTGTCTTCTGTCACATTGTAGCTAATTACAATGTGTTAGCGAATATAATTGCATTTTTGGAGCCTTTGACATTCCGTGTTTCATTAATTGAAAGTCAACCCAGCAAAAACAGAAGTTATTGATGGGTTGGCAGAAATATTTGTTTCCTTTTAGAACCCTCGCAGCTTTACTCTTTATAAAAAGTCTAAGATGAAAAGATGGAGCTGAATGATGAATATCCGTTTGCTGTTTGCATCTTCACTTGCGCTGCAATTGCTACGCGTGATTAAAGCAATGATTAAAGATACATTTAAGATGAGAGCAACTGTAGGGTGTGCCAATAAAAAGTATCACATTTTAAATGCTTTTGAAATTTCCATAATATTTAACAAACATACATGTACTTTCATTCTCATTGCAGTCAAAAGGAGGAGAAACTTTGTCAAAGCGCCGAAGTTGGTTTGATGTTTAAAATTTCTTTTGAGTTTAAAAATGTCATTACTTCAAACCAGAATAGCACCAACTGAAAAAAAAAAAAAAAAAAGTCTCCGTATTGTGGAAAAATTCGAGCAAAACGGAACTGTACTTAACAAAAATAAAGAGGGTTCAGGTAGACCCAGGCCTGCAAGAACACAAGAGAATGTCGATGCTGTGCAGTACTTGGTGCCTCGAAGTCTAGGAGAGGAGCATCTTAATGTGCTCACTGAAACTAGGGCTGCGATCCAACATGTTTTTGAGAAGAATATGTAAAGTTCATCTTGTATACTATTTCCCTGAAAAATCCAACTGAGTCATAACCGGTAGTGACAAACGTGTGGTGATGTGTCCGGGGCGCACCTCGAGGGAAGGATGTCAGGCTCTTCCTGGCAAGGGACACTCGATCAAAGCGTAAAATAACAAAAAAAAAAAAAAAAAAAACCAGTAATTTCTTTAAGTTAAAGCAGCTGCTTTGATTTTCAGTCCCCCTCCATTGGCTTCCTTCCAAAGAAAAATCCTGGGTGCGTGCCTGAAGTTTAGGCGAAAGGAACAAGATAGGAATGCATAAAGAATGCACTGCGATTTACGAACGAATTCATTTCTATTTGAATGATTCAGTTAATCAGAAGAATTTGAGGTTGGGGGGGAGGAGGCAAGAAACTCACCTCAAGAAGTGGTGAAACAAGCCTCTCCATTGTCGAAAATGCACCGGTTGTACTTTGATCGCTATAAGCATTATTAGCTCACTGTAGGTTGCAGGGAAAATGGACAGACCTTGGCAGTGAATTTAGAAAGAACGATACGAAAACATCAAAACAGAATCGTATTATGAGGATATGAAGGAATCACTTGAATGCACGATGGATTCAACACGACAGTACAATACTGCAAATGCAGACCGATGCACCAGCACTGCTGGGAGAGAATTTTAGTTTTGGGAATAAGACCATTTTCATATGAACAGATTTCTTTTTTGGACTTATCAGTCCCCAGATCTAAAACCCACAGATTTTTTTTTTTTTTCTTGTGCGGCTTCGACCGGGAGAGTGTCCATGCAAATAAGACAACGACCATCCTTGAATTGAAGTGGAAGAGTTCATCCCGGAAGTTCCAAGAGACTGCACATTCAGGTAATCAGAAATGTGGTACGCTTAAACCGTTTTCTGAATCTTCGCGGTGGCTATATTGTACACGTGGTCCTCAGCAATAAAATTTCCCGTATTTTTTCTATATTGCATCGTCTTTTGCTATTAGTAAATATAAGTTCTAGTGAGGTACATTTTATTTGGCGCACTCTGTAAAACCAAGAATTCGTATGGAAAAAATTCTAGAAGTATATAACATATATACTAGAAGTATATAACATGAGAGAATAATTGACCTTCACCTGGCCTTGGAAGATTTTGCTTTTTCACAATGACACTTTTACGCGGTTTTGTGGAGGACCACTGGTACCACAAACAGATACACACTATGTCCACTAGTGATACACACTAGTGGACATAGTGTGGTGATTGAATGATTATTGAATATAAGATATGGTAAGTAACAGTGATTTTTTAAATTTTTTTAACAAATTATAATTATAATTTCAAATGAACATTTAATATTTAATAAAAACATTAAATTGCTTTTGATATGACACCTTTATATTTATTTCGGATCGGAATAAATATAAAGGAAGAATATAAATATAATGGGAAGTAAACTTGCTCTAATTATATGCATTCAAGATTAATCGAAGTCACTTTATCTATCTCTTCTTTGTCATTTATAGAAAATTATGTATTTTCTCCGTCTTTAAACATAGTCAGCGAAGATCTGTCAGCTGAGTTTATGCACTCCTTGCTGAAAAATTGTCCCATTCAGTAACAGGTTTTCTTCTTGAAGGCGAGCGCTTCACAGGAATTAAAGGCATTCTTATTTTGCTACCGTGCTTCTCTCAATCACAAGCTGGACTGCTCTTTGTGGACTTTTTCCTTCAGCGACAAAAAAAAAAAAAAAAAAAAAAAAAAGAAAGAAAGAAAGAAAAACATAATAGAAGACGTTTGTAATTGTTGGTCCCGTGATCAGAGGCGTCCAAAGTCAGCAGAGGTCCCCGGCAAACCGCCTCACCTGGTTCGCCTTTCTCCTTCAATTTTCCTCTTTCTCGTGACTTCCCCCCCTCCCTGCCACTACATGATTTCTGGGCACGGATATTTTTATTTTACTATACTGTATTATATTATAGTACTATGTGCAGATATAGTACTAAATAAAGGCCAATTACCGTGGTGACGTTCACGTATAGTCCTCCTCTCAGGAGAACACACTCAACATGATTAGCGTTGCCCTGGCAACGGATCAGTTCATTACACGCAGAGGAAGTTTTGAAGATGTGTTGGCTTCCCACGAGTGTCTGTTTTTTTTTTTTTTTTTTTTTTTATGAAAACCCCAAACACGAAAGGTATCAAAACCTATAGTACTTAGTACCGTGCATAGGTTGAAGAAGGAGAAGTATGGGGAGAGGGGGATGCCGGAAACTTTTCTCTAGAGACTAAACATGGGTTTCACCACTTCAAGCCTCCAATAAGCAAAGTGGTGGTATTTCACCGGTTGATGAAAGTCATCTACCACCTGCAATGTGGCAAATTTAAATAAACAACCCTTACAAAAGTGAGTAAGAAATAATGTCAGTGTCAAACGAAAGCAAGAGCACAGAGAGAGAGAGAGAGATTTTAAAATTGTGTCCTTGAACATATTCGATACTTACTAATAAAATGAACCTGTCTGTTCCCAGAGAAACTCTAATCGGCTTGCGTGTCTTCTGAGATGAGGACTATACAGCACTGTACTGTGGTGTTGAGTGACTGGCCTCTTAGCCAGATGACTGCAGAAATTTGCAACCATCTGGTTTCATTTCTCAACACGTGGAGCCGGGACAAGGTATACAGTACTTGTCTAGCGTTCTCAGGTGAACGTACCAATGGAACCCTCTCCCGTGCAGGAGAGAGAGAGAGAGAGAGAGAGATGTCCTGTAGTAAATCCTGCCCTGATAACGAAGACTAACTTGGGGATGGGGGGGGGGAGCTCAAGTTGCGTTTCTAAAAGTCCATATAGAAGAAATTCTAGATTCCAGTTCTTGATGCACGATGTGAACTGATGCAATAAAGATAGTAGAGAAATGAACTCCTAACCAGAAGGATAAGAACGACATACCACACATCCATGTCGAACTACACTTGTATTCTTTCTTTTTGTGCCACCACTCAGACTTTTAACATACATGTAATTCTTGTTATAACACAAGGAATCACCTTTGATCGGAAGGATAACGGTGATCGTCCATATGGATGCAGTGTGAGAAGGAATGAACTAAAAAAAGTTCGCGAGCAGTCCATTCTCTTCACCTTGAAAAATGTCTCGCTCATACGGTAATGGTATCGTACTTCTAGTATTTACAGTCCGCATCCTGATTGCTCAGAACTCTTGCAATACTCCATAACCTGTGAACTCAGGAAATAGTATTTAATCACTGATACTGCATTCCCCCGGGAGTGCAGTAGCACACGCTCTTTGAGTAGACCGGGGTTCAAGCCCCTGACTGCTGAATACGGTCGATCTGCCAACCCGCACTGGACCAGCGTGGCAGATTATGGTCCATTTCCCTCAGCATGAATTGTTGAGGAGGCTTCCACCCTGCAGTGGGTTGATAATGGCTGCACTTTACTTTTTTTACTGCATTCCCCCGAATCTTAATAAAAGACGATAGCCACCTTAAAATATAGCCCCAAGATTATTGAATATAAACGTCCATCTGAAAACTACGATGATCCTTTTCTGTGATTAATCTAACGTTCTTCGTAGCGCTCGGGTAAGATAGACAATGCAGACTACGAACAGAATGTGATGAAGAACGGCTCCTACCAGGTCAATTGAGTATATGTAAAAATCTTCAATTATTCTTTGAGGTCGTTCAGGATATGAATGACCTTTACATGCGCAGTTAGAGCATACAACCTCTCTACTACAGGATGTTCATTCTAAAAAGGCAGCTGGACTTTCACTTCATAATATTTATCACAATAACAACCAAATATGTAAAACATTTGAAACATAATAATTACTTAAATACAGTTCACAAAAGATGCTGAAAGTGCCAGTTATTCTGCTGAATGATAGCATTCATTCGTTTCATCATTCTGTGCCACTCGACGAAGAGTTTTTGATTTATAAATGCAATAGCCTCTGTGATGTTCGTTTTCAGTTGTTCTGTGGTGTGAGGGTAGGTTGGAAGATCTAGGAGACCACAGGCCCCGTGAAATCAACCGTTCTCCAAAAAGTTCTCGCAATAATTCCAAGGTCGTTGTCACGGTATGACAAGTGGTTTCGTCTCGCTGAAACCGGGAGTACCTTTCATCGACCTCAAGCAAAGCGATAAACTACTTTAAAATCTTTTGGTAATGTTCTAATGTCACAGTGTCCTCAAAAAAATATTAGACTGATAATCTTGCACCATGAGAGTGCACACCAAACTCCAATTTTAATCGAATGCAGTGGACTTTCATAATATGCATGAGAATTTCCGAATTCCATAATCGATCATTCTGATTATTAACAGAACTGCGCAGATGAAACTATGCTTCATCAGAGAGAGAGAGAGAGAAAAAAAAAAACAACTAACACTTGATTATTGTTATGAACAAAGGCCCTGAACCAATTGCAGTAACGGAGCCTAGCAGCATGATCGGTCGGTCGCCATTCATGCATGCTGTAGATGCAATACGCTCTCAAATTGCAGCAAACGTCTATATAACGACCCCCAGGAACGAGAAAATGTTCGTTATATCGGATGGGCGTTATATCGCTTGTTCATAAAATAGCATTAGGTAAATGAGAAATTGGCCAAAACGAACCACATTCATGTTAAAAGCTGTGGGACGTTAAAAAAAGAGGGTCGCTATAAAGATCTTCGCCTGTATATGTGTATGTAACTAAAGATGGTCTTCTGTTGGGACAGTTTCTGTAATGATTTCGGGAGGGGGGGGGGACCTCAACAACCCGAGCTTCACATCTTCCAGTGCGTCATAGCATAATCGCAGGTGCACGCGGTTTAGGACCGTGCGCCTGCGATTATGCTTTCGATCACACGCAAACCCTGTCTCTTCGAACTTTCTAACGAGGCGGTAAATTGTGGTTTTATTTGGCAGCTCCCCTTACGCAACGCGTACGATTTCTTACCAAAATAATGCTGCACAACGAAAATTTTTGTTGAAGAGTCAGAACCATCTTCCTTGATCAAAAATTGGTTTTTTTTTTTTTTTGTCTGACAAATACACCAACACACATCAGTTTTTCACTTTCCTAACAGCTTATTTGCTTAAAGTTATAAATAAAAAATAAATTATTTGTTTATACTCGGGACAACCACATGGTCAGAGGAATTCACAGGATAGAGAGAATACAAGAAACAGCACCGTATTTAGCAGTCACGGGCTTGACCCACCCCGTCACTCAAGGGATGCGTCCTTGTGCCTGACTACTCGGCTACGGCGGCCATTATGGCTGATAGGTTGAACTCAATCAGCTCTATCTACCGACAACCAATCAAATCACGCACAACGTACAGAAACTGAAATTTATGGATTTTATTCTAATAAAAACTTGATCTGTCTTTTCCAGTAGGCTTCTGATTTTAAATGACGCCACCAAGTCCAAGGTCCAAATTCATTGTTATCTAACCTTGAGAACAACAAATCAGAGTCCTGAAAACACTCTTCCTTATTCAGCCGTATTCAGATAAATTCTTTGTGTAGTTTGTCTAACAATTGCTTTTCTTGCAAATGTTTGATCAAAATTAAATTTTAACCTTAAAGTTAAAGTGCCAAGTGGCCTGAAGCCAGTGCCAATCGCCACCCCCCCACAACTCCGTGTTTGTATACTCTTCGTCGCAGTACAAACTCGGATCAACGCTAAAACTCATACTGAGTTTTAGTGTTGTTCTGTTATTCCTCAGACCATTTAGCCGCAGAGTCCCTAGTGAGAGCCCACGTTGCTCGTCCACTGCCTGAAGAGGCAGGTCGGGTGTAGTATGGATTGGAAAGGTCTTTGGCGGGGGGGGGGGGGGAACCCAGGCGACGCCTGAGCTTGCCAGGGAGAACCCTGAAGGGGGATCCTGGAAAGTGAAAAAGGGAGCCAGGAGAGACGGATGAGGAGGGAAGGAACAGATGAAGATAAAGAAGGTGGATAATAGAAAGAATTTCCCCTGGAAATGAGAAGTTAAAGGGATAGAGGGGTACCCCTGTGGGAGGAGCCCATCCTCCACGGGAGGGGGGACTATTAAGAACAGAAAAAGGTTTGTAGTGGTAGAGTTCACCAAGCGAAAAGGGGTTGGGAGGTGGGGGAGGGAAAGATGAATTGCAGAGGAATAAAGTCAGGGCCAGGGCAGTCTATGTGGAGAAGGAGATCGCACTGCGGATGTGCAGTGCTTCTCTGTTATTAATCCCATACTGGTCAGGCCAGCAAGCAAATGTCAGCATATCACACGCCATGCTTCAGATCAGGGGCGTGGCGTCAGCAAGGCAAGGGGATTTCCTAATAGGGTGTCCCCACTGGAACAAATTAGGGGGGAGCTGTTAGAACAACACGCTCTACATGCACCCAGTCCAATTGTATACCTGTCATACTTACATTTACATAATCACACTTTTTTTATGTATTTAGGAGCAGAATGAATAACAGCAAAACTCTCTCACACATTTGTTGTTTATTACCTTCATTATTTGGGCGCCTCCGTAGCCAGGTGGGAAGGATCAGCAGTGCGTAGCACACGCTTCTTGTGTAGATCGGGGTTCGAGCTCGTCACCACCAAATACGGAGGATGCGGAAAGGTCAGTGAATGACCACCGCATATTTCCCAGAGCAATATGGCCTTAGTTGCTAATGCTCCTAAAAATCAAATAACAAACAAACAAACCTTCATTATTTATGTCGACAGACAGGACATAGGTGTCGCCTAGAATATTTCAACTGCCAAGGCATCACATTTAATTTTTTTTTTGTTTTTTAACATGCTAATCACAACATTCGTTCGGTAACTGCATAGTTTACACAGGTGGCCTGGCACTTACATTTATAAAACTTAAGCTGCAAGAATAGGTAATTTGAGTTTATTTTAATATACACATTCAGGGTACAATTAACACTTATAGGACATTCTCAGTCATTCCCCATTTTCATGCACTTATCCCTCTCACTACAGTACCCTGAATAGGACACACACACACAATTTTGTTTTTAGGTTAAGTGGACTCATTTCCCACACAGCACAAGAGACACATATTGACATATACGTACATACCTACATTTATTCAACTATATACATTTACTCATACATTGGCACACGGAATAACACGCATATCCACAAACACTTACACACATATCGGGTATAGCACAGCAGACTTTCATGCATCCAAAAACATACATTATCACATTTAGATCTACTTGTGCTCATATACAGTATTCATATTCATGTACTCGTTAATATGTATAACTCAGGAAAGTAATAATATACAGATAACATATTTATGGTTAGGCATATAATATAATTATAGACACATAATTTATATAATTATATCTAGAAGTGTTACAAAAGAAAACATGTTATAAAACATGCTGATTAAAGATCTCAATGACGTCCGACAATGCGGACGCGATTGAGAGCTGCAAACCAGCACGACTGCTGTACACCACTCTGTCATTCATGATTCTTACATAAACTCAAGCGTCAGCTCTCCATCACGTTAGACAAATGACATTACAGAGAGCTACAGACAAGCATAGACTCATACTCATTATCATTCATTGATCTTACATTCACCAAAATGCAAACACCAAAGCAGGAGCTCTCCATCACGGCCGACAACGAGGACTTGTCAGAGGCTTGCAGACAAGCATAGACTGTCATGCACACTGTCACTCATTTATCTTACAAACACTCCAACCAAGCATTGTCATGCACACAGTTGTCATTTGTGCATGCATTCACACTATACCCAAACTCATTCAAAAAAAAAAAAAAAAAACAACACATGCACACTATGACACATTTAAAAATTCTGATACTCTTGAATTTGAACTTCATAAAAATATAAAAATGTACACAATTATACATTAACATTACGCATTCCGGTAGTATATTTTATGCTATATGTTATCATTCTTGGCACATGGGGACGGCAGGGATCGTCTGCCTGCGTACAGATATCACATATAGCATCAATCATCTGCCAGCGTACTGATAACATCATTCACAGCATCACTACAATACTCCCAATTTGGAGGAATGTCAAGGACTTTGTGACAACAACAACATATTCAGCTGATGTACTCATCACATATCAGTTTGGGAGCAGTTGTTCCCCACTCCCTTCGAGGCTCTGCTGACGAAACTAATCTGTCACTGCCTCCTGGTCATCACCGTCCGAGTAAAAGCTTCGCCCTTTTAAAGGCGGTCAAAAGATATGGTAATCGCACGGAGAGTGGTCAGGCTGTGGGGAGGATATGTAATCTGTTTTTCACTTATTCCGTTGCAGTTGTTCCAGGATGTGAGTATGTTGACCAGATCTTCTAGCAACTAAGAAAAAGAGGAAGTTATAGCTTTTTACTATTTCTGCTTTAACTGATTCGTTTGTGTAGTCCAAATTTTATTAAACCATTAAAATGTGTTAAATAGCAGCGTTAGGTCCTTGTAAGGAGCTAATAATATATACAGTACTCCACTATCTTTTAAATTTCATCAAGCACTTAATTTTTTGAAAACTGCAAAAAAATCACACACCCATCTCATATTTAAACTGAACACACCTCCATGCACACGTTCCTTTTGAATTGGCTTCTATAATTCTTGCACTCTCTTCCAAAGCAGTCCGAACTCATGCCGGACCATTCGGACTGCTCAATAATCTTTTACTGTCCAGAGAACACGAGGGAGCATGGTTTTATCTACCGCAATTCAGGATTTTTGTCCAGCAAGCAGCAAATTGACCACAAAACACAAACAACTGACAGACATTATATTGGGCGCAATATGCCTAATTTTCTGACGTGCCTAAAACCCAACAAAGTGTACTGTTTTTTTTTTTTTTTTTGTTAGTAGCACTTTTGCGTGTGTTCTGAGGTCGACTTTCTCTTTGCTGGATGAAAAACTGAGTTTCCGGGAGCAAAAACTATGCTACCCTCGCCTGAAACCGACTAAGGTAGCCAGGTTATGTCCATAAAAGTTCTTCGCGTCATCGACAGGACTCGAACTCACGTCTTCCTGTGCTACCCACCAGGGTACGTTCGTGATAGCAAAAATGACATTTATTGTAGTCAGTGTTTCTGTTTATGTTATCGTTTTATTTATTTATTATTATTTTTTTTTTTGCCTTATCGCGGTTTACACATGTGCAGTAGAAGTGATTAAGTAACATCCCGATTTGATGTCTCTCACGCTGCGTGTCTATTTACTGCTGTTGTTTAGTATAGTTCTTATGGTTGTGTGTGTGTCGAAAGTACTGTATTTTTATTTCGATCTGATTGTTTTGCAGTAGAGAATTAACCCTTTAATTCTAATTCTTGATTTTAACATTTTGTTTATTTATTTTTTTTATAATTTGTACGGATTTCCAGAAACATAAGACAGTTTAATTTTTATTGATCGCTTTTTCTAGGACATTGTGGTCACTCAAAAGTACTGTATTTTACGTTGCTTGATTTTTTTTTTTTTATGTTTTATTTCTGTCCTCTCTCCTTTTTATGTACACAACCGCTCTTCATCAATAAACAGCTGCATTATTATTTCTTTGACAAATTTATGTTTGTTTTTGATATCAATTAATGTGTCCCCCGAAGTGATCACAATAAGCGGCGTGCAATGTATTTATTTTTCTCTCAATATGCATACAGGGTCAGAACTGCTTCACTCAACGCAGTGTTTGGTGCCCTCCAACTGGGTCTGTTTCCTTAATCTGGGCGGTCATACCAGTCTCTAATTCAAGAACTCACTCGCCCAAACATCCCATGATGTATTACAAAACGGGAGGGCCCTACCTTGCTGTAGGGCCCTGCCGTTTTGTAATAAAGAGCTCTCCTGGCATATGTTCATCCCAAATATTGTTTCCTGTGCATCAAAAAAAAGCGAATTTTCTCTTTCGGTTACTTTTCTTCTGAACAGCTACTCACTCTGTACAAATCACAAATCCGCTCTACCATGGAATATTGTTCCTGGGGCGGTGCCCCAGGAACCTATTCCAGGAACCCCACAACCTATGTCAGACTTTTAGACTCCATTCGAAATAGGGCAGTTAGGTTAATTAATGACCCTTCTCTGACATAGTCTTTCTACTCTCTGTCTCAGACTTTGTGTTTCTGCTGCATTCGTATTCCTTAGCTACTTCCATGGACACTATTCTTTTGAATTGGCTTCTATAATTCCTCCTCTCTCTTCCAAATCAGTCCAAACACGTGATGAAACTAGTTAGCACCCTTTAATGTCCAACTTCAATACTCACAGAACCAACTTTTCTTCTTCCTCATTTATTCCTTCAAGTTAAGTTTTCTGGAACACATTGGTACGCATTTCCTGAAAATTTTCTTTCATCTTCTCAACCCACGCACGGTACTAAGTACTATAGGGTCTAATAATTTTCGTGTTTGGTTTTCATTAAAAAAAAAAATCCCTTTCCACCTGAAACGGGAACTCCTTACAACGATCTTAATTTTTTCACTTACACAAAAATAAAGAAATTACAGTTTCTAATTTTTTATGGTTCATTTCTATAGTGCAGGTCACAAAAAGTTTGGTTGCAGTGGCTCTTACTTTCATTTGTGCGTGGTGGAACTAAGAGACTGAAGACATACTGTGCGAATTCGTGTTTATTGAGCCCTTTCCGAGAAACTTCCCTTGCAGCAAAAATTAAATTGGGGTTGGGGAAGAGGGAAAAGATAGGTCGCCTTGTTTTGCACGGCTCTTGGAGCATGCATGGACATGCTCCACGGAGCTATGGAATCAGAGCACTCGGTTTGCCCCATTGCGTGAATCGAAATATAAAATACTGTACTACAAACTTGTAACATTAGCTGACGATATATCATTTGTTTCTGATTTAATTTATTTATTTTGTTCAAGTATTTCGAACAGTTTGAGATAAATAATCCATTTGAATTACTGTAATCCTCCCTTCTCTGCTACTATTTACTGTTTACCTTTACGATCATTAATATTCTACAGCCTTGTTCCATAGCTTGCGGCCACGTGTTGCTTCGGAGACATTTGTGCAATCATACGGACAGATACCCGTTTCTCTCTCTCTCTCTCTCTCTTTCTCGAAAATTGTTTTTCCACTATTACGCCAATCGAAAATCAAAAAGTACGATTATTTACATGTATTTACTCGTATTTACATGTACAAGTATTTTGCTTTGTGTATAATGAAAATCAATCCATGGTGTCTACCAGTATGATACACACTCAGAACAAAAAAATTAGTCACTTGTGTAATCTTTAAATCAATAATAGTAACTCCTTTTTTAGCATAAATCATTTAACAAATTCTTGTTGGTAGGGATTCAGCTAGATCCCTTAAATAGTTTGTACCAATGCTGGACAGTGCTGAAAACAGTTGAGCCCTTAATTCATTCAGGTTTCGTGAATGCAGTTGTGTTTTCACTTGCCATTCAAATTATCCTATGCGTTCTCCATAAGATTTTCATCTGCTGAATTGGTTGATCAATTTAAATACCCTACCATTCCCTCTTGCTAATTTAACACAGTACAGAACCTGTGAATCAGACAGTTTTTATCCTGAAATATAGGAGTATTGAAATCTTGAGGGTCCCTTAAATGTTCAGAAAAAGAATCATCCAGAATTATTATAGAGCAAGCCTGATTCGTTGGTTGCTATTTCAAGTAGGCGACCCAGTTCATAAGCGTTAAAATGTCTTAAAAGCATCACGGACTACCACCTTGTATGACACCTTGCACCCAGTCTGGATAAATAATTCATTGTTTTTCCTGCAAACTTGATGCCTGGCATCATTAGAGTATATAAAAAAAAATAATAATAAAAAATAATAATAAATAAATCGGCAAAAGGCACAATCTGATCATCCAGAATATTTTTATGATTCGTCGTGTTTGGTATTCAAGTAAGCGATTCATAAGAGTTAAAACGTCCCAAAAACATCACGCACCCACCATCAGCTTGTACACGGTTGGGATGAATGCCTCATTGCTTCTCAGGCAAACTTAGTGCCTCGCATATTGGAGTACATAAAAAATATAAATAAATAAAATAAGTCAAACTCTTATATAACTCTCTGCTTGTTTGGCTTTACAAAAATCCGAGTTTCCGGAGCGCAGACCTTGCCATCCTCGTCTGAGACTGACTAACTGAGCTGTGGAGCCAAAAGTCCATAAAAGTTCCCCGAATTCGAACCGTGAGCCTTTTCCACTGGGTATGGAGAAAAGGTGATTATAACCACTACCCACGATACATAAATACCCACGATACATAAATAAAAAAATAAACTGTCTTATTAGGGCCATCTAAGTCCACATTTATAAGACCACTTGTATTATGCCTATAAATTGCTTGTGTTCTGCCCTCGAGTAGCACAGTTGGTAGGATCGCCGTCCTCCACATACCGGGCGAAAAAGACCTGAGTTCGAGTCCTGTCGATGACGTGAGGAATATTTATGGGCCTTTTTCACAACGTGGCTGAGTTAGTTGGTCTAAGGCGAGGGTGGCATGATTTTTCTCCCGGGAACTCGGATATTTTGTCCAAAAAAGAGAAAATCGACCTCAGAACACACGCAACCCAACAACAACCAACCACACCTGTGTTCTAAGGTAGATTTTACTGTTTTGCTGGATGAAAAACCCAAGTTTTCTGGGATAAAATCTTGCTATTTACGCCCGAGACCGATTAACTCAGCTGCGGAATGAACAAAACCCATAAAGGGTCCTCGCGTCATTGACAGTATCGGACATGGGCCTTTTCCACCTTCTGGGGGGAGAACTGTGATTATGACCATTGTGCTACCGCGCTATTCTTCATCAAAGTGCCGTAAATTTTGGATTGCACAGATTACATCACAGCTCTCCGATCGCTAACAGTCTCTTATGTCTTTTAGCCCATATTAGTCGGGCTTTTCTATGGGCAGCTGTTAAAATAGGTCCTGTTTTTTTTGGGATCCTATTCCAGATATCTGTGTTATGCAATTTTTCTCCGCAGTGTTCTCTCAGAAATCGGCTGGTTGGTTGTTTGAAATCGTTTTTTTTTTACTATCGCGACATCCGTCGCCGATAACGATGTCTTCTCGTTTATTTCGACTACTCTGCCATCATTCTTCTGCTTAGATTAGAATAGCACTGCTGACTTATATAGACATACTTACATGATTTAGCACATACTTATATAGACTGCTGCAGCATGTTGTGTTGTAGCTTAAAATCATATTCAGTCATCTTATTCGGATTTATCATGTTTATCTCAGAAGGTCAAATGATAGTAAAAATTTACGCAGTGACGTCTAATTGGACTTAAATTAAAAGAGAACATAGTTGCAGCTTAACTTTTGGACGGCACTATACTTCTCTTTCGTAAGTGTGTGTGCTTATTTATAGTATAAGACTGAGGCAACTCATGGTGATTTGTTTTCCAGTATAAAGCGTGATACTCTACTAGCAGACAGCTTGTTCTTTGAGCTAGATACAGAAGTGACTCTTTAGTACTTTTATTATATTAGTGTCCACTGTAAATGATTACATCTACCCATATGTTGTCTGTAAATTGCGTGTATTCTCTGGTCGAAAAAACTGCAATTTCTGGGGGGGGGGGAACCTTGCTATCTACGCCTGAGACCGACTAACTCAGCCACAGAGTGAAAAAAGCCCACTAAAGTTCCTCTCGTCATCGACGGGATTCGAATCCGGGCCTTTTCCACCCGGTGTGGGGAGGGCGGTGACGATACCACTGTGCTACACGCGCAGACACTCTTTAGTACTACTTATTATGCCTTTTAATGTCGTGTTTTTTTTTTTTTTTTTTTTTTATAGTAAACGATTAGTGTAGAACAGCTGTTCTCAAAGTTGGTCCGCGGACTCCTAGGGCTCCCCGAGACCACTTCAGGGGATCCGCATAGTCAAAACTATTTTCATAATAATATTAAGACGTCATACTAAAACTGAGACTTTGGGATCCTCAATAATTTTCAAGAGTGCAAAGTGGTCCTGAGACCAAAACGTTTGAGAATGCGTCTTTCTACTGTGTTGCACATTAATATTCCTGACAATATAGTAGCGTTACCACCTGTTACCCATTTGGAGAGGTCTGGGTTCAAATCCTGTCATAGACTGGAAGAATTTCTGAAGATCTTTCCGATCTCACTCAGTGGGAATAGCACTTCCTCCTTGAGTTATTCCGGATACACACTTTTCCTAATAGTCACATCTCAGTTAATGTCCTGATTATGAAAATATCAATCTTTTACTTCTGTCACGTCTACATCAAAAGATATACGCATTTTTAAATTCCTTGTTTTTATACAATATCAGCATACATCGTTGTAATTATTACACACAACATATGTTTCTTAGACCTTTTTCCCACTCAATAATTTCCTTTTATACTCTAGATTGCTTTCCCGTTTAAGGAACCAACAGTAATCTCCCATCATGGCAGAGTCCCAACGACCTTAGTATCGTCCTGGTGGAAGTGCTCTCCTTGTTCATCACTGACATCTGTTAAGTTTTCAGGAAAGAAATCCAGATGGGAATGAAGGAAATGCATTTTAAATGACATTCGGCACCCCATGTTCTTGTAACATTTCAGCAAGTTTGTCACCAGTTGCTCATAGTTCTCTTCTTTTCTCTTTCCGAGGAATCCGTGTACCACAGCCTTGAAAGATCTCCATGCAGCCAGTTCAACATCATTCAGATTTCTCTGAAATTCTTCATCTTTTAGGATCTTTCTTATTTTTGGACCTATGAAAATTCCTTCCTTCAGCTTTGCATGAGATAAATTTGGAAATATTTTCAGTAAATATGCGAATTCTCTGCTTTCGTTATCCAGTGCCTTAGTGAAATTCTTAATCGGTCCAAGCTTGATGTGTAAACGGGGAAGAAAAATCTTTTGTGGATCAATCAACGGAACATACTTTACATTGCTTTTTCCGGGAATATATTCATCTCTCTCTTGTACCAGTGTTGTATGACACAGGAAACAACACTGCGCCCCAACCGGCAGTCCAATCACATTGAGATCACCACAAATATTCCAACCATAGTCATTGTAACGTATAGCAGCAAAAATCTGGGAAATACTATCGTCAGTTTCTTTTAGGCCAACAGCATGAACAAGAGATGGTAAAGTATTTCCGTTATGAAGCAATACTGCTTTCAAACTTAACTTTGACGCATCAATGAACAAACGCCATTCAGAGGTATTGTGATCAATGTTCAGTTCGTGCATAAGACCAGCGACGTCTTTGCAGACACACACATGTTGTTTTCCATTGTAAAATATCTTGAAAACTCTTCATTTCGCTTACGGTATATTGTAATGTTTGTACCTTTGGCGAGTAAGTTCCACTGTTGTATTCTGGATCCGAGTAATTCCGCCTTCTCTTTGGGTAAGCCCAAGTCTTTGATCAAGTCTCTTAATTCTTGTTCAGTGTAGTGTGGGTCCTTTTCTTTTTCTGACTTCTAGTCCAAATCACGTGAAGTACATGGTTCCGCGACATCTGGTAAAACGATTTCTTCTGTACCTTCATCACTACTTCCAATACCCCAAGATTTTGGTGGCACAGGTACTGGCAGTTCTTTACCGTGTGGCACTGGCCTAATTGCTGATGGGACATTTGGATATTTGATGCAGTGCTTGCTCTTTTTGGAAATACCTTTTATTTTTGTCACGCAGAAATAGCAGTCGTCAAAATGATTCTTGGGCTCGCGCCACACCATAGGGACGGCAAAAGGTAATGCTCTCAGCTTGCCATATAGCCACAGCCTTAAGTTGGTTGTACAAGTAATACAACAGATATGTGGAGCCCAATTTTTTTCTTGGTCACCGATCTTGCAGCTGAAGTACAATGAATGTGCAACTTTTGTGACGTATATTTTCTTCCTCTGAGTTTTTGGAGTTAAGGGTCCACAAACATAGCAGAAGTTGTCTGGGTGATTGACGCAAGTTCTGTGCTTTGTCTTCTCTTCTCCATTTTAACAATGCATTAACCTAAAAACAGTAAAAGCGATTGGTAAAATTGAACAGTTGAATAATGTAATAAAATTAATAAAAATACTGACTTGTCTGGAAAAGTGCATCAAAATCAAAATATACTGTATTGCAAGAACAGTAATGATGTACTTGCTTAAATTTTAGCCCAATAAACAAAACCAACCAAAAGTTAATAAGTTTAAAAATTGTATTTCAAACAGTAATGATATCTTTGTACAAAATCCAGTTATCTATCTATATCTTAAAACTGAGTCGTGATAGGAAATTTTTATGATTGATTTTAAATTCTGTACATAAAATTTGACCAGAAACAACCATTGATTTGCTGTAGGTAAAAATCATGTTGGATAGTGTAATATACAATAATACGATTTAGAGCAGTGGTTCCCAATCTTTTGTAGTTCAAGTCACACTTGAAGTTAAAAAACGCGTATTCGTGGCTCACCAGAATAGTGATCGACATTGAACTCAATGGCGTTTTTCCTAATATCGCGGCATTCTTAAAAGGGGTCATGGCTCACCGGTTGACAACCACTGATTTAGGGTATGCGTTGAACGTGCAACAGTTACCTTTCAGTTCCTCAGTGTGGTGTTTCCTGAATTACGGCTCGTTCGTATGCGTGCCCAGACCTGAATTGCAAACCCAGCCTATTGTAGGAATAGTGATTGTGGATTTTTGCGTAAACAACTGATACTTTCCACATTTCAAATGACATTTGTTTATGCTCGTTTGCATATATACTGTATACATAATGCGCCTGTTGCCTTCATCATGTCCACCCACATCTACTCTATTCAGAACTACTCTATTCAGAATTTTTTTGTTTTGGACTTTTAAAAAGTTCTATTGAGCTGTTCCAAATTTCATTGAAATCGGACCAATAGAAACTTGGTCCGATTTTAATCAATAAATAACAAATAATTTATTCATTAAATAAATAAATAATAATTATTTATTTATTTTTTTCCTCCTCATATAATAACTCGACTCCCAATGGATGGATTTTCGTGAAATTTTAGATTTGGGCTTTTTATTGAGATTTCTAGAGCTGTACCAAATTTCATTAAAATGGGACCAATTGAAATCCGCCAATTTATTATTTATTTGTTCGTCCGTCCACTTTATTACGTGTGGACAGACAAACGAACTTCACTCCCACTGAATTGATTTTCATGAAATTTTATATTTTGCTCTTTAGAACGATTTGTCGAGCCTTCCTTTTATTAAAATTGGTCCTATAGAATTCTGGCAATTATTATTATTTTTATTTTTTTATACCTATCACATAGGTTATCCGTATACCACGTATTGTAACTGTAGCACTGGATACTATGTTCGTTGATATGTCCTGGTTGGAGGAATGAATGGGCAATGTGGTGAATGCGCAGAATCAAAATGTTCTCGGTTTGCGAATAAAAGTCGTTGATTGAATCATTCCTTTTTTGTTAACGCTCCTGCAATATACGCTACGCGTTATATTTCAGGAACGCGTCTGTAATCGCATGTGTTCTGTGGTCGATTTTCTGTTTTGCTGAACAAGAAACCCGAGTTTCCAAGAAAAAAAAAAACCATGCTACCCTCTCCTGAGACCGACTAACTCAGCTACTTTGTGAAAAAGTCCATAAATATTCTACAACATCGACGGGACTCGAACTTAGGTCTTTTCCACCAGGGGTGGGGAGGACGGCGACTCTACCAACTGTGCTACATATGTGTTTGACTAGTCACAGACCTGTACCCCCATCACTACTATAGCTACAGCTTCACGGGTTCCCTTTAACCTTTCCTTATCCTGCTTAAATTTTGCAGCGTGAAGTTGTTCTAAAATATACGGTAGAATGTTATTAATTGCTTAAATAATTATGAATGTGATGGCCAATTCAGAAATTTGAATGAAAATGACAATTCGAATGTTTAGATTTTTATGCAAATTATCTTGCTAATTAGAGTAACACTTATTTTCAAAACATAACACATTCTGGATGTTGCTCCTTTTTTTTTTTTTTTAATGATCTTGATTCTGATATCCACTGGCTTGATCAATACAGTCGGTTGATATTTCTTGATAGTTATACTGTTTTAGAAAGACGTCAAGCCATCACAAATTTCGTTAAAATCGGACCACAATTTCATCCTGAGGGTCTGATCTAGGAGTGGTATTTGAACCAAAGCGGCAGTTCCACAAACATCTGGAAGTCCTTCACGTCAAAATGTGTAGATTCAGATGGATAGCAAAGCAGTATTTATTTTACATTCGAGACTCTGCAAGTTCCATCAAATACATTTATAGGATTATTCATTCCACATTCCTGTATCCTTCAGAGATTTGGGTTTCAGCTACCCTCATCCAAGCTCCACAGCATTCAGTCAGATGAATACTGGATTATCAGATGGCTTGCATGCAGTTGTAACCTCACAAATGACATACACACTACCACCATTACAGCAGCTCTCAGTTTCAGAACTATAAAATCAAAGAATGAAGAAAGAAGGTTACCACCATAAAACTTGCTACAGACTACACCAGCTCTTCAGTTTTCTAGGACATTTGTCGTTGGAAGATTCCACAACAGACCCTCAGAGCCTTTTCCTCTCTCTGCATCAGCTGCAATAGGTTCCACCTAGCTTACCACTTCATCTCAACCGGCATGCTTCAGGCAGTCCAGAACCTGGATGCATATCATCATCAATTTATCTATAACGAAAGGTAGAGAAAAGAAGTCACTGGAAGCATAACATTGTAGAGTAAAGAATATACTCTATTATGATCACTGGATGTCCAGTAGAAAAGTTATTATCTGCTTTTTTTTTTTTTTTTTCAAAATTTTGTATAATTTCTATTTTTCTTTATGTAATTATGTGGTATTCTAATTTACTTTAATTATTCACCTTTAGTAGTAGTAGTAGTAGTGGCATGTGATGCAAGAAAGCAAATATATGAGCTTATGCAGCATCAGCCAAAAAAAAAAAAAAAAAAAAAATCACACCATTCCCTCCAAATGCCTGTCCAGTTCCTCCTTAAATTTATTCAAGCTATCAACTTCCACAACGACAGATGGAAGTTTGTTCCAGCAATTAACCACCCGCTGGCTAAAGGCAAATTTCCGCACATCTATTCTACATCTGTCTTTTCTTAATTTGAATTTATGCCCCCTTAGGTTCGTTATCTGAAAAAGTGGAAGGATCCCATCAGAATTCAGCGTGCTCAATCCATTCAAGGCCTTATATACCTCAATCAGATCACCGCGCAGGTGCCTAGTCTCCAGCCACTGCAATTTGCAGAACTTAAGCCTCTCTTGGTAAGAGGATCCCTTCATTCCCCTCACCAATCTTGTTGCCCTTATCTGTACCCGCTCAAGTAAATCTACATCCTTCCTAAAATGAGGTCTCCAGACCTGTACGCAGTACTCAAGGCGTGGCCTGACCATTGCCTTATACAGAGGGATAATCACCTCCTTTTCCCTGCTAGCAAAATTCCTATATATCATTGACAAAACCCCATGACCTGCCCTGGCAGCCTGTCTGCATTGCTCTTAATTGTCTACCTCTCTAAATTATGCAATCTAGAACTTTTAATGCATCCTTACTCATAATGTTAAACTCAAAACTTTTACTTATAATGTTTGACAAATTTATAACAGAAGTCTCAAGATTTAAAAAAAAACACTAGTTAATAAAAGACAAATTTTGTTTGTGAGGACAGGAATTCTTTATTGTTATAAAGAATTGCTGTCCTCACGTTCAGGAATTCTTTATAACAATAAAAATCCCGCCTTCATTCATTTTACTAATCCCTCTCAGAGCCTTATAGACCTCAATCAGGACCCCGCTAATGTTCCTGGTTACCAAGCTCTGTAGTCCATGTAGTTGAAGTCTTTCATCGTAAGCTTCTCCTTTTGCCGATCTCACCATACAAGTTGCCTGTTTTTGCCTGTTTCAGTGCCTTTTTCCAGATGCGATCTCCTCTCCACACTTGGACCCAGTATTCCAAATGCAGTCTTACAATTGCGTTATACAGTGGGATTATGAGATTATCTCTGCAGGATATTGTTCAATAAACCATCGCTGCTCAGAAAACTTCATATCTGCCCGTGTTGTAAACTCTCAAATCCCTTTCTTACTCTACTGTTTTTATTCAACCGCACCATATTATAACTTGGGTTGCTGTTCCCCAAGTGTAAGGCCTTGTATTTTGCTGCATTAAAACATAGCTGCGACTTTTATGACCATTGCGATCGTTGGGGTCCCCACTTCCCAGGGTTACACCAATCGGAAGAATATCCATTTATCACAATCCCCTGCCTCGCGACCACCCAGCAATCAAAAAAAAAAAAAAAAAAACCATCTTAGAATCTTTCCAGTGTCCCAACACGTTCCAGCTTGTACAGTAACCTATCTCGAGGGACTGAGTCAAATGTTTTGCTAAAATCCAAATAAACTATGTCGAAATTGTTTCTCTACATCTTGCTCATAAGTTACTGTGTCAAAATAGCTTACCATGTTAATTAACCATAACAAAACCATGTCTTGTGTCCTTCAGAAAGCAATTTCTATCTAAATGCCCCTGGATTGCTCTCTTGATCATTTTCTCTAAGATTTTACCTGGCACTAAAGTCAGACTAACTGGCATGTGGTTACCGATTTCACTCTTAGAACCACCTTCATGTATTGGTGATACGTTTGGCACTTCTCCAATCTAAAGATGCCTCAAAATTAACCTCAGTGGTTCAACTCTCTGGCTACCTCCCTCAATATTACTGGGTTTATGACATCAATTCCAGGAGCCTTGCTTGCCTTTAAGTTCGAAAATTTCGATGGGATTCCTCTAGCCTTAATTCATTTCTTGTCTTTCTCTTTTCTCAATGTAAAACTCCTTGCTATTGGCCGCGAGGGTCGTTATTATTGCATTTCTGTAAAGATTTATTATTTAATGTTCAGGAGCCGCCCCACAAAGATACACCCCATATGAGTTCATAACCCAAATGGGTCCCAGTTCATTCAACGTTACCCAAGGTAAACCGCGTGGAAGCGAACTGAACTACATACCAAAAATCACAATTGCCTTCCTTTAGTAATTTTATTACGTTCTCTCTAATGCATTTAAATCTTTTGACTATGTTTGACTTTTTCTTTTCAAGTTCCGTGGTTGAAGTTGCTATGGCAATTTTAGTATCGATTTGAAACCGCTTTAGTTCATCCAAAAACGCAACTTCCAGCATAATTCACACAAAGAAAGTTCACTTTAAAATATTCTTTACTCATATCTTCGTTTACTAATGGTATATTGCTCACCAACACACCTAATGTCTGGATTAACAATATTCCATTACAGGAACACCACATAATTAAATTCCTTCGCATGAAATGTTAAGTTCTTATTATTGCCTTTTATGCTGAGTGCATGATATATCCTAGCAACGATCACCAATATAATAAAATTACAAACTATGCAGAATGAACTGCATTTTTGAAGATCAGTTTTTATTTTTTTTATTGTGCTTTAGAATATTTAAATTTTACGCCATTTCAAATGCACTGTATTATACTCATGATTTCTGTTTTTTTTTTTTTTTTTCTTTTTAATGTTTGAAAGTAGTAGTAGTAGTGGCATGTGATGCAAGAAAGCAAGTGAATGAGCTTATGCAGCATCAGCCAAAAAAAAAAAAAAAAAAAAAAAAAATTACACCATTCCCTCCAAATGCCTGTCCAGTTCCTCCTTAAATTTATTTAACCTATTAACTTCCACAATGACAGATGGAAGTTTGTTCCAGAAATTAACCATCCGCTGGCTAAAGGCAAATTTCCGCACATCTATTCTACATCTGTCTTTTCTTAATTTGAATTTATGTCCCCTTAGGTTCGTAATCTGAACAAGTGGAAGGATCCCATCAGAATTCAGCGTGCTCAAACCACTCAAGGCCTTATACACCTCAATCAGATCACCTCGCAGGTGCCTACTCTCCAGCCACTGCAATTTGCAGAACTTAAGCCTCTCTCTCTCTCTCTCTCTCTCTCTCTCTCTCTCTCTTGGTAAGAGGATCCCTTCATTCCCCTCACCAATCTTGTTGCCCTTCTCTGTACACGTTCAAGCAAATCTACATCCTTCAAAATGAGGCCTCCAGACCTGTACGCAGTACTCAAGGCGTGGCCTGACCATTGCTTTATACAGAGGGATAATCACCTCCTTTTCCCTGCTAGCAAAATTCCTATATATCATTGACAAAACCCCATGACCTGCCCTGGCAGCCTGTTTGCATTGTTCAGAGAACTTCATATCTGACTGCACAATTACTCCCAGGTCTTTTTCATTTTCTACCACCTTAAGTGTCGTACCACGCAGTTGGTACGTTTCTCTGGGGTTACTTATACCCATATGCAGTACTTTGCATTTGTCAAGGTTAAACTTCAGTTGCCACTTCTTAGCCCATCTGCCCAAATTATCTAGATCCTGTTGCAGTAGCACACTGCCATTACTGTCATTAACAACCCTGCCAACCTTTGTATCATCTGCAAACTTTGATACTAAGCCTGATATACCTTCATCAATATCATTGATAAATATACAAAACAACAGTGGACCTAACACCGAACCCTGTGGGACTCCACTAATAACATTAGTCCACGAAGAGCAGCACCCATTAATTACCACCGTCTGTCTTCTCCCACTCAACCATCCTTTTATCCATTGTAGCAACTTACACTTAATACTATTCTGCTCCAATTTGTACAATAGTCTTCAGTGTGCAACAGTGTCAAACGTTTTTCTTGAAATCCAAATAGATGATATCAAAATTATTTTTTGCATCCAGTTCCTTTGTAACCACATCATAATATCCTATCAAATTTGTCAGACAAGACTTTCCCTTAACAAACCCATGCTGTGTCTGAATTATTGCTGCAGTCTTGTCTAGATGATCCTGCAATGCATCTTTAACCAGTGACTCCATTATTTTACCCGGAACAGAAGTTAAACTAACTGGTCTGTAATTACTCGTGTCACCCTTCGATCCCCCTTTGTGAATTGGGGATACATTTGCACATCTCCAGTCCGTGGGGACCTCCCCTGAGTCAAAGATGCTCTCATAATTATGGCTAAGGGTTTGCTTAGTTGTTTTGCCGCCTCCTTTAATATAACTGGGTAGATCCCATCCACCCCAGGTGTCTTTCTTATGTTTAACTTCAACAATTTCTCCACCACTTTGCTCTCAGTTATTACAAAATCATTAAGCACCCTGCTACAATTTGATAACTTTCTGCCATTTTCAAACCTTAATAACTCCTCATGTGTGAATGTAGATGCAAAATACTCATTCAGTTTGTTTGCTCTCTGAGCAGGATCATCAACAGTGGAACCATCGATATCAAGTGGACCAATCAGATTCACCCCCTTCCTTTTAGAGCTTATATAAGTAAAGAAATCATTGCTGTTTTTCTTAGCATCTTTAGCCAAAGATTTCTCGTAATCTGCCTTCGCTTGCCTAACCTCCTTTGTGACTTGATTACAGACTAGCTTATATCTGCCATAGGCTTCTGAGTCGCTTGATAATTTATATGCATTCCATGCATTTTTCTTCTCTTTCACGAGTCTCATTAGTTCATTTGCTAATGGTACCCAATAATAGAATTTAGCCAAAGGCCTTTTGCTTCGGGTTCCTTAATGTGAGAGGAATATTGTTACACCCGAAAGAGTAGGACTAAAATATTTAACTGAAATATTTACAAACTATACAAATATTTAAAATATATACAAAATACTAAACTATTTACAAATATACAATATTCATTAATTTACAAAAAAAAAAAACACGTTAAAATGGAACATTAAATGTTAGAGAGTGAAGCCCGTGCACGAGGTTGTTGAACGTTATGGAGGCATTTGTCAATAATTAATTGCATTTGTAGTGACGTAATTGCCTTGAATAAATATCAATAAATATCACTAGGAGAAAAACCTTTTTAATGTATAGAGAGATTATTTATAAGCATAAATATGTATGTTTGTTTATATATTTATTTACATTTGCCACAAAAAAAAAAAAAAAAAGAAAAGAAAAGTATATCATTCTTATCTTTCCCGTGGCCAAAAACTGACTATTAAACTTTACCACTGCTTTGAACTTTAGCACTGCAGCAGGCACTTCATTCCAATGATTTGCAATATGTTGCCTGAAAGTAAACTTCATTAATTTCAGCCTTCTATTACTCCCAATATATTATATTTGTGTTCCCTGGTTCTGTTCTCTTCTATCAGTGAAAACATACCTCCGTCATTTATTTTAATAATTCCCTTTGGGCATTATATGCATGCCCAAAGGGAATGCCCCCCATCAACCTGGCCGTCGTATGTAGCACAGTTGGTAGAATCGCCGTCCTCCCACACCGGGTGGAAAAGACCTGAGTTCGAGTTCCGTCGATGATGTGAGGAATTTTCATGGGCTTTTTTCACAACGTGGCTGAGTTATTCGGTCTCAGGCGAGGGTAACATAGTTTTTTAAACTCCGGCTTTTCGTCCAGAAAACAGAAAATCGACCTCAGAACACACGATATTTACAGACAGTATATACGGAGCAATATGGCTTTAGTTGCGATGCTCCTAAAACCCTATCCCCCCCCCCCCCCCTGAGATATTTAATTTGCAGGCCGCTCCTAAGCCGTTCTTCATATGGACATCGAATAGCATTCCTCACCAGTACGGTTGCCTGTCTTTGAAACATTTCTAGAATCTCTATATCTTTCTTCAAGTTTGGCCTCCAGACTTCAACGTATATTCTAAATGCATCTCATCATCGTCTTTTATAGAGTGGCAATGGTATCCTTTACTTGTGAAGGTTCTATATATCATAGACGGAACGCCATATGCCTTCCTAGCCACTTATTTACACTGAATGAAAAATTTAATACGTGACTGAATCTTATTTGGAATTTTGGATGTTATCGCTTTCAGTAACCCAATTAAATTCTTCTCTCCACCAGCAATTATATTAAGATTGTACTGATACTGTGCTGAATGTCTTCTGTAAACATGGTAAGCTGTGGTGGATTCATTTAGAAACATTAATTTGCGCATTAAATTGCTGTTTTTCAGACCATTTGTGCAACCGATCTGTGCTATTCTGAAACAAAATGGCTTGCTTCTGGTTGTTTAACCACATTTTCTACCTTTAAATCAGCAAACCTTGACAACTTACCTGGATCCCCTCATCAGTGTCAGTAAGGAAGATAAGAAAACAGAAGTGGCACCAACTGATCGTTTCTGGACTCTGCTTTCTACACTGGTCCACCCTGAAGAATGTCCATTTATGACTACTGTACTTTTTGTCTCCTATCTTTTAGCCAGCCCTAGATCCAATGGAGGATATGATCTTTACTGTTAATCTCAGTTGTCTCCAGTTTATGTAACAACATTTCGTGGAAAATCATATCAAAAGCTTTGATACGATACGATACGATTTTGTCTTAAGTAATGTCTTAAGAAGATATTATTACTGAATACAATAAATAATAATATCTTAAGATGTATAATCCCATATATATTTGCTTCTTAGGCAAGAGCCTAACCTTAATTTATAACGCTTTTCCAATGAGATGTATTTCATTATCCGACTTGTAATGGAGGAACACATTGCATCGAATAATTGAAGGCTGCCTATACTGTTTTGTACTATGCAACTGAATATCATAAAACAGTATTTGTTAATTCAAATTTACTCAGGCTCTAGACGGGGCCATCGAGAAGATTTCCCCCTCCTGGCTTTACCATTACCATGAATTTAGTAACAGCGATAAAGAATTAAAGGAGTGTGCAGGTTAAGCCACAACTGTGAGCGGATGCACTCGGGCTATGAAACGAATCTATTTTTGACTGCTGGACGCACTCGTAGTTCTGGCTACACAATTACTTCGGTAGGAAGAAACTTATCCCATCCAAAAGAAGGGCCGAGAATAGGACAGTGTTTGTCAGGTGGTGTAGTGCGTACATGTAGAAGTAGGTGCTCCCCATACCCTTAAGGGTACGAGACCCTGCCTCACTACATGTTCAGAAAGAAAATGTATGCTTTTAAAAAAGGTCATATTCCAGTTCAAAATTTCAGAAGTTAGTAGTATGCGGTACGAAAAAGGTTAAGGGTATGTGACTCAAAAAGGCTGAGAAACATTGCAATATTTTATTTAACCTTCTCTCTTTACCAATTACTTCTTTAAGCTTTCCTCTCTCTCTCTCTCTCTCTCTCTCTCATATATATATATATACTCATTGCAGTTACCATGTTCTAATTGGAATGAATTGCAATTACGATGGTCCGATTGCTGATGAAAATTGCAATTTGATTTGGTGTTACTGAAAGCTATACTGTCCAAGGGACTAAACAGTACAGGCAGGCCTCAGTTCATCATCATCATCATCAGCCATTTTCAATCCACTGCAGGATGAAGGCCTCTCCAGCAACTTTCCAGTTCCTTCTGTTTTGAGCACTGGCCATCCATTTACTACCCACAAACTCATGAATTTCATCTATCCATCTCCGCCTTTGTCTTCCAGGTTTTCTTCTAGCTCCTCTTGGATACCATTCTGTTATTTTCTTAGTCCATCTGTCATCATGTCTTCGAGCTATGTGTCCTGCCCAAGACCATTTTAGTTCTTTAGTTTTGATCAGAATGTCCTTTACTTGAGTTTGTTGCCTAATCCATGTGTTTCTCTTCTTATCTAACAGTCTGATTCCCAATATGATTCGTTCCATTCTTCGCTGTGTAGTTCTCAGCTTTTCTTCCATTCTTTTGGTGAGTGCCCAAGTTTCACTTCCATAAGTCATGATGGGGAGTATACATTGATTCATTATTTTACGTTTCAGACAAACTGGGATATTGCTCTTCAGTATGTGACTATATTTCCTGAATGCTACCCATCCAAAATTTATTCTTCTCTTGACTTCCAGCCATTTATCATTATTACAACTAATGACTTGTCCCAGATAAGTATATGACTCCACCTTTTCAGTTACTGCTCCTTCAATCATTATTTCCCTTTCTGTGGCATACTTGTTCATCATTACTTTTGTTTTAGCCATATTCATCTTTAGTCCAAAATCCTTACTAGCTGTGCATAACTGATTAAGATTTTCCTCTAATTCGTTGGGATCGTGGCTAATGACCACAATGTCATCTGCAAATCGTAAATGGTTTAGGTACTCTCCGTTCACATTGACTCCTTTCTGCGACCAGTCTAATCTTCTGAAAGCTTCCTCAAGGCCTCAGTTATCCATTATAATTCGTTCTTCCATTATGCAAACTTACGAAGGAATCCCACAATCCTTCCACTTTTGAGGTCGAAAAGATCATCGCCGATCCACTTTTCCTCGCAACACTCGATAATTGATCGCGACGTGCATGAACAACAATCTTATATCAGCCGTTCCCTAGGATCTTTTTACTCATTGGCTGCACATTCGATTTATACGCGTATGGTTTCTGATGGGGAAAATATACGTACGCCGTTTTTTTATCCCGCACATGCAAACGTGTTTTTAACAGCAAGTGTTATGCGGCGTTCCCGACTTTGAACCTTCACCAGCGTCATATACCAGTCCATTCCTAAATAAGGGGGTGTTGTTAATATAAGACATACATAAGACATATTTTTGCTTAAGTTGTTTTAGCACTATTAATACCCGTATTAAAACGCTAAATAGATGTTTACTTTTCTTAATCTGACTGTCTGATTTTTTAAGTAACCTTAAGAATCAAAACTCCCTGAAAGAATACGACATTTTTTTTTTTTTTTTTTTTTTTGCAGATTGGAAAGTTTCGTATTGTCATTATGCGTTCAACTTGCGCATACCTACCAGCTCATACAAGGCAGGTTATTCTGCCTATCATTATTCTTGTGACATCGTTCAGCAATTTCGACTTATAAAATATGAACGTGGTAAGGACTGAGCATAGTTTGTAATACAGTAGATAGCGCTGGGATAGAAGTATTTTTAGCTTTTTCCCGGAAGTTTGTTTCCTGCCTAGATTGCGTTGTATTCTTACTTATATCTATGACTGGAAAACTGTTATATCTAAGTGAGAAGCCTTTGCCTGATTAACTTGACATTCAGCTAAAATAAGGGGCGAGGAAAGGGTCTGTGCCACGAATTTGCAGACGACATAAAAATTTACAAAGCTATTCGCAATACCAACGACTGTATCACTCTTAACGAAGCCCTACAACGAGTAATCCAATGGCTGAATGAGAATAGAATGGTTGTCAACGAAGTGTGAGCTGATGAATTTTGCCAATGTACACAAAAAAAAAAAAAAAAAACCAAAAACAAACAAACTTAACTTTTCTTATTTACATCAATAACAAGGCGATCAAAAAACGTTAGTTCTGCCAAAAATTTAGGTATTTTCATCAAAGAATCACTTTCCTTTGATGTCCATGTATCAAACATTGTGAGGGCAGCTAGCAAAAAACTAGGATTTCTTAAAAGAATCAACCGAGATTTCAGTCAATTGGCACTGTTCATATGTCTTTACAAAATTTATGTTAGGCCAGCCCTAGAATATGCCTCCCAGGTCTGGTCCCCACATGCAGCTTACCAAAAACAAGAAATCGAAAATATCCAAAAAAGAGCAATGCAATACGTCTGTTTCAAAAGTGGATTACAATATAATGAAAAATCTAACCAAGAGTGGTGTATACTCTTTGGACTTGAACGCTGGAAGAAAGAAGACACAAAGCCGATCTACTCCTATTTAACCAGTTGGTAAATAGTACCATAAATTGCCCTCACCTCGTCTCACAAATTAACTTCAACGTATCGAAAAGAGCTTTAAGAAACCATCCACTGCTAAAACTATCTCCTATGCAAGCAGAGCCGGTGCTATCATTAGGCTAAGTAAGCAGCTGCCTAGGGCACAGACTTCACAAGCGCGCCCTCTGAGGTCTGCACCCTAGGCGGATATATATATATAAAGTGAAAATGCACTTAATTTTTAATCTTACAGTCACATCTTAATCTTATTTAGAAAATCTGTTCATTTTTCTAGTGAGCTATGGATGATAAAAAACGACCATCTGGAGCTCAGTACTGCAAAGAAAGGCAGAAAAATTTAAGAAGCAAGCAAAGCAAGAGCTTTCTTTGTGAAATACCTTTGTACACAGAAAGCAATTGAAGAATAAGAATATGACTATACTCTTGTTGAAACTAGTTCCCTCACTGCACTGAGGGAGCTGAATGTGGTGCTCCTACTATAGACAGAAATTTCACAAATTGGAGATATTTCTGGAAAACAGAGGGAAAGGAGGATGTCAAGAAAAGTGAGAGTACTGCAAAATCTGCAAAAGAAGATGGTATTGTGCCTGACTTGAATTACAGTGACCCTGCTAACTGGCCTACTATTGCAGTGATAATTTGCGACAGCTTATAATACGACATGGACCACAGCAGGTTGTATCACATGATTTTTTCCAAACACTCAAAAAAAAAAAAAAAAAAAAAAAGAAAAAAAGGATTTTCTCCTGTACACTACAAGAGACTACCAAATGGTGAAGAAGTGTGCCGTTAGTAGTTGCAACTAGTTTCTTCAGTTTGGTTCAACAGATCTATAATTATTTCTCTGCATCGATTCAGTGCTGCAAATTCTAACTAGCCATGTATCAGACTTAGTCATAATAAGCCATTGAGTGAAACAAGACGGGAGAGTTGGATCGATGCTTTGAAACCAGAGATGTCACCTTGGTATTATATATGATGCTTTAATAGAGATCTTTGATGACACAAACCTAAAAGATTCTTGATGACACAAGCCTGGAAATACTTTCTGAATTGAAGCTAGGCTCTTGCTGATGCAATTTGTAAGTTCAAGTTTGTGGTATCGCTTGTTACATGGTACAACATCCTTTTTGAAGTCAATCTTACAAGCAAGCTACTACAAAATAAGGAAACTGATTTAAATTCAGCTACAAGCCAATTGCAAGCGACCAAAAATTACCTCGTGGGCTGTAGATGTGATTCGACAAGGTTTGATAGATGCTACTGAGATTTCAAAGGAGCTAGAGATACTACCAAACTTTGAGACAAAACAAGTTAGAAAAAGGAGAAAGAAACGGAAGTTTGAGTATGAGGCCGAAGAAGAGACACCACAAGATCCAAAGCAGAAATTCAAAGTAAGTTTCTACTATGCTGCCTTAGATATGGCTATACAATCTGTTTATGGGGAAATTCCAACAGCCACAACAGTATAACTCCCTATTTGTCTTCCTGTATGATATATACAGTATCGACAAAAAAATTACTGAAGATATACTTAAGGCCTGCAAGAATTTGGAAAAATCATTGATACACTATGGAAACAAAGATATTGAAGCTCAAGATCTGTGCTGTGAACTTATAGTAATAGCTCAAAGACTTCCAAAGTCTATGCCGCCACAAGGAGTACTTCTCTTCATACTTCTCACACTTCCAGTGCCAAAAACCGAATTGACCTGGGTATCCCGACGACTACCCTACCATGTGTAGGAACCTGGGGCCCCACACCAAATAATTACTTATTTAGGGGAGGGAGTGTAGAGGCAGCCAGGGAAGCAGATTAGCTGAAAAATATCAGTAAGCTAGTAGCAAGAGGATGTAATGTAGAATGAATGAGAATGAAAGACGGAATGAACATGCTGGGCGCTGAGTGAAAGAGTGAATTAGGAATTATGGAAAAAGGGAATAAATGTCAGTTTTGGTGAAAGAAAGAGTGATCCAGCACGAAGGAACGAGAGACTGAATGAGTGTTATGTGGTGAATGGGAATGAGTGGAAGAGCAAATGTGATTGACCGAAAGAATGCAAAGTTAATAACTTTCACCACTTTATATATTCTAACAAACGTTTACTAACAACACAAACACTATCACTGCATTCTCCCCTGGCCTGCAAAAAACTTGCGACTTTACCTGCATCACAACTGAAGAATAACAGTAAGTTGAGGTGCCCAGAGAGTGCAGTGCAGAAAGCAAGAGTCGAACCAATGAAATGAATGCCAGAAGGATGAATGAGTGTAACTGAGTGAGAAAAAGAACACAAACCATAAACGTTACAATTAAGTTTCAATCATTTATATTCTTACTTATTTAACTATTATGCATTAGTATTAAATTTACATTACACACCATTGCGTATGTGCCCTGGTGTGTGAGAAAAAGATGAATGAGTGAGTGAAGTAAAAAAAAAAAAAAAAAAAAAAATATATATATATAGGCTGGTAGAAAAAAAAAATACACAGTATTATAAAATATAAGAAAAAAGAATAAAAATAGAATGCAAGTAAAGTGAGAATGCAGATCATGAATGAAGTAAATGTCTGTCTCTCCCACTCCCCACTGTCAGCGAACATATCCTACCCCCAGAGCAGGATGGGCAGTTTAACCATTCTACTGGACTGGGCACAACACGCCATTTGACGATCTGAATTGGGTACTCAAACCCAGTTCCCTATAAAACCCCATCCCCAGGCAGGAAAGACGGGTCTCTAACTCCTCCCCTCCCTGCCTCCCCCATACTTCGCCTGGTGGGGCTCGTCCTCACTGACCTCTTTGGGATGCCTACTCTATCGTACCCATCCTACCTGTTTTCCCCCCAATCTTCAGTCTCCCCCATTCTAAACCGACCGAGTACACCCCATTAACAATGCTGCCAAATTCTAATCAACGTCTAAATTCAACCGCTGTCTCGAAAATCTCTTTTGGCCTTTCCAAATTCCAGTGTTCAACCCCCCCCCTTTTTTTTTTTTTTTATAAATAGGCCTTGTCACTGAAATCCTTGGAAATTAGGTGGCAAAGCCTGCCACAGTACTTAAATAATCTAGGGTGCCTGACCTGCCTCCTCGTGGCAAAGTGTGAGCAACGGTGGGTCCCAATAGGGCCCAACGGCTAAATGGTCAGAGAAACACAGAACATAACACTACACGACATTCCACTCCCCCCCCACACACACTTTTTAAATCTCTGGCCTCCACAGAGTTCTGTGTCACAAAAACAGAGTACACAACGCGGAGATGGGGGAAACCCCTGGTGCCGCCAGACAATTAACACACTTGACACTTTACTTCCAGTGTCAGTGGCATGTGGTGAACACAGTTTCTCAAATCTCAAACTTATCAAAAGTTACATACACTCACAGGGGCGTATGCAGGGGTGGGCAGAGGGGGAATATGATTCCCCCCGAACCAAAATGGGGACTGAAAAAGCCTGGTCGGCATGCTCCCCGTTACAATGATACCTGGACCTGGTCGCCAAGCCCTTCCCCCCCCCTTACGATGATACCTGGATACGCCACTGTAAGCTTAACAATGTTGCAAAAGAGACAAGTTGACTTGGCACTTATATCAGTTGAACATGCCCAAGCTTCAGCACTTGACCTGAAGGAATTGGTGACAAAATTTGCAAAGGAAAAGGCACGCAAAGTGAGATTTTGATGTGCCTGAAATTGAAACTTTTAAGAGACAAATTTTAACATCACAATTCAAAATGATTTGTATGGTAAAGCATTTTCTTTTGTATTTGAGAAAGATAATCAAAGATTGTTGTATTACTTATTCTTGCAATTCCAAATAAATTTAGCAGTTTAAAGTTTTGTACTTTTCATTTTTTCTACACGACATCTGTTTTTGAAAATTAAAGTTGGCAGTTTTCTGAGGGGTACAAATAGTTAGCCTTGCCTAGCGCGCAAAATAGCCTGGTACTAGCACTGTATGCAAGAACTAAATATGGATTTTACAACTACTACAACAGGACTGCAGAATCAATTAATAAAGCTAACTTGGAGATATTTGATACCCCTGGACACTTCAAGAGGCAACTGAAATCTCCAACTGCACCAGTTACCTGAGCCTTTAAACTGTTGTTTTGTTTTTTTTCTTCATTTATCTACTTTTGCCTTTTTTACCTGATGAAGTTTGTATTCCAAGTCTCTGCTGCTTTAGAGCTGTGTAACTTTATTTTTGTTGCTGCGCACTAAGGCAAGTTTGTTTTCTGTTTTGTAGCTGTTTCTGAGCGGCTGATAAACTGCAGTACATTGTTATGTTCTTAATTCCTGCACTATATTCATCCACAATTGCTTTATTACTTCTGCAATAATTGTAATTTTTTTCAAACAATTTTTTTTTCTTTTTTTGTTCTTAGTTCCTTGTGCTGTACTTCCGATTTTGTTAAGGAGAGCGATCCATTACTTTCAGTAGCTTCAATGTCCAGTCATCCCGGTTACAGGTCATTGTGTGTGGAATGCTATTTTTGGCTCCAAGATTCGCATACCGAAGTGCTCTGAAAAATCTATATTTCACCGTTTCACAAATTGTACATGCAATGGCTGTGTTATCGCCAAGTGCTTCACCCGTCTGGGTTAACAGACATAATCCCTGTCTACCTCCTACGATGTCTGAGGCTCATTCCAAGTAAAGGAACGGCCACCTAACTAATATGATATTATGTTGAAAAATAATAAAATTACACGTCTGCCTGTGGTAACCCCGTCTGTTCCAGTGCTTTTTTACAGAAACGATTTTTCCTTTCAGCGTTGTTGCTCGTTAGCATATGAAGAAACTTTCTTCCACGTATTGTTTTGGTTTCCCCATCGTGTGTGTATAAAAGAAGGTGGACACCTGGTGAACATTAATGATGTTGTCTGAAGTATTGCATTATTCTGTTGATCATGACGTGGATTAATGATAATCTGTGAGGATCGTTCTTTGTTTAATATACACAGATGTTTGAATTTTCTCTTCCTACCGTGAGAACTGCAAATGCACTTCTTTTTTGTCCTGTACTGTGTAGAAGCCCAACATACACGTCCGTGCAAGTGTTTGCGCCTTTATATTCAGGATTAAGCGAAAAAAGAAAATTAAAAATACGAGGAGGAAGTCAAAAAAGATTTGAGTTCACTAGGAAGTAGTTATGATAGAAAGATGACTTTTTGTCTGATACCTTGAAATTTCTGTAGAAGTCATATAAATTTTGGTTTCGATGTGACAGTTCTTTTTCTTTTTTTTTTGCAGCCCTAAATGAAATGAAGTGTCACATTGTACAATGTGTTTGAGGTGAGGTGCCACCGGTGGTTTCCTCACAACTGCGCCTTTATTCCTCTGGTGACGAAAACAGGAGTCTGATGCCAGAAGTGTGTATGTGTGGTTTATGTAGATTTGTGTATGTTCTCTTGTTCTTCTGACCCCTAGTGGGATCCCACGTTGCTGGAAACACCACTAGGAGCTGAGCCAGTCAGTAGAGATTTCTTCTCTGGCTGGTCTCCGCCAGGGTCGCCTGAGATTCCTGAGACCAAGTTAAAAAAAAAAAAAAAAAGTTAGAGTAAAGTATTTGATATCTGACGGCCCCAGGAGTTTCCCCCATCTCTGCGTTGTGTATTCTGTTTGGGTACCACAGAACTTTGTGAAGACCAGAGGTTTTCAAAAAGTGTAAAGTGTGTGCTAGTGTTGTGTAGTGTCGTGTTTTGTTGTTCCTCTGACCATTTAGCCCTTGGGCCCCTAGTGGGATCCCCCCTTGCCCACACTTCGCCCCGAGGAGGCAAGTCAGGCACAGAGGAATCGCATTAGTACTCTGGCAGGCCCTCTGCCACCTGGTTTTCGAAGATTTCAGTGGCAAGGGCCTATTGATAATATTTAAAAAAATAAAAGTTAAGAGGAGTGAGAGAACAGTGCAAGAAAGGGTGGGTAGGAAGAGTAATTGGAGAATGTAGAGGAAGGCATCCCCCAATAAAGTGGATGCGCGAATGGTCCGCGAGGCAAAGCATAAGGGGGACCCCCCAGCAGCAAGTTTGCTGTGTAGATCGCTAGTAGCATGAATGGTCAGAGGCTGCTGGAAACAGAAATTCTACCCAGCAAGCCGGCCCAGCTGGAGCAGTCCATGACAGATATGAAGAGTCACTGTCCTTGGAGATGAATGTAGGGGTAAGAGTATGTGAAGGTAAGTGTCCAGGTTTGTCAAATCCAGTTTTGTTTTGTTTAAGAGATAAGCGTGTAGTTCGATTACAGTCTCATCCTGAAAAAAGGTATGAGGTACTAATTACCTGACAGGTATATAATTTCAAGTCAGTGAAGTGTCACAATGGATAAAGTGAAATAGAGATCAGTGATTCGGTTCTTCCTTTTGCAAAGGAAAACACCAAAAATAATCCACGAACAAATGGTCGCTGTTTATGGAAAAGACTGCCCAGGTTAGAGTGTTGTTGCACATTGGTATAAACAATACAAATGTGGCAGAACCTCAGTGCGTGAAGAAGGAATCCCAGGACGCCCAGCAATGCAGTAACAGAAGAGAGTTGCAAAAATTGAGGCATTAATCACGAAAGAGCGCGATATGGCAGGTAAAGCAAAATGATTTTTTTTTCTTTTTTTTTTCACGGCTAGTCACCATGAATGCAACTTGCATTCATCACTGTGATCCCGAAACTAAACAAATAGCAAAACAATGAAAGCCAAAGGCAAAGGTGCAACCAAGTACTGGCAAAGTAATGCTGTCTGTTTTTTGGGATCAGCATGGTGTGATACTAACAGATTACCTTCAAAACGGCTGCACTGTCTTTTTGTAGTATTATTCCAAATTCCTCATAAAGTTACGTGCTGCTATAAAAAGGAAAAAAGAAGGGGAAAGCTGTCAAGAGTGTGCGCATACTTCATGATAATGCCCCTTCTCATTCCTCGCATGCTGCAATGAGGTATGCCCACGAATGTGAGTTTGAGATATTGCTACATCCTGCATATTCCTCCGACCTTGCATACTCGGATTTCTTCCTCTTTCCTGTCCTGAAGAGTCCTTTCTTCGCGGTAAACACTTTGCTGCTGCTGAGGTGATTTCTGCTGAGGTGATAAGCAGATGATTATCCCAAAGATAAGCAGATAATTATCCCATTGCATAAGGCAGTGAATAGGCTTTACCTTCAATATGGCATATAGGACAGCAAAAGTGTATCGAGATGTGGCAAAATTGTGTCATTTTGTCTGATGGCTATGTTGAAAAAGTGTAATACGCGGCGTTTGGTTCACCTTCTATCACAGCTACTTCCGGGCGAATACAAATCTTTTTGAACCCCCCCCCCCGCCTTTACTACTATGGGTAAAAGGATGGCTGAGTGGCAAAAGACAGACAGTGGTTATTAATGTGCACTGCTCTTCATGGACTAATGTTATTAGTGGAGATCCTCAGCGTTCAGTGCTCGAACCCTTATTGTTTTCAATATTTATTAACGATATTCGTGAAGGTATATCAAATATAATGTCTAAGTTTGCAGATGATACAAAGGTTGGCAGGGTGGTTAATGACAGGAATCAGGGTATGCTACTTCAACAAGAATTAGGAAATTGGACTGATGGGCTAAGTGGCAATTGAAGTTTAACATCGATAAATGCAAAGAACTGCACTTGTCAGCAATAATTCTAGAATAACATATCATTTCGGTGGTACTGCACTCAAGGTAGTAGATAGTGAAGAAGACCTGAGGGTAATTGTACAGGTGAGTGAAGTTCTGAGTAGTGCAAACAAGCTATTAGGGCAGCTCATGGGGGTTCTGTCAAAGATAAGCAGATGATTAACCCATTGCATAAGGCAGTGAATAGGCTGCACCTTCAATATGGCATATAGATCTCATCCTTTTACTCTCCAACTTGAAACTTACGGAATCAACTTTTCTTCTTCCTTATTTTTCCTTCACTTTCGGTTTTATGGAAAAACCTCCCTTCATACGTATTTCCTGTAAATTACAATCTAAAATTGAAGTCTAATATCAACAAATATCTTCTTTCTTCTCAACCTTCAGCATACGCACCGTATAGTTCTAATACCTTTCGTGTTTGGGGGTTTTCATTAAAAAAAAAAAAAAAAAAAGTGATTGGCAGCTGCCAATCACTGCCTTCTTCCTGACTTTTAGTCGAAGTATGGAGTGGTACCCAAGATCTCAATTTTTACCAGGCCTTTTCCGAAGCGACCTATGTAAATGCAGGTAAATAATTACCTGCATTTACATATTATTTACTATGTAAATAATTACATAGGTAAATAATTACCTGCATTTACATAGGGATATTTATTCGACCTTGAGAATGCCGCGCACCACAAATGCAGAGGTAAATAATTACATAGGTCATTTCCTGATTAGATGTTTCGTATTTCGACAGGTGTGTCTTTTAATTAGGAAAGATTTGACTTACTCCGTCATACCTCTATATATTACGTAGAATAGCGTGCACGGGAGTTGGCGAGCAAAGCGAGCAGGGGGCGGAGCCCCTAGTTATTATTAAAATTTTCTCTTTCACCTGTGGCTGGCTTTATTAAAGTTCAAACAGAAGTAGCTGTATTTCATTAAAGTTTTCGTTAGTACTAGAATCAGCATGCCAGTGTTCTTACCATAAATGTGAATATTTTCTGACGGATTTTCAGCTAGTTATGATAGGCTCAGTGACTGGCTAAAATACTCAAAACCTTTTAACAACTTGCATTTCTTGCACTGTCAAAGGCATGTGACGTGTTGCATTGATAGTCACACACGTAGGTAAAGAAATTTCGGAACTGACGGCTGCAGTCTTTAAATGTGGATGTTTTTTCTTATAGAATATTAGACGTGTCACCGTCTGTTATCTTCCCAGGAGTCTTCGATCCCTTCTAATGAACTGCATGTTAGAAATCTTTTAATACTGAGACAAAGCGCCATGACTGTTTCTTTAAGTCTTTCGTTCATAGCTCCTGACGTTAAGATCGATAAAATCCCTCCGATTTTACACGGCTTGCAAAGAAGTGGAAGATATTTAGGAATATAGTCGTGGAGTGTGCTTGATATACAAATATGAACTCATGTACAAATATATGACGAATAGTAGATACTTCATTGGTTATTTTAACTTTAACCTTTCGTGTCTTCTTGATATACGAGGTTTATTTAGCTCTTTATCATCTGCCATCACAATTTCATTTTGATGAGTAATAAGTAAAATTAGGATCTTATTAGGAACGATGCCAATTTAGTTGAATTCATTCATCAAATCGAACTATTCATTGTCCATCTGTCATATACCATCACATGTTTATTTATTTTTTTACAAACTTTTGACCCACAGGGCACGCAGACCCTAGATGGTGAGAATGCTGAGAATTACAGAGAATCAATACAAAGTGGTAATTAGTATTAAAATATATACAAAATTTGGATTAACAAAACAGAGTAAAGAGCAATTTCTTACAGATGTAAAGTCAATATTGTGATTATTCAATACCTGAAGGAAACGGAACAGAGGACTTCCAAGTAAGTGTCGAGTACGAGGGACAGGTAGTGAGAAATTAGTTTTATAACGAGAAATTTAAGCGGTGTACACTGAAAGGTATTTGTTCAAGAAGAGACGGAGAATCGATAATGGAATTTATGATATTGTAGACAAAAAGAGACCCATGGAGTTTTCGTCTGGAGCGAAGAGGAACGATTCTGAAGCGACCACAAAGAGCTCCACAGTTTCTATGGTGAAAGGCAAGGCGATTTCGAAAGCATAAGAATTTAATGAATTTAATTTGAACTCTCCTAAGTCTGTGAGAAAGATATTCCTGTTGTGGGGACCAAATAATAATCAAAAATGGTAAGTATAAGCTGCTTGCAGAGAAGAATTATAACTTTGTCACTCTTGAAAATCGAAGAAGAATGCGTAATTAAGCCAAGAAGTTTGGAGGTCTGAGATATTAGTACTAGTACATGATCAACATGGGAAGAGGGATGAAGGTTAGATCGAAATAGGAAACCTAAGTCCTTGAATGTATCGGTACTTGCAATTAAAAAGTGTTTCCAATATAATAATCAGTAAAGACGGAGGGTCTAACTAACTATTCGAGCGAAAGTGACATAATTTACATTTTAATGGGTTTAGAAACAAGTTATTTTTATTGAGCCAGAGTGAGAGGGAATCACGGCAGGACTGGAGTTCATCGCTGTCAGTCGAAGAATAACTTTGTAAAGTTATTCTTTACAAAGGAGGCGGTAACTTTGTAAAGTTTAATCTCATCTGCCTAGAGTTGCCACTTAACATTAACGGACTGAAATAAAGTTGACAGATCATTAATGTAACCAATAAAGAAGAGCGGACCCAAGGGTGAGCCTTGATGAACACCTTGCGAAACAGTAAATGGGGTTGGTGAAGTACCATCACACCTTGCGAAACAGTAAATGGGGTTGGTGAAGTATCATCAATTATTACGGATAGTTTACGATTTCTAAGCAGTGCACAAACGAATCCAGATCCAGTAAAGGGGATCGTGGACCATAAGATGAAAGCGTGAGAGCAGAAGTTCGGTGTGGGCAGAGTGAAATGTATGTGAAATATCAAGGAAAAGCGAGTCAATTTGATTTCCTTTGTTCAAATTAGTTTGTAGAAAATGAGAGAACAAGGCCAGATTTGAAACAGTTGATTTCCTTCGAAGAAAAGCATACTGATGATGATTGATGAAAGTAGGAACTAAGTTATAAAATAGGAGTTCAAAAATTATTGCAATTGCATTCAATATAGTAATAGGTCGGTAGTTACTAGGCATAGCTGTTTCACCCTGTTGTGTTATATATATCGATTTGATTATTTTTTTTTTTTTTATTTTGGTAGTTGTTGGCGCATCGGCTTCTATGGCCATATTGCACCTCCCAAGGTTTTTGTAGTACTTTGATCCAAGCCCGAGGCGGGAATCGAACCCGCGACCTTGGGTTGCCGGGTAGGTACTTTACCCACTCGGCTAGCCCGGTCGGCATATATATCGAGATGATATAGGCGTCTTTGAACGCTGAATGGTAACAACAATGAAGAAAACATTAATTGAAGAGATTTTTAAGAATTGGAGCTAGAGACGAACTACTTTTCTTGAAGAGTAGAGAGGGTATCAAGATCAGGAGTAGTGACATCTTTAAGCCGAGAAATGGCTACTGGTCATCATTAGTAGTGAGAACTAATCTATCAAAACAGTCATTGGTATTATATTCAAACGAATAACAGGGAATAGAACGTTGCTGTTCAGGAGAAGAAAGTTTCGAAAAATGATTAGCAATGCCAAGAGGACAGTTGATTGAGATATACGAGTCATTAGTTAACATAGGAATTCTGGAAGGTCTTGATAGCTTTCAGATAGCAGCATAATTGTGTGGAATTGAAATTGCAGCTTCAGCTGAGTGAAGATAATAAGAATATTGAGATTTCGTAATTTCTTAACATGACATTTAAGGAAAGAGAAGAAAAAGCAGCTAAAATTAGTTTTAAGTTTTAAATACTTTTTGTGGAGGTAATTTTTGCGACGAGTTAAAAAGACCTGACACCTTTCAGAACTAATTCCGCTAAAACGTGAATCATATGGCTGCTTTTGCAAAAAAATGTTTGCGCGTTAAATTTTTTAGTTTTAGGTACACGTGACAAATGAGAAAAAGCAATTTTCCACTAGAGTGGCGCTTAACAACTTGGTGGATGGATGCTCAAAAGATGTTGACGTATGCCCCATTTCGATCTTTTCGCTATCGCTATGCTTTGAAGAATTAGGCCATACATCGAACTTCTCGATAAAACCTACACGTCGACACAGATGCACCTTAGCCAGAAATTATCTGGACACTGATCTTTTAGTTTGCATTTCTTTTCAGCCTCATAATCTTTAAATATCTCACAACATTGCAGCTGGTTGTTATTGATAAGCGATAAAAGCGGTTCATGTAATAGACTTTCATCTTACCCTGAACTGATAACTTTTAACTTTCACTTCTGAAATTTTGAAGATTTTCGGTTTTTTTTTTTTTTGTTTTTTTTTTGTTTTGTTTTCAGTTTACCAAACATATTAATCACAAATTATTACTAATTTACTAATCGTGTATTATAATAATCACACAAGATCCGCGAAATACATGTCGCATTTCAACTTGTTTTAAAAATCCAGGAGGAAATAAGATCTATTATAAAAAGAATGAATAGTACATTATAAGACATTAGCATTAGTTGAGGGATATGATGCAAGAAGCAAGCTTATACAGCATTAGCCAAAAAAAAAAAAAAAAAAAAAAAATCCCTTCCCAGTTCACCCATCTGGTCAGTCCAAATGTTTGTCTAGTTCAGCCTTAAATTTATTTACGCTTTCAGCTTCCACAACAACAACAACAGATGGAAGTCTGTTCCAGCAATCAACTACCCACTGGCTAAAAGCAGACTTCCGCACATCTGTTCTACAACTTTCTTTCCCCAATTTGAAGCTATGTCCTCTCAGGTCCTTAATCTGGACAAGCGGAAGTATCCCGTCAGCACTGAACCTGGTCAAACCATTCAAGGCCTTATACACCTCAGTCAGATCACCTCACAGGTGCCTAGTCTCCAGATGCTGCAACTTTCAGAACTTAAGCCTTTCTTCGTAAGGGCTCCTCTTTGTTCCTCTCGCCAACCTTGTTGCCCTTCTCTGTACTCTTTCTAGCAACTCTACATTCGTCTAAAAATGATGCCTCCAGACCTGTACGCAGTACTCAAGGTGTGGCCTGACCATTGCCTTATACAAAGAGATAATCACCTTCTTGTCTCTGATAGCAAAATCCTTATATATCATTGACAAAACTCCATGACCTGCTCTGGCAGCCCATCTGGACTGCTCAACTGCTCAGAGAACTTCATATCTGACTGCACAGTTACCTCCAGGTCTTTGTCATTCTCCACCTCCCTGAGTGTAGTACCACAGTTGGTACTTTTCCCTTGGGTTACTGCTATCTATATGCAATACTTTACTTTGCATTTGTCAATGTTAAATTCAGTTGCCACTTCTCAGCCAATTTTCCTAACTTTTCTACATCCTGTTGCAGTAGTATACTGTCTTTACTGTCATTAACAACCCTGCCAACCTTTGTATCATCTGAAAACTTGGACATTAAGCCTGACATACCTTCATCGATATCTTTGATAAATACACAAAACAACAATGGGCCCAGCACCGAACTCTGGGGAACTCCACTCTTTACGTTTATATACTGTATTACAATAGGTATTTTAGAGTTGAAATTACTGTTTTCTTACATAAAGAATTATACATTTTTCGAAAGTTTTATATTCGATTCTAGATTCGATGCTAGACACAGTGGGAAGAAATTGACATATGTTCGAAGACCAGGAACAGTATCTTCCAGAAGCACTGACTAAAGGCAGGATCGACCTAATCGCCAAAGACATCTTGAGTGTCTTTGGCGAACAAGTCGGTTCTGCCTACCTACTTGAATCTTCTTAGAGTTTCGCAACCGAAGCGGAACTGCAATCTCGAATTCCATTGAACATCTTGCTTGCTCCTTCTCATTATTTCTGAACGTTTTCGGTGGTGTCGTGCATGGGCCGATTGGAGGCTGAAATGGCGTTCAGTAGAGTTTAATGATGACAGCATTTCGGCGTTGGTGTAGGTGATGGACGAATGAGGATCAGAAGACGCCTGGGAGACAGAAAGAAAGATTGTAGAAAAATCCCGATGTAATGATTTAGGGAACTATCGGGTATGACACGAAAGCAGCTTTCGCGTTTGTATAGGTTAGTATGATCACTATTATTACATTGACAATGCCATAAACTTAGTGGTCATTCCGTTTTCGGCGGTGGATAATGAAACGTTCCAAAAGGATAGTAACGTCCACATACCAAAAACGTTACCAGATTGGCTCTTCAAGACGTGAATGTCTTTCCAATGCATTCCTGCACGGTAGCACAGTAGTATCGTGACCGTCCTCCCCACACCGGGTGGAAAAGGCATGGGTTTGAGTCCCGTCGATGACACGAGGAACTTTAATGGGCTTTTTTCACTGCTTGGCTGAGTTAGCCGGTCTCAGGCGTAGATAGCAAGGTTTTTCTCCCCAGTAACTGGGGTTTTTTCGTCCAGCAAAACAGGCAAATCGACCATAGAACATACGCAATTTACAGACACAAATACGGGTTAATGTATTTAATTACGGGCAACCCTAAAATAATAATAATAATAATTTCCAATGCATTCTACATGAATTTGCTGCACAGGTTTATTATAGAGAACGCGGATTACTGAATTGACTTCTGTATTCAACAAAACTACTTTTACGACACTCCTGTGTTGAAGTCCAGCTTTATTTACTTGGGCTTCATTATTTCCTTCGGGCAGTGTTAACCTTTATTATTATCTCTCTCTTTTTCCCCCCCTTAATTAGTTTATTTCTTTTTCGTTAATAATAATAATAATTATTATTATTTTAATATTTTATTAGGGGGCTTTGCTCGCTGCACTCGCTTCTTTTGATAAAATAAAATAAAATATTTACAGAAGCTATCGATACTGTGTGTGTCTCTTCCTCAGGTATGAATACATAAATACGTTGCATATGTAAATCAAGAATGATACCATGTGGTCATGCTAGATAAACAAAGCGCTTACACCAGGGTTTATCTAGCATGACCACATTAAAATAGAAGCTTGTTTTACCACAGTAAAACAAGATTCTGTTACGAGATTTTAGTATTTGTTACGTATTACCACGTAACCCGCATCCCTCTTCTCCCATTGGCTGAATAAAAATCACTAGGAGGAAAATTATTTTAATGTATAGAAAGATGCGTTTATTATTTTTATTATTATTATTTTTTAAATTTTCTTTTTGAAACTTTAATGATTATTTTACCCATTTAAATATTTTTATTCTAAAATTATTATACTAGTTATTTATTAATTATACTAGTTCCTTTGGGGACAGGTTTTATTTTATGCTAGCCCCTTCTGGGACAGGATTCACTGGTCTCCAGTTTATCAGAGACGGGATTTTCACCTGCTCGTACCCAGATTTGGGTTTCCTGGGTACGGGAATTGCTGGCAACCATTGGTATTATACCATCTCCAGTAGATGCAGGATTCTTTGTAGTCTTCACCTCCGTACGTGAATATAGATGATTGCTGCACCCATACGTCTTACGCTTCTTCCTATGAGTGCAGGTAATAATACATTTAGTTTAGTACGTCTATAGTTGTGGCCCGCCTCCTCGTGGTGTGGAAGGGTATTGGGAAGAGTCCTTCCTGGTGATCGTTGCTTTCTAGTAGCTAAGTGGCTAGAAACAACTAAACAACACAACACACACACACAATGCGTAAACACAGCACTACACTCATTTCTGGCCATTGTACAGAGTTTTGTATACCATGGCGGAGTTGAACTAATGTTTAAGGACTGCCGTGCATACGACACAACACATGTCCAGACATTGCAATGCCTTCGTGATTACCAGATCTGTTCCCATTCGGACATGTCTGTGGCCGACCGGGCTAGCCGAGTGGGTAAAGTACCTGCCCGGCAACCCAAAGGTCGCGGGTTCGATTCTCGCCTCGGGCTTGGATCAAAGTACTGCAAAAACCTTGGGAGGTGCAATATGGCCACAGAAGCCGATGCGCCAACAACTACCAAATCAAAAAAAAACAAAAAAAAAAAAAAAACATGTCTGTGGCATGATTGGAAGGCGCCTGACCTCATATGCGATCCCTGAATTTTTGATTCCTCAATTGAGAGCTCAACCGTTACAAGTGTGGAATGACATACGAGTATAATAACATGACACTCTTCGACTGATTGCACGCCAGAGTCAGCGCTTGTATTCAAGCACCTTAGGGTCTTTTAAAAAAGACAGAAAAAAAAAAAAAAATGTAAACATTCTTCTTTCATACTCAAAGGAAACTTACAACTTTTTGTAATCATATGAAGATTCAGTCATATACGTATTCTTATAATCTCTCTTAATACAATTGCCACATTGGTCAAAATCGAATCACTCTTTTGTGATTCGATTTTGACCAATGCGGTTTCTGTTTCCTTTAGTGTAATTGTAATACGTTTCAGGTAAACATATAAAACCAGTATATGACTAAATGTCTTGCTCGAACTACTCAGCAGAATCTCCCCTCCCTTAAAAAAGTGGAAAGACACTTTGAAGTAATTTCTATGCTAGGTTGCACAAATTTCAAGCTCTAGGAATAGTGTATAGGTAACTGGTTTTTCTGTGTTCATTCTCTCCAGTCTTTTATTCCTCTCTGTTTATACAGCGATGAACAGGAGCTGAAGCAGCTGATCACATCGTTACACCTTAATACATCTTTGGTATATTCAGCAAAACATATTTTTCTTGATCTAATTAATATTAGGGACATGTTATTTATATAAAAAGCCAGCTCCATGTATTTCGTAATGCTGAAGACACTGCAACCTTTTAAAGAAGTTGCAGATACGTGACGAGGTTCTGTACTTTTCTCATGACAAGATTTGTAGTGTACGAAACTACCATAACAAACTTACAGCTTCTACAAAATTTAATTCGAAGGTTATCCAAAAATGTTGAAACACGCATTCGATTTGATGATTGTAAGATTCCCAGATTTTATACTTGATGCATTCTGTATGTAAAAACTTGGAATATGCAGACTGAGGTCTGTAACCAGTTTCAAATACGTAATAGAAAGAAACTGGAGTGAGAAATGGTAGTTTGGAGTGGTTTGACTGTACAGGTGGAATGAAAAGGATCTAGTAGTAACGAAAAACATTGTCTAGCTGTTAGGCGACATCTAATATTCCAAACCGCCTTATAAAATGTTTGTCAACGACGAACTACTGTTACCAGATTCATCCAAGAACTAGAACCTATAATCATTTGTCTGCAAGTGGTCGGCCACTGCAATTCGTGGATTGGTTTGAGAAGGGATATCGCGCGTCCAATGAGAATTCTCATCGCTCCATAATCGGTAATTGAGAACTCTTCTCCTTTTTAATTTTCATCTTTGTAATCTTTGAACTAAACAAAATGGGAGCGCAATGTGTGCTTTTAACTCTATAACCAGATCCTTAACTAACTTCTGTTTCTTTGGCGGCTTTTGGATCATAATACTGCTGCCTTCTGCGCACAGCTTTAGCTAAAATGTTGGAATCGCACCCTGTGGATATTCAAGGACGTTCAGAGCGAGGCTTGCCTATAACCCTTCCAGTGTCCCGTAAACTCTATAGTAAATTCTCGAAGAATGTATTAGTTTTGGCTTTGAGGGACAGAACCGATAAAATTCGATAGGCTTCCCCCGACTTCTGATAGCATCATGTACTACACTGATGTGCAAAAATTAAGGACCAACACTATTTCTAAAGGTTACAACCACAAAATCTTTACTTAAGGTACTCTTTACTGATGAGAGTAGATTCAGTCTCAGCAGCGATTCTGGACGTCAGCTAATCTGGCGAGAAGTTGGCACACGGTATCACTTCGCAAACATCACTGAAAGGGATCGATATGGCGGTCGAGGTGTTCTCGTCTGGGGAGGCGTTATCTTGGATGGACGTACACAACTCCAGATACTGGATGGCCGTACTGTAACCGCTGCGCTCTACTGTACTGAGGTAATCCTTCCCCATGTGCGTCTGTTCCGAGGTGCCATTGGCTCCGAGTTCGTGTTTATGAATGATAATGCCACATCCCATCGCAAAGCAGCTGTTGATATGCTTTTGGAAAGTGAGGACATTGTTCGTATGGATTGGCCTGCCCGTTCCATCGTTCTAAATCCCATCGAACACATATGGGACACTCTGGTGAGACGCCTAGCGTCACGTCCACACCCACCAGAAAATATTCACCAACTGAAGATGGCGCTGACAGAGGAATGGACGATGTTACTGCAAGAACTTATCAACAACATTGTTGTAATTATGGACAGGCGGTGCAAAGCCTGCATCGACATTAGTGGTGGCCATGCCTTCTACTGAGGACCACCTCTTCCCTTTGTTCCATCTTTGGCAGTGATACATCTGTATAATGGCAGCCAGTGCTATGTTGCCGTTTTTGAATAAAGTCCCTCTGTGCCGTTTTGTTTCCGTTGTTGTGTCGGTGTTGTTTCCTTCATCATTTCTGTACCTCACGAGGTTTCTTTGGTATGCTTTTCCCATATCCAGGCCACTCCTGTGAGAAGCTACAGGTGAAAACCTGACTGGACCTTAAATTTTGTACACCAGTGTAATACTGGCTGAGCTTTCTCTTTCATCGAGTTAGACAAGTGATTTTTAATCTTTCTCTCTCCGAAGTTCTTAAGGTATCTTTTGAAGAGCAACAAAAGTCTTCCTTTTCATGAATTGACAAATAATAAAATTGTAAAGGATAACATAACACAACTAAACAAGATCTTACGATTCTTACATGTTACTGTATCTTCCTCCTCGTACTAGTAGTTCTAAATAATAAGATTATTAATATGCTAATGCAATTTTGCTGCCTGAGTACCAAGATACTTAACATTCAAAATAAAAAGAAATCAGTTGAAGACCAAACCAAAATGACACCCACCTCTAGCAGTATAAACGCGCAGCTCTCCACCCAAGGAGACGCAGCCTCACACCGACCATAGGAAAACACCACATCCACATAAAATAAAGACAAGAACACTTCTTCTGGGGAAATTTCAGTCTTGAATTCAAAAAGATCGTATTTAAGTCACTGATTGCCATCCGGCAAAACATCACACGACGTCCATATACAATCCATATGCAGAACAAAAAGTAAAGAACTCAACTTAAAAACATAAACTAAGCTATTTTTATTGTTCATTAGTTTATTCAGTATATTGCTTGATGAATTTGATGTTCATGAGTCGAAAATAAATAGGAAAACAATTAAAAATAATTTAAATAACTATTAACATATACCTAATTGAACAATTTATCTCAATGAAAAATTAATTTCGTATTTTAAAGTTCATCTCTCAGCTTAAAAAAAGTCTTATTTACTCAATGATCACTGAATTATGACCACCCCATCCGTAATAGATTATGCTTCATGGCACGCAGCATAAAATGCAGAAGTACGCTAGAGCAGTGGTAATTTGTAGTAGCGTACCTAGGTGGGTGCAGAGGGAGCATTTTCTCCCCCTGCAACATTTTTGCCTTAAATGGCTCTTATGGAAGGGTGCACAATTTCTTGACAGGGAAATAGACCATATTACAAACAGACAGTAAAAGCGTCTATTTTGTCACCTTTGCTCCTCATCAAGGAAAAATCTGGGTACTACACTGGTAATTTGCATCTGGTCGTGCAAGTGATAAAGCAGCAGTTATGGGACATAGTAAATATATCACCGAGTTTCAAAAGAGCATGATTGTGGGAGCTCATGCGTCGGGTGCTCCCATATTGGAAACGGCACGTCTTGTCGCTTGCTCACTGCCCACCGTGGATCAGATGTATAAAGAAGGGTGTCGAATGGGTCAAACCACACCCGAGAGAACTGTAAAGAAATCTTCCAAGATTATAATGCCCTGTGTCATCAAGCCCGAGAGAAAAACAGTGAAGATATCACCCATCTTGATTGGCCTCTAAATTCTCCTAACTTCAAACCAATTGAATACAAGAGGGATGTTTTGGAACAGGAAGTGAGGCGTATGTAGGAAGATTCTTAGTGCTCTTAACTCTGTAGGACAACAATATTTCCCGTAGAACGAAAAAACATATTGGACAGTCGTTAGTGGAATCGGTACTTTGCTACGGCTGTGAGGTGTGGACACTGAAAGAGGGTGACAAGAAGAAGCTTAGGGCTCTAGAGATGTACGTCGGAGTACCAGGGTTTCTGGACTAGAGAGGATAACGAACGAGGATATAAGAAGACGTATGCACGCAAATGAAGATATTATAGAACGAATAGAAAATAGGAGGTTGAGATGGTTTGGACATCTGCTGTGCATGAATGAAGAGAGATGGCCTAAAATTATATGAGTGGATACCACAATGGAAGGGAAGGCGAAGATGCCCTAGAAGAACATGGAAGGAAGGTGCACTATCAGCCATGAGAAAAAGAAATTTGAAAGCTGACGATGCCCAGCTCCAGCGACTTTAGAAGATGGGAACGGCAAGGCAGCGATGCGCTGTATAAAGTCGAACATAGATAGAAGTGAGGCGTATGGACACGCAGTTGTCATCTGTTCCGACACTGTGGAAAACTTTGCAGGCAACATGTCTGCAGATCCTTACGGACGTCTTCAGATATCTAGTAGAGTCAATGCCTAGGCGAATAGCGGCTGTTATCCGTGCGAACAGTGGCCCAACAAGTTATTAAGCAGGGGGTCATAATTCAGTGATCTCTGAATGTTTATACATATTAAATTTACCTCATATTAGTCAACTTATAAATATATATGGGTTAGTTCCAAATTAAACAAATTGAAATGTAATCACTATACTTTATACAGTTCAGTTACCATGGCGTGTCTGTACGTCTTGTTTATTCGCATCTTGAAATACAGTAGTCTAACTGTAGGAAATTGCATGTTTCAGTTCTGTTATATGTAAACATACAGTAAGTACATCGTAGAGAATGTCATTTTGGCCAGTCTGCTTCTCAGTTGTATTGGTGGGATGTTAGAACTCGACATATGGCTGGGCATGATGTTAACAGCTAACCTCACGTCAGGCGCATCCATCGTGAGATTAAATGTTACTAATATGTCACCATTAATTGTTTCCAGGTTACCACCTCTTTGCATATGGGGGTTGATTTAGAGACTGTGACTGTGTAAGGTCCACTGGTTAGTCTGTTGAGCCACGTTAGAATTCAGTGTTCCAGGACGTAGTACTAATTGAAGTGGGAAAGAAGCGTCATGAACAAACCACCGAAGCAAAAAAGCACTGTAGGCTATAAGTATCGTTGAACATAATTAACAGTGAATTTAATATTGGTGAGCATGCTAATTCCTGCCAGATGCTCCATGTTGCCTCATAATTCCTTGCCCCTGTAGCGGCATAGTGTTGTTTGAACGTTAGATTCTCAACCTATATTAATCCCGGGTCTTAGCGAGTTTATGCGATGGCCACTGCCCTCTATAGTTGAATAGGAACAAAAATAACAAACAAAATGCTAATTTTCATGTTTGTTGACTGTACTAATCGACGGGTCTAAAACCAAAACAAATATGCAAATTAACCTTAAGTCCGATCTCACTGAATGGAAACTTCCCTATTCAGCAATCACCTTTGGAGAAATGGTTAATGAGGAAATAAAAGAAGTAAATGGGAGAAATTGGCGCACCAGCAGTATGAAACAGTCATAATGAACGTAATATTTTTAATATGATGAGAATTTATGCTAATTAAAAGAACTTAAGAACTTCGAATCTTCAATTCTAATAGTTAAGCAAAATCATTTTCTTTAATAATTAAGGAAATCATTAAACATTTGTTTGCATAAAACTATGTATGAACTGTACACTATCCTACCAAAAATTATGGGACACTAAGTTATGACTAAATCATGTATTTATTCAAAGAAATTAATAGTATGGTGTTTATCTTTGGCCGCTTCAGTGCGTCATTAGAAAACTTTTCTACTAATTTGTAGTAGAAAGCTGGTAGTGTTGTGACCCACTAAGAAAAGAGTCATCTTCTAATGGCGTTCCACTCCATCCCGAAGGTGTTCATTTCGGTTGAGGTTGGAACCCACACACGTTCAAACCCTTGCTTTGTGCCATGGAGTTTTGTGTTGGGATGTTTAAATTCAGGGCACCAGTGCGCAGAGATTTTCCCCACAGGAATTCAGCTATTAGTTTCCCTCTGAAACTCCATTACAACCTTCCGTGTGCTCATCATGCGATATAGATGTAAAAATACTGTATATATATGTTGGCGTAACAGTGAACAGCGTGGGCAAATAACGGTTATAATGTCCCTTTTGCTTTTTTTTAACTTCTTTTTTAAGGCCTAAAAGCTAAAATCGAGTGAAGTACCGAAACAAACTGTGGTTCAATGGTAAATTACTGAAATGGAACCTGAAAGCGGCTTTTATTCTGTATAATCCACTACAAGATATCAGTATTATTCTAACAAACTGAAACGAAATTTATAGTAATAAATAATTGAGATATGCTCGCTTCATGAATTGCAACACGGAAGGAGAAAGCATTAACAAATGATCGCGTGAATTTGTGAAGCAATACCCTGCTCATGAAGATTAAAAAAAGAAAAAAAGAAAGAAGAAAAAAAATTCTTCCGTTTCCACATATGCAGGCTGATATTTTATCTGTGCCAGCTGAACTAAAAAGAATGCAGCAGAGAACGCGTCAGCAGTGGTGCATCCGTTGATAGAGAAGATAGGGTCACATGGTTTACCAAACTAAAAACAAAATGTTTTCTTGCTTTTTTGTTTTGAAAAACTTTAATAAATAAACTGTTCCAAGGGCAGAATTCGAAGTAAAGAAGTAGTTGTTCTGTCCTGGAAGAAATATTGCTATTTCAACTCTACTGTATATGTATATACTTCGGATAATTATAATATCGGAAGTATATATCGAAGCCAAACATTGATTATACAGTAATCGATTTTTGGCTTCGATGGTGTTGGCTTATATCATTGATTTTTCAATGATATAAATATCATTTACCCACGATAAATTCTAGATTTGCTAGAATGGGCGACTCGACACAAATACGACTATGGTACACGGAGGTCTGGAGGCCTCATTTTAGGAAGGATGTAGAGTTGCTTGAGCGAGTATATATAAAAGGGCAACAAGATTGGTGAGCGAAACGAAGGGGTGGTACTACCAATAAAGGCTTAAGTTCTGCAAATTGCAGTGTATGGAGACTAGGAACCTGCGAGGTGATCTGATAGTGGTGTATAAGGCCTTGAATGGGTTGAGCAGGCTCAATTCTGATGTTCAGATTACGAACCTGAGGGGATTTAAATTTAAAGATAGTTGTAGAATAGACGTGCGTAAATTTGCCTTTAGCAAGCGGGTAGTTGATTGCTGGAACAAACTTCCATCTGTTGTTGTGGAAGTTGATAGCTTAAATAAATTCAAGAAGGAACTGGACAAACGTTTAGAGAGAATGGATGTGAAATGTTTTTTCGTTTTTTTTTTTTTTGGCTGATGCTACATAAGCTTGCTTCCTTGCATCACATGCCTCTACTATTGCTATCTCGCTTAACTTTAAAATGTTGTTAATAACTAAAGGAGATTTGAATAAGAATATAAACGTAACCATTGTTGTTCACAAAACTAATGCATTATCATTAACTTAAATTTCTGTGAGAGCAAAATTTATTCTTCGGTTCGCCATCTTGAATCAAAATTGCACTCTACTATCCACTATTACAAGAAGTGGAAATTAGGCTCCTTTTAATTTACGCCTTTCCTACAATTGATCAAGTGTTTTTGTCTTGTAGGAGAGGCCATACAGGAGCTATCTGATTGGACGTCTGTTGTACAGGTTCGAGCAGTGAATCTTTTTATTCTTGCCAAATAGGTTTTTCGAGTAGAAATTCATCGGGAAGTTGTCGTTTGAGAACCGAATGCCGTGATACTGCAGGGACTCAGTCACTGATGTCACGATTTCGAAAGTGGTCGCATGAGTGTCAGAGATTCTCCTGAATTCGGAGAGGTCATCACTATCAATCAGGTAGACGAATGCACAGTGTGTTAATACAGTTATTCGTGCTGATCAACGGGTGAAGCTGCAAGACCTGTCAGCTGCGCTGGGAATCTAGTATGGCGTCAGCCTCTACATGCCCACGATATGCCACAATATCGAGAAGTGTTAGCATTGTGCGTGCCGAAGTGTCTAATAGATGAACCCAAACCTGAGAGGTGGAATATTTATCATAATATTGGAAAGTGTTAGCATAGTGCGTGCTTAAGTGTCTAATGGATGAACCTAGACTGGAGCGGTGGAGTATTTTCTCATGACATTGATTCTGTACAGAACAGGATTGTCACAGGCAATAAATCTTGGGTTCCCCGCTAAATTCAGTGAAGAAATTCAAGGCAACACCTACTGTAAAGCACACTTACCATATTTTCCATATTTTTCGATTGTGAAGTTGCTCTCCTTATTGACTTCTTTCATTTTGGGCCTGCTATCATCTTAGATTCCTTCTGTACAAAACTTAAATAGCAGATCAAAAGGCCCCAGCCTGCTCTGAGACAGCGCCTTTTGGTTTCATGACAGTGCTTTCTCACATGTGCCTCAACAGTGATCTGCCTACAAACGTTTCGATGGGAGGTTTTGCATAATCACTGTACAGACCTGATTGGCCTGAAATGACTATCACGTGTGCTTAGGACATTGAAAAAACATTTAGCTAGCCATCGATTACAATCAGTTTTTCAAATTCTTGTAGCAACAAGAAAGTGGTTCCAGGTGCAGATAGCACAGTTCTTACAACATGGCATCAATAAACTAATGTACCGGTTGGATGTGTCTCCTATACAGAGTGATTATGTGTAAAAGTAACTTTAATGTAGTAATATATTTGTTTTACTTTTGATTTGCAAGAAATGAATTTATGAAAGTAACTTTACGATTCGCCTTTGTAGAATTCGCTGTGCTATCAAGTTATAGGACTGCATGAGTATTGCAACGCAGTAGTTGAAATGAAATAAAAACACGAACGCGTTACCTGCTTTGGATTTCGATCATGGAGGGATTACTGCTCTCACTGAAGATCCAGCACCAATTATATCCAATATCCAACACTCCGCCAAGGTTTGGGCTTATGTTCAAGTTCGAGGCAAATGTCCTGTGTTGTTCTTTTAATTGTTAATTCATTTTCTTACTTTTCTGTTTTAGGATGTGAGATGACTGAAACTGTGTGAATGTGTGAGTGGCCACAAATATGAAATGTTCTTTTCTCTTTTAATCCTTCTCCCATTTTTACTGTAAATGACCTGAGTCCCGTCATTGACTTCAACTGCCACAACAGACCTTATTTTGAGGCGAGATTCGAGGAAACATTGAGCTCAGCATATTCGTTGCTTTTTTTATTGGTGCAGCGTTTCTCTTGATTCCCTGTTTGTTTCGTCCCTCATGGAATATCAGTATGTGTAGATCTGACTTGCTTCCCCGTTGACAGTACGTCATAACTGTGGCTGGCTTCCCCATGCCATTGACAGGTATCGGGAAGCAGCCTTATTGGTGATCGCTGCTTCCAAGGTAGCAAAGTGGTCCTATACAATTAAACAACACATACAGTGTACAAACACATCACTGTACTCATTTCTGGACATTTTATAGATTTATTTATCATTATAGTATAACACCTTGAAAGGAAGTTGTAATAGGATTTTAGGCGTATCAGCGACAAAGGCCATATTGCTCCATATATACTGTCTGTAAAAAAATGCGTGTGTTCTGTGGGCGATTTTCTGTTTTATGCAGTAAAATCCGAGTTTCCAGGAGAAAAAAAGCACGCTACCCTAGCCTGAGATCGACTAACTCAGCCACGTTATGAAAAAGACCCATAAAAATTCCTCACGTCATCGACGGGACTCGAACTCAGGTCTTTTCCACTTGCCTTGGGGAGGATGGCGATCTAACGAACTGTGCTTCCCACGAGGGCCAGTGTAACACGGTGGAGTAACGTTCAGGAGCCCCCGCACATTAGATAGAATATATGTCGATGTCCATATTTTCGCCACTCTCTAGCTGATGAAAAGCCAATAAACTTCTAAACAGCTACTATGGTTGTGTTTTATATTTCTAAATGTATAGTGAGTTCATCTATTCAAGCTATGCTATGCAATTTAAAAGGGTACCAGCAATTTAGATACAGTGGAGATACATGTTGAAACTAAGTCCACCCTAGCGCCGAGTACTTGGTCTTCACTGATAGCAAAAATCTATCCATGATCGAAGATGGATGCAGGTAATGTTAACTTATTTTGGTCATCAAGTTTATTTCTGCTATGGGGTTTCTACCACTTTTTTAATCACAAGTACATCACTACCAGCTACCAACGTCGAGGCTTTGATAATCTTTGTAGAAACTTTCTTCTCTGAAGGTTGTTTTTTGTTGGGATTTGCTTTCGGGGTGACATTTTTTTACTTTACTTTCTTTTCTTCTCCCTCATATTTGGGCTTTAATTGACTTTACTAGTGCTAAACAATCTATAAGCTAGAATAAAAGTAAACAACAGATCGAAAAACATGAGGGGACATATTAACAAGACGTATGATGCAAAATATACAAAAAAATTTGTATATTTCTTCGTGGGTGGGAGAGAGTAGACAGAGCAAAGAGAATAAAATCATTACGAAGAATAATGAATATGTATTTTTTATTTATTTTTTTTTTGGAGAAAAATAGTTTCTGACAATACAGAAAAAAATCAGTGGACATTGCACAATTTTTGGCAGCACTGAGTGAAGAAACAAAAGATGAGGTATGAGAACATAATTTTTATTGATCAGTCATCTATTTAGTACATACAGCACATGATCGCCTCTCTCTCTCTCTCTCTCTCTCTAAGAAATGTTTCTTTTATTCTGTAGAATGTAAGCCTAATTTTATTTCTGCAACATTGTTTTATTAAACCAAAACTTGGAATGAACGTATCTATACAGTATATAATAATTCCGCTGTTGTTGTTCACTCCTATTGTAATCTTGGCATAAACAAATACACGTGTTAACAAATCTTCTCATTGGTCAATTGTTACAAAATACAGCCGTACTTCGAAAACTGACCAATGAGAGTTTTTGCCAGCCACGTGTATTTGTTTATAAAGAAATATTAATTCCGTGCGAGGTTGGAATTCTAATTATGTGGCGTGTAATAATAATAATAATAATAATAATAATAATAATAAAGAACTTTATATTAGATAAAAATCAAATACAGCGAACTTATTAATTTTATAACAGTATCCCCCCTTTCCCCTTACCATCCATGACTTTTTGCACTCTTATTTCAAAATTTAAACTACTCCTACGGGCTCCTATGCTGTATCGAAGCACACTTGAAAAAAGTTGCGAGACATCTGTTGGGAACCACTTCAGTAAACCAGTTTTTCTTAAGTATTAGTGACGTAAGAGCCCCGTCACTAAGGGAGTCCATATGTTATTGTGAAGCACTTTACTCGGAATTGATGGTGGTGGTGGTGCGAATTTACTTAGAGTAAAGCGCCTCTCAGATTGTTTGATGGTTAAAGAATTCCATGCAAACTTTATACTTTGTATGGAATGCCACCCTTAGAATTTCTCTACGAACCCATAAGGGTTTGCAGCCACAGTTTGAGAGATATATTTTAATAGTTCTTCCTGATGGTATAGTGCAGTGGTTCTCAAAGTGGTCAACACCGCCCCCCAGGGGACGTATAATGTATAGTGAATAATCTCCCCCTCAACCCCGCATAGTAAACTCTGTGTCGCAGTATCACACCATCTCTGTAACGGCCAGAGATAGTGTGAGGTGAGGTGAGTGTTAGTGTAGGTGTTTGGTTGTGTTGCATGTTGTTCCTCTGGCTATTTAGCCGTGGGATAGGGGGCCCCCTAGTGGGATTCAACTTTTCCTGCCCATCATTACGTGCGTGGAGGTAGGCTGGGCGTAGAGTAAAGATATTTTCTGGATGACGCCTCAGGTTACCAGAGAGATCCCCTTTAAAAAAAAAAAAAGTTTTTTATTAGAAAAGAAGCATGGCATAAACAAATAGTCCGAGGGGATAATAGTCCGAGTTTTGGAGAAAAGAGGAAGAAAAGGAGATGGATGTTACGAAAGCTTCCACTTGGAAAACAGAAGTTAAAGGGATAGAGGGGTGCCCCTGTGGAAGGAGCCATTCCCTACGAGAAGGGGAGAACTGTTTAAAGCAGAGAAATTTGAGTCCTTTTCATAGGAAAGGTTGGGATGGCAGGTTGGGGAGAGAAACAGGTATTTTCCCTAGGTAACCCCACCGTTCTCCCTGGGGCGGTGGGATTACCTAGAGCGACGCTAAGGAGCAACGAGGCGGCAGGGAGTGCACTGGAGGAAGTGGTCCCCTTCGAGCGCATTGATTGCTTATACAGTATCTTCTTTGCTTCATATTTAAAGTTTTACTGCTTTTATCGCTTTCAAAGCTATTTCCTGTGGTCATTTTGGCTTTGTATTTACGATTCGGTGTTGTCAAAAGATAGCCAATTATTGGTAGTAGCTATTATTGATTTTCTTATGAATTAGTTACCGTACATTTATGGTAGGTGAAGGCTCGTATATATTTGGTAAGTAGTTATACACTCAGTGAACACTGAATTATGACCACCCCATCCATAATGGACTGTGCCGCATTGCTCATAGTACTGTCTATGGTAATTTGCATCTGGTGGTGCAAGTCAAAGTGTTAAACCAGCTGTTAATGGATGTAGTGGAGATATAACCCAGTTTCAAAAGAGTAAGATTGTGGGAGCTCTTGCAACAGGTGCTTCCATATCAGCCAGCGGGTCAAACGAACTACCGCCGACAGAAAAGGATTACGCGAGGCGGATGTTCGTGGTGAGCGACGGGTCAGCGCATCGTACCTGCTCAATGGTAGGTCACTGTGCGACAGTTTATATCGCTATACAATATGAGAAATGCAAGAACAATATCTCAAATGACGATGCACCGCACAATCAGACGTATGGGTTTCCACAGCAGACAACTCTTCTCACCGCTGATCATCATCGATAGCAAATGCTGTGGTGTCAACAACACTCTGGTTGGACACTGGAGGACTGTAAATGAGTGTGCAGGTTGGATGAGTCCAAATACCTGGTGCAACATGTTGCACCAGGTATAACCACCATCCCCTGCCTGGATAGTGGTCACCATCGCACATGGTGACCACTATCCAGGCAGGGGATGGTGGTTACTTAATAGGGGCATATTTTGATGGCAAGAACTAGGACCCCTGGTGCGTAAGGATCAGCGTTTCACTGGCGAGGTCTACCGGCAACTCTTAGGAGACCATGTGCACCATGCCACATTGCATTTTTTCCTGGACTGGAACGAGATCTTCCAAGATGACAATGTGCAGTGTCATCCGGGCCCATTGTCTGCAGGAGTGGTTTGAGGAACAGAGTGAAGATATCACCCGTCTTGATAGGCCTTCAAATTCACATCACTTCAATTCAATTGAACACTTGTCTGATGTTTTGGAGGTGGAAGGAGGAAAATGGACACACAACCGTCGTCTATTCCAATACTGTGGAAATTTTTGCAGGCAGCATGGCTGCAGATCCTTACGGACGTCTTCAGACATCTGTTGGAGTGGTTAGGTAGCTGGTGATAATTCCGTGATCACTCAGTGTATTTTATATTGGTTTTAATGTAGTCATTCAACTTCTCTCCAAGCAAAGAAATCGACTCCAGATTATTAAACGAGATTCCTGCTAAGTAAATTTAAATCGTGCATTGGGAAACTGGTATTACTTCATCAAGCCCACCCATCGCACTAAGAATTTATGGAACAGCGAAGTAGTTACTAAATGTGGTACCTAAGACTCTTGCTAAATGACTATTAGACTTTGAAAAGCTGATATGACCGAATCAAGTTCACAAATTTTGGTGAATTAAAACTAAAAAGGTTTACTTGGATTTTGAATAAATTGTGCAATTAATTAATTGATACTGTTTTGAATTTTTTTGTGCTATTATCTTCTTTAGTGGGTCGAGCAAACCTCTAGTCTGAATAATGATTTTTATAGGGTAGGGCAGGTCGCCCTAGGCATAAGTTTAGGGAACCAAGGGGGCGGTGGCCGAAAGAACGTAGCCTACTAGAGTACATGTAATGGCACGAAATCAAGATGGTGGCAAAGGCGTTACTGGAAAGTCTGGCCTGGCTAAGGAATTTTAAGACAATACGATTTCGACGGTTACAATTTACAATTAAAAAAGGACTTAGAATTAAGTAATTCAGAATGAAATAATATAAAATCTGAGCTAAATAGACAGTTTTGATATCTAGCTGTAATATTGTATCTTAAAGAAGAAATCACGAGCTATAGCTTTATGAATAACTATTATTTTGCTAGAAAAGAATAGCGAAAGCTTAAAATTTTGCTTAAATTAATTATTATTTTGCTTAAATTAATTGGAAGTTTATAATATAAGGTAATATCGTGACAGTGAAAGGCTGTATTTACCTAGTAGGACTTTTTTCCTTATAAATAAATAGGAAAAAGAGACAATGTATTAGCATTTTATTTTCTTTAGCAGATATGGAAAAGTGTTTTCCCAATTTGGAAATGGGCAACTTTTTTAATCGTTGTAAACGTCGAAATCATAGTGTCTTAATATTCCTTGGCCTAGTAGCCTTTCGTCTACTACTGCCGCCATCTTGGTTCGTACTATGGCTCGTACCCTAGCAAGTAGGCTATGTTTTGCCATTTGTCATTCTTTTCAGAAAATCTGGATTCGATCCCGATGACATTGAAGGAATATTTAAAGGCGTCTTCAATTGCCTTTGTAGTTAGGTATATTCGGGAGAGAATTTTTGAGGCAACCCAACATGCAAATTAATTCACGAAGATACACTTTACAAGCATAATACACAATAAAGAAAATATCGTCTATTGTGTCAATGAGGAAGAACTGAACACTGGGTATTACAAATTTCCCACAATTGTTATACCCACTGTAATTAATTGTGGCACCGTGTTATTTTTCAGTTTGAGCACTGCTAATGCATGTTAAATATGATCATAATTTTATCATTTCGAAAATGCAGATTGCAGCAGTTGTAAATGTTAGATATTTCTGACGGATCGATTTGACTTTTTTACTTTCCTGGTGTAAGGCTATCCCCTCCCCCCTAGGTTTTTTGTCTTCTTTTTAACTTCCTAGATTCACCACAACGATATGAATGCCGAAACATTAAACGTGTTTTGGTACAAGATTTAAAAAAGAAAGAAAGAGAAGTAAGATCGAAACCCCATTTGGAGTTTGCAGTATCGGAAAACATCTTTCTACGAAACCGCGCATTTTGTATAGATGAATACAGAAATTAGTATTCATTTGGCATAAATTAGTTATCACCAATTCATGAAATCGTATGCTAAAATTGAATTAATTTTACTTCTATATGTTTTTTGAATCAATGTTTCCTAATACTTGTGGCCAGCATGTTGCATTGTAATTCCCACTTCTGTTTTATTTTGTGCTTATTGAATACTTTATCGCCACTTATACAACATGCGTGATGTGATATTTTTGGTAAAAGCCCGCTCTTCACCACCATTTCTACGGTATGCGTGATCAAATAGTTTTGGTAAGTCACTAGGTCTGTTTGAAATTTGTTTTCCATATTATCAGGTCTTTGACGAAATTTTGATTTCTGACTACGGTCTTCGATTTCCGTATTCCGGTTTATGACATTTTTTTAAAAACTGTTTTATTTAGAATTATTGCTATTATTATTATTTTTTTTTTCTTTTTTTGTCATATAACTTTTTAATTTTTTTAAATATTTTGTTTGCTTTTTTATATTATTAGCAGTATCGTGTGGTTTACTCGCAGTCGTTTGGTTCATTACTGAGTTTTCGAAAGTGTTTATTATTTATTTGTATTTTTTAATGTTTTTTTTTTTTAAAGGATTAGTGATACTTGTTATGTTTGATTTTTTACCGTCATATTTTTTATTTTTTACCCTTTTTCTCCATTAGTTGTAATTTAAAGAACATTATTTTTGCGATAATTTTCACTATTTTCGTAGTGCACTGATAAAAATACTGCATATATTTGAAAAATTATTATTTATATTAGTAGTAACAATATATGAACGACTATAATACTGTATACAATAGGTTGCTCAGGTGCCGGCTACTAAATTGTATCAAGCCCGGAGAGGGGAGGGACCTAGACGTAATCAGATTCTCGAACTGTCCAGTTTTTAGACTGGGTTAGTTAGCTGTGACATGAAGTCACAACTATATATCCTTTTAATATATGCAACCCACTTGCAATACAACAAAATTTTATTAAAAACAAATACAGATTTTGGTAAAACTCTAGCATCTGGTACACCGTGGCCAATGACCGGTTTTTGCTTGAATCCCTCCCGAAGTTGTGTAAAAACCTAACCTTTTTTCACTAAACAAAAATGAAAGTTGATTAAAAACATGACCCATCTTATAAGTGTTTCCCTCCCCCCTCCAATTACAACTATTTTCCTTGGTTCACGTCCTTCATGCAACCTTCTGTTTGTCATGTAGCATAATGTGAGGGGTACCAGATACTAAATTTCAGCCCAGATTTTAATTTAGTCTGTTATAAAATGTGTTCACCATATTCGTTAATGGTGTGAAGGTTCTCGACATTGTCTTCTTATTTGGCATAGATTTTTTTGGGTGTTTATTACTGAATGTCTCTTAGTGTTTGAGAAATGATTCAGACGGTAGGAAACGTTTCAAAATAAAATCACATTCTCCTCAGAAAAAAATTGCATTGTACTGCTCTGCAAATACAAATGCTGTAAAAATGAAATTCTGTACAGTGAGACCCATTGATGGTGTTACCATCAGGAAATTATAAATGGCAAGCATTGAAGGAATTAATTATAGAAGCTATTAGGCTTTTCATACCAATTAAGAAATACTCTTCAAGGTATAGGTCTAAATGGATGCATATGAATTATTGGACAACACAGAGGCCTCTGGTAGATATAAACTTACCTGTAATCAAGTCACAAAAGAGGTTACTCAAGTGAAGGTAGGTTACAAGAAATCTTTGGTGAAGGATGCAAAGTAAAACGGCAAAGACTTCTTTATTATATAAACGCTAGAAGGAAGGGGATGAATCAAATTGGTCCACTCAGTATCAATGGTTTGGCAGTTGATAATTCTGCTCAAGTTGTTGACAAACTGAATGAGTATTTTGCATCTACATTCACACATGAGAAATATTTTAGGGAAGGGGATGCTGGGAAGTTTATCAAACTCTAACAGGGAGCTAAATGATTTTGTAATAACTGAGAGGAAAGTGGAAGAGAAATTGTTGAAGTTAAACATAAGAAAGGCACCTGGCATGGATGCGATCTCTCCAATTATTTTAAAGGAGGCTGCAAAGGAAGTAAGTTAGCTATAATTATGAGATCATCCATTATAAGATCATGGATTGAGGGATTCCAAGTTCTATAATTATGAGAACATCCTTGGATTAGCTCCACAGACTGGAGCAAATGTATCTCCAATTCAAATGTATCTCTAATTCACAAAGGGTGTCACGAGTAATTACAGACCTATTAGTTTATCTTCTCTTCCAAGTGAAAATAATGCAGTCACTGGTAAAAGAAGTAGTTCAGGATTATCGAGACAAGGCTGCAATTATACTTAAGACATAGCATGGTTTGTTAAGGGAAAACTTGTTTGACCTTAACAAACCATGTGGTCACAAAGGAACTGGATACAAAAAATAAGTTTGATGTCATATACTTGGATTTCAGGAAAGCTTTTGATACTGTTGCACATAAGACTTGTACGTTTGGAGCAGTGTGGCATTGAGGGCAGGTTACTGCTATGGATAAAGGGATGGTTATATGGTAGTCAATGGATATTGCTCTTCGTTAACTAATGTTATTAGTGGAGTTTCCCAGGGTTTGGTGTTGGGCCCATTGTCATTTTCTGTATTTATCAATGATATTGATGAAGGCATATCATGCTTAATGTTCAAGTTTGCAGATGGTACAAAGATTGGCAGGGTTGTTAATGACAGTATGCTTCTGCAACAGGATCTAGAAAGTTAGGCAGGTGGGCCGAGGTTTAACATTGACATGTACAAAGTACTGCATATGGGTAGCAGTAACCCCAGGGTAATGTACCAACTGTGTGGTACTACGCTCAGCATAATGAAAAAGACTTGGGGGTAATTGTGCAGTCAGATATGAAGTTCTCTGAGCAGTGCAGGCAGGCTGCTGGAACAGCTTGTGGGGTTTTATCAGTGATATACAGGAATTTTGCTAGCAGGCATAAGGATATGATTATACCTTTGTATAAGGCAATGGTCAGGCCATATCTTGAGTACTGCATGCAGTTTGGAGGCCTCATTTTAGGAAGGATGCAGAGCTGCTGAAACGAGTACAAAGACGGGCAATGAGATTGGTGAGCAGAATAAAGGGATGCTCTTATCTGTGGCCTCCAGACCTGAATGCAATATTTGAATTGCAATCTCACTATTGTCTTGTACAAAAAGACAATGACATCTTTTTCCTTACTTACAAAGGTCCTATATGTCTAAACAGAATACCATGTACCTTACATGTGCCACCTGTTTAAACTGCATAGAAAATTTCATGTCTGACTGAAATGTAACCCCCCAAGTCTGTTTTGTCTTGGAACACTTTTAATTGCACTTACCTCTAGCTTATAAAGTAAAACTTGTGGATTTCTGTTCCCTAGATCCAACACAAAACCTTACATTTAAAAACATTAAATTGCTGTTGCTATTTTGCAGGTTATTTGTGCAACCAATCTAACTTAATCTAAAGCATACTGACCAGATTCTGGTCGATAACCACCCTTCTTACTTTTAAATCATCAGCAAACTTTGAAAACTTCCCCTGCATTTCTTCATCAATGTCATTAAGGAAGATACAAAACAAATTTTCCTAACCCTGATCACTGAAGAACCTTACATGCTTCAGTTGCCCACCTTGAATAATGTCCACTCTCTGTCACCTATCTTTTAGTTATTCCCTTGATCCAATGAATGATCCTATGGGTAATCCCACAGTGCTCCAGTTTATATAACAGCCTTTCATGGGGAAACTGCATCCAAAGGTTTGCCGAAGTCAAGGTAAATAATGTCAACGTTGTTCTTATATTCAACAGCTTAATAACTTCATAATTAACTAGATTAACTAAGCAGGACTTTCCCCTTCATGAACATGCTCCGAGCCATTAAGGATACCATGCCATCGAGATGGTCCTGTGTTATATCTTTCAGAGACTTCATGGTCTTACTCAACACCTAAGTCAAACTCGGTCCAGAATTTCCCCCGATCTAATGATGATCTCATTAACATCCTCAACAGGATTTTTTTTTAGTATAACAGAACAATAGCCTTCATTTCAGTATAACAGGATGTATACCTTTAAATGAATTGTTATCTTCACTCAGCTTCAGTATTTTTTACCATAAGCTCTTCTCCAAGATTGATTAATTTACAGGAATTTGACTCCTTGTTACCAATCTATTGTGGGACTATTTGATTTTTATTTCATTCTCTTGTTTTTTTGTGTTCAACAAAAAAAAAAGTTGTCATGTTCAAATTGGTTTTTAAGAAAGAGGTGCAGTTACAGATGCTGATTCAGTATAGTACCCATGGAAGTGTCTATAGAAAATGCAAGAAACAGAAACTGAACATGTGTGTGTGTTAGGGAGTGAGTTTGCAAGTGTGGAACCTTTAATAAACCTGACTTCCCTCCTTTTTGGATAGGAGCTTCAGAGAGAGGTGTTTGGGTCATCACCTGAGATGTGGGAACAGTATTCTGATAGGGTAGATGTATGATTTGTACAGAATCAGTAGCTGTTTAGGGAATTAAAAAAAAGTAATATGAGGGCAAAAGAGGAAATCAAGTTTTTTGATGTTGAGAAAGCAATATTTCTGTTATACTGATGCCAAGAAAGAATAAAAATCAGGATTATCTAATAAATATATCTGATCTTGTTTAGAAGTTTGAATAGGTACAGATAAGCATAGGTACAGCACTACTTTTTTTGTGAGAAATAAGACAGGACTAAGTTTAAGAAGGACCAAAATTAACTAAGTTTACTTTCTCCCACAGTAGAATTACCTGGAAATCAGCACAAGTTGCTGATTGTGGATATTTGAGAAGTTGAAGCTCTTTGTGCAGATCAGGCTTTATCAAATTAGAAAATGGAATACAGTCTACTGCCAACAGCAAAACTATGCATAGGTTTTATATTCAATGCAAGAAAAGCATAATATTACAGAAGGGCGTGAGTTAAAGAACAAAAAAGCCATAAGGAATTCCAAACATTACTTGAAAAGTTCAGACAGATTGTCATCTTTCAACCACATGCAGTCAAAGGGAGAACCAGCTACCCATTTCAAAAAACAGAAAGCAGATTGGATTGAAAGGTGAAACTTGTTTAGAAGACCTCTATGAGACATACCATCAAAGTGTTGAGAGCAACTGTTTGTAGTTTCTCAAATAGAAAGTGGAATGCAGAGTACTGTCATCAGTAAAAAAGCACAGGACCGTTGACCTGCTAATTATGAAATTCCTCAATATTTTGTTTCTGAATTTCAGCATTACTTGAAGTTTGAAGGCAGATCAAAAGATGGAAGCTTGTTTAGAAGACCTCTAAACAAATTTTGAGAGCAGCTGTTTGGGTTTTCCAAACTTTTCATGGAATTTATCCAATGATGAGTAATATAAGCCAAGATATTACCAGTTGGTCAACTCTGATGGAATCTATATTGGTGATCATTAATTATATAGAAGATTTCAAGATAGTGTAAGGATTAGCAGTTGGTATTTACAGTAGATAAAGGAAGGGAAGAAAAGGATGAGGACAGAATTGCATTTTGGTAGATATGGAGATGTGCAGCACATTGAATAAAATGGCCATTGACAGTGGTAGCAGCAGTGTTCATAATTTGTAGCATGATGCTAAAGAAAAAAAAGTTGTTGTGTGTCTTTACTTGTACAAGACCTGTATTTCGCTCTTTGCTGGTAATCTAGAATTCATGGTTCAAAATATCCTGTAGTTTGACAAGGCCATTTTCATTTAAATGGAGCTGTGAAGTCTCATATCTGTTGGATTTGGGTATTAACCAGCCTGGACGTGACCTACAAACCTGCTTGATTCACCTAATTTGACTGTAAATCGGGTGCAGTGCAGTTTGATGTTCATTTTTATTATTACCACTTGATATGTTTATTTGAGGATTCTCTGATATGCCTTGTCACTACTCAACATGTCATTACATATTACATTATGAGTTCATTTCAATACTGTAACGGTGTGAATGTCAACAGAAAACTGGTTTTGCATGACAGTGCAGCCTCATATATCACAAACATTGTAAACCAAATGTTGCAAGGAAATTTCACCAAAGGTATGGTGTTCAGTTATAGGTTTACAACATCATGGATATTTATTTCTCCAGTTTGGGGCCCCATGACTTTTCTCCCTGTGGTTGTATGAAGAGCCATATCTGGCTTGCAAATGAAAAGCAACATTAGACAAATGGCAAACAAAATATAGCACTTTTTGTTTGAATAAAAATTTTTTTTTTTTTAAGTTTAATTTTTCTGGTGAAGGTACCCAGAATTTTATTGAAATGTTGGAAGTACAGCAGTCCCGGAACATGAGCGGAAAAACGGGGCCCTTGCATTAAGCAAAACGATCTTAGGAGCATGACAATCTATAAAAATAGGGCTAGAAATTGGGAAAGTGAGGTTCACATTTAATATATTGCCACGGGCACAAAAATACATAGTTTCGTCGATGTAAATTAATCATATGTACATGTTGCTAAGCATAATTTGGCGAATGATAATGCTTATGATGCAAGAAAGCAACACTTCCATTTTACCTATCCATTCCCAATAAAATTTTGTCTAGTTTTTTCTTGTTTCTTGAATTTATTTAAACTATAAACTTCCACAACGACGGATGGAAGTTTGTTCCAGCAATCAACCATTCTCTGGCTAAAGTAATCGCTGCAACACGCTAAAGTAATTCTGCAACCCGCCTTTCCTCAGTTTGGATTTATTTCCCCCCATGTGCGTAATCGGATGAAGTCCTGATTTATTCAGAACTTCATTCGTAATCGGATGAAGTTCTGATGTATTCAGAACTTCATCCGATTACAAATTACATGAAATGGAATCTTTAGAAATTAAAAGTTTCTCCACAGAAAGTAGCCAACTTTGTTGAATGGACGAGTCCCTAAAGGAAATTTTACTAACTTTCTGACTGATCTGTTTGTTATTTACGCCAGCCAGGTGATTTCTCGTTTATAATTAAAAATTTTTTTATTCTTTATTGCATAATATTTCATTTCAGTTTATTATTTTTATTTTCAGTTTTTAATCATATCAGATCTTATGCTTTTTCGGCGCGTTGTCAAATACGTAAGTGACGAGAACGGGCACTTATGTCCCGCCGCATATAATAGCTCGACTCAATTGCCTATATTGAAATTTTATAATTGGTATTTTAGAAAGATTTATGGTGCCATTTGAGGATTTTTTTCCCTTCCCATTAAATCTGGGGTTATATAAATGGAAATGTGTTTCAAATGTTTGGTCATTACTTGATAACGAAAGGCAGACCGAAATCAAAAATTTTGTGTAAATTTCGTTGGCCCATGGAAGGTTTTTTAAGCACAATTTCGATTCCATAGCCCCTTCCAACAAGATGGCTGTCATTCTCTGAGTTACACCTGTCTTTTATAAAATGTTTGTTATAGGAATAGTAGAGCATCCTGAAAAAAAATCTGCACTTAAAATGCTATTAAATAGCAATTTCCAAATAAATTAAGGAGCATATTTTTGAGTTTTCAACTAATAGTGTTCTGAAGATGGAAGGCACAAGACTTGATCTTTCCATGTTCTCGCAGAAAATAAAGGGCGTATATAAATAACTAAGCAATGTGGTCCTCACAGAACTCCTCCTATTCACATGGGCCTATTTATGTAAGGCAAGTTTTTCTGCTGTGATAGAATTAAGAACAAAATTAAGAATTCTACTTCTCCGAAAAATTATTTAATTGTGGCCCTTACTGTTTAAAATCTAGGTTTGAAAATTTGATTTCATCCAAACAAGCACAGAGTTTGCAATGAATGAATTATAATTTTCTTTTAATTGTATTAATCACTGTTCCCTGATTTTTGTATAAATATAATTTTTTTTTTTTTTTTTTTTTGAAAAATAGGTATTTTGAAAAAAAAAAAAAAAAGGCGGAGAAGTAAAGTATTAGTAACATTAAACTGAGAAGGTGAATGCTATGAATTCTACATATTAATTTAACTTTGTATTATGTATTGTGTACTTCCAACACTATTTATATTATTTGTTTTTGTGTGTGTGTGTGTGTGTGTGTGTGTGTGTGTGTGTGATTTACAAGTCTCCAACATATGTAAAGCTCTTAGCCTGTGATGAGTTATGGCTGTGATGAGTTATGTTGTCTGGCTATGTAATATAGCAAGCAGTAAAAATGATTTTCTTTTGTTTTTTTATTTCTTGTGTAGGATTTGAAGGGCATTCTGATTGACATATTTTTATTTCGATCTGTTATTTTGAGACATGATACCTATTATAAAATTCTTTCCATTAAGGATCATTCTGGTTAGTCTGATTTAAATTGCGTGTGGAGGCTGAGGGGAGGGCAAAATCAGCATCCTTATGGGGCCAGTTTTACTTCCCTTTGCTATTTTAAAACAAGATGAGTGTCACTCAGATTATAAGTTCAATTCATTTAGAATTCTTGTATTTACACTCACTCGCTTCCAAAGAAATTTACAGTACATGTGAGTAGATCATGGCGGGGGTAGAATACTAGTATATTCTGAAAGGGATATTTTTATTCCAGTCTGTTATCTTTTGAAATAAGATTAAGATGGCCTACATTATTTGCAATGTAAATGAATTTTCTGTTTATACTCCGGCATGACAACCAAGTCAGTAGAGTTTACAATAAATCGTCAATACAAATATTAGTAGTCACGGGTTTGAACCCTGGTCCACTCAAGGAATGCATGCTATGCACTCTCGCTCTGGTAAGTAGGCTCCATTGGTTCTGTTTAGAATGCTTTGTTTACATACTCAATAATTCAGCTAATTTTTTTTTTTTTTGTGCTTTTGATATGTTTGAGTGATTTAAATTATTTACTTACAAATTTTTGTCTTACATGTTTTGTTTAATGTTTAGCGTGTTAAAGAAAGGCGGCACTATACAGAAGACTGTTTACAAGATGAAGAAATTGAAGGAAGGAGAATGTTTTCAGTGGAAGAAAAACTTACAAGTGATCAATTTGGATTTCACTTTGTTGACGAGATGAAAGGAGAAGGTATGTATTGTCTACATAAAAAAAAAAAAAACTAGGGGGGGGGTGCCTATAAGCACCTTCTTCTTTTTCATGAATTTTTTTCCTGATTTTTCATAAATATTTTAAAATAATCCAAGGAATATGCCTTAACCTAATTTTATATATTAATTAAAATTAACCTGTATATTTTGAGAAGTCATTTTTGGCTCTTAATTCATTTATTAAAATAATACTTTTTTTTTTTTTTTTTTTGCAGACTTCAACCTAAAGTACATACAGGAACATGGATTTGAAAGTCCTGTGGTATTTAAAGAAAAAAGTGGACTAGGCATGACAAGGTATATTATTTATTTATTAATTAAGTTTGAAATGTGCATATTGAATTTGATCATAGACATTTGCTGTATGACAGTACTCAACAATCCATTTCCAACAATACATACATCCATTTCCCCCACAACAAGATGGGGGAAATGGATGTATGAGTAAACATGCTGACATTTATTTACAGTTCTGAAGCGATAACCATAAGAAATTCATAACAGAGTATTTGCTCTGTATGATGATGATTGATACACAAAAAACATATTATAGAGTGGTCAAGAAAGTTTTGAGAAGAAAAGAGAAAGGCTGTGTAATTTAGGACAGCCCTACCATTTAGAATTTACTAAATTGGTTTAAATTTTGGAATTGCAAGATTGTAGTAGATGCATAAAGGCCAGATAATATTTATAACTTGGGAAGTGCCCACTCTGTTCATTATCTTATGGTAAAGCTCCAGCTGACTGGTTTATAAGATTAATAAAATAAGAAATTGCAAATGCGATTACCGTTTGAACACTAACACTATCACGATGGGGACCAAGAATTTTTGAACAAATTGTTGCAGGAGATGGGTATTCATGCCATTCTGAATGAAAGAAATGTCAAGGTCACTATTTTCATTGGCTGTTTTGACCTTTTGCTGTTAGATATCAGAGAATCTAATGCTATTATTAACTGTGTCTCTCTCCCATTATCTTATGGTAAAGCCATAAGATAATGGGAGAATAGATGTGCAGAGAATAGATGTGCAGAGAATGGGAGAATAGATGTGCACCTCTTCTCCTGGTGGGTTCCACACTGCCAGCTAACATATCCCACCCCCAGAATGGGATGGGCAGTTTGACCTTCTTACCGGATTTGACAATACATAGACCTGACAACCTCACCGACAAAGATATACTGTGGCTTTGTTGCCGACACGCCACTTGGCAATCTGAACTGGGTACTCTAACCCAGTAGTAGTAGTGGCATGTGATGCAAGAAAGCAAGTGTATGAGCTTATGCAGCATCAGCAAAAAAAAAAAAAAATAAATAAAACAATAACCATTGCCTCCAAATGCCTGTCCAGTTCCTCCTTAAATTTATTTAACCTATCAACTTCCACAACGACAGATGGAAGTTTGTTCCAGCAATTACCCACCCGCTAGCTAAAGGCAAATTTCTGCACATCTATTCTACAAATGTCTTTTCTTAATTTGAATTTATGCCCCCTTAGGTTCGTAATCTGAACAAGTAAAGATCCAATCAGAATTCAGCGTTCTCAACCCATTCAAGGCCTTATACACCTCAACCAGATCACCGCTCAGGTGCCTGGCCTCCAGCCACTGCAATTTGCAGAACTTAAGCCTCTCTTGGTAAGCGACTCCCTTTATTCCCCTCACCAATCTTGTTGCTCTTCTCTGTACATGCTCAAGCAAATCTACATCCTTCCTAAAATGAGGCCTCCAGACCTGTACGCAGTACTCAAGGCGTGGCCTGACCATTGCCTTATACAGAGGGACAATCACCTCCTTTTCCCTGCTAGCAAAATTCCTATATATCATTGACAAAACCCCATGACCTTCCCTGGCAGCCTGTCTGCATTGCTCAGAAAACTTCATATCTGACTGCACAATTACTCCCAGGTCTTTTTCATTTTCTACCACCTTAAATGTAGTACCACACAGTTGGTACGTTTCTCCGAGGTTACTTCTACCCATATGCAGTACTTTGCATTTGTCCAGGTTAAACTTCAGTTGCCACTTCTTAGCCCATCTGCCCAAATTATCTAGATCCTGTTGCAATAGCACACTGCCATTACTGTCATTAACAACCCTGCCAACCTTTGTATCATCTGCAAACTTCGACACAGTCTGATATACCTTCATCAATATTATTGATAAATATACAAAACAACAGGCGCCTCCGTAGCCAGGTGGGAAGGAGCAGCAGTGCGTAGCACACGCTTCTTGATTAGACCGGGGTTTGAGCCCGTCACCACCAAATACGGAGGATGCGGAAAGGTTAAGGAATGACCACCGCATATCCTGGAGCAATATGGCCTTAGTTGCTAATGCTCCTAAAAACCAAACAACAACAACAAAACAACAGAGGACCCAACACCGAACCCTGCTGTTGTTGTTTGGTTTTTCGGAGCATTAGCAACAAGGCCATATTGCTCTGACCGAACCCTGTGGGACTCCACTAATAACATTAGTCCACGAAGAGCAGCACCCATTAATTACCACCCTCTGTCTTCGCCCACTCAACCATCCTTTTATCCATTGTAGCAACTTACCCTTAATACCATTCTGCTCCAATTTGTACAATAGTCTTCCATGCGCAACAGTGTCAAAAGCTTTCCTGAAATCCAAATATATGATATCAAAATTATTTTTTTGTATCCAGTTCCTTTGTAACCACATCATAATATCCTATCAAATTTGTCAGACAAGACTTTCCCTTAACAAACCCATGCTGTGTCTGAATTATTGCTGCAGTCTTGTCTAGATGATCCTGCAATGCATCTTTAACCAGTGACTACACCATTTTACCCGGAACAGAAGTTAAACTAACTGGTCTGTAATTACTGGTGTCGCCCTTCGATCCCCCTTTGTGAATTGGGGATACATTTGCACATATCCAGTCCGTGGGGACCTCCCCCGAGTCCAAGGATGCTCTCATAATTATGGCTAAGGGTTTGCTTAGTTGCTTTGCTGCCTCCTTTAATATAACTGGATAGATCCGATCCACCCCAGGTGCTTTTCTTATGTTTAACTTCAACAATTTCTCCTCCACTTTGCTCTCAGTTATTACAAAATCATTAAGTATCCTGCTACAATTTGATAACCTTCTGCCATTTTCAAACCTTAATAACTCCTCGTGTGAATGCTCATGCAAAATACTCATTCAGTTTGTTTGTTATCTGACTTTATTCAAACTAGCCACTTCCACAACAACAGATGGAAGTTTGTTCCAACAATCAACTACCCACTGGCTAAAGGCAAACCTCTACACATCTGCCCTTCAACCATCCTTCGTCATTTTGAATTCATTCTCACTCGTGTGTAGTCTGAGCAAGAGGAAGAATGCCATCAGCATTGTGCTTGCTAACTCCATTGAAAGCCTTAAACAAGTCAATCAGATCACCTTGCAGGTGCCTGGTCTCCAGATGCTGCAATTTGCAGAACTGAAGACTTTCTTGATAAAAGCACCTTTTGCCTTTCTCTGCACCAATCTCATTGCCTTTCTCTGCACTCGTTCCAACAGGTCTACATCCTTCCTAAAATAAAGCCTCCGTACCTGTATGCAGTATTCAAGATGTGGCCTAACCATTGCCGTGTACAATCAGATAATCACCTTGTTATCCCTGCTAGTAAAGTTCCTGTATGTCTTTGACAAAACCCCATGAGCTGTCCTGGCAGGCTCTCTGCATTGTTCAGAGAACATCACATGACTGAACAGTTACCACCAAGTCTTTTTTTCATTTTCTGCTACCTGTATGCAGTACCTCGCATTTGTCAATTTTAAACTCAACTGTCATTTCTCAGCCCATCTGCCTAATTTTTTTAGGTCTTGGTGCAGTAGCTTACCCTGATTACTGTCATTAATCACCCTTCCAACCTTTGTATTGTCTTTAGACTTAGACATTAAGTCTGGTATACCTTCATCAATTATTGTTAATAAATACCAAAAACAATGGGCCCAGCACTGAACCCTGGGGGGGGGGTCTCCATTGATAATATTAGTCTATGAAGAGCAGTGTCCATTAATAGCCACTCTGGCTTTTCCCACTCCGTTTATCCAAAGCAGTAACTTGCCCTTAATGCTACACTGCTCCAATTTGTACAGCAGTCTTTTATGGGCAAAATTATCAAAGCTTTTTTGAAATCCAAGTATATGATATCAGAATTATTTTTTAATTCTAATATCATATACTTCATAGTAGTATCTAATCAGATTGCATCATAGTAGTATCTAATTAGATTGGCCATACAAGATCGCCCTTTAACAAATCCATGCTGTGAGTGCAGTGTAATTGCATTTCTGTCTAGATGGTTCTGCATGTTTCCCCTCCTGTGATAGTAACAGAGCTTGGGTGTAGGACTCTTTAGAAACAGCTACATTATTTGCAATTTTACCCAAACTAAGTAATGTAATTTTTAATTGAATAGCATTAGCATCAGTAGAGGCATATGATGCAAGAAAGCAAGCTTATGCAGCATCAGCCAAAAAAACCCCCTCCCATTTCATCCCTCCATTCGTTCCAAATGCCTGTCCAGTTCAGCCTTAAATTTATTTAGGCTATTAGCTTCCACAACAAAAGATGAAAGCCTGTTCCACCAATCAACTACCTGCTGGCTAAAGGCAAATTTGCTCACATCTATTCTACAACTATCTTTCCTCAATTTGAAACTGTTTCCCCTCAAGTTCATAGTCTGTGCAAGAGCAAGAATCCCATCAGCATTCAGCTTGTTCAACCCATTCAAGTTCTTATTCACCTCAATCAGATCATCTCGCAGGTGCCTACTCTCCTGTAGAACTTAATTTGCAGAACTTAATCCTTTCTTGGTAAGAGAACCCCTTTGTTCCCTTCACCAATCTTGTTGCCCTTCTTTGTACTTGTTCTAGCAACTCTGAATACGGTGTTTCCTATATTCTGTCTATCTTGTGAACTCCTCTGACCGTTTGGTCGTCCCCGATTATAAACAGAAAATTTATTTATTTATTACATCCTTCCTAATATGAGGCCTCCAGATCTGTACACAGTACTCTAGGTGTGGCCTGACCATTAACTTGTATAACAGGATAATCATCTCCCTGTCCCTGCTAGCACAATTCCTATATATCATTGACAAGACTCCATGACCTGCCCTGACAGCCTGTCTGCACTGCTCAGCAAACCTCATATTTCACTGCACAATTACCCCAAAGTCTTTTTCACTTTCTACTTCCCTGAAGATAAACGTACCACACAGTTGGTACGTTTATCTTCGGTTATTGCTACCCATATGCAGTACTTTGCATTTGTCAATGTTAAACTTCAGTTGCCACTTCTCAGCCTATTTACCCAACTTATCTAGATCCAGTTGGAGTAGCATACTGTCTTTACTGTTATTAACAACCCTGCCAACCTTTGTATCATTTGCAAACTTGGACATTAATCCTGATATACCACAAAGTTATAACAGGATGTCCATGAAGAGCAGTGTCCATTGATTACCACTCTCTGTCGTTTCCCACTCAACCATCCCTTTATCCATTGTTAGCAGCTTACCCATAATGTCATACCTCTCCAATTTGTACAGCAGTCTTTCATGTGCAACAGTTTAAAAATCTTTCCTGAAATCCAAGTATATGATATCAAAATTATTTTTGGCATTCAGTTCCTTTGTGACCACATCATAATATCCTATCAAATTGGTCAGACAAGACCTCCCTTTAACAAACCCATGCTATGTCTTAACTATTACTGCAGTCTTGTCTAGATGATCTTGCAATGCTTCTTTAACCAGTGATTCCATTATTTTCTCCCGAACACAAGTTAAATTAACAGGTCTGTAGTTACTTGTCACCTTTTGTGAACCTCCTTTGTGAATTGGTGATACATTTGCATGCCTCCAGTCCATGCAGACCTCCCCTGAGTCCAAAGAAGCTCACATAATTATGGCTAAGGGTTTGCTTACTTCCTTTGCTGCTTCCTTTAATATAACTGGATAGATCCCATCCACCCCAGGTGTCTTCCTTATATATAACTTCAACAATTTCTCCTCCACTTTTCTCTCAGTTATTACAAAATCACTGAGCTCCTTGTTAGCATTGGTAAACTTCTGGCACTCCCCTGATTGAATAACTCCTCATGTGTGAATGTAGATGCAAAATACTTATTCAGTTTATCAGCTACCTGAGCATGATCAATAGTCAACCCATCTATGTTAAGTGGTCCAATCTGATTCATCCCTTTCCTTCTAGAGTTTACATAAGTAAAGAACTGTTTGCTGTTTTTCTTTGCATCCTTTGCCAAAGATTTCTCGTAATCTTCCTTCGCCTACCTATCCTCCTTTGTGACTGGATTACAGACTAGTTTATACCTGCCATATTGTTCTGTGTCACCTGATACTTTATATGCATCCCACACATTCTTCTTCTCTGCCACAAGCCTCATTAATTCATTTGACATCCATTTAGGCCTAAACCTTGAACAGTATTTCTTAGTTGGAATGAAAATCCTAGTAACCTCAAAATTAAGTCCCTGAAGGTTTCCCATTTAGAATTCAACATTGGTAACATCATCAGTTGATCCAACTGTACAGAATTTAAAACTGTTTGAGACCTCTGTAATCACCTTTTATGAAAGCAGAAGCCCTTCCCTTTAGCCTTGATGATAATTACATCTTAAAGTAATTCATACATCAGTACATTGTGATCACTGTCACCCAGTGGTTCCTTTATCTGCAAATTCTTAATGCATGAATAATCACTGCTGATAATCAGATCAAGAGTATTACTACCTCTGGTTGCCTCTCGAACATGTTGCTGTAGAAAACAGTCATCCAATAAATCCACAAAAGTCTTGCTGTGTGAGTGACCAATCCACAAATTCCAGTCAGTATCTGGAAAGTTAAAATCCCCCATTATAAGACATTCTGATTTACTGGCCCACTCTATTTATCTGCACAATTGCTCATTATACTCATCAGATTCATTAGACCTATAACACACAGCTACTTTCATTTTTCCTTTCTCAGTGCTTATTTCACACCAAACAGACTCAACACTGCATTGTCTACCAACATCAATTGGATGCACTTCCTTAGATTTTGTGTGTTTCTTAACTAATAGCATAACCCCTCCTCCCTTCTTGTCCTGTCTATCCTTCCTGTACACATTGTACTCCCCAAATTCCAATTCTGCACTGCTTATGTCTGTGTGACACCACGTCTCTGATATCTGAACAATATCTGCCTTTGATGTCTTGACTAGCTCTTCAAGCTCATCAAATTTATTAACTTTACTCCTAGCATTGGTGTACATGCAAGTATACATGCACCTGTTCCTACTCTTAGTTACCCTAACACAGCCCATGTATTTACTTGTTCCACTATGACTCCCAGCATAACATCACATAATATGTGAATCTATTATTCATTAAAACCTTCAAATGCACTGTTGCGACAGGTTTTGGAAGTATTTTGTCTCATCAGACAGTTAGCAACCTTGTGCTGAGTGGTGAATAAGCCCATGCTCTGTCATTGTTAAAGAAGGGGCAGCATTGCTCCCAGCAGTAAACTCCTTGATGTGGGCATGTGTGCATGGTGAGGTGACCTCCCAGTGATGTTGCTGGTTCCCCAGAGTACCTTCACTGAGTTCCATTGCCTATGGCCTTGGTTCCATGCTGCCACCTTTCATTTGAAATTTTTTCACTGTAGGAATCTGGTATTTTTGCTGTATGCTGCAACTGATGGTAATGTGGAAAGGAGGATCCTGGGATCCTGGTAATGGAGGAGCGTCTGCTTCAACACCACTTTGGCCCCTGCTTTGACAAGGCAGGTAGTCCTGGGATGTCTCGCCCAAGATAAATCGGTTAGTGGATTCACCTACAAGGATCAACTGTGTCAATTCCACGTCCGTACTCGTATTTTTCAAGAGGAGGATTCAAGCTGGCAAGGTTGCTGGCATGGTATCTGGGTAGCCTTGGTGTCTCATTCCTAGCATTATTTGTCAGGTAGTGGGTATCCCATTTTGCCTCTAATCAAAATTTTTCTACTAGGACCCCAAAATGGTTCCTATCAAGTACTAATATAGCTGACAGTAATATCACCAATGCAGAAAAATTGCCCAGAATAGAAGAAGAACCAGGACCTACACTACACTTCCTGGTAATTCATTCCACCATTGAAAAATCATTGGGATGTCACTGCCCTTCTTTATTCAGAAGGTTCCGGAAGGGTTGGCAGGGTAGCTGAAATGGTTACATTCTGGTGATATTTGAATAGAAACCAAACATGAATAGCATTCAGAAGAGCTTCTTGAGGCCACCTCTATCAGGAGAATTCCCATTACAGTTACCCCTTGTAAGACTATATTCATCTTGTGGCATGATCTCTGAGTGGGATATTATGGAAGTTTCAGAGGAAGAGATTACTTCTGAACTTAAGCTCAAGGAGTGACAGCTGTAAAGGGAATATTTGTGCATAGGGACGGGAATCTAGTACCCACTAAAAATCTCATCCTTACTTTCAACTTGCCAACATCTCCTAATTCCATCACAGCTGGGTACCTGCACTGCCCATCAAGGTTATACATACCAGATCCCTTAAGATGCTTCAAATGTCAAAAATATAGGTCATTCATTTGTATTGCCTTCTTTCCTATAGGTGAGGCTCTAGAAATAGTCAAAATCATTGTAGGAAACCTGTCAGTGAGGAGACAAAAGTGATGTGAGTTTGATAGTTTTGCCCCTTCCTGTTTCAGGCTGTGTTATTTTACTTCATGTCAAGTTCTCTGTTTAATGTTTTCTACTCTATATAAGAGGTCTTTCTTGAGAGTTGTGCTTTTTTTTTTTTTTGTTAATCCCTAAATTAAAACTGTATGCAAGTTAAGATGTACAAGTCCTGAGACATTGATAGCGTTTGGTCTATTCTGTTTGTGTCTTACTCAGAAGTGTAGCTAGCTTTCTGGTGCTCTTGGCAAATTCGTGGCTACGCGTCTTTGTACGATAATTAGTAAAACCACCGTAAAAAGGCGCATAAATAAAATTATCATAATAAATAATAATAGGTACAGTCTGACCTTTTGTTTAACAAGCTTCTTTATATCAGATTTTTCTATTGAGTGAATTTTTTTGAATTCCTCTTCGCAATTACATTTAAAATAGTGTTTGTAGAACAAAGAAAATTTTCTGTATGAGATTATGTGGTTAACGGATTATGAGAGACTTAACTGGGTACACATTTTTCGTCCCTCTCGCCTTCAAGAAATTTAGGTAACAGTGCTGTTGCTAAGCTCAATGGTAATCTCTTTGTCTTAAAAGATTACCATCGGCAACTTAGTTGTACCCATAAAACCTATCCAACTTCCTGTCCTACATTTGATTGGACACTGTGGTTACAAAGGAGCTAGAGGCAAAAAATAATTTTGATGTGATACACATGGATTTCAAGAAAGCTTTTTATACTGTTGCACATGGAACAAATTGGAGCAGTATGGTATTAAGGGCAAATTGCTACAATGGATAAAAGGGTGGTTGAGTGGGAGGCGACAGAGAGTAGTAACCAATGGATGCTGCTCTTTGTGGAATAATATTATTAGTGGAGTTCCCCAGGGTGCGGTATTGGGCCCAAAGTTGTTTTGTATATTTATCAATGATATCATGGAAGGTATATTAGGCTTAATGTCCAAGTATGCAGATAATACAATGGATAGCAGAGTTGTTAATGACAGTAATGGCAGTGTGCTACTGCAACAGGATCTAGAAAATTTGGGCAAATGGGTTAAGATGTGGCAACTGAAGTTTAAAATGCAAAGTACTGCATATGGATAGAAAAGGAACCCCAGAGAAACGTACCAACTGTGTGGTATTACACTTAGGCTGAAAATGAAAATGAAAAAAGAAAATGAAAAAAGACCTAGGAGTAAATGTGCAGTCAATTATGAAGTTTTTCTGAACAGTGCAGACAGGCTGCCTCTGAAAACATGCCATTTGGCAAAAATTAATTTTTACCTCGCCCTCTGCTCTCATCCTGATGCAACATCTAGCGGTGCCATTTCGTCAGCTAGCCCTCGGGTGTCGAAATAGCTTGACACGGAACTGATATGGTCTGTTAGTGGTGTCCCTCTGATACCCTTAGCACCTGCCCCAATGCCAAGGCGTTCCTATGCCACTGGTCTTACTGTCTCATGCCTGCAAACTATTCTGCTATTTTCAACTCTTTATCTCTTGAGATATTGCCTTTTTTATTTCTGCCTTTTTCAACTCTCTTGAGATATTGAGTTCCTAGATTAAATAATGTAATGAAACAATGTTAGATTGGGTTCTTTTCTATCTCTAAGTTATCAAATCTTCCATATCAGAAAGTGCTATTTCTGCCGGAAGAACTGCCGTGATTAACCCCTACTCTTTTAAAAAAATATATTACCTGTTTCTTTGACAGTAGGGTTCAAGGTATGTCTTTCATGGCAAAAGTTGATATTGTAGAGAGCTGTAATCTTTTAAGGGCATGAAACGTTTTGTGCACATTGGTACTCATGATATAAAGGATAGAAGCAATGGGAGAAAAAGTTGTGAGTTAGGGTTAAATGTGAAAGTGTAGCTGCAATTTTGCCCAGACATTGTTAGGAGAGAGTACATGCTGAGAGTCTTGTCAATAATTCATGTATTTGTATTTCTTGTGCAGCAGGTCCTTGTTATCCAAGGATAATTGGTTCAAGAAAATTCCACTTAAAACGGATCAAATTTTCGTAATGTGTATTATGAACTCGTACTTAGTAAAAAATGGATTGAAGGAACTGAAAAAAATGAGAGAATTATTTTATTAGATATTTTTATTATAATATGTTGAATAATGTAAGATTAAGTAAAGTTTATTGAAGTTGCACTATTTTTCAGTTTTACGAGTAAAAAATGAATCCAAAATTGTCTAAATATTTTTTTTCAGATAAAATTGTGTTATAGCATTTAGTTATGTCTTTAACTTTGCACTTAACTTTTGCTGCATGATCATGAAGAGGGTCATTCTCACAAAAATATTCAAGTTGGTTAGTTTTCTCAAGGCTTCCTTTAATTCATAAATTTACAAATCCTCGTAACTGCAGGGACTCGGATAATGAATATTTGGATACTGGGGACCCCTGTATTAACAATCAATTTCGTGCATTTCAGCCTCGGAGTGACTGTAAGGCTCATAGGGTAGAATTTTTCTCTATATTGTCTGTACTTGTTAACATGAGAGACTTTTTTTTTCAGGAAAGAGGTACACATTAACTAAAATGTGTGCAAGAATATTTGCTGATGCTATCAACACAGTGTTTGGTGGGCTGGAAAACTATGGGGCTACACAGACTAATAGAGTAACAGCAGCTGCAGCCAGAGGTGAAAGTAATTCTTGCTGCTTCGATAGTTATATGCAGCAGCATGGAAAGCAGGGTATCTGGTATTACGACTTGCAATGCCTGCTGGAGGTCCTCGTGGGACAAGCAAATAAATGAGCTGCATTCAAGTTACTAACAATGACAAAAACAGGTGCATGTACACATATGCTAGTAGTTTAGTAAACAAATTTGATAAATTTAAATTACTGTATATGTCATGCAAATTGAATAGATATTTTACATCTACACTAAAAGGACAGAATTCATGCGGTTCCTGGGCAACATGATGCTGTTACTCTTCTCACTAGTGGAAAAACCCACTGCTTGGAAAGTGTATAGGTACACTGCATGGCTATATTCACATAGACAGTAATTCGATGTCAGTATTGATAAACATCGTGAGTTAACCACCTTTGAAAGAGGGATGATAGTGGGTGCCTAGCGCATACGTCACTCTATCGCGGAGTTGGTACTGAAATTGCACTATCCCCGTTCGAAAGTATCAAGAGTGTATCGGGAACATGCCATTTCAGGAATAACATCTCATCATGGACAGCACAGTGGGCGGAGAAAAGTGGTGGTTGATTGTGGTCATCGATGTATGTCTTGCATTGTTTCAGCCAACTGGAGAGTGACAGTGGCACAAATCACTGCCAATTTCAACAAGGGAGGTGCCAGAAATGTCTCCACCAAGACCATCAGGTAATCATTAGCTGCAGTAAGTTATGGGAGCCACTGACCCACCATAGTCCCATTGCTAACACCATGACACAGAACTCTACGCCTCAACTGGACAAAACAACATTGACACTGGACCTCGGATGATTGGAGACGGGTCACCTGGTCCGATGAGTCCCATTTCTAGTTATTTCGAGCGGACAGATGGGTACATATCTGGCGGAAATCGCACAATGCTATGCACCCGTCATGTCACCAAGGAACTGTTCAGGCAGGTGGATGGTCTGGGGTGTGTTCAACTGGCACACTTTGGGACCTCTGATATGTCTATATGCATCTCTGAATGGTCCAGGTTACTTGTTCATCCTTGCAGACCATCCTGCATCCTTTCATGGTTATGGTGCACTCACAGGCAATGGACTATTCCAATAGGACAGTGGCCTCCACAGAGTAATGGTGAGTAGAACCTGGTTTGAAGAGCTTCCACAGATTTTACCACCATGGAATGGTCTCCCTGTTCAACGGACATGAACCCTCTGGAGCATCTTTGGGATCCTGTGAAAATATCCGTTCAAGCTTTGGATCCTCCACCCAAGAATCGACGGAATTATGGACAGCAGTGAATCAAGCATGGATGGAAATACCTGTGGAATGCTTTTGTGAACTAGTGGACTCAATGCCTTGCAGTGTGACTACCCTTACCTGGGTGTAAGGTGGGCTTACCCGTTACTAGGTAGGTATCCCATGATTTCTGTCCACTCAGTGTACACATGAGAGGAATTTTTTAGGAATAGGGATAGTAGTAGTAATGGCAAATGATGCAAGAAAGCAAGCTTATACAGCATCAGCCAAAAAAAAAAAAAAAAATTCGCCCATCCGTACCCTCCAAGAATTTGTCTAGTTCTCCTTTGAATGGCCCCATACAAAGGGATAATCATCTTATCCCTGCTAGCATAGTTTTCTGGCACATGTCTGCACTGCTCAGAAAATTTCATGCCTGACTGCACAATTACCCCCAGGTCTTTTTCATTCTCCACTACCCTGAATGTAGTACCACACAGTTGATAAGTTACTCTGGGGTTACTGCTACCCATGTGCAGTACCTTGCATTTGTCAGTGTTAAACTTCAACTGCTATTTCTCAGCCCATCGACCCAATTTTCCTAGATCTGGACCCAACACTGAACCTTGGGGAACTCTGCTAATAATATTATTCCACAAAGAGCAGTGCCCATCGATAACCACTCTCTGTCTTCCACTTTCCTTTCCATTTTCGCAAAGTCAATGCGAGAAGTATATCAAATTCTCACAGGGAGCTAAATGAATTTTTGATAACTGATAGGAAAGTTTTAGAGAAAGTGTTGAAGTTAAAAGTAAATAAGGCATCTGGCACAAATGAGATCTATTCATTTATATGAAGAGACAAGAGGTAAACAAACATTTAGCCTTAATTTTGAGAGCATCCTTGGATTTCGGAAATTCCTAGTATTGGTGATATGCAAATATCACAAAGGAAGTTCCCCATTTCACAAAGGAAGATCAAAAGTAGGCATTGCAGGGATGAATATTGATCTACTGGAACAGGTGTAGAGAAGGACGAGATTGGAGAAGGGAACAAAAGAGTGGTCTTTAGCATTAAAATCAAAAGAAGTGCATCCTGTTGATATAGATAAACAGTGCACTGTTGAGTCAGTTTGGTGTGACATAAGCACTGCGAAAGCAAAAATAAGAGTAGGAGTGTGTTATAGGCCTAATGACTCGAATGAGTACAATGAAGAATTGTACAGAGAAATAGAGTGGGCTAGTAAATCCGAATGTCTTATAATGGGAGATTTTAACTTCCCAGATATTGACTGGAACTTGTCGGTTGATCACTCACACACCAGTCAAACTTTTGTGGATTTATTGGATGATTGTTTTCTGCAGCAGCATGTTCGAGAGGCAACCAGAGAAATTAATACTCTTGATCTGGTTATCAGCAGTGATCATTCGTGTATTAAGAATTTGCAGATAAAGGAACCACTAGGTGGCAGTGATCACAGTGTATGATGTGGGATTTACTTAAAGATTTAATCACCATCAGGGGTAAAGGGTTTTTGCTTCCATAAAGGTGAGTACAGTGTTCTCCGACAGTTTTTAAATTCTGTACAGTGGGATCAACTGACGATGTTACCAACAGTAAATTCTAAGTGGGAAGCGTTCAAGGAATTAATCGTGGAAGCTACTAAAAGTTTCATCCCTGTTAAGAAATATTGTTCAATTTTTCTTATTAAGAAAAATTGAACAATAGTTAGTTCAATATTTCTTATTAAGAAATATTGAACTAATGAGACTCGTAATAGAGAAGAAAAATGCATGGGATGCATATAAATTATCAAGCGACTCAGAAGCCTATGGCAGATATAAGCTAATATGTAATCAGGTGACAAAGGAGGTTAGGCAGGCGAAGGCAGATTACGAGAAATCCTTGGCAAAAGATGCTAAGAAAAACAGCAAGGATTTCTTTACTTATATAAACTCTAAAAGGAAGGGGATGAATCTGATTGGTCCACTTGACATCGATGGTTCGACTGTTGATGATCCTGCTCAGATAGCAAACAAACTGAATGAGTATTTTCCGTCTACATTCACACATGAGGAATTATTAAGGTTTGAAAATGGCAGTAGGTTATCAAATTGTTGCAGGATACTTAATGATTTTGGAATAACTGAAAGCAAAGTGGAGGAGAAATTGCTGAAGTTAAACATAAGAAAAGCACCTGGGGTGGATGGGATCTATCCAGTTATATTAAAGGAGGCGGCAAAGCAACTAAGCAAACCCTTAGCCATAATTATGAGAGCGTCCTTGGACTCAGGGAAGGTTCCCATGGACTGGAGATGTGCAAATGTATCCCCAATTCACAAAGGGGGGATTGAAGGGTGACACGAGTAATTACAGACCAGTTAGTTTAACTTCTGTTCCGGGTAAAATAATGGAGTCACTGGTTAAAGATGCATTGCAGGATCATCTAAACAAGACTGCAGCAATAATTCAGACACAGCATGGGTTTGTTAAGGGAAAGTCTTGTCTGACAAATTTGATAGGATATTATGATGTGGTTACAAAGGAACTGGATGCAAAAAAATAATTTTGATATCATATATTTGGAATTCAGGAAAGCTTTTGACACTGTTGCGCATGGAAGACTATTGTACAAATTGGAGCAGAATGGTATTAAGGGTAAGTTGCTACAATGGATAAAAGGATGGTTAAGTGGGAGAAGACAGAGGGTGGTAGTCAATGGGTGCTGCTCTTCGTGGACTAATGTTATTAGTGAAGTCCCGCAGGGTTCGGTGTTAGGTCCACTGTTGTTTTGTATATTTATCAATGATATTGATGAAGTTATATCAGGCTTAATGTCGAAGTTTACAGATGATACAAATGTTGGCAGGGTTGTTAATGACAGTAATGGCAGTGTGCTACTGCAACAGGATCTAGATAATTTGGGCAGATGGGCTAAGAAGTGGCAACTGAAGTTTAACCTTGACAAATACAAAGTACTGCATATGGGTAGAAGTAACCCCAGAGAAACGTACCAACTGTGTGGTACTACACTTAAGGTGGTAGAAAATGAAAAAGACCTGGGAGTAATTGTGCAGTCAGATGTGAAGTTTTCTGAGCAATATAGACAGGCTGCCAGGGCAGGTCATGGGGTTTTGTCAACGATATATAGGAATTTTGCTACCATGGAAAAGGAGGTGATTCTCCCTCTGTATAAGGCATGGTCAGGCCACGCCTTGAGTACTGCGTACAGGTCTGGAAGCCTCATTTTAGGAAGGATGTAGATTTACTTGAGCGTGTACAGAGAAGGGCATCAAGATTGGTGAGAGAATGAAGGGATCCTGTTACCAGGAGAGGCTTAAGTTCTGCAAATTGCAGTGGCTGGAGACTAGGCACCTGCGCGGTGAGCTGATTGAGGTGTATAAGGCCTTGAATGGGTTGAGCACACTGAATTCTGATGGAATCCTTCCACTTGTTCAGATTACAAACCTAAGACGGCATAAATTCAAATTAAGAAAAGACAGATGTAGAATTGATTTGCAGAAATTTGCCTTTAGCCAGTGGGTGGTTAATTGCTGAAACAAACTTCCATCTGTTGTTGTGGAAGTTGATAGGTTGAATAAATTTTAGGAGGAATGCAGACGGGCATTTGTAGGCAATGGTTATTTTTTTATTTATTTATTTTTTTTGGCTGATGCTGCATAAACTCATAGACTTGCTTTCTTGCATCACATGTCACTACTACTACTACTAGTAAATTCACATGATAGAAGAAAGCAAGCTTATATAGCATCAGCCAAAAAAAACCCTTCTCGTTTCACCCATCCACTCACTCCAAATGTTTGTGTAGTTTTCCCTTGAATCTATTTAAGCTATCAACTTCTACAACAACAGATGGAAGTTTGTTCCAGCAATTAACCACCTGCTGGCTAACGGCAAACTTCCGCACATCTATACTACAACCGTCTTTTCTTAATTTGAATTTATGCCGTCTTAGGTTTGTAATCTGAACAAGTGCAAGGATTCCATCAGAATTCAGCGTGCTCAACCCATTCAAGGCTTTATATACCTCAATCAGATCACCTCGCAGGTGCCTAGTCTCCAGACACTGTAATCTGTAAAACTTAAGCCTTTCTTCGTAAGAGCAACCCTTCGTTCCATTCACTAATCTTGTTGCCCTTCTCTGTACTTGTTTCAACAGCTCTACATCCTTCTTAAAACGATGTGCCCTGACCATTGCCCTATACATGGGGATAATCACCTCCTTATCCCTGCTAGAAAAATTCCTGTATATCATTGACAAGACACCATGAGCTACTCTTGCAGACCACCTGCACTGTTCAGAAAACTTCATATATGTCTGCACAGTTACCCCCAGGTCCTTTTCGTTCTCTACCACTGTCAGTGTAGTACCACAGAGTTGATACATCACTGTGGGGTTACTGCTTCCCATACGTAGTACTTTACATTTGTCAATGTTAAACTTCATTTGCCACCTCTCAGCCCATCTGCTTAACTTTTCTAGATCCTGTTGCAGCAGTGTGTAGCAGCGTACTGTCATTAGTGTCCTTAACATCGTCTGCAAACTTGGACATTAAGCTTGATATTAAGCTTGATATACCATCATCAATATCATTTATAAATAAAGAAAACAACAATGGACTCAACACTGAACCCTGAGGGACTCCACTAATAACATTAGTCCGTGATGAGCAGTGTCCATTGATTACCACTCTCTGTCTACTCCCACTCAACCATCCCTTCAGCAGCAATTTGCCTCTAATACCACACTGCTCCAATTTGTTCAGCAGTCTTCCATGTGCAACAGTATCAAAAGCCTTTCTAAGACCCAAATATATGATATCAAAGTTATTCCCTGCGTCCAGTTCCTTTGTGACCACATAATAGTATTCAGTCAAATTGGTCAGGCAAGATTTTCCCTTAACAAAACCATGCTGTGTCCGAGCTATAACTAAAGTCTTGTCTAGATGATCCTGCAGTGCTTCTTTAACCAGTGCCTCCATTAATTTCCCTGGAACAGAAGTTAAACGGACAGGTCTGTATTTAGTTGTGTCACCCTTTGATCCTCCTTGTGAACTGGGGTCACATTTTCACATCTCCATTCCACGGTTACATCTCCCTGAGTTCAAGGAGGTACTCATAATTATGGCTAATGGTTTTCTTACTCCCTTTGCTGCCTCCTTTAATATAACTGGATAGATTCCATCCACCCCCAGGTGCCTTTCTTATGTTTATCTTCAATAGTTTCTCCTCTGCTTTGCTCTCTGTTATTACAAAATCATCTTGGTCACTGCCAGAGTTTAATTCACCTTTGGCATTTTCCTCCCTGAATAACTCCATGTCTTACCAAGAAAGGCTTCAGTTCTACAAATTGCCGTACTGTCTGGAGACTGAAAAATGAATAATTACAGTCCTGTAAACTTCCTTTCAAGGAAAAGAAATGAAATTGTTGGTCAAACAACTAATGTAGCTATATGGCAATTGCAGCATTGATTTGTTAAGGGACGATCTTGTCTCACCAATCTGAATTCTGTGAAGCATCAACAAAGGAAGTGGATGCCAAAAGATAATTTTGACGTTACGTACTTAGATTTCAGAAAAGGTTTTGATACTGTACTATGTGAAAGAATGCTATACAGATTGGAGCAGTGTGACATTAGGGTCAATTTACTGCTACAGATAAAGTGCTGGTTGAGTGCAAGAGGACTGAGTGATTATCAACAGGCACTGCTCTTGTATTAATGTTATTAGTGGAGGGCTACCATGCTTCAGTGGTGCCTCCGTAGCCAGGTGGGAAGGCGCAGCAGTGCGTAGCACACGCTTCTTGATTAGACCGGGGTTCGAGCCCGTCACCTCCAAATACGGAGGATGCGGAAAGGTCAGGGAATGACCACCGCATATCCCGGAGCAATATGGCCTTAGTTGCTAATGCTCCTAAAAACCAGATAACAAACAAACAAACCATGCTTCAGTGTTCAGCCCATTGTTGTTTTCAAATGAGGCTTGATGTCCAAGTTTGCAGATGTTACATAGGTTTGCTGGTAGTTATTGAGTGTATCCAGGGTATGCTACTGTGACAAGTTCTAAAAATTTTAGGCTGATGAGTTGAGAAGTTGCAGTTCACATCTGGTGAGTATGGGCTTGGGAAACCCAGGGTCCTGAGCTGGACAACATCATTCTTCTCTTTCTTGGTGATTCCTTTCTGCTTCTCTCTCTCTCTCCCTCTGTCTTTGCTGTATGTATGCTGTGAAGAAATGCAGCACCACTGTAAATGCCAGAAAAATTGTTTTATGTTGAATGTGTAGTGTTGTGTTGGGTTCTGTTGTTGTGTTCTGGCGTTTGGCTGTAGGGCCCCTGGTGGGACCCTATGTTGCCTGCACACATCACTAGAAGGTAGCCAGAGTTGCCTGAGTTTCCTGGTTGCATACAAAGAAAAAAGTAGTAAAGTCAGAGTGTGGGGAGCAAAGAAGTCTAGAAAGGGAGGGAAAGTAAGAAATATTGTCGATGTAGAGGAAGGCATCCCCAAGGAAGATGGAGAGAACTCAATCAGGTGAGTTGGGTATAGGGATAGGGAAGCAGAGTGGGCCAGGCTAGTTTGCCTGGTCCTGACCGCCATTTGGGAAGCAGGCTAGTGGCAGAACAAGTCTGTATGGGTTCTCCAGGATGCACATCAGGTCTTCTAAGCTTATATCCTTCCTGGTAGGGCTTAAGTTAGGATTTCTTATCACATCATAGTGTGGGAAGATGTTGTTGATGGTTTTGAGGAAAGTATCTTCTCCTCTTGAATAGCTCTTGGGCAAAGTGCATGAAGACTTTATATTCTTTGTTGCTATCCAGGAGATGATGTTCCTGGTCCTATGGGAGGAAAGTAAGCCTTGTAATCATTTGGCTTTGTAGATCTTGTGTGTGTGTGTGTGAGAGAGAGAGAGAGAGAGAGAGAGAGAGAGAGAGAGAGAGAGAGAGAGACCAGATCTCGAAATGCAGGCGGCTCTGGTGAGGTCTGTGGTAAAGTTCACGAAGGTGAATGATGTACCCTTAGATAGATGGTAAAGGAGCCTGCATTGGATCACCTCCAGGTCCAGCCAGAGGATGCCAGCCAGCACCTTCAGTACATGGGTGCTCAGGCCCTACTGTACAGTAGGGCCATATGATGGTGAGCAGGATGGATCTCCGGATGATATCTAGCTTTTTCCTAATGGTTACAAGAGGTGCTTGATGGTGCCAAATGCCCAAGGCTTAGGTTATTGCCTGTAGAAATGCTGCTCTGTAGAAGGCCGGTGGTTGAGGCCCCAATCAATACTGACATAATAGAACCCAAATGGAACCCTTTATTTAGTTAATCAGAAATTACAGGGTTAGATTCTTGGCACCAAAAATTTTACTTGCCACTTTGCATTGATTGTTTTATTTTATTAGCATTCTTCATAGTTGTAATATTCGATGGAGGCCTATTCATAGCCCTACACATATTAGGGCAGCTTTCACCAGCTGCAATCCTCCAAATAACCTCCATCTTATTTTACAATGTGATAGATCAACGTGCCTTTTCACGCTTTCATTTGAACTAGGATTCAGCAAACTTCTTTTACCAGATGTGGCATCTCTTTAATCTATTAAATTAAAAATTTTATAACACGATTGGCAAAAACAGCACTTGCTATCACTATTATTAATTATTATTTAATTTAATAATAGCACAATTAATAAAAAACGTTAGTGTAATAAATTTCCAACACGTGTAAACGGCTTAAACAACAACCAACTGAATGCTTCACCACTTGGGCCTTTACCACCCACATCCACGAGTGGCTACTTTGAGGGCAGGAATCTTTTTTTCTTCTCTGATTGGCTGTGATACTAACGTAATAATTGCTGATTGGCTCAGATTGTCCTAAATCCCACTAAAAGTGCATGATAGTACAGTACGATGCTGATAAATTTTATCTGATTTTAAACTTTCAATTTATAAAAAAATTGCAAAAATGAACCAAGAATCTGCTGGCCCCAAGAACATCCTTTTCATACTATCGACATTTTGAAAAAGAATTGGTTTCCCAGTTTTTCACAGAAGGCTGAATGATAAATTAGAACAAGGTTCCTGCAGTTATGAACTTTTTTGGGATTTTCTATCAACCAACAGAGTGGAGGCTATTCATTGATTCATCAAAGAAAACCTCAAAGGAGTTTTCTTCTATAATGAAAAGAAGTATGCATCCATTCCAGTAGCTCATTCAGCACACTTAAAACTGTGAAAATGTTAAACTTCCTTTGGAAAAAATTCAGTGCAAAAACTGGTGTACTACTTAAATAACAAGTTGGCTGAGTAGCAGTCCAGTTTTGGTTACACAAAAATGCTTGCTTTATGTGAGTGGGATATTCGAGCAAGAAGCAAATATTGGGAAAGGAAAGTGTGGTTGCCCAAAACAGTCTACACCAAATTCAAAGAACATTAAAGACAAGCCACTAGTAGATCGAAACAAAGTACTGTGACTGCCTCTGCATACCAAGCTAGGTTTAATGAAACAGTTCATCCAAGCCCGAATAAAAAAAGGAAATTCTTTTAAGTATGTTTGCACTAAATTTCCGTTGCTTACATATGAAAAAATCAAAGCAGAATTTTTGTTGGACCAAAAATCTGAAAATGCTGATAGACTCTGTATTTGAAGAAAGCATGAACCATACTGAAAGAGATGCTTAGACTGGTTTTGAAATGTAGTACATAATTTTTTGGGAAGTACAGAAAATATGAGTGTTAAGTTACACTTCTTGCACTTTTATCTCAACTATTTCCCAGAAAATTTAGGTCATTTAAGTGAAGATCAAGGGGAAAGATTCCATCAAGATATGGAAAAATGATGCAGTGGGGGGGGGGGGTTGGAATATCAGTATGATGGTCAAACTACTGCTGGATGCTAAAAACAGGAACGGCAACTAAAACTATCTGCGTGAGGAAGTCAAAAAGTTGCAAGATTAACCCCTAGAAGTCCAAGGATTATCTCATAATTATGGCTAAGGTTTGCTTACTTCCTTTGCCACCTCCTTTAATATAACTGGATAGATCCCATCTACCCCTGGTACCTTTCTTCGGTTTAACTTCAACAGTTTCTCCTCCACTTTGCTCTCGGTTATTAACAAAATCATTTAACTCCCTCTTAGAGTTTGATAAACATCTGACCCTCTCCTCTTTGAATAACTCCTCATATGTGAATGTAGATGCAAAATACTCATTTAGTTTGGCAGCTATTTGAGAATGATCATCTACAGTCGAACCATTGATATCAAGTGGACCAATCTAATTCATCCCCTTCCTTTTAGAGTGTATATAAACAAAGAAGTCTATGCTGTTTTTCTTTGCATCCTTTGCCAAAGATTTTTCATAATCTGTCTAATCTCATTTGTGACTTGACTACAGACTAGCTTGTATCTACCATATGCTCCTGACAATTTATGTGCATCCCATGCATTTTTCTTCTCTGCCACGAATCTCATTAGTTCATCTGACCTCCATTTTGGCCTAAACCTAGAGTAGTATTTCTCAGTTGGAACAAAAGCCTAGTAGCTTCCAAAATTACTTCCTTGAATGCTTCCCATTTAGAATTTGCTGTTGGTAACATCATCAGTTGGTCTCACTGTATAGAACCTAAAAAATCTCTGAGACCACTTTAGTTTCCTTTACGAAAGCAAAAACCCTTCCCTTTGCCCCTGATGGTAGTTACAACTTTAAGTAAATGCCACATCAGTACACTGTGATCATGGTCACTAGTGGTTCCTTTACCTGCAGTTTCTAAATGCAGTAATAATCACTGCTGATAATCAGATCAAGTGTTACTCCCTCTTGTTGCCTCTCTAAAGTGCTGCTGTAGAAAACAATCATCCAATAAATCTGCAAAAGCCTTGCTAGTGTGCAAGTGACCAACCCACAAGTTCCAGTCTATATCCAGGAAGTTAAAATTCCCCATTATTTTTGTGAGATATAAGGCAGGACTGAGTTTTAGAAGGATTGAAATCAACTGACTGAGTTTTTAGAAGGATTTACTGGCCCACTATTTCTCTGTACAATTGTTCATTGTAGTCATGAGTCATTAGGCCTACAACAAACTTCTATTTCCTAGTGCTTATGTCACACCAAACTGACTCGTCTTTGCACTGTCCCCTCATGTCAACTGCATGCACTTCCTCAGATTTAATGTTTCTTAACTAACAGCTTAATCCGTTCTCCCTTTCTGTACACATTGTACACCTCAAATTCCAATTCTGCATCCCTTATATCTGAGTGGCACCACGTCTCTGATATCCCAACAATATCCACTTTAGATGTCTTAACTAGCACTTCAAATTCATCAAATTTATTTACTATACTCCTAGCATTGATGTACATGCAAGTATGCACACACCCATTCTTACGTTTAATTACTGTAACAAAACCCACATATTTATTTGTTTCATGACTCCCAGCAGTTCCTGAAATCTCCAGCAGGCTTTCTGGGCCGCTGCTCATTTCAATAGAAGCAGTGTAAGAATCATTTCCACCTTTGCCTGCAGCTACTGTTAATCTATTAGTCTGTGAATCCCTCCAAGCTAGCAGTTTTCTGACTCACCTAACATTGCCTCGATGTTAAGTATTACCACGCATGGGTTGGAGGTATGAAAGAAGATATTTGTTGACATTAGACTTGAAATTCTGTAGCTTCTAATTTTCAGGAAATATGTATGAAGGAAGGTTGTTCCACAAAACAGAAGTTGAATGAATGAATAAATGAGGAAGAAGAAAAGTTGGTTCCACGAGTTTTAAATTGGCGAGTAAAAGGATGTTGACTGGTTGTGGCAAGCATTTCAACTGCTTTGGAAGAGAGAGAAAGGGAGAATTATAGAAGCCAATTCAGGAGAACTGCCCATAGAAGTAACTATAGAAAATTCATGCAGCAGAAACAGAACATCCATGAGAAAGAAAGTGGAGACACTGTTAGAGATGAGTCATTAATTAATCTAACTGGCATCTTTTGAATGGAATCTAGAAGCCTGAGAGAGGTTTGGGGAACTCAGCCCAAGATATAGGAATAATATTCCATTGTAGAGCCGATTTGGATTGTACAGAGTGAACAGCTATTTGGAAGAAAAGTAACTCCAAGAGCGAAAGAAAACCCAGTCATTTTAGATGCAGAGGAAGCAGTATTTGTAATGTGCTTATGCCAAGAGAGAGAGTTGAAGTTAGTGTAATGCCCAATAGAAATATATGCTCTTGTCTAGAAATCGGAGTGTCGTCGAAGATAAACATTGGAGCAGAAGAATCATTTTTGTGAGATATAAGGCAGGACTGAGTTTTAGAAGGATTGAAATCAACTGACTGACTGAGTTTTTAGAAGGATTGAATTGGTAGTGGATATTCAAGAAGTTCAAGCTATTTGAGCAGGGCAAAGTTTCTCAAACTGGAAGGTGGAATGCAATGTGCTATCATCAGTAAAACTATTTATAGGATTTCTAGTCAACAGAAGGTCATTAATATACAAGAGGATAAGTGTGGGAGAATGAACTGAACCTTGGGGAACATCAGCATCAGTGGAGAAGTTAGAAGACAGAGAGTCATCTACCATCATCTGCAGTGAGTGGTCAGAAAGAAATCTGGATGCGCAATTACAAACAGTTGGCAAATCATTGATGGAAACTTATTTAGGAGACCTTTATGCCAAACACGATCAAAAGCCTTTGAAAAGTCAAGAGCAATCGCTTGAGGTTTCACCAAACCTTTCCATTGAATTTTTCCATTTGGCCATAACACAAACCAGAATATCACCAGTAGATCGATACTGACAGATTCCATTCTAGTGATCATTGATCAGAAGGTGTCTAGATAGTTTGAGTTGGAAATTAATTGATTTTTCCATTACTTTAGAAAGAGTAGAAGTAATAAGTAATTGCAGTGGGATGACAATTGGATGGCAGGGATTAGTCACTCTTTTTTTTAGGAACTGGCTGGATATGAGCAAATTTCCAAGCAAAAGCAAAAAACACCTATCGAATAAGAAAATGAAAAAGGTGACACAGAAGATTAGTAAGTTCAGGAGCACAGGTGTTGAGAACAAGTGGAGAAATACTCTCAGGACCTGGAACTTTCTTAGCATCAAGATTCGTCAAAATCCTTTTGACAGAAAACCATAGGAGGCATTGAATGGAGTATACTTGAAATGTCAGGAGGTGGTTTACTGATATCATTAATACACGAGTTGGAAGAAAAATAGAATGCTAGCAGGTCAGCTTTATCCTTTGCCGAAGTGACAAAATAACCATCTGGTTTTGACAGAGGTGGGACCAGAGATGTGCCAAAAGTTGCGGTCAATAGCTTTGGCAAGAGACCAGAATGAATGCTCGGCTACTATTAGGGCAAGAAGCAAGTTTTCTACTTTTAGCCTGTTTTAAATCTAGTTTGGATTGAATTAATAACTGCTTTACAATTGTTGCTAACTTTGGGGTAGGCAGAAAATGAAATTGAAGATTTGGAAACAAGCTAATTACAATATAACATTTTTCTCTTGTGAACAGCCTTAGCACATTTATTGGATAACTAAGGTTTAGGACAAGATTTTAAGGTGGAGTGTGGAATAAAGAATTCCATCCCTGCAAGAATAATTTCACTGTCACAATCTGAGCAAACGTTGACATTAGAATTTTTGAAAAAGTAATCCATCCAAGGAAAAGAAGAAAAGAAATCTCGCAGATCATCCCATTTTGCATTCTTGTAATGCCAAACAACACAGGGTTGGGAATGACATCGAGAGAAAGGCTTCATTGGAAAAGAGACTATCACAAAGTTGCGGTCTTAGGTTCTTGGAGGACAACTCACTTTCACCATGTACTTAGAAGGGTTGTTTGTGAGAAAATGATCAAGCATATTGGCTGTGTGGTTAGGATTATCTGGTATTCTGGTAGGTAAACGAACAATGTGTTAATTTAATTACCAAGTCATTAATAATTGCAAAAGCCTCAGCATCTCAACCAGCTGGGTCTGTGTGACTAGAAAACAGAAGCCAGCTGGAATTGTGAACATTAAAATCACCAAGGAAATTACCTCACTGTTAGGAAAGTTGGATTGGAGAAAGTCAAGTATCAAAGAGAGGAAATCAAAGAGTTCTAAGTGATTAGTGGGGTTGGGAGAACGATAGAGGCACCAGATGAATTTAAGAGAATGTGGTAGAGAGATTTTAAGCCAGAGAATATCGAAAAGAGGAGATTCTAAATTACTAAGTCTCTGACGGGGAATATCAGAATGGACATATGCACAAGTACCACCTTTTAAGCGAAAGGAATCATACAGTGTATAAATCAGGCAACTTAGATGAGCAGTGGTTGAATCAACTGATAACTGAGATTCTGTCTAAAAAAAAGTACCTGGGGTTTTCGGGCTGTAAGAAGAAATGGCCATGACTGAGACTAACACTGAGACCACATATGTTTGTGAAATGAATGAGGAAGTGTTTCGGAGGTTTAGATATTTTTGCAGATGAGTTTGCTCTATTAGCCTGACAATTCAATTTTACTAGCAGTAATAAGTTTGAGGTGCTGAAGGTTGCATCATCCCTATGGTCTACTAATTGGGGGGGGGGGGAAGTACTGTTTTTTTTTGGCTTTTGTGTTGATTATAAATATTTTGAAGAACTGTATTGCTCTTCCTACAAAAAATTCAGCAGTTGTCTCTTATAACTGAGTACAATGCAAACAGCAGACCTAATTTTTAGAAAGATCTTTTAACTTAAAAATATGTATTAATAAAAAAGAAAAAAGTAAAATGATATCATAGTCACCCCATATTTTTCTCAAAAGAAAAATGAATAGTTAATCTTTTCTGTATACAGTGTAGGAGTTTGAGATAGCATGTAACCTCTTCCATTTGTTGCATTTCGCAACACAGTAGTGACCGTGTTGGTCACTACTGTGTTGCAAAATGTCTTCCAGCAACGAGAACCTCTGCTTTGTTTTATTGCTTTAAAGAAAGATATTTAGAAAGATATTGCTTTATCTTTCTAAAGTTGATGATCCATGCACACTTTAATACTAGCAGTGCCTTGCAGTAATTGAATACAAACATCCAAAGATTATCAAAACACATTAGCATTAGTAGAGGCATATGATGCTTGAAAGCAAGCTTATGCAGCAGGAGAAAAAAAAAAAAAAACGCTCCCATTTCACCCCTCCACTCATTCCAAATACCTGTCCAGCTCAGCCTTAAAATTATTTAGGCTATCAACTTCCACAACAAGCAATGGAAGTCTGTTCCACCAACCGGGTGATTATTCTGAGCGAGAGGAAGAATCCCGTCAGCACAGCGCATGCTCAAACCATTCAAGGCTTTATACACCTCAATCAGATCACCTCACAGGTGCCTAGTCTCCATGCACTGTAATCTGCAAAACTTAAGCCTTTCTTCATAACAGCAACCCTTTGTTCCATTCACTAATCTTGTTGCCCTTCTCTATACTCATTCCAACAGTTCTACATCCTTCTTAAAATGAGGCCTCCAGACCATACAGTACTAAAGGTGTGGCCTGACCATTGCCTTATACAAGGGGATGATCACCTCCTTATCCCTGCTAGAAAAATTCCTGTATATCATTGACAAGACACCATGAGCTACTCTTGCAGACCATCTGCACTGCTCAGAAAACTTCGTATCTGCCTGCACAGTTACCCCCAGGTCCTCTTCATTCTCTACCACTGTCAGTGTGGTACCACACAGTTGATACATTACTCTGGGGTTAGTGCTTCCCATATGTAGTACTTTACATTTGTCAACGTTAAACTTCATTTGCCACCTCTCAGCCCATCAACTCAACTTTTCTAGATCCTGTTGCAGCAGCGTACTGTCATTAGTGTCCTTAACAACCATGCCAACCTTTGTATCGTCTGCAAACTTGGACATTAAACTTGATATATCATCATCAATATCATTTATAAATACAGAAAACAACAATGGATCCAGCACTGAACCCTGAGGGACTCCACTAATAACATTAGTCCACGATGGGCAGTGTCCATTGATTACCACTCTCTGTCTTCTCCCACTCAACCATCCCTTTATCCGTAGCAGCAATTTACCTCCAATGCCACACTCCAATTTGTTCAGCAGTCTTCCATGTGCAACAGTATCAAAAGCCTTTTTAAGATCCAAATATATGATATCAAAGTTATTATTTTCTGCATTCAGTTCCTTTGTGACCACATCATAGTATCCAATCAAATTGGTCAGGCAAGAGTTTCCCTTAACAAAACCATGCTGTGTCCGAGCTATAACTGAAGTCTTGTCTAGATGATCCTGCAGTGCTTCTTTAGCCAGTGTCTCCATTAATTTTCCTGGAACAGAAGTTAAACTAAGCTCTGTAGTTACCTGTCTCTCTAGTTACACAGGTCTGTAATTACCCATGTCTCCCTTTGATCCTCCTTTGTGGATTGGGGTCATATTTGCACATCTCCAGTCCATGGGTACCTCCCCTGAGTCCAAGGAAGCTATCATAATTATGGGTCAGGGTTTGCTTACTTCCTTTGCTGCCTCCTTTAATATAATTGGATAGATAACATCCACCCCAGGTGTCTTTCTTATGTTTATCTTCAACAATTTCTCCTCCACTTTCCTCTGTTATTACAGTATCATCTAGCTCACTGCCAGAGTTTAATTCACTTCTGTCATTCCCCTCCCTGAATAACTCCTCATGAGTGAACGTAGATGCAAAATACTCATTTAGTGTGTTAGCCACCTGAGCAGGATCATCAAGGGTTGAACCATTAGTATCCATTGGCACCTCCATAGCCAGGTGGGCAGTTGCAGCAGTGCGTAGCACACGCTTCTTGATTAGAACGGGGTTCTAATCAAGAAGCCCGTGACCACCAAATACAGAGGATGCGGAAAGGTCAGGGAATGACCATCGCATATCTCCGGAGCAATATGCCCTTAGTTGCTAATGCTCCTAAAAAAAAAACCAAATAACAATAATAACAATCAATATCCAGTGGCCCAATCTGATTCATCCATTTCCTTTTACTGTTTACATAGGTAATGAACTCTTTGCTGTTTTTCTTTGTATCCTTTGCCAAAGATTTCTCATAATCTGCCTTTGCCTGCCTAATCTCCTTTGTGACTTGGTTACAGACCAGCTTTTATCTATCATAGATGTCCATGTCTCGCATTAATTTATATATATCCCATGCATTTTTTCTTCTCTGCCATATGTCTCATTAGTTCATCTGATATCCATTTAGGCCTAAACCTTGAACAATATTTCTTAGTTGGTATGTAAAGCCTAGTAGCTTCCAAGATAAATTCTTTGAATGCCTTCCATTTTGAATTTGCTGTTAGTAACATCATCAGTTGGTCCCACCGTATAGAATTTAAATACTGTCTCAGAACATCATAGTCTCCTTGATGAAAGCAAAAACCCTTCCCTTTACCCCTGATAGTAATCTCTTTGAGTAAATCTCACTTCAGCACACTGTGATCACTAGTGGTTCCTTTATCTGCAGATTCTTAATGCATGAAGAATCACTTCTGATAATCAGATCAAGAGTATTACTCCCACTAGTTGTCTCCCGAACATACTGATGTAGAAAGCAATCATCTGATAAATCCACAAAAGCCTTGCTAGTGTGCGAGTGACCAGCCCACAAATTCCAATGAATATCCGGGAAATTAAAATTCCCATTATAAGACTCTCTGATTTACTGGCCAACTCTATTTCCCTGTAAAGTTTTTTATTTTACTCATCAGAGTCATTAGGCCTGTAACACACTCCTACTCTCAATTTTGATCTCCCAGTGCTTATGTCACACCGAACTGACTCGACACTGCATTGTCCAGTCGATGTCAGCTGTATCGTATTTATTTAAATAAACTAAATGCAACAAAGCATAATATTTTAAGAGTTTAAGATTCCATATCTATATAATATTGGTGTAGGTACACCATAGACAACTCTTAAAGAAAAACTATGGTTATAGTGCGAATGGCACCCACCGATGAAAAGCCAACTAGCTTTGAAACGGTGCCATCTGGGTGGTGATGGTTCCCACCAAGGATAAGTAACAATTGTCTTCTCTATTAGTGAAGCATTACTTATTCGAGATAGTGCAATACATGGTAACTCGTGAAGGATGAGCAAAAATGAGATAAAGATGAAATGATGCCTTTCAGACTACGATCATTGTTTTTCTTTAAGAGTTGTCTCTGGTGTATCTACACCAATATTATATATCTATTGTAATGGATTTATGTATTCATAGCTGAGGAAGAGACATACAGTGTCGAAAGATTCTGTAGTATTGTATTTTATTTTCTCAAAAGAAGCGAGCACAGCAAGCAGGGGGCAAAGCCCACTAGTTATAATTAAAATAATAGTTGTTTATATTTCGTGAACTATCTGAAAACTAATATGTCACATTAAAAAATAAAATTGCCCCATGCAATTCATACAACTCTAATGATACTATGTTAAACCGACAACATTTCTGATTTTTATATAAGAGAACTGTGTGTGAGAGTTGGTGTCTTAAAATTGAGACTCGTCACCAAGTTGTATATGCACAGCTAATTTAGACCAAATAAATGCATATACAGAGAGGTACAACGGTATTTCCTAATCCTTAGTTAGGGTAATAATGAATTAATCAATGCTCTTGCAAAAACAAATTCAAAGAAAAAACTGTTTAACTAAGGGCTTATTTTAAGGTTATTTTAAAAGAAAAGGGTACAGAGAGGGTAATGAGATTTCCCTTTTCTGTATGGGTTTTTCAAGGGACAGTATTGTTCTGACCAATTTGATTGGATACTATGGTGCAGTAACAAAGGAACTGGATACAAAAAATAATTTTGATAACATATACTCGGATTACATGAAAGTTTTTGATACTGTTGCATGTAATAGACTGCTATACAAATTGGATCAGTGTGGCATTAAGCATTAGCATTAGTAGAGGCATATGATGCAAGAAAGCAAGCTTATGCAGCATCAGCCAAAAAAAAAAAAAAAAAAACCCTTCCACTTCACCCCTCCGTTCGTTCGAAATACCTGTCCAGCTGGGCCTTAAATTTATTTAGGCTATCAGCTTCCACAACAAGGGATGGAAGTCTGTTCCACCAACCAGCTACCCGCTGGCTAAAGGCAAATTTCCGCACATCTATCCTACATCTGTCCTTCCTCAATTTGAATTTATGCCCTCTCAGGTGATTATTCTGAGCAAGAGGCAGTATCCCATCAGCATTAAGGGTAACTTACTGCTATGGATAAAGGAATGGTGGAGTGGGAGAAGACAGAGTGGTGATTAATGGACTCTGCTCTTCGTGGACTAATGTTATCAGTGGAATTCCCTAGGGCCCATTGTTGTTTTGTGTATTTATTAATGATATTGATGAAGGCATATCAGGCTTATTGTCTAAGTTTGCAGATAATACAAAGGTTGTCTGGGTGGTTAATGAGAGTAATGATGATAAAATACTGCAACAGCGTCTAGAAAAAGTAGGCAGTTTGGCTGAGAAATGATAGTTGAGGTTTAACATTGAAAAATGCTTATTACTGCATATAGGTAGCAGGAATCCCAGATTAATATACCAAATGAATGATACTATTCTTAGGGTAGTGGAAAATGAAAAGCCCTGGGAGTAATTGTGCAGTCAGATATGAAGTTCTCTGAGCATTGCAGACAGGTTTCCAAAGACAGCGGCACCTCCGTAGCCAGGTGGGAAGAAGCAGCAGTGCGTAACGCACGCTTCTTGATTAGACCGGGGTTCGATCCCGTCACCACCAAATATGGGGATGCGGAAAGATCAGGGAATGATCACCGCATATTCCCGGAGCAATATGGCCTTAGTTGCTAATGCTCCTAAAAACCAAATAACAAACAAACAATAACAAACATCCAAAGACAGCTCATGGGGTTTTCTCAATGGTATACAGGAATTTTGCTAACAGGGATGGAGGTCAATGATCAGGCCATGCCTTGAATACTGCATACAGCTCTGGAGGCCTTATTTTAAGAAGCATGCAGTGCTGCTGGAATGAGCTGCTGTACTAGCCTATTTCCCCTCTGCCCTTACATAGTTGACTATAACCTAAAAAATATTCAAAAAAAGTGCCAGATATTTGAGGTTTGTGTGTGTGTGTGTCTGTGTACATATAAAGGGGTTTGCATAAAACCTGGAGACCCATAATTGCAGTTTTCACATAGATGTTTTTAAACCATTCACACCAGTTTTTTAATTTTAAATTTTTTATAATTACATTAAATTGCTATGGTAAAAATTTTTAATCTTTCAACTTAAAATTTCAGGATGCCAAGTAGCAGCTTTTCAGTCAATGATGTGCGGCAATGCGTGGGTAAGTTTCTGTTCTTTCTTAAAAATTGTTTTAAACCTTAATTTTGAGCAGATAATTTTATTGATAAGAAAGAATAGTTACTTGTGCAGTTTTTTTGATAATTAAAATTTGTTTTACCATCTTTCTCCATGATATATATCTGCTTCTTTTTTTTTTTTTTTTTTTTTGTTAATTGTATAGTGAAATCTCAATGTGTCTTAGCAGATATTAACATTTTTTGACTTGTGTCAAAAATGCATTTTACTGAAGTGAAAAAAAAAAAAAAAAATGCTCATTAGCATTAGTAGAAGCATATGATGCAAGAAAGCAAGCTTATGCAGCATCAGCCAAAAAAAAAAAAAAAAAAACCCACTCCCATTTCACCCCTCCGTTCGTTCCAAATACCTGTCCAGCTCAGCCTTAAATTTATTTAGGCTATCAACTTCCACAACAAAGGATGGAAGTCTATTCCACCAACCAACTACCCGCTGGCTAAAGGCAGACTTCCTTATTAATTCATTCCGAAATTTTTGAGACATTTTCTTTCCCCATTTATTTGACTGTTTGAGGTATTATGAAATATTTGAGGTGCATTTGAATGAAACCAAACCACACAGTAGCATTAAAGTCTGGACTCTAGAATGGTCAGCTGTTGCCAAGAATTGTAATACCATTTGAGAATTATAAAACTATAATCACAAAGTTCCAGGAAAATTATGTCACTCCTTGTGTTCCCCTACTTACAATACTTGTAAATGTCTGATTTGCATAAATGAATTAGTCCTCGCAAAATTTCAGTAATTTCTAAATTTATTTGCTTTTATTTATGCATTTTTAACACTAACCAAAAATACATAAATTAAATCCTACCATAGAGAAGCAATATGTAACACTCCTAAGTTTAGGGCACCTTAGTTGTTACTTTAATATCAATAGTGAACCACAGCTCTATTTGAGAAATATAACAAATAACTGTAGGCAACTGCATTATGAGTGCATCGTGGATGTTATTATATTGATTTGTTTTATTGATTTTTTTTTTAATTTGATTTTATTCCATGCATTTTATGAATTTATCAATTCTGAAAGTAGTTTAAGGATATGTCTAGGTCAGAATGGCTTTTTTAACACTCTGGCTGAATTAGTCAGCATCAGTGTTAGAGGCTGACTAATTTAGCCTCAAATAAGGATTGCAAACTTTCTCCTTTTGCAAACCTGGGTTTCTCTTCTCCAAAACAAGCAAAGGAATCTTAGAATAAATGCAGTTCATATACAGGCAAAATAGGCTAGTGCAAGGAAGAGATTCTAAGAAATATGTAGACTGTTATGCACTACTCAGTTTTTCCTACATAATTTTCGGTATTTCAGTTTCTCTTGTAAATTGTAACTATTTTGTTTTAAATATTAAAAATTGTAATATTTCTTTATTGTAACATTAAAATATGAAACTGCTTATTGACATAGTTTTGCCTTAGGTTTAATCAGAAGAGGCCCAAAAGAAAAGATGATAAAAACAACAACAAAAAAAAAAAAAGGGAATGAAGGAATTATGAAATTAAAATTCAAAGTATAAATTCCATTCATAAAATAAGAGTGAAAGATAACCTAAAATAAAAACTTGCAGCTGCCAATACATATCAGTTTTTTACTGTTGCTTTGTTTAAAAATATGAGGTTAAAATTATTTTTAATTTTTTAGACAAATTTTTGTTTAAAATTTTTTTTTTCATTTTATTAAAAAAATTCAAAATAATTTTTAATACTATTTGAATATAGTTAAAATAAAATGTATTTTATTGCCCAGCAGAGGTTTCCTAATTTGGAATATCCTTTGTATGATCTTAGGTAAAGTGTTATTATTTCATTCTGTCAAATTAATTTGTTGCTTCTATCATTCTGATACTTAAACATGAACTCTAAGTAGCCAAGGCAAGATTAAAAAAAAAAAAAAAACAAGGTTTCAAAAAATTATTTGTAAATTGGCAAACTTTAGGTTAATGAAAAATTTACCATTGGAATAAATACCCTAGATTTCTTAGATTGATAGCTCAATAGAAATTTAAAAAAGAATTGCGGCAAATACTTGGTTATCTTTCGTCCACTTCATTAATCTAAAAAAGAACACTGCATTAAAGTTATTATAGTGAGATTTCATTGTGTTGTCAAGAATATGTTTCATTAAATTATACAAATTAATTTTATTTTTAAAACCAACCAGTCATTTTATTAGATAATACAGTAGCTCTGATCCTGTATCATCAAAAAAAATGACCTATTGTTTTTCAGAAGTGGTACCTCATATGCAGTTAATCTTTTAATGTGGCACAAATTATTTTTAGATTCTTCATAAAATTGAGGGTTTGTAATTATGATTATCCTCTATAATTATGATGGCTTTTCATAATTTGAATGAAATTTTGACAGAATTGATTTTTAATTTGTGTCTTATAAACCAGTAGACTTCCTCTTCCTTGCTAATGAAATGAAGGAAGACAAGTCTACTGGTTTATAGTTTATACTTGCAATCAGTTTTTTTTATGATGATGGGAACATTTCATTTATATCTAAATAAATACTGTATTGAAGTCTCCTCATCAGCGAGTGGCACCAAGTGCCACCAATAGCATCCAAGCAATTTCCTCTGCAATTCACAAAATACTCTTCGCAAGTGTCTAGTTCTGTTTCATTTCTAGTACTGTTCTCTAATTAAAAGCTTTCAAGTAATAACTGAGAAAGGAAATTCACCTTTCTTTTTTAGTATATATATGAGGTGTGGCAATAAAGGTCATGCACCAGTGCTGTTGTGATCATGTTCAACGAGTTTGAAAATAAACAAAAGTGGTATGTTGTGGTTGAAAATAAACGAAAGTGAACGAAAATAAACGAAATTCAAGACAATCCTATGTTGTGGTTCAAACGTCCTCCAACAGATGGTGGTATAGATCTTGTCCAGTAGGTTTATATGTGGCAAGTAGCAACCAGGTTTGTTAGTAGTGTGAACATTCCGTGTCATGACTTTGCATTGGAGTAACAAACAAATATCAAATTTTGCTTTAAACGAGGAAAATCTGCAACAGAAATGTGTGAAATGTTAAAAACTGTTTATGGTGATGAAACATCAGATCGTACCAGTGTGTTGAATGGTATAAGCTAGCATTTCCCAAACTTGGATCTGTAGACCCCTGTGGTGTCCATAGACATGTTCCAGGTGATCCCCAAAACAGTGGGCAACCATATATATACATATATATATTTATATACGTAACATACATGCATATGTTATATATAGGGGTCCGCAAAACATTTTTTGATGTCTGAAGGGGTCTGTGAACCTTTTTTTTTTCTTTTCTTTTTTTGAAAGGGTCCTTTGATTTCAGTAGTTTGGGAACCATTGGTATAAGCAATTTAAGGACAGATATGAGGATTTTTACGATGACCCAAGAAGTGGATGTCCATCAGCCTTTCGAAATGAGGACAGAGTTGCAAAAGTTTGGGAAATTGTGGAAAGAGATCATTGTTAGATCTTCAGAATAATGGCTGATGAGTTGGATATGAATAAGGAGACGATTCATCAAATTCTGCATGAAGATTTAGGGAAAGGGAAAGTCTGTGCAAAATTTGTGCCACACAGCATCATATGAGCAGAAGCAAGCAAGCAAGGAAGAGTGTCATCATGCGAAGAGTTTATTCATTCTTGTCAAGACAATCCTAATTTCTTCAACTGTGTTGTAATGGAAATGAGGGTTGGGTGTTTAAGTATGATCCAGAGACAAATTTTCAGATCATGCAGAGGACTTTAAAATCGTCACCAAGACCCAAAACGTTTCATTATAGAATTCCAGGACGAAGATGATGCTGATCGTGATTTTCGATAAATGGGGTGTGATTCACAAGGACTTGTACTTGAAGGGGAGAGAGTCAATGCTGCATTCTATGTACAGGTATTTCAAAGATTACTGAGTGCATTTCCTGGGCAAGGCCCTAATTTTGAGAGAAAGGTAGCTGGTTCTTTAAAATAAAAATAAATTATCTGTTTATACTCCAGCATGACAACCAAGTCAGTAGAGTTTACAATAAATCGTCAATACAAATATTTATCGTATTTAGTAGTCACGAGCTTGAACCCCGGTCCACTCAAGGAATGCATTCTATGCACTCTCGCTCCTGACCACTGGGCTACGTCAGGCCTTGTTGCATGGCAATGCTCTACCCATTCTGCACTTGTTGTGAAGACATTTCTGATGAAACATGGCAATGTACAGAATAAACCATTTACCCTACTCGCCTGATCTAGCACCAACAGACTTCTTCCTCTTTCCCAGTGTGAAAATTTTCCTAAGAGGAAAGATTATCAGGATTGAGGGTGTAAAGAAACCTCTGAACTGAACATCATCTTTTTGGATTCCTTCACTGAGTCTTTTCCGAAACTTTTACATGTGATAAGTGCATTCCATCTAATTTTACTGTGAGGAGTCAAAGTAATAAGCAGCATAGAGGGATCTTACACTACTGCTCTACACTTTATATAAGGCATATTCTTATCGAATGTGTTTGCTACCATGCTGCTAGAATTATATCTTTCCAATCACTGTGTAACCTACAAGACCTTTACAAATAAGTCACATAATTGGAGATGATATCAACTGGGCAGAATTTTTCAGGTATTTCAAAATAATAAATCTATATACCCACTTTTAAACTTGTTTTGTATCATTACAGTAACAGGCACATTTTGGCCCTGTAGTCCTTGTGCCCATAAACCACCACTCCTACATCAGCCAATAGCAGTTTCATGGGTGAATATGTGGTGGGTCAGTTCAAAAACTTGAATGATAATGAAAAGTTGAAATTAGGTCTTATTTTTTGCCGTTAAGCATTCTGCTTGTTGGTTTTAGGATAGGTCATCCTTACATCTTCTTCTTGGTCATCCTCTACTACATTTGTCTATGGTCTCCAGTTCTTTAATATTTTTGTTCACCTGTTTCTCACCATCCTATCTGTATGTTTTTCAAATTTTTTTTTTTTCTGTCACATACCCATTCATTATGATGTTCTTTGTTATGTTGATTTCCTGATTTTCTCACTTTTATCTCTAACTCAATGTTTTATTTTCCTTAATGTTTTTATATCTATAGTTTCATTGATTTATTTTAATTTTGCTGTTGTACCTTTTTATTTCAGCTGCATAAGTTATTATAGGTCTTACTATAGTTTTGTATATTTAACTTTAGTACTGGTATATTGATTAATGTTTGGATTGTTGCAAGTTATATTATTTAACCCTCCCCTCCAGTATTCTACTTGCTTTTAATACTTAATCTTCTACTTTGGTTATTCCTAGAACTATTTATCTGTATTCTCAGATGGTTAAACTCCATTACTTTTCCCTTTTAATTCTAATTTACATCTCAGTGAGATGCAAATTACAATTAAAAGGGCAAAATTTATACAAGGGTGGTTCAATAAAGAATTGCCCTCACCTACTTCCACATATTGCAGAGTCATGATATTTTGTGTGTAGCATCATACATATCTCTGTATTAAAGGTGTAAAATTTCAGCCCTGTGTCTTAATTTGTTTTTCTCTTACAGAGCTGAACGTGTGTCGAAGAAGCATCATGAACAAAGTTGAAGCCAGAGCTGTAATCCGGTATCTGTTCTTGAAGGGGAAATCTCCTAAAGAAATACACGAGGAGATGGCTGCTGTATATAAGGATGAAGCCCCATCCTGTGGCATTGTGAAGCACTGGCATAGACAGTTTGTGTGGTTGGACATCGGTAGAATCTGACCCCATTCCTGGTTGTTCCCATTCAGCCATTGATGACAGCACGATCAGAAAAGTGGAGTCGTTAATCATGGAAGATCACTGGATATCTGTGCATGAATCATCCCAGGAGGCAAAGATTGGTGTGGGCTCTGTTGAAACAGTCCTTTATGAACAACTCCATTGACCGAAATTGAGTGCAAGATGGATTCCCCGTTTATTGACTGGTTTCCAGAAGGCTGATCGACAACAGAAATCACAAGAGTTATTAGCCCTGTGCCAAAAAAATGAGGAAGACTTTCTCTCATCTAATCACTCAGGATGAAAGATGGATACACCATTTCAACCCTCACATACAGTTTTTGCCCAAGATGGCAAGGGTCCAAGAGTCAGCAAGGAAGGTCTTGCTGACAGTGTTTTGGGATGAGAAAGGCGTAATAATGACTGATTACTTGCTGAAAGGTAGAACAATTACAGGTGCCTATTATGCCAACTTATTCACAAAATCACGGGAGAAAATCAAAACATGTAGGTGTGGCATGCTGTGCAAAAGTGTGAGAATGCTTCAAAACAATGCCCCAGTTCACACTTCTGAAATTGCAACAACACAAGTGGCCACTTATGGATATGAAATACTGCCCTATCCAGCCTACTCACCCGATCTTGCACCATCGGACTTCTTGTTTCCTTCCCTCAAATTATTTCTTCGGGGACCCATTTCCCTGATGACAAGACACTCATTTCTTCAACAGAGTCGTGGTTCAAAGACCAGCCTTACCACTTCTACAAAAACGTAGAAGTATCCATAGCCTCATCGATCGATGGGAAAAATGTGTAAATCTGCATGGTGGCTATGTAGAGAAGGACTAAAACCTGTGCCAAGAATCAACAGGCTAGCACCTCTGTAGCTAGAGGGCGATTCTTTATTGAACCACCCCTCGTAGGTAATTGTGTCATGGGCAATATATGCTTAAAGTTGAAAGAGTGTCTGTGTCAAGATGAATATCACCTTGAAGATATCTTCAAAAAACAAAGTGATTTTTTACTGTTTTAAGTTGGTATATTTATAACTTTTAAAAAAAAAAATAGTGAATTTTTATGATTACCATTTCCTCAACACGCTCTGTATATTCAGTTTTTAAATTAAAACTGCTTTCTAAAAAAAAAATAATGCCTCTTGATATTTTTTTGGTACTGGCACTATGGGAACTGTGATTTAAGTTTTCAGAGTTAATGGATTAAGGATATAGCTAGTTGATCAAAAAAAGAGCATGGGATTGGCTGAAGAACATATTCAAATAATAAAAATATATTGTGATTGTAAACTACTTTATATATATAAAATTAGTCACATGAAGAGATCCAAGAAAAATTCTTAGACCAAAATATTTCAGGAAAGAGTATTTTGTTATCAATAAACCATTAAACATTTAGACATGCAGTAGTTTCCAGTTATTTAAATTATTTAGTTTCATATTTGAAAAGAATTATATACATTACTGCAGTTTTCATTACTACAATAATAATGAAAGGAGTGAATGATTTAAATTTCTATCACACTCATAAGACAGAAAATTGTGTGTAACCATACTGCACAGTCACCTGATGGTACAAGTAGTCATGTACAGGTAAGACCCGTTTTACGACATGGTTAGGTTCCAGCAAAACAGGGTTGTAAAATTAAAATTGTAAAACAAGACCAAATTATAATGTAATTGAATGAGATAGGTTCCAAAATTCCCAAAATTTTTCCAAGTATGCACTAATATTTCTGTTCTTTATAAATTAAATATTTTAAACATTTAATGCATATGTTTTATTTATACTTATATATAAAATTATTAATAAAATAAAATTTTACTTTGGTCCTGTGGAGTCATTACTTGAGTACGTATTTACTCAAGTGATGACTCCACTACCTGTTTCGTCCACATTAAAAACTAAATCAGGTGGTAGTTGCCTTCATCTATTAAGCATTTAAATTCGGAAGGATACTCTTCCACCACTGCAACGTCAGCACTAGCAGCGTCACAAGACACTTTCACGTTGTGAATTTTACAACAGTTTTTAAACTGATGAAACCACCCTTTGCTGGCCGTAAATGTTTTAGTGCTACCAGACTCCTCACATATTTCGTCAAATAACGACTTTGCCTTGTCCAGAATTATCACCTGTGTAACAGGAATATTATTTTGGTTCTTATCATCAACCCACAATGATAACAATTTCTCCATTTTTTCCATTGTCTCACTGAATGAATAAGTTGTTCTGGAGGATGACACACTTGTTATCCCTGTGTGTGTGTGCATGTGCTTTATTTTATCAACATTGTTCATAATCGTTGATACAGTAGAAGGTGCGAAACTCAATGCCTTACACACATCCGACCGATACTCACCAGACTCCATGTGACGATCATATCCATTTTCTCCTTAATTGTTAGTTTTACACTCTTTTTGTTTTACACTCACCAAATGTGAATGACTGCAAAGAACCCCGGGGTTCTTTGCAGTTATTAGTCCTAAGCTAGATATCATCATTCTTCTCTTTCTTGGTGATTCCCTTCCACTTTTGACTCTCTCTCTCTCTCTCTCTCTCTCTCTCTCTCTCTCTCTCAGGGTAACTTGGTAATTTTTTTTTTTTTTTCCCCTGGTGCAGCATAAGCCTCGGGCTTCCTTGCACCATATGGCTGTTAATAATAATAATAATAACTCTTGGCATAGCTATCATTACACCCACAATGCACCATGAAGAACAAAAGAAACGCCTAGTGCATGTTTGGACTTACAGGTGTTGCTGCAACGTATTACTGAGTTGCGATTTTTTTGTTATTTTCAATTTTTTCAGGTGATATTTTGAAACAGTCATTAATGTGAAAAGTCGTGAAACGGACCATCGCAAAACGGGATCTACCTGTATAGTGTTAACCCAAATACCTTAAAGATGATTAGAAGAATGCATATTCATGGATTTCATCTTGCAGCATCTTTTGCATTGCAGTCCACTTGTTGTAGCTAAATAAATTTCTGCTTATTCTCGAGACAGCCGAAGTCAGAGGAGTTTATATGTTTGTTGTGATTGTTTACATATTGAATAAAGGATGTAAAATTTTTGGTATCATAGTTCACAATGAGGTATTTTTATTATTATTATTTTTTTTTTCTGTGGCAGTATATGGGCTCATATCTTATACTACTTGTGGCCATGCACACACTGGTCAGTGGCCCTGTGATACCACCATTATATGTCAGAAACATTGAACACAAGCTTGCAGTGAAACCATCAAGTAAGTTGGTGGCCATGCTTAGCAGTAATAAGGTCTTTGTTCACATTTTCTGTATTCATCACAGACAGTTATTAATAAAGTTTCTATATGGCACTACACTCGTTGCTGACACTGACACACACACACACACACACACACACACACACACACACACACACACACACACACACACACACACACACACACACACAATGAAAATTATGAAGGCTAAATTTCACTGGAAAGTCGGCTTTTTCTCTGTGTTATTGCAGTCATTAGCGCTTGGAAAAGCTCAGAAAGATTGCATTTTCTCATGGATGGTGATGTGAATATTTTAGTAATAAGTTGGTTTTAAGAGCATTTCTGAATTCTACACTTAGCAATGAATTTATGTTCAATGCTGGGACAAATGTTTGAACACTAATGGTGGTTTTATATAATCTTTTTCAGCATGATAAAATATATATGTTTATGTTTTATTTGAATAGTCAAAGCCATTTTTTTTATGTGAGGGACATACTAACAAGAAAGATAATAAGCAAAACCATACTAAATTCTTTACTCCCCTGGATAAAAGTAAAGATCTACTGCAGGTTATGTACTGTACTTGAAAAGATATAATAAAAAAAAAATGAGCATTTAAAATACTTTGTTATGAAAAAATACACAGAGAAAACACTATTTGTTCTTTGATATAAATTATATTTTTGAAGAATGCAGAAAGATAGGTAAAAATGTGAAAAAAGAGCAACATTTGCATTATTTAAAATCAGGTTAGAAGTGCCAAATGTGGAATGAATGAAAATAACATCTTACTTTGCATTTGCTTTTATGATTTATGAGAGTATATGACATTATAGAAATGAGATTAGAATTATCTCTTTATCTCTATTAGAATTATGAGATATGACATTATAGAAATGAGATGAGAAGGTTATATATGCATCTGACAACAATGGTGTTGCCATAAGTATGTGATTACTGAATATATGTTGGTGCTCAAGATAAATATTGCTACGATGGTAGAGAAGAGGGGAGCATTGAAATTCCATATATTTGTGTATAGATATTGCTGTTATAAAGAATATTGATAAATATATAATGACTGGTGTAATCAGTGCTTGATTGCTGACATAGCATGGTATCATATTCTGAGTGTAAAGGTTATGGAACTTCTTTATGACTACAGATATGGAAAGTAGGATCAAAAAGTTCAGTGATTGAATTTGTTAGAAATATCTGAGCATTAAATATGAAAAGTGTTTTGTTTTGTTTTATTTCATAACCTAAAATGTCTAGAATTTTTTATTTACAGGAAGTGGCATTTTGTTTCACTTATGCAAAAGCTTATTTTTTATTTGTTTATAGTAAGTAATTTTTTAGAGTTTTAGAATGTCACTTATTATTATTTTTTTTAATTTTTAGAATTTTTGTAGTTTTAGAATGTCACTTTTTGTTGACAAAAATATTGTCTGAACCTATAGAAATGATTGTTGAAGCATATAAGCATTATTTGTTGTTTCCAGCTTCTCATAGGATGTATTTGTACTACACCCCCCCCCCCACCATTGATTCTGCTCATCAAACAGATATGTTATAACTAGCATGATTTTTAAATAAATAAAGTTATGTTTATTCTACATGATATCCCAGTTAAGGTCAGAGGGGTTATTAACTACATTCCTGTAGAAGCATTTTTCCTGTTTTGTGGTGTCCTGTTGATTCAAACATGAGGAATGCATAATTTTTTACAATACTTGCATGGCAGCTACTCATCTACAGTCACACTACTACCTCTAGCTTATGAAGTTCTACTGTGGTTATCACTTGCATGTATTCAGCAAATTAAAGGAAGACCATCTGGGTAAATCACATAATAGTAGTAGTACTAGTAGTGACATGTGATGCAAGAAAGCAAGTGTATGAGCTTATGCAGCATCAGCCAAAAAAAAAAAAAAAAAAAATCACACCATTCCCTCCAAATGCCTGTCCAGTTCCTCCTTAAATTTATTCAACCTATCAACTTCCACAACGACAGATGGAAGTTTGTTCCAGCAATTAACCACCCGCTGGCTAAAGGCAAATTTCCGCACATCTATTCTACATCTGTCTTTTCTTAATTTGAATTTTTGCCCCCTTAGGTTCGTAATCTGAACAAGTGGAAGGATCCCATAAGAATTCAGCGTGCTCAACCCATTCAAGGCCTTATACACCTCAATCAGATCTGCGCAGGTGCCTAGTCTCCAGCCACTGCAATTGCAGAACTTAAGCCTCTCTTGGTAAGAGGATCCCTTCATTCCCCTCACCAATCTTGTTGCCCTTCTCTGTACACGCTCAAGTAAATCTACATCCTTCCTAAAATGAGGCCTCAAGACCTGTACGCAGTACTCAAGGCGTGGCCTGACCATTGCCTTATACAGAGGGACAATCACCTTCTTCTCCCTGCTAGCAAAATTCCTATATATCATTGACAAAACCCCATGACCTGCCCTGGCAGCCTGTCTGCATTGCTCAGAAAACTTCATATCTGCCTGCACAATTACTCCCAGGTCTTTTTCATTTTCTACCACCTTAAGTGTAGTACCACACAGTTGGTACGTTTCTCTGGGGTTACTGAAACCATTGCTCTAGCTATAGGTTTCACAGCTAAAGCTAAAATAATGAATGTTGAAATGTAGAAAGTGGGATAATTTTCAATGTCTAGTGGAAAAAGTGGGCATCACAATGCTATTGTTGCAATGTTCAGAAGCAGTGACTTTACACTGCCATTGCTATAGCAAACTTGTACCTGCAGTGTGCAATGGTATGTGGAGGCCCAAGTACTTGGCTGGTTTTCTTTATCCTGACCTGAGTGCATTGCATCTTGTGTCCCCTTCCCCCACCATTTGCATGGCCCTGCCTTCCACATTCTGAAAGGTATGTCACGAATGGTATAGACGACTCTTCAGGATCAAGTTTAGTTTGCTTTGATTTTTTTTCTTTCTTTCTTCCCCTGTGTATTTTTACATATTTACTTAATTAAAGAAAGCTTAAGTAAAACCACTGCTACATTCTTAATCACGACCTGCAAATTTCTGTTCAGTGTAACACAGCTACTATCTGATTCTTCAGATATCTAGGGATAACCTGGATATCTGAATACCTGGGTCTGGAAAGATTATATTAATTTCATGCTGTGTGTGTGTGTGTGTGTGTGTGTGTGTGTGTGTGTGTGTGTGTGTGTGTGTGTGTGTGTGTGTGTGTGTACTATAAACTTTAATAACAGACATCTGTGTAGAAAATAGGTAGGTGTCTTTCAAATTTATTTGCTTTTTTATAAGAAAAATAATTTTACAAACATTTGTGTATATACCTCCACTTTTTAACACCTGTCTTTTTATGTATATGTAGGAAGCCGACGGATGTTGGATGTAATGGATGTAACCACCCAAAAAGATATTGAAATGTCAATGAAGGACTGGTGTCGCTACTTTGAAAATCCCAATCGTGATAAACTTCTAAATGTGATAAGTTTAGAATTTAGCCATACTAGATTGGAGAATTATGTGGAGTCTCCTGCATTGGTAAGTGCAGAAGTACTCTCAAAATGAATTTTGTGGTTTATTTCATGTGAAATATACCAACATAAAAATATTTAATTCTCTGTTTAAAAAAAGTATGGGTAGTTCAAAAATGATAATAGTTCATGAAATGCATCTTGGCTTTAATGGGGACTCAAGATATAAGACTCCAAAAGATCTTCTCAAATTGAACTCTAAAGAGAATCATAGTACATGTATACCACATATCTATATATGCATTTCTTCACCTATATATGTTTTTTTTTATATACACTGCACCTGTAAATTATTTTTTTTCACCCACATTTCTTCAAAAGTACAGTAAATTTTGATCATAATGTTTTTGAAAGGACTGTCCCAAAAAAAGCTCTGTAAATATCCCCTTTTTTTCATTAATTAATTAATTTATTTATTTATTCATTCAGTAATTCTCATTAATTTTACGAACCAATGATTTATATTAAGTTGAAAACATGCATACTGCTATACTCGCGTTTTTTCAGCACTTTCAGTCTTTTTTTCTTAAAAAGAATAAATTAAAAAAAAATTTCTAAATTAAATTAACCATATCTGGAGTATAAGGATGATAAATGTAGAATTACATAATAATGCTATAATTAATGAAATATATTGATGCATTTTGAAAACGTAGCCGAGTGGTCAGGAGTGTGAGTGCAGTAGCACGCTCTCTTTGCGCCAATAAAATCAAGCAAAATTTAGCAGCTGACAAAAGCCTGATATGCCTTCATTAATTGATATAGAAAACAACAACAAGCCCAGCACTGAACTACTCTCTATCTTCTCCCACTCGACCATCTTTTAATCTATGGCAGTGACTTCCCCTTAATTCTACACTGCTCCAATGTGTACAGAAGTTTTATTTGCAACAGTACCAAAAGCCTCCCTTAAATTCAAGTATATGATATCAGAACTATTTTTTTTCATTCAGTTACTTTGTTACTACATCATAGTATCTATTCAGATTGGTCAGACAAGATTGCCACTTAACAAATCCATGCTGTGACTGCAGTATAATTACATTCCTATCTAGATGTCCTGCATTACTTTTTTAACCAGAGACTCCATTATTTTCCCTGGAATAGAATTAAGATATTAGGTCTGTAATTACTCATATTAGCTTTTGATCCCCTTTGTGAGTTGGGGATATGTTTACTTATATGAACCTCTAGCATTGTTGCTGTTATGGGTATTGCATCAGGCATCCATGTATTCACTGATTGCAATAACGTTATATACACATCTTCAGTTGATAGGGATCTCCTGTGAATCCAGAGATGCCTTCATTATTACTAAGGGTTTGCTTATCTGCATTGACTGCCTCCCTTAATATAATTGGATAGATCTCATCCACTCTAGGTGCCTTTTTTACATTAAGCTTTGACAATTTCTCTTCCTTTTAGTTATCACAAAAAATTATTTGGCTCCCTCTTAGATTTTGATGAACTCTAAATTCATATTGTCAGCAACGTGAGCAGGATTATCAACAGTTAAACCATCTACATCAAGTGGACCACTGTGATTAAACCCCTTCCTTCTGCTGTTAATATAAGTAAAGAGGTCTTTGCTGCTTTTCTTGGCATTCTTTTTTGCCAGATGTGTGTGAATGCACGTGTATATATATATATATATATATATATATGTTCATTTGTATCTTTTCCAGAGACCACTCAATTTGCCTTCGCCTGACTAACCTCCTTTGTGACTTGATTATAGACTAGTTTATCTGCCATAGGCTTCTGTGTTGCTTGATAATTTATATGCATCCATTCATTTTTCTTCTCTGCCACAAGTCTCGTTAGTTCTTGTGTCATCCATATTAGGTTTAAGCCTGGAACAGTATTTTTTAGTTGGTATGAAAAGCCTAGAGCTCCTATGATTACTTTCTTGAATGCTTTCCCATGTAGAATTTGCTGTTGGTAACATCATCAGTTGGTTGATTTGCTGATTTCTTCCAGCAGATGTACATCCTTCCTAAAATGAGGCCTCCAGATCTGTATGCAGTACTCGAGATTCAGCTAAACATTGACTTGTTCAATAGAATAATCACCTCCTTATTTTTGTTTTCCCAGTGCTTATGTTATACCAAACTGACTCAACATTGTACTGGCCTCCCACATCAACTGGATGCAATGTCTCAGATTTAATAGCATAAACCTATCCCTTCTTGTTTTGTCTATCGTTTTTGTGTTTTCACACAATTTTCAGGTAGGTGTTCTTACCAGCAAAAATGCATTACCCCCCCCCCCCCAAATTATTGTCCCCATACGAAAATTTTACAGAATGTGCAAACATTGATAATTGAAAGAATGTATAAATGTACCTTTATCTAAGTGTATATTTATATGAATGAAAATTTTGATATACTTGTATAAGCTTAGGCACTAATATGTGTGTGTGTGTGTGTGTGTGTGTGAGAGAGAGAGAGAGAGAGAGAGAGAGAGAGTGTGCGCGCATGAATAGATATATTAGATAAAATATGTATAGATGAATGTGAAAATTACAAAGTGCCAGTGACCACAAGGTTAAGGATAGTAGAAAAAGAAGTATAGTAGATATGTAAAAGGTGAAAGAATGTTAATATCCTAAAAGTTATGATGAATTAAGAAAATTATGGGCTGAATTACAAAGCCAATAGGAGTTAAGTGATCTGAAGTAAAATTATTAATAACAAAGTAAAATATAATACAAATAAAATAAATTAAAATAAAAAGTGGTAGAGCTGTCATCAGATATGGGGGGATATATTTAGATAAAAGTTGAATACAGGTAAGACAGATATGCAGAATCTGATGTCAGCTAAAGTAAATATTGATACATGGTCTGGTATATATATATATATATATACACGAGCATTTACATGTGTATGTGTATGACTTTTACATGACTTACATGACTTTTTGTAAGTATATGTTTTGTGTGAGTGCAAGTATATAAATGTGTTTGAGGCCTCCAGACCTGTACACAGTACTCTAGGCATGTCTTGACCATTGCCTTGTACAACGGGATAATCACCTCCCTGTCCCTGCTAGCAAAATTCCTATATATCATTGACAAGGCTCCATGACTCACCTTGGCAGCCTATCTGCACTGCTCAGCAAACTTCATATTTGACTGCACAATTACCCCCAGGTCTTTTCCACTTTCCTGAGTGTAGTACCACACAGTACATTTCTCTTGGGTTATTGCTACCCACATGCAGTATTTTGTATTTGTCAATGTTATAAACTTCAGTTGCCACTTCTCAGCCAGTTTGCCCAATTTATCTAGGTCCATATGCCATAACAATTAAAAACTTTATCTGGGCACAGTGGTGAAGTAGCTGGAGTTAGCACATAAGAAAAGAAAACAAAAAAAAGGAAGAAAAAACGCATGTTATTGTACTGTAAAAACTGATATGTATTTCATACATCATGTAGGCTTTATAAGGGCTGCTAAGGGAATCAAAACCAAAGTTCACATATTTAAGAAAATTGGTCTAAACCACGTAATGAATTGAAGTGTATACACTTCAGGTGATTGTGCCCACCAAATACGGAGGATGCGGAAAGGTCAGGGAATGACCACCGCATATCCCCGGAGCAATATGGCCTTAGTTGCTAATGCTCCTAAAAACCAAAATAACAAACTTCAGGTGATGAACTGAAGGTAATTTTAAAACGAACGTGAAGCACTTGAGACACATTAGTCACAGAGCGTTGTAGGCTGAGTAGAGGTCAGGGAGTTAGCGTGATGTGAACTCTTCGATCTTTATTTGTTTCTTATGCTTTTTTTTTCTCTTCATAAATTTTGTGATAAGCTGATAAGCAAACTTGAACTTTTCTTTCTATTTTGAGAAATGTTTGGTGTTTTCATCCATTCCATCAAACATAGAGATACCTTCCTGAATTTTACGAAATGCTTCTGCCATTTCTTTTAATTTGAACTTCTTCTTGGTTCCTCCAATTTCTCCCTTGCTCCTCAACTCTTTGCAGTTCAACTGGGATAGGTCTTCTGTTAAATCTTCACCTTGTTCTTCCACAAGCCTGTCTACATCTTTGTCCTCCAGGACCAGTTGCAACTCCTTGGCTAAGTTTACAATTTCTTTGGTAATAGAAGACATCAGCTCATCTTTGTTGTTAAGCACGTAATGTTTTTGAAGTTTTTCGAAACTCTGCTTGTACAAGTTGTTGTCATATCATTCTAGGCTCTTGAAATGTTGCATATTCCATCAAGGATGTTAAACATCTTCCAAAATTTCTGCAGATCCATCGTCCCTTGCAATGTTGCATTTACAGCCTCAGAAAATATTATCTGTATGTAATAAGCTTTGAATGCATGGATAACTTCCTGATCCATTGGTTGAATCAAAGCTGTTGTGTTTGGAGGGAAGTATACCAACTGGATGTTGTCGTGCAGATCATCTAGATATTTAGGATGACTGGAAGCATTGTCAATGAGAATTAATATCTTAAAAAGACATTTGCAAGCAATATTTTTCAACTTCAGGTGCAAACACAATTAGAAATCATTCTTCGAATATGGTTATTGTCACCCAGGCCTTTGAATTAGCTCTGAAATGTACAGGAATGATTTCTTGTAAGTGTCCTTAAAAGCCCACAGGTTTTCTGAATGATAAACCACTAAAGGTTTAAGTTTACAGTCTGCTGTATTACTCCCCCCACTAAGAGTTACCCTGTCTCTTAGCATTAGTTGAGGCATACGATACAAGAAAGCAAGCTTATGCAGCATCAGCCAAAAAAAGAAATCCTCCCATTTCACCCATCTATTCACTCCAGATGCTTGTTCAGCTCAGCTTTAAATTTATTTAAGCTGTCAACTTCCACAACAACAGATGGAAGTCTGTTCCAGCAATCAACTACCCACTGGTATACTAGGTATTTTTTTCCAAGAAAGGCTAGTCTCATTCACATTAAAAAATTTGTTGTAGCAAATAACTGCAACTTCTTATAATCTCATCTAATTTGTCCTTGAATTTTTCAGCAGCCTCACCATCTGCTCTTGCTGCTTCACCACTTATGGCAATGTTATGGCATGACTTGCAACAAAGGTGGTTTCAGTATCATCGCTCTTCTTCTTAATATCCTCAAAAATGGCACAAGCCTTTGCTTTGATGAGGGGGATCTGATCTGATATTGCATTCACATAATAAGTAACTTTTCCATCTCACTTATTAGTCCAATTCTAGTTCTAGTTATTATAGTTGACTTCATTGGTGCTGATTCCTTCACCGCTTCATGTATTCTGTCTTTGTCCTTTATTATTGTGTTCACTGTTCAGACTGACAAATCTAAATTCTGCATGATACTTGTTAATGTTTGGCTGTTTTCATACATCTTTATTATTTTAATTTTCTGATCCAAATTGATTGTTTTTCTTTTCTTGGTAGATTTACTAGTACAGTCAGTATAGCACGATAGTTGTGTTCCTAGAAACCCTCGTGCAATGCAAAATCATGCAATATAAACAACAGGCTCTATGGGAAAAATAGGGTTAGGTGCCGACCACCCAAGATTGAACACACATTTGTAACTGAAACATTACCAAATACAATAAATAATCATAATAAAATACTTACGTATATTTTATTGTGACTATTATGTAATAAAATATTGCTAATGCTTTTGCTTTTGTTGTAAGCAAACTTGTTTTTTGTTTGATTTTCTATTCAAACAGATGACAGCCGTTCCACCTCTTCCAATTCTTTGTGTCTTAATCTAATGGATTTTAATTACATTTTGAGTTGTTCCTGCTGTGAAAGTTGTTTTTATTTTTTCTGCATTCTTTGTAATTCTTAGCATTGCCTCATTTAGGCCTGTAACCACGTGCAGTATCACACGGTCTTTCATTTCGCTCAAAACGTTTCACAATTTCATATTTTTTCTCTATCGACAGAGGCAGATTGGCTATAAGCCTTACTGGAGGCCGGTGTGATTTTGGCCATAAACGCTAGTATGAGGCCACTACAAATTTTCCCAGGTAAGAATTTTTGACCCAGTCCACCTCTGTTTATCGATATTGCTTTTCTTTTTCTCTCTGAATCTGCAGTGTCTTCACCAGGACCTTCCTTTTCACACCTTTTAAGTATTTTACTCATTTTTAGGGAATAAAGCACAATTACAAAACGAGGAGGCATGCTTGATACACATAAACAAAGCTGGGCATGTGTAACAACTGAATAAACAACACCGTAAAGGCAGAGATACATTATTAACACCTCACAGTTCTAGGGGTTACTACCATAAAACAATAAAAACAATTTCCAGTTGCGTTTCTGCTAGTGGAATCTGTTATAAACTGGTAGTAAACTTGATCTAATTGCATTTGCAATTATACCGATAGCTGGAATTGTGTTGGTTTTTACGTTATTATGGTGAAATGTGTTTCCCCTTCACTGATATAAAAAACAAATACATTTTCAGAATCTTCTTTTCATTCTTATCGTGTTGTGTTCGGTTGGGGTGATTCTGCTTTCAACTGCCATTTCTTGTAAACAAAAAGGCGAATCGTGCATAAGCGAACTCGGTTCGTGTTATATAAGATATGGTTCCCCTATTTATAAATCATGTATGATCGAATTCGTGTAGTCTAAACACATGTTATACGAAGACTGACTGTACCTCTGTCACTTATTCTCTTAGGCCGCACCATGATAACAGTCAAAATGAAATTTTCTGTAAAGAACTCACAGGGTTAAGTTAGAAGAGATGCTGTCACATCTTACAACATGCACGTGACGTGTGCACTACACGATCATAGTTTGAGGCAAAGTCATTGAAAATGGTAGGACAACGTGAATTTCAACTTCACCACAATAGCCTGGCATGTGCAACAAATATTACATACAAAATGCAAACAAAAGTTGCCACCTCTCTCTCAAACAAAACTGAACTGACTCCACAATCCAGAAAGAAAGAAAGGAAGGATGTAGAGATTAAAGGCTTGAGTGTAATTCTTCGAAGAAATAGCCAATGGGACACAGTCCTTGTGGCTTGAATGTTGTGGGAAGTGCTTTGATGTAGTTCAGCTGTCTCAAACACGTTAAATATGTTTTCAGAATTTTTAAAGCAGAAAATGAAATGTTAACTAGTTATTTACCTAGATTCCAGTTATGCCGCAGGTTATTATCCAGCATAGTTTGTATGGGAATGAAAATAAAAATTTATACTTATTGTTCCTTCGTCCGACTTCACTCTTAAAAATTATACAGAAAATATCTTTGCAATTTTACCAAAAAAATTTATGTAATTCAGAAGTTACGTAACTCAAGCTTATGTAAGTCGGGGACTAACTGTATATGTTTGTGCTGGGTGCAGTATGTCAACCTGCAACAAAACAAGTGTCTAGCCATATCCTGTTCAGGATACTGTACTGAGTGGAATAAATGTGTGAGCATGGAAAGTGTATGAGAATGTCCATTAAGTGTTTAATATGTGTTAAAATATACTCTGAATATGGATATCCATACATATATATATATATATATATATATATATATATATATATATAGAAAAAAAAAAAAAAAAAAAAAAATTCTCAATCCTGCAAGTTAAGTTATATAAATGTGTATGAATGCCAAGTTATCTCAAGTATAAATATACTCAGCCACCATACAGTTTACAGCAGCCATCACTCAGCCTGTGACCACCAAAAAAAAAAGTTATCATGTAAATACGACAGTTGATTGAGTGATCTGAGTACGTGTAGAGTGTATGGTTCTGACAGGAACCCCTCCCCAAATTAGACTGCAGTGGGGACAGCCTATTTAGAAATCCACACTGTCTTGCTGAATCCATGCCTCCCCTCTTTAGAGGCATGACATGGGATCTGCTGACACTGGCTGCAGCTGGTCTGGTCTGTGTGGGATTTCTTATCACAATCCACTGTCTGCCCACAGCACAATATTCCCCCCTCAATCACGTATGACTTTACTCCCATTCCAAAACCCACCTCCCATCCAAACATTTCATCTGGTGAACTATACCGCCCTGAATCCATCTCTGTTCTTAACAGCCCTCCCCCCAATGGAGGATGAGCTCTGAGCACAGGAGTGCCCCCTCTGTCTCTAACTTTTGCTTTCCAGGTGGACGTGTCCATACCATCCACTTTCTTTATCTTCACTTGTACTCCCCTACTCAAACAGTTCACCTTTCTAACAAAACTTCTATTTTTTTTAGGAAGCCTCTCCCCATCAAGCTCTGGCAATTCAAAGTTTGCCTCAGCCAGAGAACCTTATACCCACAGCCTAGTGTAAGGTTCTCCACCTCCTCGTATTGTTGGATGGCAGTGGCGTTAATTTCCATTTTCCAGGTTGAAGCATTCCTACTATCTACATTCTTTACCTTCATCTCTGCTACCCTACTCAGATTGTCTTCACATGCTCCTTTCTAAATAAAAACTTATTATTTTTTAGGGGACCTTCTTTGTCAAGCTTTGGCAATGCCAGGGTTCACTCTGTCCAGAGAACCTTACACTCTCTACGACCTGACCAACCTCTTCACAGTGATGGACAGGCAATGGGGCAGGGGTCCCAGTTTCAGGTGGCTCCATGGTTAAGTGGTCAGAAGGACAACATGCCAAAACTACACTATGCAGATTACACAATAATTCATACCATCTCTGGCCTTTACAGAGTCTGTATTGCAGCACAGAATACTGTGTGCAGAGTTGCCCAGTACCGCAAGACAGGAAACACTGTACATTATACCCTTTCTGTACACATTGTTGCTCCCCAAATTCAAATTCTGCACCCCTTCTGTCTGAGTGATACCATATCTCTAATATATCCATTTGATAACTTAATCAGTACTTCAAATTCATCAAATTTATATATACTTCTAGTATTAGTGTACATTCACCTGTTATTACTCTTAGTTACCCCAATACAACTCGTGTATTTACTTGTTCCATGATAACCACAGCAGAGCTTCAACTCCCCAACACCTTGGTTTTCGGGCTGCTGTATGCTCCAATAGAAGCGGTGCAAGAATCACTTTCACTTCTGCTTGTGGCTCTAGTTAATCTATTAATCTGTGTATTCCCTCTCCCCAAGCTATCAATTTCCCAACCCACATAACACTACCTCAATATCGTCGGCAAATATTCTTGCACCCTTTCTGTTTAAGTGTATTCCATCCCTGTAGAAGCAGTCTCTAATGTTAAAAAGCACAGACTACGCTGAGAAAAATTCTACCTTATGAGTCTTGCACAAGTCTCTCTAGTGCCAAATTGATTGACAAGGTTTGGTTTGGTTTGGTTTTGGTTTTATTGGCGCATTAGCTACTAAGGCTATAATGCGCCAAGACCAAGATTGACAAGGCTCTCAACATGTACTCCTTTCTGTTGTGTCTGGTTAGGATTGCAGATGCTTTCAAGTTTAATCCTAACTTGCAACTTTTCCCCAATATTTCCCTGTACTTGTTAAATAACTTCTCAGGTCTTCTAATCTTAATATCATTGGTGCCAATGATATAACATCTATAACAATATCACTGTTAAATGCCATAAAGTGATTCCAAGTATATCCAAGTGATTCCAAGAAGTTGGACAGTAAATGGAGTTTTTACCATTGTCATGACATTTTGTAATAAAAAATCATCAAATTGAGACCAACTTGAACTCAGTTCTAGAATTGGAAGGCGACTCTACAGGTTACAACATTAAGCATCTTCTGACCAACCTGAAAGTATGTGGGATTCCTTCAGAAAAACTGTCTTGCCTTTAATGTTGATAATGATACTTTTATGGTAGACCTGAACTGGTGTAGGAAGGGTATTAAAAAGAGAAGATTGATTGAAGAGAAGAAGAGTGATGATTGGCTACCCTTGTTATTAATTTGTGCACTGAAATGGAAGTATGGAAAAATTGTACTCTTTGCTATAGATCAGCTAACTACAGCCCCAATTGAGGGAACAGAAATTTCAAGAATTCTTCTGCTCTCCAACTGGATTTGAATCCGGATCTCTCTGAATGAGTAATGAGTGGTAAAACTGCCATATTGCCATGGATGAATTTCTTCTCACTTACTCTTTTACCGAAGCAGCATGTTCAGTCTAATTGTGCATGATGGAGATTTGACATCAGAGTCATAAAAGTTTTTACCGTGCTTTGATGATATTGAGAAATTTTTAAGGTCATAGAATTATTTGATTTTTTTTTTTTTTTATGAAAACCCCAAACATAAGAGGTATTAGAACCTATAGTACTTTATACCATGCTTGGTTTTGAGGTTGAGAAGATGAAAGAAGACATTTGTTGACATTAGACTTGAACTTCTGTAGACTGTAGTTTTCGGGAAATATGCATGAAGGAAGTTTGTTCCTGAAAATGGCAGTTGAATGAATAAATGAGGAAGATGAAAAGTTGTTTCTGCGAGTTTGAAGTTGGACAATAAATGGATGTTGGCTGGTGGCGACACGTGTTTGGACTGTTTTGAAAGAGAGATAGTGAGAATTATAGAAGTTAATTCAGAAGAACAGTGCCCATGGAAGTAACTGTAGAAAAGGCATCCAGTAGAAACAGTATGTCTATGAAACAGCGAGTGGAGAGAGTCTGTTAGAGAGGAGTCATTAAATAACCTAACTGTCCTCTTCTGAATGAATCTAGAAGCCTGAAAGAGAGGTTTTGGGTGCACCACCCCAGATGTGGGAACAATATTCCATGGTAGGGAGGATTTGCGATTTGTACAGAGTGAACAGCTGTTTGGAAGAAAAGTAACGCTCAGAGCGAAAGAGAAAACCAAGTTTTTTAGATGAGCCTTGGAATCTCTCTTGGCACAAGCACATTGCAATATCTGTAATGTGCTTGTGCCAAGAGAGATTAGAAGTCAGGGTAATCCCCAAAAGAAATATATCATTTTGCCTAGAAATTGCAGTGTCACCAAAGATAAGCATAGGAGCAGAAGTATCCTTTTTGCAAGATATAAGACAAGACTGAGTTTTGAAGGATTGAAATCAACTGAGTTGTATTTGCCTCACTGGAGGATTACTTGGAGATTGGCATTTAAGGAATTGGTAGCGGATATTTGAGAAGTTGAAGCTGATTGAGCAGGGCAAGGTTTCTCAAAATGGAAAGTGGAATGCAATGTGCTATCATTGGCAAAACTATGGATAGGATTTCCAGTCAATGGAAGAAGGTCATTAATATACAAGAGGAAAAGAATGGGGAAAGAACTGAACCTTGGGGGACACCGGCATTAGTGGTGAAGTTAGAAGAAGACAGAGCCATCTACCATCACCTTCAGTGAGCAATCAGAGAAAAAACTGATAACCAATTACAAAAAACAGTTGACAAACCATAAGATGGAAGCTTGTTTAGAAGACCTCTATGTCAGACACGATCGAAAGCCTTTGAGATATGAAGAGCAACTGCTTGTGTTTCACCGAACTTTTCCATTGAATTTGTCCATAAATGGGTAGCGTAAGCCAGAATGTCACCAGTGGATCTACACTGACAGGATCCATACTGGCGATTGTTGATCAGACAAAAGGTTTCTAGGTAGTTTAAGAGTTGGCAGTTAATTGATTTCTCCATTACTTTAGAAAGAGTAGAAGTAATTGCAATGGGACGATAATTGGATGTGAGGGATTTGTCTTCCTTTTTAGGAACTGGCTGGATGTGAGCAAATTTCCAAGGAGAAGGAAAAACACTTTTGGAATAAGAAAGTGAAAAAAGGTGGCAAAGAACAGGAGTCAGTTCAGTAGCACAGGTTTTGAGAACAAGTGGAGAAATACCATCAGGACCTGGAGCTTTCTTAGCATCAAGATTTGTCAAAATCCTTCTGACATCCTTTTCACGGAAGACCACAGGAGGCATTGAATGGAGCGTGTTGTGAAGGGTGGGAGGTGTTTTACCAAGATCATTAATACACGATTTGGAAGAAAAATTGGATGCTAGCAGGTCAGGTTATCCTTGGCTGAAGTGACAACAGAACCATCTGGTTTGGACAGAGGTGGGAGCAGAGATGGGCAAAAGTTGCAGCCAATAGCTTTGGCAAGAGACGAGAATGCTCGACTACCATTAGTGCAAGAAGCAAGTTTTCTACTCTTAGACTGATAAAAATCTAGTTTGGACTGATTAATAACTGCTTTATAATTGTTGCGCGCTTTGGTGTAAGCAGAAAATGAAACTGAAGAATTGGAAGCAAGCCAGTTACGATATGCAACGTTCTTCTCTTCAATAGCCTTAGTACATTTATTGGAAAAACCAAGATTTAGATAAAGGACGAGATTTTAAAGTGGAGTGTGGAATAAAGGATTCCATTCTTACAAGAATAATTTCACTGACACGATCTGAGCAAACATTGACATCAGAAGTTTTGAAATAGTAATCCAACCAAGGAAAAGAAAAGAGTACTTCCTTTGAGGCGAAAGGAATCATACAGCGAATAATTTGGGCAACTGAGATGAGCAGTAGTTGAATCAACTGATAACTGAGATTCTGTCAGAAAAAGTACACAGGGTTTGGCACACTCTAAGTGGAAATGGACATCGTTGAGATTAGAATTGAGACCACGTATATTTGTGAAATTAACTAGGATGTTCTTGGGAAGTTTAGATCTTTTCACAGATAAGCTTACTCTATTAGTTGATTTGCTCTTGAATAGTTGAATAGCAATTATCCAGGCGGCTACGTAGCTAGGTGGGAAGGAGCAGCAGTGCGTAGCACACGCTTCTTGATTAAACCGGTGTTCGAGCCTGTCACCACCAAATACGGAGGATGCGGAAACGTTAGGGAATGACCACCGCATATCCCGGAGCAATATGGCCTTATTTGCTAATGCTCCTAAAAACCAATATAACAAACAAACAATAACAAGCAATTATCCATGAACAAGATAAGTAATGTATTGATAGATTACTCAGGTTGTGTGCATTTTGTGAATTGTACATGAAGCATTACACTAAGATAATGATTCATTAAGCAGGTTTACTGTTTAATGATTCATTTATTATAATGTTATTTTTTAAACAAGTATGATGCAGCCACTTTTATTGTTATGCTGCCCAAAAGAAATGTAAATGGCCCAGAGCATTGTAGTTATTTGAAATGTGTACATGTATTCTCTTTTGGAAAAAATATTGTCACTGATGCATATTAACGTAGGAACTTTGGTGATGTTGAAAGTTTGTCATATTAATGAAAAGCAAAAGTGCATTTCTCATATTGGCCACAGACTCCATAAATCTCAGTTATATCACTGTGTATGTATCGCAAGGAATAATTATTTCTATTTCCAAAATATTCTAAATTGCTAAAGACAAGAACAATAAAAATTATTAACAACCTTATGGATTCTTTTAATGATATGCATATAAGACGTAAATTTACTTTAGAGGAAGAAAAAATAGGAGAGAATTCTATAAATTTTCTTAATTTTATGCTAACAAAGGGCAATTATAGCATACATTTTAAAATATATCAAAAACCCACCAATACAGAAAAATTTTTACATTATTCCAGTTATCACCCTTTTACTTATAAAAGGAGTATCATTTTCAATCAATTCTATAATGCTTATAGATATAGTTCTGTGTAGGAATGTCTTAATAATTATTGATATAGTTCTATGCAGGAATGTCTTAACTTGGGTTACTTTTAACAAGATTTTTGAACAGGGGGGATACATGCTAGGTTTAATTAGGACCATACAGCAACAAGCAAAACAAAAATCAGAATCGATATTAATGAGCAGTAACACTGCACACAAATACTTTATTAAAGTTCCTTATGTACAACAGTATTATGAACAGTTTATTAATATTTTTAAAAATACAGAATTTAGTATAGTGGTGCAACCTATAAGTAAACTTCACAATGTATTGAAGACGAAAAAATCCTCAATCTCTAACATGGAACGGACCAACATAGTTTATAGCATTGTATGTGGGGACTGTAGCTCTTTTTACATTGATTCTACCCAAAATTACCTTTCAAAGCGAATACAACATCACCAGGCATCAGTGTCAGTGACGGCAAAAAGGACAGGTGTTTCTGAACTTTCCTTTCATGCCATCCATGAGAACCTTGTTTTTCTTTTTAATGAAGATAAAGTTATTAATATACAAAATGAATACATAAAACTCTTAATAGCTGAAACATTCGAAATGAAATTAAATTTTAATTCTATAAATGTTCGTAGACCGTACATCATTTCGGATTCATGGACCTTTACGCACGTGTGAATAGTGGTATTCACATTGGTTAACAAAAATAATCTTGACGTCGAGTAGTATTAAATTTTGTTTATAAGAGAGTGGATATTGTTAAGTTTGTTATTTTACTTTTTGTGAGCACGGATTTCAACTTAGTCACTTATAAATAATATATAGAAGTTTAACTAAAAATCACTTATATAGAAGTTTAACTGAAAATAATGAGGAACATTTGACAATTCTCTTTGATTCCAGGTCTCTGATTTGTGAGTTGGTTTAGTCTTGGGTGTTTCAGTGCGCATCGACTGTGCTTCGCTTTTCCTTTCTTAGCAGTTGATAGATAATGGGAATTGAACATGAGTAGTTTTTTTTAATAAAACCGTATGTATCGATAATAAATTTTATGGATAATATTGCATTACTAACTTTAACCCTTTTTTTTTTTTTTTTTTTTCATAATGGATTAACTGGATAAGTTGGGGGTGAGTGTTGGTTGAAGAGCATTCCTATAGTAAGGTATGAGAATTTCTCTTATATTTAACCAAAATATTCTCCACACAGTATTATACGTTTTTGAAGAGAAAGTAATTTAATTTTTACTTCAATATATTGTGTTGTATATTTACTGAACTTTTAAATGTACTGTGCATTAAATTTGGGGGGGCTAAACTTCTATATTACTACCTATACTGAGTTGCAGTATAGAAATAAAGTAGTTTTTTTATGATTATAATATGATCACTGCAAATTCAGAAAATTCCATGATTCAGCAAAGATCAGGTCCTGAGGCTTCCAGGTTCGGTAGCTTCAGCTGTATATTATTTCTTAATGCAGAATGGAGTGAAACCCATTGAAATTCATTGTAGAATGGTTAGTGTGTATAATGAGAACTGTTTGTCACAGGGAATAGTGCGGGAATGGTTCCCAAAGTGTAAAAATTCTGCTTGGCTTGATCAAGATAATCATGTTTTACAAGGTTAGCCTGATGTAGTATATAGTTGAAAGATGAAAGCACGCTTACGCCAAAAGGTGTGAGGAAATAATAGGAGCATCAGATCTGTTCATTGCATAATCCATAATGCAGTTATGCTCAAACTGAAATCTTTTGCATACTGTACAACCAACAGTGACAAAAAAAAGGTCTCAAAGGCATATATACTCTCGAATAACATCTCCAAAATCTTTTCTATGTACCTTGCATTCAAATCCAGCAATGACCAATGACTGCTGTGTATTTTAAAAGAGCGGCATATGTGTATTAATCGATGTAGGATTGCATGCTATTCCGTCAGAAATTTATTTTGTAGTTTTTTAAATTTTATTTTTTAATTTAAAAAAAAAAAAAAAAAGAACCTCATCCATACACGTTGGACCTATTGGTACACAGAAACTTGTACATGTTCTTTGGACGAAGTACATTGCATTCACAGCCTTACAAACTGTAAGGCTGTGAATTAATGATTTTTTTTTTTTCCTTTGCTATTTAATAAATGTAGTTTAGATGCCTTTGATTTCTTTTATTTTAGCTATTGCTGATTCCTTTTTTTTTTTTTTTTTTAGGTGCGTCAGATGGATTGGGTTGACTGGGTGTGGCCTCGCCATTTAAAGGAAAGCCAGACAGAGGGAACGAATGTTATTGAAGAAATGAAATATCCTAAAGTGCAAAAGTAAGAAGCAATATTTAAAATAGACCTTAAGGTTTTAAACATTTTAATTTTTATTTTTGTTTGTTAATTTGAGGTGAAAAGTTTGTCAAATGTTTGTGAAGGAAAGGTGTGAAAAAACTTCATTGCACATGTGTCATATGCAGTGCAACCTCAGTGTACCTTACCTGCATTATACTGCTGGCTAATATATAATGTACGTACAATTAGTCCTCTAAGCAGGACAGAAAAAAAATGCAGCGTATTGCAAAACCTGAAATTCACAATAGATGCTAGCAGAAGCTGACTCTATAACTCACAGAGGGGGAAACAGATACAACGGTTTTCAAAGTTTGGACACTCAACTATTGTATTCTATTCTGTGGCATAGTCCCTGAATTACATGATTAAAGTTTTATAAGACACACTAGTATCTGAGAATAATTACTGTAGATGTTCAGTTTCTCCCCGGTCTCATTTCAATTAGAAATCCAATAAAAAGTGCATCACTGAACTATTAATTGAACATGGGACACTCTCAAAACTAAAAATTTTCTTCTGAAAGGGAAAACCTTCAATTTTGAGAATTACTGTATTTGCCAGTTACAATATAAATTTGGTTATAAATTTTTGTAAGAAAAGCATATATCAACATTCTTTTTCAAGGATGAAATCATATTTGGAGTGGCAAAAGCTGTTGAAGGCATATTCAAAGTGTGCATGAATTGATGAACAGTTTTTACATTTTTATGAGTTGTTTCTACTGAAATTTGTGTCCTTCATAATTATACTACAATACCATAAAATTCATTTTTGTTGTTCATAAGAAGAGGTAGTAATCCTTGGTGGGGGAGAGATGTCCATAGTCTGATTCAGAACATAACCCAACCATAGTGTTTGTAGTGGAAATGATGGAAGAAAGCAAGCTTATAGAGCATCAGTGAAAATAAAAAAAAAATAATAAAAAACTACACACACACCTCACCTGCCCATCTGCTGCAAGAATTTGTTTAGTTCTTCCTTGAATTTATTTAAGCTACCCATTCTCACAACAACAGATGGAAGTTTTTCTAACACTCAACCACTCACTGACTAAAGACAAATATCCACACATCTATCTTGCAACTGTCCTTCCTCAATTTCAATATATACTCCTCATGTATGCAGGTTTCTCAGCAAGGCAAGAGGAAGAATGTCACCGACACTGACCTTACTCAGTCCATTCAGTACCTTAAACCTCAATCAGATCTTATAAGTGCCTATAGTCTCCAGATTGAACTGAAGCCTTTCTTGGTAACAATAGTCTTTTTGTTCCCATAGTCTGCCATAGCCTTCCGTATCACCATATAATTTATATGCATCGTATACATTTTTTTCCCTTTACCATAAGTCTCATCAGTTCTGACATCCACTAAGGTCCAAGCCTTAAAGTATTTCTTAGGTGGTATAAAAAGTCTACTAGCATCTATGATTATTTCCCTGAATGCTTCCCATTTAGAATTTTTTTGTTGGTAACATCATTAGTTGGTCCCACTGTATAGAATTTTTAAAAACTGTCTGAAACCACTGTAGTCTGCTTTACGAAAGAAAACTGCTGCTCTTGTTAATCGTTTAGTCTGTTATTTAAAGCTAGCAGTTTTCTGACTCACCTATCACTGCCTCAATAGGATCAGAAAATATTCTTGTAACCCTTATATTTAAGTGTGGTCCATTCGTGTAAAAATAGTTTCTCCAGTTAACAAGCACAGACCATGCTGAGGAAAATTCTATCCCACGAGCCTTGCACATTTTCTACAAGGCCAAAGAGATTGACAATGCTCTCTGCATATACTCCCTCCTGTCATATCAGACACTTTCAAATTCAGTCCTAACTTGTGACTTTTTCCCAACATTGCCCTGTACTTTTTTAGTGAGTTCTCATCAAAAGCCTCTGGCTTCCTTGCATTATATGACGAATACTGTTACTCTTACTGTTACTATCTCTGAGCTTACGATTCAAACCAGAGCTTCATAAATTGATAAAGAAATTAGCACCATTGACTTTAAAGTGTGTCTAATGGCTGGTTAGGTAAGTTCTGTAGATCACAATATTTCCTTAAAAGCAAATTTGTGGGGAGTCTACTATTGTTAATTTGGAAACCGTTCCTGAGCAGGGGAAAAAAAAAGAGAAAAAAAAGAAAGGCTGCCATCAATACTTGTTGCATACTCACCAGAAAACATATTGAATTCTGATGAAATCAGTCTTTGTTTTATCTGGGACTGATAAAAAAAAAAAAAAAAAAAAAAAAATGTACCTTAGAGGGAAAACTTGTTAGGGGAAAATGTCAAAGGAGTGTCTAACTGTAGTTTTGTGTACCAGCATGGCAGGCACTTGTGAAATACCTCTTGTTATAGGCAAATCTATTGAACCAAGGCATTTTAATAGTTTGAATTTAAGCAAAGTAAATGTACATCGGAAATCAAACAGTAAGGTTTAGATGACTATGGAGATAATGACAGAATGGGTGATCCAGTTGGATAAAAGAATGATTTGTCAGAATAGAAAAGTTATTTTATTTCTTAACAATGCCACATCTCACCCACACATTAAATTGAATAATGTTGAAATGGTGTTTTTTCCCTCCCAATGTCACATCGCTTCTCAACCACTAGATCAAGGAATAATTGCAAACTTTAAAGATTGACAAATGGTTCTTAAACATCTTATTTAGAACTTGATGAAGAAAAAAGTTGTTAAAAACTTTGCAAAACTATAGATGTACTACAAGCTATAATCTGGATTATTGCAGTGTGGAATACAGTAAGCCCCTCTATAATTAAAAACTGGTCCCACAAAGCAGGATTTGATTTGGATGTCAGTGTGATTGATAGATTGTTTGTTTGTTCGTTATTGGGTTTTTAGGAGTATTAGCAACTAAGGTCATATTGCTCCGGGATATGCGGTGGTCATTCCCTGACCTTTCCGCATCCTCCGTATTTGGTGGTGATGGGCTCATACCCCGGTCTAATCAAGAAGCGTGTGGTATGCACTGCTGCTCCTTCCCACCTGGCTACGGAGGCACCTATTGATAGATTGGATTGGGTTTTAATAGTGCAAAAAGTGTTAGTGTAAAGATGCATAAGTTGCATCTGATACATACAGATGCAGCTTATGCATCTGTATGTATCAGCTTGCTATGGACACTACAAAATCCTTCACCGAGTGGTGATGAATACACCGACAAGCCAAAACATTATGATCAGTGAGTCGTTATGCAAATCGAAGCAACTGCAGGTGAACTATGGATCAGAGCATATCCAAAACGGCACGGCTGCTGGGATGCTTACCGTCAGCCCTGGTTAGTACCTACCGAAAGTGGTCCAAGGAGAGGGAACTCACGAACCGCCAGCGAGGTGTTGGACAACCATGGATCATCAATGCATGAGGTTAGCAAAGGCTCTCCCGGATGGCACGTGGCAACAGAAGGGCGACTTCTGTGGCAAAATTCTCTGGTAATTGGAATGCTGGTTCCGGGAGTAATGTGTCACAACACGCAGTACATCGAACCCTGCTGAAAATGAGGCTGCATAGCCGCTCTGAGTGCCCATGCTAACCACAGCTCACCGGCTGCAGTGCCTACAATGGGCACGCAAGCTTTGAAACTGTACCTTGAGTGATTGGAAGAAGGTCATCTGGTCCGATGAATCACGTTTCCTGTTGCACGTGGTGCAACAAGAAACACGTGCGTCGTTTACCTGGGGAAGTGGTGGCACCTGGATGTACCGTGGGACGAAAACAAGCCAGTGGTGTTATGCTTTGGGCAATGTTCTGCTGGGATACCCTTGGTCCAGTCATCCCTGTACTGGGCACTACAACGTGTACCACGTACCTAAACATCATTGCTGACCAGGTACACCCTTTCATGGCAACTGTCTTCCCCACTGGCGGTGCTGTCTTTCAGCAGGATAATACACGTGGGCAGGAGCATCAGTGCGTAGCACACGCTTCTCGATTAGACCGTGTTTCGAGCCCGTGACCACCAAATACGGAGGATGCGGAAAGGTCAGGGAATGACCACCGCATATCCCCGGAGCAATATGGCTTTAGTTGCTAATGCTCCTAAAAACCAAATAACAGCAGGATAATGCACCATGCCACACTATCCGGATTGTTTGAGAATGGTTTACGGAACATGAGGAAGACTTCCAAGTATTGCTGTGGCCTCCAAATTCCGCAGACATCAATCCCATCGAGCATCTGTGGTTTGTGTTGGAACTGCAACTCCGATCTGCGGTGTCTCAACCACGGACTTACAGGAGTTAAAGGATCTGCTGGTTACGTGTTGGTACCAGATACCACAAGACACATTTAGAAATCTTGTAGCGTCCATGTGTCGCTGGGTATGAGCTGTTTTGGCTGCACATGGAGCCAAAACAGCTCATACTATGATGGACCAATGTCATATTAAGTAGGTTGTCATAATGTTTCAGCTCATCAGTGTATGTTTCTGTAGACTCTAAGTAGTGATGGAATGCATAAACACTGAAGTAAAAGACATTGTACACGAATTTATGAACAATGAAGAACTTATGGAGGAAAAGGAAAATGAAGAACCTGAAAAGGATGAACAACAGCATGAAGCCAAATTAAAAAAATATGCTGATGCATTAGATCACCTAAACACATTAAAAGCATTCTGTACGAGCAAAAACGATGAATATGGAATAAAATTAATGAGCAATCTAATTATCCACAATGAAAATGAAATACTCTAACCAAAGCAATTTATATTCATTTTTTATTAAAAGTTAATGATTTTTTATAAATAACACAAATAAAAGTTTATTTATTAAAATTTAATTATGCATTATTTATTAAAAGTTCATTGGCAAAGTTACAGTAAATTTTCTTTTCCTGAATTATTTTTGTAGATGGGAAGAGAATAAGATAGACATTGTTTAGTAATGTTTACTTTTGTGTATAAAAAGTTTTATAAAAAACAAAAGATTAAATTAAAAAAAGTGAGAAACCTTTGAAATATATCAAAAGGTTGCCAATTTTAAGAATGTGCAATAAATATGCATGTGGTATATCCTGTGTTGATCCTATTTTTAACATGCATTCTGAATAAGGAAAGCAATGTGTTATTCTAGATTTCTTGTTCAGATAAATCCAAAATTTATTTATTTATTTATATATATATATATTTGAGTACTTGAGGCTATGGCTACTCATACCTTACCCCCCCCCCCCCACACACAATCCCATTTTTTAAAATCATGTATTTTTCATATTTTCAGTTTTCTCACATGGGTTCTACTTCTTGCCCATCTTAATTAAGTTGAAATATTGCTTTATCCAGTATGATCATCTCACCTAATTTTTATTTCAAGATAAGACTGATGATTTAAAAAGAAACAAACAAACTTATTGTTCCAGTTTGCTTTCTATTGTATTATGAGGTGTGCATTCAAAAATGTTTTGTCAAACAGAACTCTCAATTTAGGTACAAAGGTGCAAATAAGCATAGTAATTGGAGGTAGTCTTAGCAGCAGTAGTATCTGTACAAAATTTCAACCATATAACTTATTCTGTTTCTTTTTGGCATATGTGATTCTGAAATTTGCTGACAATCAAACCAAAAATGGATAACTTCGAGCAGCAAGCGACTGTAGAAATCCTAACAAAAGTGAATGTGGAATTAACTGAAACTGTTAAACATTTGAACAACGTATGTGTTGAATCTATTCCATCAGAGCGTGTACAATTCAAAGATGGTTTATTGAATTTGACTACGACCGAAAAAGCATCAAAGATGACTCAAGGACTGGATGGCTAGCAACAGCCTAAAATGAGGAAATGGTTAACAGGGTGCATAAAATAGTTATGGAAGACGATAAAGTGAACATTGGACAGATAATCAATAAAGTTTAATTGGCATTGGGTTAGTACATGCCATTCTACATGAGCAACTACACATGACAAAGGTGTCTTGACGGTTCTAAGAATGCTGAGTGACAGTCACAAAGAGGCAAGAGTGAACATTGCAGGTCTCTTTTGGAGCATGCTACTCCGAATGAAGATTTTTTCCCCCTAATTTTTACTGCTGATGAATGTTTGGTTCACTACTTTGGTCCAATCTAAAATTGCCATCATGCAGTAAAAATATATGGATCACCCACTCCAAAAAAAAAAAATTCAGATTCCAAGCCTCAGCTGGGAAAATTCTGATGATAGTCTTCTGGGAGTGTTCAGGAGTATACTGCTCATTGATTTTCTTGTAATGGGTAAAACTGTGACTGGAAGGTACTGCTTAGATCTATTAACCAAATTACGTGAAAACATCAAGCAGCAGCAATGAGGAATTATCTCCTGAGGAGAGCTCTTGCTGGATGACAGCTCACCTCACAGATGAACTGACAGGAACAACAGTGGCCAAATGGGTTCGAGTCTTTGTGTCACATCCACTTTATTCACTTGATATGGCCCCATCTGACATGTCTGGAAAATTGAAACAGCACCTCCATAGAATGCATTTTGTGGATGGTGACCATCTGAAACAGGCAATGGATAAGTGGTGTGGTGAGCAAAATACAGACTTCTACAAGGAGGGGATTTTCAAATTGAAACACAGATAGAAAAAATGTGTAACTGCAGGTGGTGACTACTACATAGGGAAGTCTTAACATGTCATCTGAATTTCATGAATCTGGGATTACAGGAACTATAAATTTGATAAAACATTTTTTGAACAACCCTTGTATTGATATTCCTCCTGTTCTCTTATGATCTGAGTTCAGTTTTTGTAATTTTTTCTTTTAAGTGCCCACGACAAGTATATGGTCTGTCTGAGAAGGGCAAATTACTCCTTTCTTCATGTACTTCTACTTCTTTTTCTTTTTCTATTTACCCTCTTCATTTATCTTCTAGGTTATCTATTAGTGTATTTCAGCATATTCTGTTTGTATATGAAAATGTTTTGTGCAGTGGAATATGTTTGTATGATAACAGAATATATTCTATTGCATGGAATATTTTCCTATTCTTATGTACATATTCTTCTCCCCTGCAGTTTTTGTAATTTTTTCTTGAGTATGTATTTGCTTATCTGAGGAAGGAAAATTGCTCCCTGCTTCATGTATTTTTTTATTTTTCTTCTAGTTTATCTGTTAGTGTATGATCATATTCCATGCAGTAGAATATGTGCATATTCATGTGTATCCCCCCCCCCCCATGGGATTGGTGGTATGAAATAAAATTTCTCCAAAATCATACATAGACTGTATTAGATATTCATCAATATGAGTGAAAGCTATGAGAGAAAGGCACTATTGTAGAAAAGACCATCAACAAATTGTGATCTAAAGGGCCTAGAGGGCCACTCACTTCAACTATGTACTTAGAAGTGTTGTTTGTGAGAAAAAGATCAAGCGTGTTGGCTGTGTGGTTAGGATTGTCATGAACAATCTTTGAGAGCTCATTAGTAATTGCAAAAGCCTCTGCATCTCGGCCAGGTAGGTCTGTGTGACTAGAAAACGGAAGCCAGCTGGAGTTGTGAACATTAAAATCACCAAGGAAATTACCTCACTGTTAGGAAAGTTGTACTGGAGAAAGTCAAAGAGTTTCAAGCAATTACTGGAGTTGGGAGAACGATAGAGGCAACAGATGAATTTGACAGAATGTGGTAGAGAGATTTTAAGCCAGAGAAGATTGAAAAGAGGAGATTCCAAATTACTAAGTCTTTGGCAAGGAATATCAGAATGGACATATGCACAAGTACCACCTTTGAAGTGAAAGGAATCAAAATGTGAATAATTCAGTTAACTGAGTTGACCAGTGGTTGAATGAACTGTTAACTGAGATTCTGTCAAAAAAAGTGCATGGGGTATGGCAGACTGTAAGTAGAATTGGACATCGTTGAGACTAGAACTGTGACTATGTATTTTTGTGAAATGAATGAGGAAGTGTTTGGAAGGTTTAGATCTTTTCAAGGTATGTTTGCTTTATTAGTTTGACAGATGTATTTCAGTAGTAAGAAAAGGTGGGGGAGGGACATGCTGTATGAAGTAATGAAATTTTTGGATATGGCATACACATAAGAATATACCCAGCTCCTTGACATAACGTATCCTACAACCCCCCCCTCCCCATACACACTACTTAGACTTCCTCCAGTTACCATCTAGCAGAGTGGAGGCAGTGAGATTATACACTAGCTGATCTGGAAGCCTCCTGGAGAGTTACCAATAGGTTTGGTCTGGTGTATTAACTACCAGCTGGCCTGCAAACACTGTTTTAGAGCTGTTCCCTCAAAACATAAGGAAGATTTGATCTTGCCATGATGTCCATAATAACCTCAAAATATGTCACTCATACTGCATGACGGAAGAGATGGAGAAGGTTTACAGGAGCTTTGCTCTGGAATCTAAACATGGGTTCCATCACTTCAAGCCTCCAATAAGCAAAGTGGTGGTATTGCACCGGTTGATGAAAGACATATTCCACCTAGTATTGTGCAGTGACATGGAGGGACAGCATTCCTCCATGTGGCGTGGGCGCCATACCTCGAGCCCTGCTTATGCTGATCTGCACCTGGGTGCCATATTTCAGGACTTGCACATGGGTGTTATACCTTGGTTACTAACAGTCCCACCATTGTGAAGGTGCCAGTAGAGGATTTGGCTGTGGCAGACTGACTGGACTTTGCCAAAATTAGGCCCACTTCATGTGGGTCTCACCCAAATATCAGTTCCATTAGACTCCCAGGTAGCAAGAATGGCTTTGCATATCTTAGAGAATGTCTACAATACCCTTAAGGACACCCTCAACTGCTTTGGTTTCAAACCTAATTTGAGGTGTCATTAAAATATATGCTATTCATTAGGATTGTATTCAGTGCTCATTTCATTTAGAAGATCACTAATATCTTTACAGAAACACATACTGTTTTCCATAATGAAATATTTTGAAAACACTTTGTATTGTTTTTGATGTACTGTAATTTTAGTTAGTTCTTTCTTCAAGTAACTTCCACTGTTGTAATCTAGAACCAAAGATCTCCACTTGCTCTTTAGATAAGTTTAAATCATGAGTTAAGCCATTCAACTCTTCTTGCTAATATAATGCTAAAATAAAATTTAGGGCTAAAACCAGGGAATATACTAGACATACAAGTTAGTGCAATGCATCAGTTTTGTATGTAGTAAATTACTGAAGTTGGTGAAATCGCCATCTTTCTTTTCACTATATCTCATATTGCAAATACCTGAATTGCCAGTCAGTCATTGTACTATTTTGAATAAGTAATGCTTTCCCATCAGAGAAGACTGTTGTGACTTATTCTCAGTGGATTCCACCACCCAGATGGTCATTTCAGGGCTGTCTGAGTTTGTGTTATCCACTGAGAATAAGTAACATTAGTCTTCTCTAATGAAGTGGATGATGGTCCATCAAAGTCTGCAACAGAAGAATTTTTGCTATATTCATCACTGCTTCCTTTATCTAATTGCTTCCATAGAAGTCAACAAAATTAGTATTTAACTACTATGATAGGTGCAATATGGCCTAAGTAGACTTTGCACCAGAAAAATCCAAGCACAACAACAGTTTTCCTTATCCCATGATTTTGTGGGATGTGCAGCTTTTTATTATATGAAATAGGTCATATTGTAGATGATATATGTTAGGATATTTCATGCTGTGCTTACTTTTTCTGGATACCGCTGATATTCTTATCATGAAAAAATTGCAGTTGTCAATGTTAGTTGCCAAGATCCTGCATGCTTTTAATTTTTCCAGTTAGCTGTATCTTCAGCTTTATGGTGCAGGTAATACAGGACATATGTGGAGCCCCAGTTTTGTCCTGATCACCAGTCTTGCAACTAAAGTACAATGAATGTGCACATTTAGTAATCCTGTACATTTTCCTGCTTATAGTTTTTTTTTGTTGTAATCTCCCCCCCACCACACGTCAGAAACTGTCAGAATGATTCAGACACTTCCTTTGCTTCTGCTTAAACATTTTAACTGTACAGTGATAAGCAAAATGCAGAAGAAACAAACAATATGCAATAGAACACAGATAAACTGTACACATCTTTCTATTACTGAAAAAGAGGTGGAAGGCAGACAGATAGACAAGGTTGAACATGCTAACCCTCCTAAACATTACTGCCATCTATGAACATATGGAAACATTATTTGCAGATAATACAACAGATTAGTGTCATACCTGGTTCCCTAAATTTTAGTAAAATATATATATTATAGGTAAACCCGAAGACCTATATATGTATTTTGATGGGATGTGAAATTTTAAGAATTATTTTCAAAATCTGTGCATAAAAATTGACTGCAAACACTGATATATTTATAATATATAAATATAAAGGTAAAATTATAATATTAATTATTTATAAAGGTAAAATTATGTTGGCCATTGTTATCAGCAGACACAAAAATTTATGGTAAATATAAACTAGTCTGCAATCAAGTCACTAAATGGATTAGGCAAGCTAAGAGAAGGCAGAGCCTTCTCCGGCTAAGAATGCAATGAAAAGCACCAAAGACTTCTTTGCTTATGTTAACAAATTTTTTTATTAAATTATGATGTTAGAGTCCCTTGTAAATGATTACATCTACCCATATTTATTTTGTCTCTAAATTGCATGTGTTCTCTGATTGATTTGCCTGTTTGTTGGATGAAAAAACCCCAGTTTCTTGGGGGAAAAAAACCTCGCTATCTATGCCTGAGACTGACTAACTCAGCCACGGAGTGAAGTTCCTCGCCTCATTGACGGGATTTGAATCCGGGCCTTTTCCACCTAGTGTGGGGAGGATGGTGACAATACCACTGTGCTACCTGTGCAGACTGGTTATGTTAACATAGAAGGAAAGGATGAATTACATTGGTCCACTGAATATGAATGGCGTGACTGTTGATTGTCCTGTTCAGGGTGCTAACATTGTTAACTGAATAAATATTTTGAATCTACATTCACATGTGAAGAAGATTTTAGGGATACCAGAAGTATATCAAATTCTGACTTGGAGCCAAATGATGTTATGATAACAGAGGAAAATGGAAGAGAAATGTTGAAGCTAAAAGTCAATAAGGCATCTAGGGTGTTATATTGAAAGAAGCAGCAAGGGAGGTAAGCACACCTCTATCCATAATTATGCAAGTATCCTTGGATTTGGGGAAAGTCCCTTTGGAGAGATATTTGAACATCTTCAAATATCTCTCCAAATTAACAAAGTGGCATCAAAGGGCTAAGTGAGTAATTACAGAACTGTAAGCTTGACTTTTGTTCAAGAGAAAATAATGGGTATAGTGTTTAAAGAACTAATGCAGGATCATCTTTACGATAATATGGAAATTGCAGCATGAATTTGTTACAGGAGTTTTGTTTGCCCAATCTGATTATCTACTGTGATGCAATAACAAAGGAACTGAAAGCAACAAATAATTTTGATATCATACATTTAGATTTCATTAAAATTTTTGATACTGTCCAGGGTGTTATATTGAAAGTTTTATTGTAATATGTTATATTAAAATATTGTTATATTGATAATGTGGTCACTCTGGGTTTAGTGCTGGGCCTCTTATTGTTTTCAATGTTTATTAGTGATATTGATGAAGGCAAATCAAATTTAAAACCTAGGTTTGACAATTAGATATATTATGGAATATCTTAGATATATTATAGACTATGTCTAGGTTTGCTGATGATATAAAGGTGTGTAGAGTAGACAGGAATTATGGAAGGCTACTGCAACGTGAACTAAAGAAATAGGCAGACAAGCTGGGAAGTATCAATTGATGTTTCACATTGATAAATGCAAAGTACTACATATGAGTAGTAAATACAGAATAACCTATCAATTTGACATGAAGTCCCTGAGTGATGTAGACTAGCTGCTAAGACAGCTGTTGGAGTTTTGTCAATGATATATAAGTATTTTGTCAGCAGGGAAAAGGTGTTATTCTTATATAAGATACTGGTTAGACCATATCTTGTGTACTGCACTCTAAAGCCTCATTTTAGAAGGGTCGTAGATGTGTTAGAGTGTGTGCAGAGAATAACAACAAGATTAGCCAGACACAAAAGGGTATTCTTATCAAGGAAGATGCTGCTTCTGGAAACGTGTACGTAGCATTAACAGTGGCAAATGATGGAAGAAAGTAAGCTTATACAGCATCAGTCAAAAAAAAAAAAAAAAAAAACAACATGACACCTCCCATTTCACCTATTCATTCCCTCCAATAGTTTGTCTAATTTTTCCTTGAATTTATTTAAACTATCAACTTCCACATCTACTGTGGAACTATCAACTATCAGTTATTGAACAACTGTCAACTTCCAACTATCAGTTATTGAACAACTATCAACTTCCAACTATCAGTTATTGAACAACTATCAACTTCCAACTATCAGTTATTGAACAACTATCAATTTCCACAACAATAGATAGAAGTTTGTTTCAACAATCAACCACCTGTTGGCTAAAGACAAACTTCTGTACAACTATCCTGCAACTGCCTTTCCTCAATTTGAATTTGTGCCCCCTCAAGAAAAGAATCCCATCAGCATCAAAGCTTTCTCAATACGTTCAAAACCTTAAACACTTCAATCATCTTGCAGGTGCCTAGTCTCCAGATGCTGCAATTGACAGAACTGAAGCCTTTCTTAAGCATCTCTTTATTTTGATTACCAATCTCATCGTCCTTCTTTGTACTCATTCCAGCAGCTCTACATCCTTCCAAAAATGAAGCCTCTAGACTTGTATGCCGTACTCAAGATGTGGCCTGATCATTGCCTAATGTCAACAAGTATCTTCTTTTATCTTCTCAGCCTTCAGCCCGTGCACAATACTAAGTATTGTAGGTTCCAGTACCTCTCATATTTGGGGTTTTCATTATAAAAAAAATAAAAAAATTAAAAAAAGATGTGACTTTCTAACATTTTTTTTTTTTTAAAAAAAGGATATGAATATGTTAAGAAATTTTTTTTTTTTTTTTTTTTTTAAATAACTGTTGCAGTTATGATAATGTTATTTTGTATGTGTGATGATTACAGCACTGTTAACCATTCTTGGCTTGTATATTCTTGGTGCTTAAGCCAAGAACTCTTCTTTCTTACATAGCTGCCATATTGCTCATTCACTTCTGTAATAATTGCAACACAGCAAACACAATATCCAATGCTTCAGCTACAGTGCTGAATATCTATTCGTCTGATTTTAATGAAATTTGTGGTTGCCTCAATAAATGTTTATAAAAACCAAATATAAAATATCCCTCCACCAGGAGTAAAGTTGTTACTTGTGTAAGGATGAACATGTTAAAATAGGCACTTTATGCATATGTGAATGTAGCTAAGAAAGCTTAATTTCTAGCATAACATTTTACAAAATTATTGATAAGATATAATTTCCATATGAATGTGATTTGGGGTATAATTTGTTTTATATACATTTCTAAACCTTTTGTACATGTGGGTGTAAAGGGTGAACACTATAATTCCTTCCATTTCTTGTATAGTTCTGGTTCACTGGAAATCTCTTGGATGCCTTCAGTTTAAAGTGTAACATTTATTTTGGTAACAGGTAAAACATGCATACCTTCTATCTCAAGGGAAAAAAACATGGTTGGAAACCATAGTCCTAGTATTTTATACAGTGATGCTATTTTTTAAAAGTTGCCATCATTATTTAGCTGCCAGTCAGGCACGAAAGTGTCAGAACTGTGCTCATTAATCAGTTAAGTAATTTGTTTATATTTGTTTATTCCAAGTAATTGGGGGGGGGGAGACTGTTTTTAAATTGGTTTCCTTATTTATAGTATTTTTTTATTTGATGATGGTGTTTTTCAGAGACTAACAGTTAAATTTTCTAAAAATTGATATATTTGATGTTAAGAAAAATCTTTTTAAAATTAACTACTGCTGTTCATACATGATATTTTGTTTTTATAATGACCACGTAACTGCTAACCAGCCCAGAAAAAAATGGCAAAAAATATTCATGAATGCCCCCATTATAAACATCTTGGAAGTTGGGCTTTTAGAATTTTATAAAAATTTAACTTTTTATATGACATTGCATTTCACAAAACTTGCATAGTATTATTTACCAAAAGGAAAAAATTCATTGAGAAATATATACTTTTGGCTATGCTATGCATCTAAAATATTGGCATAAACTTACCAACACTGCTACTTAGGTTTTTAAATAATTTTTTTAAAATCTTTTTAAGAGTATTTGTATAGATATATGTGGGCACCCATACATTTCAAATTATATGGCCAGTTTTGTACAAATTGTCTTAAAATTTGTCCAGTGTGGGCTGACATTTGTTATTTGTGTTTCCAACTAATAGTAGATACAGTTTTGATATATGGCAATAGCTCCGAAAATTGGTAGAGCATGTCACATTTGAAAGCCTTTCTTCTCTTTTTTTTGACTTACAAGAGTGAAACAAGAAATTCTGAATTCAGATCAGGAAATTGTTAATCAAATTAGGTGATACATAAATAGACGTCATATATAGAATAGAAGTGAGGAAAAATTTATTTTTTTAAATGTTTTATGAATTTTTTTTTCTGGATTTATTTAATTATTTTTGTAAATTCTGGTTTAATCTTTGACAATTTTTCTCTAATGCTGGGAAATCAAGATAAAATAAAAAGAAATTAATATGAAAAGCATTATATATGAAGTTTTCATTTTTACAAAATTTCATGAATAAATTCACTCCACAGAACCCAACCCTATGGAAACTGACTATTAGTAAAATAATAAGAGGAGTTTACCTCAATATAGTACGTAGAACACTTCTGTATGATACCCTCCAGAAATTAAAACGGAAAAAACGAAAAAATCGACAACTTACCGGTACATTAGAGTAAAATATAAATAATTAAATAATCAATTTAACACAATTCAAATCAATTGAAAACAATTAAAAATCAAATTAATGCAATTAAAAGAAACTGACTATAGGGAGTCCATATGGAAGGCTACTGCAACGTGATTTAAAGAAATAAGGCAGATGAGCTGAGAAGTATCAATTGATGTTTCACATTGATAAATGCAAAGTACTACATATGAGTAGCAGTAAATACAGAATAACCTATCAATTTCAATTGGAAATTTCTTATCAATTGGAAAACTCGCTCGTAAAAGGGTTAGATAACCAATAATAATACGAAAGTAATATTTTATTTTTAGAGTTCTATATAATATTGCTCACTGATAGGAAAAATATTAGCAAGAAATATTCAAAAATGCCGTGGGCTATAAACGTTTTTACCCTTGGGGGTTCACTCTTTTTCCCAATTTGCATATTTGTGCAGTTTTTTGTAAAAGGTGTCCTCCAGGATTAAGTAAACTAAGTTGATAATAGTGGGCAAAAATAAATTGAACTATATTGTAGAAGTTACCCAAAGAAGTCACTCTTGTTCCACTTATCAGGACTCCTACCGATTCCTGCCTTATGAAGAGGCCTTTACCAGATATTTTCATGCATTTCTTTTCTTCTAAATCAGTATTTATAATTACTCAATTTTGTACTTTACCAGTTAGTGATATTTCAGCCATATAACATTTATTAATGGTCAAACTCCAAGTTCTGTTCATTTATCTCCTCTGTTTTCATTCCTTGGAACAAATTTCTTTCATATTTATTTTTTTAAAAATTTATAATACAAAAAAATCTACATCGAGCGTTATATACACCAATTTCTTCTTTCCATAATTCAATCACCATATTTTCATTGCACATCCAGTCGACCCCTTACAATTGAACTATAAGATCAACAGTCTTTTGCATTTGAGATTACTATTAAAAAAAAAAAAAAAAAATTAAAATTACTATTTGAACTGTATCTTTACTTTTTAAGCAAAGTGTAAAGTTAATTTAATTTTAAAATTAAAGACAGTAAACTTTAATTAGCTAAAATTACTTTTTTTTGGAAAAATCTTAAGTATTCAAATTATAGATTTCATGTGTGGAATAATTTGTGAGTGATATTCAGTAAGCTGCATTTAAGCCTAAAATTAAGATATTTTGAATTAAACAGTCCTTTTTATACTAAGAATCCCAGTATTTTTTAAAGATGCATTAAGGAAGTAATCCGTATATAAGATTCTAGCTACATCTTCTGTTGTTGTTGTTATTTGGTTTTTAGGAGCATTAGCAACTAAGGCCATATTGCTCCGGGATATGCTTTGGTCATTCCCTGACCTTTCCGCATCCTCCGTATTTGGTGGTGACGGGCTCGAACCCCAGCCTAATCAACAAGCGTGTGCTACGCACTGCTGCTCCTTCCCACCTGGCTACGGAGGCACCACACATCTTCTGTGGCATGAGTTGCCTAATGTATGAATATTTAGTCTTATATTTGTTTATTACACATTATGAAAACTAGAATTTTGCAGTTTAAGAGGCAACTTTTCTTTTTCAGTGGTATTGATGTAATTTTTGAGGGTTTGCTACTTCACATTTGTATATATCTCTGTGTGCACATAGAATTAAACTGTTGTATAATAAGACTATAGTTTAAAATAATTTGATTTTCTGTATTTATTCCATGGTGGCTATCTGTTTATCAAACTAAATGTAAAAAATAAAATCTTTTATAAAGAACAGTTACAAAAAAGGAAGGAAACACTTAAAGGGACCACTCTTCTGGAATTATTTGGGTATTGCTTTGGTCTTTCTCTCCTTTCTTATTTTACATTTTATGTGTATATTTTTATTTTTTATTAGGGGTAGTTAAGTTTGCAGGAACAAAATAGCACCTTGCCTTACTTATAATCCTGTTAACAGCTGTATTTATTTTGCTGTATTTATTTTGTGATTTAAGTGTTCCCGATATATTTTTGGTAGCTTTACTGATATATAACCATATTTCCCCCCCATAATAAATGTTATGTTTATGTAGATTATATTGTTTAGTTATTGTTTATATATATATAAGCTAAATTAAAAGAGGATATTTGCCAGTAGCATGGCAAACATGCTATTGGCAAACATTATTTATTTATTTATTTATTTTTAATATATATTTTTATTAATTTATCTGTCTGTTTAATTTTAGATTAATTGGATTATATATATAAATTAAAATGAGGATTAAAAAAATAATAAATAAAAATAATGCCAGCAGCATGGCAAGACAGAAGAGTGAAAATAGTCAAAATTTATTATGAAAGATTCAGTTTTTAACTATTTCAAACATTATTCATATATATTTCAATTAATTTTAATCATATTTTTCTTCAGATATTGTCTTATGAGTGTTAAAGGTTGCTACACTGATTTCCATATAGATTTTGGAGGCACCTCTGTCTGGTATCATATTCTTAGGGGAGAGAAGGTAAGACTATATTGGTGATTTTATTTTAATATTACTACTGCAAAATGATGCAAGGAAGCCAGCTTATATAGCATGAAATAAGTTGGCATCTTTGTATCATAATATTTTAGTGTGTGCGTGTGTGCATTCACTGTGCACTTCTATAAATTGCACTTTCACCATGAAATGATGATTGTTATTGATTGTAGTGATGAAGTGTGGTTCATTTATCCAGTTATATTAATAGTCAGAATACCCAGAAATGGTCAGCAAAAAATCCACGTGAGTATAGAGACACCACTGCACTGTTTAAAAATTGGTTTGTCATATCATATAGGAGGATAATTGGTTCCACACACACATATATATATATATATATATATATATATATATATATATATAGTGGATATGGCAAATAGTTAACAGTTATAAACGTAAGATAATTAATTATAATGGTGATACAATCAGTGAAAACCTAAACAAAGAACCTGACAAGGGAGAGAAGAGCTGATTAATGCCATTAGAGAAGAGAAGAGCTGATTAATATATATATATATTAGAGGAGAGAAGAGCTGATTAATATATATATATATATATATATATATATATATATATATATATATATATAGTGGATATGGCAAATAGTTAACAGTTATAAACGTAAGATAATTAATTATAATGGTGATACAATCAGTGAAAACCTAAACAAAGAACCTGACAAGGGAGAGAAGAGCTGATTAATGCCATTAGAGAAGAGAAGAGCTGATTAATATATATATATATATATTAGAGGAGAGAAGAGCTGATTAATATATATATATATTAGTCAATTTTATTATATGGCATCCATCTGTAGGAAATTAGGTGTATGTGGACCAAATTAACAAGTTAGTAAAAGAAAACTAGCTTCAGTTTGGAAGGCCTATATACTAAAGGCGAGAGCTATTAATACAATGTAAAGGAAAATAAAATTAGAATAGTGAATAATGAAAAAATAAAAATAAAAGTAAAAAATGAAAATAAAAATAACATTCTTCCACTTGGTCATCGGTCTGCTACTTCTTCATTGGCTTTGAGCAGACCGACAGCCAGACTAAAAGAATGTCTCATACATACCTGTTTCTGTTATCGCCAGTCCAGTTTTTCCTGAGTTTAATTTTTAGGTGATTGTTTATAAAAGTGATAATAAATGAGAATAGATAATGTTTTAAATTTAAATTTAAAGTTTGTAAAAATAGTGTCAGAATCAGCAATTTTTACAAAATTTAACACATATTATTCTCATTTATTATCACTTTTATATACAATCACCTAAAAATTCAACTCAGGCAAAACTGTACTGGTGATAACAGAAATGGGTATGTATGAGATATTGTTTTAGTCTGGCTATCGGTCTGCTCAAAGCCACTGAAGAAGTAGCAGATCAATGACCAAGTGGAAGAATGTTTTTTTTTTTTTTTCATTTTTTACTTTTATTTTTATTTTTTCATTATTCACTATTCTAATTTTATTTTCCTTTACATTCTATTATTAACCCTCATCTTTAGTATATAGGCCTTCCAGACTAAAGCTAGTTTTCTTTTAGTTTGGTCCATATACACCTAATTCCCTACAGATAGATACCATATAATAAAATTGACTAATATAATTTCTATAATGACTATTTGCCCCTTGTACAATAACATTAACATTGCACACTTGACTTATTACGGTAAACTTTACTAAATATCATTTTTATAGTCTTCAGTAAGAACACAATATATATACACACTGATGAGCCAAAACATTGACCACCTACCTAATATGATGTTGGTCCTCCATGTGCAGCCAAAACAGCTCGTACCCAGCGAGGCATAGATGCTACAAGATTTCTAAATGTGTCACATATAGAAATCTTGTAGCATCTGGTACCAACATGTAACCAGCAGATCCTTTAACTCCTGTAAGGTGTGTGGTTGAGATGCCGCAGATTGGAGGTGCTGTTCCAACACAAAAAAACACAGATGCTCGATGGGATTGATGTCTGTGGAATTTAGAGGCCAGGGGAATACTTGGAAGTCTTCCTCATGTTCCGCGAACCAGTCTTGAACAATCCAGGCAGTGTGGCATGGCACACTATCCTTCTGAATGACGGCACTGCCAGAGGGGAAGACTGTTGCCACGAAAGGGTTACCTGGTCAGTAATGATATTTCAGTAGGTGGTAGACGTCAGAGTGCCTGGCACATGGATGACTGCACCCAGGGTATCCGAGCAGAACATCGCCCAAAGCATGACACCACCATCACCGGCTTGTTTTCATCCCACGGTGTAGCCAGGTACCATCACTTCCCCCAGGTAAACGACACACACACACATACCCTGCCTTCCACATGGTGCAACAGGAAACGCGATTCATTAGACCATACGACTTTCTTCCAATCACTCAAGGTCCAGTTTTGATGCTCTTGTACCCATTGTAGGCGCTGTCGCTGGTGAACCATGGTTAGCATTGGCACTTGGAGCAGCCCATCGCAATGCAGCCCCATTTTCAGCAGGGTTCGATGTACTGTGTGTTGTGACACATTACTCCCATTACCAGCATTCCAATTACTGGCGATTTGCGCCACAGTCGCCCTTCTGTTGCCACGTACCATCTGGGAAAGCCTTCGCTCACCTCGAGCATTGAGGTCTTCCAACACCTTGCCGGCAGTTTGTGGGTTCCCCCTCCTCGGACCACTTTCAGTAGGTGTTAACCATGGCTAACCATGAGTACCCCACCAGCCTTGCTGTTTCGGATATGCTCTGATCCAGTCATCTGGCCATTACAATTTGGGCTCTGTAAAACTCGCTCAAGTCTGCTGCCTTTCCCATTTGAAGAACAAGAGTAACACTGATTAATGGAGCTCAGTATCAGGTGTTTTTTATATTGTGTCCCGACTTGCACACGTGCTGTAGTTCACCTTCAGTTGCATAAAATACTCGTTGGTCATAATGTTTTGGCTCATCAGTGTGTGTGTGTGTACAGGTAGTTCCCGACTTTACAAGTTAATTCGTTCCTAGTGCATGCTCATAACGCAGAGATTTTTAACATTAGTTAAAAATAAAAGTTACGTTTTCAACGATGAAATTAGTTGGCTAATTAGTTTGTTTAAACAATGATTGATTTATCCAAAGAAAGGAAAACGTAGCCTGTAAAATCAAGCAAATTATAATAATAGAGAAATTATTTATGACTTACAAGTGTTAAAGAATGTTTATTCTTCACCATCATCATCAACTCGTTGATCACTCATTATTGGCTTGGCACTCATTGGTTTGTTGCACAATGAGTTGCCTTCTTCAGAAATGGCTTCAAGAGGTGTTTATTTCCAAGATAATCTTCTCTTTTCTTTTTAAATTTCAATATCAGGTATAAGCATTTTTTTAACGGAATGCACAAATTGCAACTAACACGATTTGCACAGAGTAACAAATTTACAAAGCTTAAAAAAATAGGAATGAAGATTCTGAAAATTTATTTATGTTTTTTATACGATTGAAGATTTCAGTAAAGGGGAAACACATTTCACCCTAATAATGTAAAAACCACACAATTCCAGCTATTGGTATTTTCGCAAATGCAGTAAGATCGAGTTTACTACCCATTTATAATTGATTGCACTAACAGAAAAGCCCAATAAATCCGAAAGTGCAAATTGTTTTTATTGTTTTACAGTCGTTGTTGTTGTTGGTATGAAAGTTTCACTACACAAGGGCAACTGTGGCCAATATGTGTCTGTCAGTGTCATTATGTTCATTTTAATGATTTAGGATGGATATATCAGAGTATATTTATTATTCCTAGATGTTTAATATATATAAAGAGTTCACTTAGGTTTGCTTTGTCACCAAGTACATGAGAGAGGGTTAGAGGAGCTTGCAAGCTTGCTAATGATTGGAACGATGTGGTTCGAATTGCTGAATAGGATGGACAGTCAATCAGAATGTGCCTTACCGTAAGTTGAATCTGACAGACAGAGCAGAGCGGGGAACTTCTCTTAGAAGTAAATGTTTGTGAGTGAGGAAGGTATGCCCAATGTGCAGTCTTGTTAATATAACTTCCTCCTGTCTATTTGTACGTGAGCTAGAACGCCACGAATGCAGATCTTTTTTTATTCTTCCAAATAGGATAACACACCTTGGAACAAGACCAGATACACAAAAACACAAGAGTGAATTCAATGTACCTTCAGTGGCTTTCCCAGTTATCTGATCTTTTAATTAAGAACTTTTGGGATGAGAAGAAACATGCTTTTTGGAGTAGAAATTTGCAACTGTTCAGTTTGCAACAATTTTAGGAAGCAGTTGATCAGTGTGGACCAACATCCTTGTAGCATGCTTTCAACACCTCTTTGAGTCCATGCCACAACAGATCCAGGTTATTTTTTAGGGTCTGAAAGGGAGCCTACTTGCTATTAACTAGATGTACCTAATGATGTGGGCACTTTGTGTAGATGTTATTACTTTACATTCATTTTCTTTGTCATTTGTGTTTTCTTTTAATTGTGCATTCTTGCCCATTGTAAGTAGTATTATATTTCTTTTCTTGTACCTGTTTTGTAATCCACTGAAGCAAACAGAGAGTGGATGGAATGTGTGGTTCCCCCAGTATTGTAATTTTATTTTTAAATTTTATGTATTAAAATTTCATCTTCAACCAGTGTAGTGAAATGTTCTTACTCATAATCAAGTTATTAGTTGTTGGATTACAGGGTCACCTGTGTAGACAGTGGAATATTTTCAGCTCTGTTGAGAAATATTAGAGTAAATTGTAAAGACTTACTAGGGATGGTACTGCTTACGGAGATTTCGATAGATAAAAGATAATTATACACAAGGTAATTATGTAAGGTATATTCACTGCATATGTGTAGAGAAAATGATTATTCTTGAACTATTTCTGAATGTGAATAACTGATTCAATAGTATGATGTATTGCATGAGTTATTTTACATTCAAAAATAGTTCAGTTACTGTTGAAAAAAAAAAAGAACTTCAGTTTCCCTCTGACTAAGGATCTTTGAAACACCTTTTATAGACGCATGTTTTTCAAGTAACTCAATACATAAACAAAATAACTTTGGTATTTTGTTCATATAATTCATTTATTGTCGTGTGTGTCCTTCATTAAAGTCAACCTTTGTATTTCAGGTGTTTTGGCTTATTCCCCCAACAGAAAAAAATTTGCAGCTTTATGAACAGTGGGTTTTATCTGGTAAACAAGGTGATGTATTTTTTGGAGATACTGTTGAAAAGTGTGCAAGGGTGCATCTATATGCAGGCTACACCTTTTTTATTCCTACAGGTAAAATTTGTTTTGAAAGTTTTGTCATTGATTTGTCTAGGTAAAAATATTTTCTTTCTCCACACCATGATCTCATGTTATATTTTTTGTTAAACACATTTTTATATTCTGGGAAAATTTATACAATTGAATTTGATTTTAATAAAACTTCCTGGATTTTGAAATGACACTTGGACTTTTATATTAGTAATTTTTTACTGTTGTACTGTATATTAGTATTTGTAATCAAAATACTAACATTTTCTTAAGTTTTGTCATTGGCTGTACTTCAGATAGCCATTGAAACCAGATCTTTCACTGTTAGTATATGCATATTGACCAACCATCTAGCTAAGAAAATTAGGAGTTAATGCAGCCATGATCTCCAGGATCACCAATTCTAACTGGGGACTTGATAATAAAACATTTACTTTTATCTATACAGCTGTTTTCATTCCAGTTATCTCTTATGGAGCTGGGATCTGGATACAGAACCACAATAGATAGAATTAAAAGAAACTAGAAAGTATATAGAAAACAATATACCAGTCATAACCAGAGCTTGCTGCATGGTGAGTACCCCTGTCCTGCAAGTCTTGGCAGGTATTCTCCCTCTTGGATTTGTAAATAATATGCTGAAGTCTTTATTATAGACTTAGAAAAGCTGTGCCCACTGAATATCTGTGTATCACCCTAGACTTGGCATTTGACCCTAAGAGAAAAAGAAAGAGAATTGCCTATGAGCTTACATGGCAGTAGCAAACAAACTGGAAACAGTTCACAAAGGGGAGATGTGACAAGGTGGCTCATACTGAGTGTGACTGTAAAAAAATCTTCATTTAAAATTGCCCTATTCTTTATTTTCAAAAAGATATTTATTGTTGAACACTGATGCAGCCACTTGCATAACATTTGATTCAAGAAAGAGGTTTAAGGTGCCTCCGTAGCCAGGTGGGCAGGAGTGGGCAGTGCGTAGCACACGCTTCTTGATTAGACCAGGGTTCGAGCCCATGACCACCAAATACGGAGGATGCGGAAAGATCAGGGAATGGCCACCGCATATCCCCGGATCAATATGGCCTTAGTTGCTAATGCTCCTAAATAACAAACAACAAACAGGTTTAACATTGTTGAACATTAAAAAATCGCCTCCCTGTTTTGCCACTGGACTTTTATGTGACATTCCTATTACCAGGATGTGGGTCATTCAAGGCCAAGTTGACTAGTCTTGGCCTATCTGATGACACACACTGCAAATTTGGTGCACCTGAAAATTGGAAACACTTGCTGTATAAATCTCCAATCTCTGATGACCTTGAAGCCTACTTATCTCAGGGATTGGTCCACTTGTAGTATTCTTCTTCAGTGATAAAGAAGTGCTCTTCTTTATCACTTTATCAATACTACAAAAATATCACACAGTATGTTCAAACCGTATTTGAAGCAAGGCAGAAGCTTAGAAAATACAAATCCCCCAGGCACCTTAAGCCACTAAACTGTATATGGCACTGTATAATTCAGGTCCAAAATCTACAGGCTGATCCATCCACAGTCCCGACCCTACCAGCCAGATAATAAACCCTGCTTGATTCGTGGAGCCCTGTCTGGTGTGAATGCCGCTTATCCAACCTTAGCTTGCAAAAAAAAAAAAAAAAAAGAAAAAAAGAAAAAAAGAAAAAAAAATAAAAACGTGTGCTGTCTGTATTTGAAGTGCTCTGACAAATGGAGATAAGTGTTGGCCGATTGAGAATGTCCAGTTGATGGTTTAATGTTTTAATTAAATGCACACCCCAAATATATGTCAATTAAAAAGAAAATTTAAAAAATCTTGCAGGCTAAGATGTGTACTTGTAGAATGAATGGATTGGTCATGTGTGTAAACTTAGCATTTACCAAGTGAATGCTATGTGTCCTGTTTGTTAAAAAAATAAATTACGTGAAAGTGATGCGCTTTATATGTTTTTTTTTTCAGATGCTGTTTAGTCTGAGTGCAAAGGGTGTGTGTGAGTGACAGGCAAGTAATGAGTGAGTCCAACTGTGTCAGTGTTGTAGTTAGGCACCTGAATATATGTTAAAAAAAAATAATAAATAAATAAAATATTGTGCCTTGTGTACATGTAGGAATGATACGTGTGCCAAACTGTTGTGAATGTATTGTGTTCTTGTGATAGACAGGTGTTCCACCGAATTATGACTTCAGTTGGGGGGAGACCTATCTTGGAGGCCCCCACTGCCCTGCTGTTTCCTTCTCTTAGTCAGCATAGTGTGGGATGTCTCATTTTGATTGAGCAGCCAAGTCGGTGACCTGTAAAAAAATCTTCATTTAAAATTGCTTTATTCTTTATTTTCAAAAAGATATTTATTGTTGAATACTGGGTGCCTCCATAGCCAGGTGGGCAGGAGCAGCAGTGCATAGCACACACTTCCTTGATTAGACCGGGGTTCGAGTCCGTGATCATGGAGGATGCGGAAGGTCAGGGAATGACCACCGCATATCCCCAGCCCGGATAAAGGGTGAGTGTTGGCATCAGGAAGGGCATCCGGCCTTAAAATTTCATGCCAAAAGAGTAAAAATGCTGACCTCATATCTATATTCCACTTTCCGCTGACCTTATATATATCTATTTCCATTTTCCACTTTGAAGTTTTCAAAACTGTCCACTTCAACCACTGTGGCAGGAAATTATTTCTGTTACTCCCCAAATTTTGTATTTGTACCCCCCCCCCCCATTCTTCTATCTTCTACCAGTGAAAATATACTTCCCTTGTTCATTTTACTGGTTCCTTTCAGATTCCTATACATCTATCAGGTCTTGGCCTTCCAAGACATTCAGTTGCAAACTTTGCAATCTGTCTTTTTTAATTTATTCTTTATATTGACATTGATTAGCACTCCTCACCAGTATGTTTGCCCTTCTTTCAACTTCTCAGTCCTTCTTCTTTGACCTCCAGACCTGAACAAAAAATTTTAAATTTGGCTCACCATCATTTTATATAAAAGTACAGTGACATCCTTTTGCTGTTTTTGACAGTTACAACAGTATATGTTATTGACAGAACCCCATGTGCCTTCCTAGCAGCTTGTTGGCACAGAATGGAAAATTTCATATGTGTCTGAATCATAACTCCCTAAGTCTTGGACCACTTTTAACTGTTACTTGTACAAGTCCTAGTTTTTATCTCCTAGATTTTTGTTCTCTAGGTGAAAAATTACATTTAGAAACATTAAAGTTTAGTAGCCATTTTTCAAACCATTTGTGAAAATAATATCTAAGTTACTTGAAGCAAAATGGCTTGGTTCTGGTCATTAATTACCCTTCCTACTTTTAAAAATCAGCAGACTTTGGGCAGCTTTCCCTGTGCTCCCTCATCAATGTCATTAAGGAAGATAAGAAACCGAAGTAGCCCACACTGATCCCTGAGGTTCTCTACTTACTACTCTGGTTCACCCTGAGTTATGTCTGTTTATGACTACCTACTGTCACCTATCTTTTAGCCAGCCCTTGTTCTTCCATTGAAGGATTTTGCCATTAATCCCAATTTGTTTCGGGTTACATAATAACCTCTTATGAGGAACCATATCAAAAGATGTTCTGAAGTCAAGGTAAATAATGTCAAAGTTGTTTCTCACATCCAGCTGAATTTATGATTGCATCATAATGATTAACTAAATTGTTTTCCTGGTGGTCTCCAAAGAAGGATATCGCAGTTACTGTACACTTTTTACTCACTGCCATCTCTGTATTTTACCTTCCACCCCTGCTGGATGTTTTTTTAACCCCTGGCATGGTGCTGTGAAGGGTATTGTATGGTCGTGGTACCTGCGTGTACCGGTGAACTGTACAATAAAGATCTTATTTATCTTATTTATATTCTAAATTGGTCAGTCAAGACTTTCCCTTTATGAATCCATGCTGTGATCCATTAAGGATACTATGCCTCTTGAGACGGTCCTGTATTGTATCCTTAATTGCAAACTCCATCATCTTTGCAACCACCAAGTCCAACTCACTGGTCTATAGTTGTCTATCACATTTTTCACATCTCCTTTATGGATTGAGAAAATGTTAGTGTTGCACTTCTCTGGTCCAAAAGTCTAATGATGATTTAAACCAGATGATTAATTTATATGCAGCTTTTTTATTATAACAGGGTGTATACTATCCACTCCTGGAGCCTTAGCTTTATTTAGCTTTCTTAACTGGTATTAGGATTTCAAATGTTTTGATATTCTTTTTTTTTGCATTCTTTTTTTTTTTACAATTTGTTGTCTTTTACATTTTAGTGTTTTGAACAATGTTAATTAAAAAGCCAAACCAAAAACCAAACTAAGAGAAATAGTTGTTGTGAATAAGTATAGAAATTAATGATAATCAAGTTATATAAATGACAACAAAACTTGAGAAAGGCGAAATGTAAAGAAATTAAATCAGCAGTAAAGCTTATGGATAAAATGGGGCACTTCTTAGACTAATAATATTTTATTAGTAATTTATAATATTATTATTATAATATTATTATTATTATTATTACTAATAATATTTTAGGGAAGAAAGCCTTAAGCTATGTAAAATTCAAGTGATGACACTGGTTAGTGCATTTGCTTCATTATTACTATGTAGTTGATTATTACTATGTAGTGTATTATTACTTCATTATTACTATGATGATGCCAATGAACAAACTGAAGTTTGTTCATTGGCATCATCATCTTCAGTTTGTTCATTGGCATCATCATTATTGCAACGTCTCATGTTGTGAAATCTTTCACAATGAGTTGCTCTCCTTATTCTTCAAATAAGTAATTCTTTTCCATTAGAAAAGATTAAATTCCCTTCTCTAATGATGGGGGAGGGCGGGGTGTTACTTATTTGAAGTATAAGGAGAGCAAATGCACTAACAAATATCACACTGTAAAATGGGGGTAAAAAATACTTGGATATATTTAAGAGGTGCAATAACTGTGTGTTGAAATACTAATGCTGATTTAAACTTCAAAAATCACTCATTCATATAAATTCACATATTGAATTATTTTTGAATTCACAAAAATTAAAAGTGAAATCAAAAATAATTCAGATATTGAATTATTTATGAACTTTTTTTATATTACTTTCTCTTTTTATATACTCAGAACATTACCAAAAGTTATAAACTTAGCAGGCTTAAAAATCAGCTGATCATGAAATTTACTCAAATACCAAGGAATAATTTGAAATTAGATTGTCTCAGATTTATATGATATATATTTTGCTGTTTTCAGAGAAGGTTGCAGAATTAAGTTTTTTATAATATTTTCACAATTAATGATAAAAATTAATGATAAAAAATATTACCTTTAAAAATAGTTGTTAAGTTACACTAATATTTTTATGCATTTTGTTATTGAATGTGAATAATGTGCTCGGTTTAATTTTAGTGTGGGTATTATTGTATAGAATTTAATTTGTATAAAGTTTGACTTCCTTTTCATTTAAGCTATCAAATACATTTTGAATTGCCTTTCTACATGTTAGGATGGATCCATGCTGTTTATACACCCGAGGACACTTTAGTTTTTGGTGGCAACTTCCTACATAGTTACGGGATTGAAAAGCAGCTACGAATTGCTGAAGTAGAAGATGTAACACATGTAAGTAAACAATCTGGTTTTTTTTATTTATTTATTTTTGAACTGTGTGTGCATGTGTGTGTTCGCATTTATAATGAGAATAATATGAAGTACATACTCTTTTTTTTTTTTTTCCTCCTCCTGAATCATAAAATCCATTTGAATAAACATTTTGTTCATCTAGCATTTATTCAAACAGGATTTATGTTATTCAAAACATTCCTTGTTATATAATTCAAATTCATTCATATAGCTAGATGGCAATAATCACAGGTTATGTGGTATTTGTTACATCAGAGTAGCATTGTTTTAGTTCATGCGTAAATTTAACTTTGTATTTATGTAGAATTATCATCTTCTACCTTGGATGGGGAGCCGTTATATTAATTGAGGTTGTCACAGACATTCTCTCAGATATGCCAGACAAACTGTACTTGCTACCTGGGAGTCTAAAACGCTGATGGAACTGATATTCGGGTGACACTCAAGTCAAGTGGACCCAATTCCAGCGAATTCCGGACGGTCTGTGACAGCCAAATCCTCTGCTTGCACCTTCACAATGGTGGGACTGTTAGTAATCCTGGGTATAACTTCCATGCACAAGTACATGGTGGGTGACTACCCAGGTGTGAACCAAAGTAAGCAGGGGTCGAGGTGTGGCGCCCACACCACATGGAGGAATGCCGCCCCTCTTTGTTACCAGGCAGTACTAGGTGGTAGATGACTCTCATCAACCGGTGAAATACCACCACTTTGCTTATTGGAGGCTTGAAGTGGTGGAACCCATGTTTAGTCTCTAGAGCCAAGTTCCGGTCAACCCTTCCCTTTCTCTTCCATAATGCAGTATGATTGATGACTTTTGAGGTTATGATGAACGTCGTGGCGAGATCCAATATTCCTTACATTTCGAGGGTACAGCTCTAAAACGGTGTTCGCAGGCCGGCCGCTAATTAGTACACCGGACCGAACCTATTGATAACTCTCTAGGAGGCTTCCGGATCGGCTAGTGTATAATCTTGCTACCTCTACTCTGCCAGATAGTGACTGGAGGGAGTCCAAGTAGTGTATATGCGGGGAGCATTGTCGAGGCCATGTTATGTCAAGGATCTGGGTATATTCTTACCACGTGTATGCCATATCCAAAAATTTCATTACTTCATACAGCATGCCCCACCCACTTTTTCTTACTATTGAATACACCATGAATTGTCAAACTAATAGAGCAAGCTTATCTGCGAAAAGATCTAAACCTCCCAAGCACTTCCTAATTCATTTCACAATTATACGTGCTCTCAATTCTAATCTCCATGATGTCCATTTCCACTTGCAGTCTGCCAAACCCCATGTACTTTTTCTGACAGAATCTCAGTTATCAGTTGATTCAACTACTGCTCCTTCACCATTCCCAACACGCTCCATTCAATGCTTCCTGTGGTCTTCCGTTAAAAGGATATCAGAAGGATTTTGATGAATCTTGATGCTAAGAAAGCTCCAGGTCCTGATGGTATTTCTCCACTTGTTCTCAAAACCTGTGCTCCTGAACTTACTCCTATTCTTTGCCACTTTTTTTCAATTTCTTATTCCAAAGGTGTTTTTCCTTCTGCTTGGAAATTTGCTCCTATCCAGCCAGTTCCTATAAAGGGTGACAAATCCCTCCCATTCAATTATCGTCCCATTGCAATTACTTCTACTCTTTCTAAAGTAATGGAGAAATCAATTAACCGCCAACTCTTAAACTACCTAGAAACCTTTCGTCTGATCAACGATCGCCAGTATGGATTCCGTCAGTGTCGATCCACTGGTGATATTCTGGCTTATGTTACCCATTTATGGACTAATTCAATGGAAAAGTTCGGTGAAACACATGTAGTTGCTCTTGACATCTCAAAGGCTTTTGATCGTGTTTGGCATAAAGGTCTTCTAAACAAGCTTCCATCTTATGGTTTGCCAACTGTTTTTTTTTTTGTAATTGGTTATCCAGTTTTCTCTCTGATCGCTCACTGTGAGTGATGGTAGATGGCTCTCTGTCTTCTAACTTCTCCACTAATGCCGGTGTCCCCCAAGGTTCAGTTCTTTCCCCCACTCTTTTCCTCTTGAATATTAATGACCTTCTTCCATCGACTGGCAATCCTATCCATAGTTTTGCCAATGATAGCACATTGCATTCCACATTCCATTTTGAGAAACCTTGTCCTGCTCAACCAGCTTCAACTTCTCGAAAATCTGCTACCAATTCCTTAATTGCTGATCTTCAGGTAATTCTCCAGTGGGGCAAAGACAACTTAGTTGATTTCACCCTTCTAAAACTCAGTCTTGTCTTATATCTCGCAAAAAAAAAGGATTCTTCTGCTCCTATACTTATCTTTAGTGACACTCCGATTTTTAGGCAAAATGACATATCTCTTTTGGGGATTACCCTGACTTCTAATCTCTCTTGGCACAAGCACATTACAAATATTACTTCCTCCGCATCTAAAAAACTTGGTTTTCTCTTTCGCTCTCGGCATTACTTTTCTTCCAAACAGCTGCTCACTCTGTATAAATCGCAAATCTGTCCTGCCATGGAATATTGTTCCCACATCTGTGGTGGTGCCCCCAAAACCTCTCTCAGGCTTCTTGATTCCTTTCATTCCTAAATGATTCCATTCATTTAGGTTAATTAGTGATTCATCTTTAACAAAGTCTCTCCACTCGCTGGATTATAGACATACTGTTTATTCTGCATGCCTCTTCCACAGATACTTCCATGGGCACTGTTCTTCTGAATTGGCTTCTATAACTCCCGCTCTTTCTTTCAAAACAGTCTGAACACGTGCCACCACCAGCCAACATCCATTTACTGTCCAACTTCAAACCCCCGGAACCAACTTTTCATCTTCCTCATTTATTCATTCAACTGCCGTTTTCTGGAACAACCTTCCTTCATATGTATTTCCCGAAAATTACAATCTACAGAAGTTCAAGTCCAATGTCAACAAATATCTTCTTTCGTCTTCTCAACCTCTAACCCAAGCACAGTACTAAGTACTATAGGTTCTAATACCTCTCGTGTTTGGGGTTCACATAAAAAAAAAAAAAAAAAAATATATATATATATATATATATATATATATATAAACAGAAATATACTGTACGTGTTCTGTAAACCCTAGGAATCTGTTCAAATGCTGTAGTAAAATAAATTTTCACTTTTACATGTATTTGGCTAGCAGTAAGCCTAGAATAACATGCCATTTGGGGAACCCCAAACTCAAGGTTGTCAATAAAGAAAAATCAACGTTAGCTGCAAGGAGGATCCGTGAATAATATCATGTGAAATGAAAAAAATACAATTTAAGCTTAATAAAATGAGTTTTTTTATTTTATTCGGTTAATAACTTCGTGATTAACGGAAACAGTAGTTGAAACAATTCAAACTACAGTGGAATCTCGTTAATACAAAGTTCAAGGTACCTAAATTTTCACGTTTTGTAATAACGAGGTTTGTAGTAATGAGGTCCCCCAAAAGTGTCCAAATTTTACGTCCCCCCCCCCTTTGGTACATGCTGTATATCTAAGAATAATAATAATATCAAAAATAGATAGCATTAGCAAATATTCTTGCACCCTTTCCATTTAAGAGTATCCCATCCCTGTAGAAGCAGTCTTTCCTGCTAACAAGTATAGACCAGGCTGAAAAAAATTCTACCCCTTGAGCCTTGCACAGTCTTTCCAGGGCCGAATTGATCGACAAGGCTCTCATCATATATTCCCTCCTACCGTGTCTGGGCAGAATTGCAGACACTTTCAAATTCAACCCTAAAATTCAACCATATCGGAACCATGCAAATCAAGGACTGCCTGTATATGATATTAACAATAATAGGAATAGTAGAAATTGATATCTAACAATACAATAATAGGAATAAATATTTTTTAAAGATTTTATTTTATTTGTAAGATAAACTAAGAGAAAAGCAATATTAAGGGAAATGAAAATATTGTACAGTGTATATTTTGTTATGTAAAATATTTTAGTATCACAGCAAAAAGAATTACAATCTTAATATAAAAGGTGACATACAAACAATTAACTTTTTAATAAATTAATCTATTTTAAAGAAAGAATCCAATGTTCTTTGCACAGTTTTTGTCCTATATGCATTTTTAACTATAGCACAGACATTATCAAATGCAATAGTTGTTTCTTTATCAAAGTTACTGCAGGTTATGTGGTAACACATTCAGGCCAACACATTCTCTATTATGTTCAATGCATTTTGGGCATCTTTTTTAAATGGCAGTGTGCATGCTTCTTCACTTTCGCTGCCACTGATAACAAAAACATCATCGTTTTGTTTTGTACCCAGCAGCTCTTCTGGTGTTGGCATTGTAGTGGTAGCAACTTCATCATCCACCTTCACAAACTCTTCAAATTCGTCAACAAAATCCATATGGTCCTTCAAATTCCTCCATTCCTCACTGTTCTATCACATTCGTCTGCTGGACCATGTTTTTCGATGATGTTCTCTCCAAAACCACTCTTTCTGAAGCAGTTGATTATTACACGATGTAATACTTTCCCAAGCAATAACAAGATTACGGATAGCATCCAAGACATTCCAATTTGGCTGCAAATTGTTCTCTCCTTCTATGTTGCGGATCAAGTACCTTATCAGGCAGGCTCTATATGCTCTCTTGAGGTTATAAATAATGCCTTGATCCAGTGGTTGCATTAAACTGGTGGTATTAGGGGATAAAAACAACAGCTGTATATTTGTCAACTTAAGTGTCTCAGCAGAATGTGCTGTACAGCGGTCTAGAACCATCAAAAGTTCCTTTTTTCTGAAGCCATTCTTCTGTCCAATTTTGATAACCAAGACTGAAAAATTTTGACCATAGGCCAAGCACTTCTATTGGCCTCATAATCACAGGGAAGTTGGTTAACTGCTTGAAAACTTCTTGGCTTGGATAGCTTACCAATCACAAGTGGACATAGTTTTGTACTGCCATCTGAATTGCAGCATAACAGAACAGCAAGTCTTTGTTTACTTAATTTCCCACCATAACAAAGACTCTAATTGAACAGCAAATGTTTTGTTTGGCAGAAAATTATAAAATAAACCTGTCTCGTGAAGATTAAAAATATTCTTTGCCTCATATTTTTCAAGGATGGACCATACGGAACACAACCAGTCTGTAGCCTTTTCTTTGTCAACTAATCCACACTCACCACAGACATTTTGCGAAACCAAGTTATTCCTGTCTGTAAAATCTTTGTCTCCAGCCACTGCTGCATTTGAGGTCACTAATCCCATATTGATTAGCTAGATAATATGCCTTTTCTTGCAAAATCGGACCCGATATTGACAAATTAGATGCACACATTTGTTGGTACCACTCAAAGGTTCGTTTCAAGCTTCTCATGTTTTGTTTCCTGTTTTTCATCGTGGCTCCAGTGTCACACACTTCTTCAAGTCTTTTTCGGTTTTTCAGTATTGTAGATAAATTACTTAAAGGGATGTTGTATTCCTTTGCAATGTCTGTTTTGCTTATTTCCATCCTATCAGCCTCTTGTATAATTTTTAGTTTAATTTTCAAGCTTAATTCTGTCCATTTACGTTTTGTCTTCAAAACACTGCTAGATAAGATTTAATATAAACAAATTTTAAATTAATTTAAAGACAAGTTCCAAAAAAGACAGATAATATGTCACAAAAAATAGATTGCTGTATACCAGGGTTGGCCAACGAGTCGATCGCGGATTTAATTTCGGTCGATCACGATGAATTTTAAATACACAGTCATCCCTCGATTTGTGCAATGAAGTTTTTGAGATGGTAGATCATGGCACATTTTGAAGGAAAAAAAGTAGATCGCATCACAAATTAAGTTGCCCACTCCTGCTGTGTACGATAGCAAAAGTTTCTTTGAACTGGGGTAACACTTGCAATTGAACTTAATTCCCGTGGAGAGCGAGGGAGTGCATGTAAACAAATCAGAAAAACTTTTTATTGTTTTGTTACTTTAACAACTCATCCTTTAGAAAGATGTTTTTCAGAGTGCACTTGACGTTGCTACCATAAACTGCTTTTGTTTACACAAAAATAATTTCTAAGAAGTCAGTGCCATCCTTCGGGAAGTAAGGAGCCAGGTGGCTGGGGGCAGTAATCGGATCGCTCTGCCAAGATTTGTATTAAACATACAAAATGACAATATTTATTTCTCATGGGGTGAAAAAGATCTTTGTAATACATATTAACCAAATTTCGTAATAAATGAATATACTTACATAAAAATGCCTATCCTTTCGAAGGAGAAATGGTATGTGCTTCATATAAACAAGTACTTTGTATAAACTGAGTTTGTATTAACGAGATTTTACTGTATTAGCATTGTGATTGAAGACCAAGTTGATACACGATTGACCACACTTAATAGATTTTGTAGGATCTGATGCGAGTTTAAAATCGAATGTTGATTCCACAAAATCGAGGAATGTACTTGCTTTTCAACGTTAGATTTGTGATTTTGTCGAAATCTTTGAACATGTTTAGTTGATGTAACTTTCAGCATCGTCACAACTTAACTAAATGAAACACAACTGCACTGATCGGCAAATGCGAAGTAACTGAGCAAAGAATCTTCAGAACAAATGACATCATCCCACTGACACTCAATAACTCTGCTTCATACTGCTTGAAACTGGTTCAAACAGGTTACTGGTGGATAGGCCAACAACACAACAGCACTGCTCGACAAATGCAAAGTAACTGAACGAAGTAGCTACTTTAACAAGTTGTTCAACTCTCGAAAACTAAAAACCCAATTTGAAATCTATTTATATATCCTTGTAAAGTTCTAAAAGTGCAACAATTTTGTTGCTCAATTGTATGCAACTTTTGCATACAATTGAGTTTTCTTGGGCACATGCACTGTACTTGTTGCGTCACTGATGTTGAGAGTGAAAGTAACCAGGGTGCAATAGGAAATGACCAAAATATGAACTTTTTAGTTTTTCGAAAAAAATTATATTAGCAATCAAAATTTCTAATTTTTTTTCTTGCATATTCGTCGATGGCATTATATACCTGACAAAATAAGTATAAATTTATTATACTTTTGTCTATTAGTTTCGGAGATATAACAGCAGTTAGGCATTTCACTTTTTGTAACACCCTGAGTGCCCTAGGGTACCCCCAGTATAGACGTTAATCACATCAAAAGACCTTGGGAGGGAAGTGGTAATTTTATGGTCTGACGTTGAATTCTCTGTGCTGTGTAGACAGATTGCAGAACAGCCCATGGGTATACAGGATTTTGCCAGCAAGGACAATCAGGTGATTAACTTGTTGTTTAAAGCAATGGTTGGGTCACATGTAGAATACTACCTAAGGTTTGAAAACCTCATTTTAGGAAGGACATGGAAGAGCAACAAGATTAATTTGGGGTGGGGGGGGAACAACTGGATATTCTTGCCACGAAACACTGGGGTTTTGTAAATTGCAGTGTCTGGAAACTAGGCACCTGCTTAGTGGCCTAATCAATTAATAATGGGACAATGAAAAGTTTGGTTGCAGAATAGATGTGTGTGGAAATTTGTATTCAGCCAGAGAGTAGCTGATTATTAAAATAAACTTTCACCCAGTGTCTTGGAAGCAGTTAATTTGAATAAATTATGAAGCGAGTAAAAGTTTTTATTTTTTATTATTTTTTTATTTAGCTGTAAAACCTATTTTATTTATGATACTCACCTTTAGTTCATTAAGTATGGATTGTGATGATTAATAACCTAACTGTTTTTAAAGCTAGGGATATACAGTTGGTCGTCGACTTACGACCGACTTCTGTTCTGACTGACAGGTCGTAAGTCGATCTGGTCGTATGTCGGCCATATATTTATTAACAGTATTTTTTAACCTTTCTAATCTTTTTATTATCTTTATAATTTATTTTTATAATCTTTTAAATTTTTATCATCTTTTATTTTTCATTTTAAATACAGTAATGCTTTTATCTTTTACTTCGTTTCTACGCCTAGGCTATCTCTCTCTAGGAAGTTAAATTCAAACGCTCTGTACATTTTAATTGGTTTATTATTCATACTGTTTATAAAAAATACAAAACTACAATCTATAATTACATATACAGTATTGTCATAATTTGAAAAATAATACTGTACATAATGTACTGTAAACACAAAAATACAATCTAAAATTAATGTAAAAATTAATACAAATGAAATTTACAAAATCAAATTTTTTGTGGTCGTAAGTGCGGCCGGTCGTAAGTCGCATAGGTCGTAAGTCGACGACCAAGTGTATTTGTATTGGTAGCACATCATTGAATTGCAAGAGGATGGCATATTATCACACTAATAATAGGAAATCTTTATTCCTCACAACAGATATATTATATTGCAATATAGCTCTTCACAGTCACAAGGTCATTTAAATCAGTTCTGAAGCTTTATTTAGACTTTTTCACTTCATTCTTTTTACCAAGGCAAAACTTTTGCAGTGCTCTAGTAATCTCATCTTTTATATTATTTTTAGTATGGAAAGCAAGAATTGTTAAGTTACTCGTGACAGCAGTTAGTCTTTCTTTAATTGTTAATGATTTAAATGACCAACTGTATACCTATTACTGTATTTTTCAGCATACACAAGTTCTAATCATCCTTTTCATATTTTTCTGTATTTTCTTTTCTGCAAAATAGTCACTGACCATCTGATTCATTGTGACAGAATGACTGTTTTTCTTCAGTCTTAACCTCACTAGGGCTCAGTCTACTTATCTTAACTCTATGCTGAACAGAACAATGCCCATTTTTTTCCCCCTAGTAGCTAATATCATATGATCACTCCTAGAGATGATGGGTTTTCCCAGCAGCTTATATCATATGATCACTCCTTGAGATGACTATGAAACTAATTCCGTCATATTTATTATGACAACAGGAAATGCTAATAATTCTTGAAACCCCAAGGCATTAAATTTTGTGTATATACAACATAGTGTCTGTTGTTTTAATTTTTAGTATATGCTGAGTGACTGCTTTATTAAGTACATCATTAGTATCACTGCTGTACAATGCTGTTTAAAGCGGGTGAATCAATAAGTAGGTACATGTGTAATCCAGTATGAAAATGGGTAAGATAAAAGATTTAAGTGACTTCGAGTGTGCCATGATAGTTGCCACCAGATGTGCCTTTATGAATCTTTCTAAAACTGTAATCCTATTGGGAATTTCATGTATGAACTTGTATCTCAGGTGTATTTAGATTAGTCCAATAATGAAATAGTATCCAGCCAGCAGTGAGCCTGTGATCAGAAACAGCATTGATGAAATGCTGTTTCTGATCTATTGCAGCTGACAACTGAACTGGCTTCCTCTTCTATCAGGAATAAACAAGAAGCTACAGTTATGATGCACTTAGGAATGCCAAGACTAGACGGCAGAGGATTGGAAAAATGTTGTCTGGTCTGATGAATCCTGGTTCTGTTGTTTCATGGTGAAGGAAGGACCAGAATATGGCATCAACAATGGGTCTGTGGCCCATCTTTACATTGTTTATTAACAGTGCAAGCTGATGGTATAGGAATTGTATTTGTGGTCCACATTGGGCCTCTTGATACCAGCAGAGCAACATTTCGATGTCACAGTTATCTGGAAATTGTTTCCAACCTGCCTGACATATTTCTTCTGCTGCAGTGTATTAATTCTTGAATAGGTTCTTCCAAGGTTCTGTCAACAGGAAGAAGCAAGTCACAAAGTCAGAATTCTACAAAACTGATTGAACATGAGAGTGAATGTCTTGTTGAGTCCATTCCATGACAAATCCAGGACTGGGAGGTTGGACCTACTCACTCACTCTTAGGTAGGTACCCTAATAAATTGGCCATTCAGTGTATATTTCTATTGTTAAAAACTTGCATATTCTATAACATTTTCTTGATGGTTATACATATTTTGAAATAGAATTATCTAATTTCTGTGTTATTGGAAAATTAAATATTATCTGATAAATGAAATTTATTAGAATGCCTGCTGCTAGGTTAATTGATCTTCCAGATTATTTTACTTTTAGTATTAAGAGCAGTTTATTTGGATATATGTGATTATGTTAATTACATAAACAAGCATAGTAGAATATTATATTAGATTTGGTTTTTTTTTTTGTTTTTTTTTGAAGTTTGTGTTTATAAGAATTGCTTCTGGTAAGTTTTTTTTTTTTTTTTTGTACTCATCTCTTTCTGGAAGTTTAAATCATATTACTAATGGTTCTGAACTTATTTAGGAAAGAAGTGATTTGGGCTGTTTCTAAAAGGTAAACTTGCACCGTCCAGTGAAATGGCTAGATATTTCAGTTTTTACAGTTGATTATATCATGATTAATGACTTTGGTGATTTTTTTTTTTTTTTTTTTTTTATGATATTAGTGTGAGTCACAATATAAATAGTTGAATGATCCCAGACAACCATCATTGTCTCTTTCTAGAGACTTGTTTGCAAATTATGTGCTAAATTTAATATAAATTCTAAATAAAATGAGATGAGTTGTGTTTTTTAAAATTTAGTGTAATTAGTATTGACAACACACGCACACGTGCGCACGCACGATTATGAATATCATGTTTATATTTTTGGAATGTGATTGAGCATCATTATATAGTTAGTTGGGAAATATGAAGCTAATGAAATATGAAGCTTGAAAGATAATAATTTTATCTTTTTATTTTTTTTAAAGATAATAATTATTAAAGATAATAATTTTATCTTTCAAGGCCAAGAATTACAACTGTTTTAGTTATTTCTGTGGGACATTATATAACAACTACATGCTGATTCAAAATTCAATTTTTAAATTGAAAATATTTGAGCAGCCATGATTAAACTTTTATTTGTCTTATTTATAGGTTCCTGTAAAGTTCCGTTATCCCTTTTACATGGAAATTTTGTGGTATGTGCTGCAACGCTATGTACATTGTATTTTAGGAAAAAATCATCTTCTGTGTAATGAAGATGGTGATCCAGTTGATCCTAATGAATCACCTCCAGATATTCCTAAACAACAGACTAGTCTAGATGACCCTCTACCTCAAGAAAATGGTATAATTAGTAGTGAAACTGATGATCTCAACATGACAACAAAACCATTGATTACAAATTTAAAGGTACCTGATAATAAAGTTGGAAATGATGGACCGAAAACGGCAAATGGTGATATTAATATAGATTGTAAACTTGTGAATGGAACTGCTGATGTAGGACAAATAGAAGAGACTGGAAAGGAAAATATAAAAAATGGTCCCAGGCCTTATATACACTTAACAAAATTGGAGCTTGGTGGGCTTAAGGTACGTATAAAACTCAGTTTTAATATAGTCAATAATTAGTTGTACATAACTCTTTGTTGTTTCTGCTTTGATTAATTTAAAAAGAAATTAAAAATAATTTGTTATTTATATGCAGTTTTTACCACATCACAAAGGCTACTTATTTTTCACTGTGTTGTATTTCAGACTGTTCATTTAGCTTTCTAATGAAGCTAAATGGCCGACCGGGATAGCCAGGTGGGTAAAGTGCCTGCCTGGCAGCCCAAAGGTCGCAGGTTCGAATCCTGCCTCAGGCTTGGATCAGAGTAAAAATGCAAAAACCCTTGGGAGGTGCATTATGGCCACAGAAGCTGATGCACCAACAACTAACAAAAAAAAAAAAAAAAAAAAAAGAAGCTAAATAAACAGTGTATTTTGTAGTGTCTTATTTATGATTAATTACTCAGCAACTAATTTCTTGTTAATGATGTTATTGATAATAACATCGTTATATATTTAGTTGAGTTAATTTGGAAACATAAAGCTAATGATATTGCTAATGGCCTCATTTTTATTTTGATATAGCCTTGTTTTGTCAGAGTTTTTTTTTTTTTTTTTTAAATGCAATATTTATTTATTTATTAAGTTTTCATAAACAGTGCAGTTGATGTAATGAGATAAACTGCAGGACTGACAGATTAGCCGTATTTAGTAGTCAGGGGCTTGAACTCTGGTCTACTCAAAGAGGGTGTGCTATTGTACTCTACTCCTGGTCACTCGGTTACGGAGGCTACAAAAAATATTATATAAAGGGGAAACAGAAGAAAGTGAAAAAAGAAAACAGAAAAGATATTTATGGATAAGGGCCACTGACTTACAGAAAGTACTCAGTGACCATAATGAATATAAGTGATATGTATAAGCTAATATAAGTAATATTAAAAGATTGAAGAAATACAAGCAACCCCCATATAACACGGTTTCGCTCTAACATGATTGATAAATTTCAGCAATCCTCGCACAACACGGTACTTCTACAACAAGGTTTTGCTCTGACGTGATTTGAGAATTGTGGGAAATCTCATATAACACTGTATTTTGGAGCTTTTGTACTGGAATAACACTGCTATTATGTTAGATGTAATTTTCAACGTTTCCATTGCTTTTTGTTAATCCCTGCTGTTGATTCGCTAGTTTGTTATCGCCTTCATGGTATTTTTCTAAAGCACATTTCTGGTGGTCACTACCATAAAACAATAAAAATAATTTGCACTTTACTGTTAGTGTAGTCAATTATAAACAGGTAGTGAACTCGATCTTCTTGCATTTGCTATAGTACCAATAACTGGAATTGTGTGGGTTTTCACATTATTATTATGAAATGTGTTTCCCCTTCCATGAAATATTCATTCATATAAAAAACATAAATAAATTTTCAGAAACCGATTACTCGATATCGTGTTTGTTGCTACTTGTGTGTGCCATGTTCTCTGTTATTAATTGCTTATCAAATATGTGCGTATTACAGTACATATTAATTAAGCCCTGTATGTAAGTGTAAATTTATTTTAACTTTGCTAACTGGAAAATATTCTTCCAATTTTCACATATCATTTAAAGCGGGATCCACTGTATTTGTTGGGAGATCCCTGGGTATTTTTCTAAACTTTTCTGTTGAACTTGGGGTTCATTTCAAAACTTTTTAGAAATAGGTATCTATAAATAAGGTAAACGAAAATTCAAAATATCTAAAGAGTTTACTTTATTTTATCTAAAGAGTTTACCTCTAGGTAAACTAAAGTAAAAGTAAAGTTTACTTTACTTTATCTAAAGAGTTTACCTCTAGATTACATCAGGTCCTCGTTATAATGCGGTTCGATTTTCACTGTTTTTATATTATAACCCAAATCTCACTCTAACACTGTCACACTCACTATAATGCTCCTTTACCCGCATACAGATTGAATTTTTGGCATGTTTAACGAAAATGTTTGAACTGATGTAGTCGATGGCTTGAAAATAAATAGCAACGTTTCAGATGCTGACTTGCGAAATTTTTCCACGCTCGGTTAAATTTTCTCCCATGCTAATTTAATTGCACTATGGTGACTTGTTACGATCAACATTTTAAAAAATTAGCAAGTATATTGCTTGTAATGTTTGCGTTATATGCATTTATCTGAAGTCTGCTCATCACTCGGTACAGTGTTAGACATCGTCCGTAATGGACAGTTTACTCGAACATTGTATCATAATTAATGCAACTCAGTTACATTTTCGAATATTAATAATGGCAGATAAGAATTAAAAAGGAACAACGTTGGATGCGGTAAGAAGACCACTAAGGTAAGAAAAATGCTGAATTTGAAAATTAAATTTATATGTTTTGAAGCGAATCAATTCCGTTCAGTCACAAGTGGATGTGTGCAATAATTTAGAACTGGCAGGTCCAACTATAAGAACAATTATAAAAAAATAAAGAATTAATTTTAGCAGCCGGAAAGACAGCTGGTCCACTGAAAGCAACTAGGCCGGCTATTATAATTGAAATGGAGAGACTTCTAAATAATTTTATTGAAGATAATATCCAGCGCACAATTCTGTTAAGTTAAATATTATTAAAAAGAAAAAGCAATTAGCTTATATGATGATCTGACGAAAGTTCACCTTTAAAAAAAAAAAAAAAAAAAAAAAAAAATGTGGAATCATTTAAAGATAGATTTAAAATCCAGGGAGAAGCCACAAGTGCAGATCAAGAAGGAGCCGAAACTTTCTTAAAATTATTGAAGAGTGGTGTTAAACTTCTCAACAAGTTTTTAACTTAGATGAAACAGGACTTTTTTAGAAACGAATGCCTAAAAGAAGTTTCATGTTGAAAGAAGAAAATAAAAAAAAAAAAACATGCCAGGCTTCAAAGCGGTGAAGGATCGGTTGACTTTATTGTTGGGTGGTAACACTGTAGGGATTTTAAAGTAAAACCCCTTTTAGTTTACTAGGAAGACGGCCAATGTACAACCCAAAATCTACCACAGTTACGAAATCCCGACAGCCCAGGGCCATCGGATTAATAAATTCATGATTTTAAGTTTAATTTTGATACATAATGTAGTTAGTTACCACATAATTATATACGTATGTAATGGAGAATATTTTATATGTACAAATTTTTAATATTAAATATTTTGACCGACATTTGTACCTCTTTTCGCTACCGTTTATTATTGATTAGGAAATATCCTATGGCATAGACTGCGACTTACAAATACATATGTTACATTATGGGAATACGGCGCTCGCTTAGTGCTGATTCACTTAGTGTTCTGTTTTTCAGGAACGAATTATCAACGTTAAGCGGGGGTCACCTGTATAGTGATAAACGAAATGTTCTCCACACGTGCACGTATTTGAAATGAAGTCAATATGGAGGCAATAACTATTGTCAGTCTCACAGAGTATGAACAAATTGGAAAACAATGCTTGTGGTGGTACCAGGAAGTAATTTGAGCGTGCACATTGGCGACTCACTGGCGCTTATCCCTGTTCATTGACAATTAGCGCCACATGGTGGGGCAAACCACTGGTGGGTCGCTATCATTTTCATGAAAAACAAATGACAACCCATTTTTCTTGCACATACTGTGTTATTTGTCACTTAAATGAACCAAATTATGAAAAAAAACACAGCCTTCATTTGGGAAATAAGTCATGAGTCTATCTACCTCTTCATGTTAAATAAACGCCCCAAAAGTGTAAAGTGTATTTAGTGTCTAACGGCACCAGGGGTTTTCCCCATCTCCGCGTTGCTTTCATTGTGGGTGTACCAGTTTGCTGGGAAGGCCAGAGATTTAAAAGTCTGTGGATAATGGATATTGTATAGTGTTATGTTCTGTTGTTCATCTGGTCGTTTAGCCGCTAGATCCCTGTTGGGGCCCAACGTTGCCCACACTTGGCCCCATGGAGGCAGACCGGGTACACCAGTATTTTTAGATAAATACTCTGGCAGGTCCTGCTACCTAATTTCCTGAGATTTTAGTGACTTGGTCCTATATATATATATAAAAAAAAAAGAAAAGGGGGGGAATAAATGCTAGAATGTAGTTAGGCCGAAAGAGGTTGCTAGTGTGTCTAGTTTGGCATTTTAAATTTTACGTTGTGTGGGACATTTGCTTTTCGCTGGTGATATAGGTAGAGTAGGGGGAGAGACGGAAGGCTGAGGGGGGAAAAGACAGAAATATGGGATCAATAGGGAAGGTGACCCCAGGTATATCAGTGTAGCATGCCCATGCCCCACCAGAGGGAAAAGAAGGGGTAGTGGGGAGGGGGCAGACAGACTGTCCCCTCACCCCACCAGGGATGGGGAAAGAAAGTGGTCCGGGCAAGAGAGCCCTGCCCAGTTTGCCTTAGCGTCAATTTGCAGTGCCCACCAGCAAGTGCAGTCCGATGCCGACTCGTTGGTGGGGCTTAGTCCTCTTCTAGGTGTGTGGGTCCTATCTTGTGTGGGTTCATCCTGGGAGCAGCCACATCCTGGCTGGTGCCACTCCCATTGGTTCCTAGGTCGATGCTGTTTCAGTAATAGTATTGGTGCTCCATTTATTCTGCTGCATATAACGCTGTAAGGGTCTGCTCTTTATGCATTTGTCCTTAGTATTTTGCCGTCATTTCCTCTGTGTTGATGTTCATTATCAGTTTGCCTTTATTTATTATTTGTGGTTATCTATTCATTGTGGACGGCTATTTCTGTTCGTCGTCTGTTGAAGACGTCAAGTGCAAATTGGCTGAGGGCTTTGTATTCATCTTCTGAATCCAGTATATGATACTCTTGATTTTTTGGCAAGTATCGAATCTCAGTTATAAGTCTACTTCTGTGTTCTTCGTAGCATTCACAGTCATGCATAATATGCTGCCAGGTTTCAGGTTCTCCACAGGTGCATGTGGACTCTTCTATTATTCTGAGTGCATTCAGTTTTGCTTTAAATGGGCCATGCCCCATTAGGAGGAAGGTTGTATTTAGCCCAGGGTAGAACCACGAGGGGGGCTTTTGGGTAAATTTTTGTGACTATCAGTATGAAGCTTCTTGTAACTTGATCCTTTAGCAACATCTCTCATCTGTGCTGCCAAATCTTCAATGTGTGAGCCACTATTTGTTGTTTCTCTGTCGTCCGGCTGTTGGTTGGGTCCAAGGTAAAGTCATAGATGGAGGCAGGCATATCCTTGGATAGTAAATACGTGTCCACATCTAGTCACCTCGAGGTCCAGTGGAAGAGCGCCTGCCAGGACCTGCAGAGCATGGGTGCTCACCGTTTTGCAGGCCCTGATTATAGCTAGAAGTATGTTTCTTTCGATAGTGTCCAGCAATCTTCTGGTGACTGTAGTTCTAGCCTTCCTGAACCAGATTGGCGATCCGTAGGTGATCGCTGGGGTGAATATTGTTTTATAATACAGAGACAAGGTCTTCCTGTTGAGTCCCCAGTTCCTGCGAGATACTCTTGCTACAAGTGCTGCATAGTTCCTTAGTTTCTCTCTCAAGTAGGTGAGTTGAGGTGTAAAGGACCGGTTTCCATTCAGGATAATACCTAGATACTTTATTTGCTTTGCTAGTTTAATGGTGCTATCTTTATTTGCAGTGGTCGTCTGATATTTAAAGAACCTTTTAGTAATACTGAGTTTGTCTTGGTTGGTGAAATCTTTAACATAGTGTTTTTCGCCCAGTTCTGTAGGGTTTGTAGTGCTTGGTTGGTCTGTGTTTCAAGTCCCGTTCTGGAGTCCTCTTCCACCATTAAAATGAAGTCATCAGCAAAGGCCTGACTGGCCACATTTCCCAGGTGCAGAGCCAAGAAGTCATCGAGGACTATGTTCCACAATAGGAGCCCCAGGACAGATAAATAAATAAATTTTCTGTTTATACTCTGGGACGACCAAACGGTCAGGGGAGTTTTACAAGATACACAGAATACAAGAAACATTACCGTATTCAGCAGTCACGGGCTTGCTTGAACCCCGGTCACTCAAGGCACGTGTACTTATGCACCCGCGCGCCTGACCACTATCCTTGCGGGCATCTGTCCTGGGGCTGCTAAAAAAACTTATTTCACCTGGATGGGTGAAATAAGTTTTTTTTTTTTTTTTTTTTTCTCTTCTTTGGCTGGTGCTATATAAGCTTGCTTTCTTGCATCATGTGCCTATGCTAATGCTGTAACAATTCCTCATTTGCAAATTCAGCAGTATTAATGGTTTATTGTTGTCGATTTTATAACCTTTAGCGAATAAATCGTGGATAATTAATTTTTAAATTATTACCGAAAAACTGGTATTTTTGTATCAATACCGGGATTTGAATACCGAAAAAAAAAAGACTGGGATCCAGGTATTTTCGATCCCGGAATTTCGGTATTGTAAGCTCTACTCTGTATCCCCAGGAATTTACCTTGGAAAAAACAAATTTTTGTAACCGAAAACCATTATTTGGACTTGTTTATTTATATATATATATATATATATATATATATATATATATATATATATTGATAATAGCATGCAATTATTAATCTTTTTAATTAAATGTAATGCTTTTAATTTTGACATGGTTAATTTTACAAATTGGCTATCTAATATTTCAGAAAGTGTTCATTCGAATGTCATTCTTTCTCAGTGTATCAGGATTGCCACTATTTGTAGTGATTCCAATATTGCTGTTAAATACGTTAGAAAATTCTGTCTTAAATTTATTGGCAATTTATTTCGATTTTAAAGTATTATCGATTTTAAAAAATTATTATCTTATTATATTTGTATTCATTATATTCTTGACTAGTTTATATTTTGATTTTTGTCCGATTATTTTCTTTTATCCTTTTCGGGCTATAGCAGTTATATTTATAGCTCATCAGGTTATTTAATTAATTTCTTTATCCTATCTCATTTTCTGGGTTATAAATTTTATACACCTAGTCGTTGTGGTGTCCTACAGTGTGGAAAGCTTGTACCTATGAAAGTCCTTTCTTTAGGAACAGGATTTATTCTATATTTCATTTACTTTTTACTTTCCTGTATACTTTTTATTTCTTGCGAACCATTATGTTTACGAACGTTGTAGTGAGAAACTATATTCTTCCTATACAATTTTTTTTCTCCTTCAAAGTTTAAACAACCTTTTTCTTACTACCCTGTAAGTTATTCATTTACTCATTTTTCTCTTCTGGGTTGTGTTTATCGTGAATTTAGACTCTTTCTTTTATCCCCCCCCCCACTTGAGATTTTTTTGTCTTAGTCGTATATTCTAGACATTTTTGCTATATGTTCTTTTAGTTTTGGTTTGTCTGGTCACACTGTCAGTTAGGCACCCTGACCTGATCAGCCAGAGGATTATGGTCACCCTGGCTACCTCATAGTGGTGTATGCAGGCAACATTGGGTCCTGCTAAGGTCCCTACTGCCAAAAGCCAGGACATACAACAGAATCCAACATAATACTTCATATACATAGTGTTTCGGGTGAGGTGCCACCTGCGATTTTCAACAACTGCACCTTTTGTACTCTGTAAATGTCAGAAGTGTGTGTATATGTGGTTTTTGTAGTTTTGCTTGCCCATGGGACCCCAGGTAGAACCCATGTTGCCCGTACGCACCACTAGGAGGTGTGCCAGGTAGTAAAAATTGCTTCTCTGGCTGATCTTCACAAGGGTAGCCTGAGCTTCCTGGATGGAGACCAAGTAAAAAAAAAAAAAAATAATAATAATAAATAAATAAAGAAAATTGCAAAGGCAGAGTAAGGCGGTTCAGTCAAGTGGGAGCGGGGAATAGACAAAGTTTTGGGGATGTAGATAGAGGCATCCCCAAAGAAACATAAGGAGATTGGGATCCAGACAGGGCTGTATTTAAATTTGTTGTGATCCTAAGCTATAACATATATTAGGCTCTTCTCTCTTACAGTTGTTCACCTGTGAAAGTATTAAAAAAGGATTTATTAAGGTGGGCCGAGGCCCCTTGTAATGTGAGACCCTAAGCTGTGTTTGTTTAGCTTATTTGTAAATCTGGCCCTGGATCCAGGGATTGAAGTTAATAGTACACTGGGTAGAAGAACCCAGTGTAGATATCATGAGGCCAATGTCATGGTGAGTCAAGTTATGGATTTTTATTGAATGGAGTTGCGCAATTCTTGAGGTTTCCAAAGTCCAAATCGATTGATGTCATTATCCAAATTATCGCTTCTCAACTCAGTTATTGGTTTTAGGTGTCAGTCCATGTCTTGTTTCCCGTGTAAGGGATAGTCAAGTCCTGTGGTTTCAAAGTCTAAATCAGGTAAAGTCACAGTCCGATTGATTGATCATGCCTGTGGGTTTAGTTATAGATGTAGAAGCACTTCCAGCTGACTGGGCTAGCCGGGTTGGTAAAGCGCCTACCTGGCAACCCAAAGGTCGCGGGTTCGATTCCCACCTCGGGCTTGGATCAAAGTACTGCAAAAACCTTCAGAGGTGCATTATGGCCACAGAAGCCTATGCGCCAACAACTACCAAAAAAAAAAAAAAAGAAGCACTTCCTAATTCATTTCACAAATATACGTGGTCTCAATTCTAATCTCAACGATGTCCATTTCCACTTGCAGTCTGCCAAACCCCATGTACTTTTTCTGACAGAATCTCAGTTATCGGTTGATTCAACTACTGCTCATCTCAGATGCCCAAATTATTCGCTGTATGATTTCTTTTGCCTCAAATGTGGTACTTGTGCATACATCTGTTCTGATATTCACTGTCAGGGACTTGGCAATTTGGAATCTCCTCTCTTTGATCTTCTCTGGCTTAAAATCTCTCTACCTCATTGTGTCAAATTCATCTGTTGTCTCTACTGTTCTCCCAACTCCACTAATCACTTGGAGATCTTTGACTTCCTCTCTTTACAACTTGACTTTCTCCAGTCCAACTTTCCTAACAGTGATGTAATTTTCCTTGGTGATTTTAATGTTCACAACTCCAGCTGGCTTCCGTTTTCTAGTCACACCGACCCAGCTGGTCGAGATGCTGAGGCTTTTGCAATTGCTAATGACCTTGCACAGATTGTTCATTTACCTCCAAGAATACCGGACAATCCTAATCATACAGCCAACACGCTTGATCTTTTTCTCACAAACAACCCTTCTAAGTACACGGTCGAAGTGAGAGGTCCTTTAGGAACTTCAGATCACAACTTGGTGATTGTCTCTTCTCCAATGGAACCTTTATCTCATGGCTATTCCCAACCTCGTGTTTTTTGGCATTGCAAGAATGCAAAATGGGATGACCTGTGAGACTTCTTTTCCTTGGTCGGATTACTGTTTCAAAACTTTTGATGTGAACATTTGCTCAGATCGTGTCAGTGAAATTATTCTTGCAGGAATGAAATCCTTTATCCTACACTCCACTTTAAAATCTCGTCCTTTATCTAAACCTTGGTTTTCCAATAAATGTGCTAAGGCTGTTCAAGAGTAGAATGTTGCATATCGTAATTGGCTTGTTTCTAATTCTTCAGTTTCATTTTCTGCGTACACCAAAGCTCGCAACAATTGTAAAGCAGTTATTAATCAGTCCAAACTAGAGTTTGAACAGGCTAAGAGTAGAAAACTTGCTTCTTGCCCTAATGGTAGCCGAGCATTCTGGTCTCTTGCCAAAGTTATTGGCCGCAACTTTTGCACATCTCTGCTTCCACCTCTGTCCAAACCAGATGATTCTGTTGTCACTTCAGCCAAGGATAAAGCTGACTTGCTAGCATCCCATTTTTCTTCCTAATCATGTATTAATGATCTTGGAAAAACACCTCCCACCATTCCCAACATGCTCCATTCAATGCCCCCTGTGGTCTTCCACCAAAAGGATGTCAGAAGGATTTTGACGAAATTTGATGCTAAGAAAGCTCCAGGTCCTGATGGTATTTCTCCACTTGTTCTCAAAACCTGTGCTCCTGAACTTACTCCTATTCTTTGCCACCTTTTTTCACTTTCTTATTCCAAAAGTGTTTTTCCTTCTGCTTGGAAATTTGCTCATATCCAGCCAGTTCCTAAAAAGAGTGACAAATCCCTCCCATCCAATTATCGTCCCATTGCAATTACTTCTACTCTTTCTAAAGTAATGGAGAAATCAATTAACCGCCAACTCTTAAACTACCTAGAAACCTTTCGTCTGATCAACGATCGCCAGTATGGATTTTGTCAGTGTCTATCCACTGGTGATATTCTGGCTTATGTTACCCATTTATGGACTAATTCAATGGAAAGGTACACGCTTCTTGATTAGACCGGGGTTCGAGCCCGTCACCACCAAATACGGAGGATGCGGAAAGGTCAGGGAATGACCACCGCATATCCCGGAGCAATATGGCCTTAGTTGCTAATGCTCCTAAAAACCAAACAACAACAACAACAAACAACAAACAATGGAAAGGTTCGGTGAAACACAAGTAGTTGCTCTTGACATCTCAAAGGCTTTTGATCGTGTTTGGCCTAAAGGTCTTCTAAACAAGCTTCTATCTTATGGTTTGCCAACTGTTTTTAGTAATTGGTTATCCAGTTTTCTCTCTGATCGCTCACTGAGGGTGATGGTAGATGGCTCTCTGTCTTCTAACTTCTCCACTAATGCCGGTGTCCCCCAAGGTTCAGTTCTTTCCCCCATTCTTTTCCCCTTGTATATTAATGACCTTCTTCCATTGACTGGAAATCCTATCCATAGTTTTGCCGATGATAGCACATTGCATTCAACTTTCCATTTTGAGAAACCTTGTCCTGCTCAATCAGCTTTAACTTCTCGAAAATCTGCTGCCAATTCATTAAATGCCGATCTTCAGGTAATTCTCCAGTGGGGGGAAAGACAACTTAGTTGATTTCAACTTCTAAAACTCAGTCTTGTCTTATACTCGCAAAAAGGATTCTTCTGCTCCTCTGCTTATCTTTAGTAACACTCTGATTTCTAGGCAAAATGATATATGTCTTTTGGGGATTAGCCTGACTTCTAATCTCTCTTGGAACAATCACATTACAAATATTGCTTCCTCTGCATCTAAAAAACTTGGTTTTCTCTTTTGCTCTCGGCATTACTTTTCTTCCAAACAGCTGCTCACTCTTTATAAATTGCAAATCTGCCCTGCAATGGAATATTGTTCCCACATCTGGGGCGGTGCCCCCAAAACCTCTTTCAGGCTTCTTGATTCCATTCAGAAGAGAGCAGTTAGGTTAATTAGTGATTCATCTTTAACAACGTCTCTCCACTCGCTGGCTTATAGACGTACTGTTTATACTGCATGCCTCTTCTACAGATACTTCCATGGGCTGAATTAGCTTCTATAATTCCCGCTCTTTCTTTCAAAACAGTCCGAACACCAGCCAACATCCATTTACTGTCCAACTCCAAACTCACAGAACCAACTTTTCATCTTCCTTGTTTATTCATTGAACTGCCATTTTCTGGAACAACCTTCCTTCTTACGTATTTCCTGAAAATTACAGTCTACAGAAGTTCAAGTTCAATGTCAACAAATATCTTCTTTCATCTTCTCAACCTCCAACCCAAGCACGGTGCTAAGTACTATAGGTTCTAATACCTCTCATGTTTGGGGTTCACATAAAAAAAAAAAAAAAAAAAAAAAAAAAGATATCAGCCCGATGGAACTTGAATGCAAGTAGTGAATAACTCAGTTCAGTTGAGCTTCAAAGAGCTCGGAATCTGGGCGCCCCCGTAGCCAGGTGGGAAGGAGCAGCAGTACGTAGCACACGCTTCTTGATTAGACCGCGGTTCGAGCCCATCACCACCAAATACGGAGGATGTGGAAAGGTCAGGGAATGACCACCGCATATCCCGGAGCAATATGGCCTTAGTTGCTAATGCTCCTAAAAACCAAATAACAAACAAACAACAAACAGCTCAGAATCTGTCTCAAGTTATTGTTCTTGGTGGTTTAATAGACTTCTTAATGCTCTTTGTCTGTTGAAGATGTCCTGTGCAAAAGTAAAGTTTTTATAATTGTCATAGGTCTGAATTAGTATACTTCATATACAGTACATAACACTTTCTGGATTTCACAAGGTGATACTGTTTGTTTCCACAGAGTTCATATGGTGCAGATGTGGGAAACCACCAGTGGCAACTTTCCCTAACACTATGCACACTATGTCAGCTAGCTAAACTCTTTTGCTGCCTCATCGATATATTTTCCTCTGTCAAGACAACTGTGAACCACATACTGACATCATATGGTCTCTCCTATATTTATTTCCCTTTGGCTTTACTTTTTATATTTCAAATTCTTAATTTTATTAAATTTTCCCTATTTCACTATTTTTTAATTGTATGCTGCTATAGGATGTGCTTTATGTTAGAAACAGAAGCTATATATTATCATCTTTTCATTAAATTCTAATGGTTGACTCTTGATAATGACACCAGAGTTGTGCAATATATGATAATACAGTCGATTCCGGTTATTTGGGGCACATTGGGACTAGTGCATTTTGGCTCGATTAAGCAGCTGCCCCAATTATCCGAGGTTTCACATAAATAGTTAAAAAATACAATGTACCCTCCCCCCCATTTACAATTGGTTCACTGTACAATCAAATCACGTTACGACGTGATTATACGATGTGCAGTAAGCGCCAGTCATTGTAATCACGTTTGTGAATTGAATTTTAATTCTATTAAACAGTGATTCTAATTAGCGAAAATAGGAGGAATATTATCCACAGGCTATAAAAGTAAAGATATGTTAAGCACAAATTTATCTTTTATTACCTTACTAAATGATACGTGAAATTCGGAAGAATATACGTGATAATCGGAATAATTAATACATACTGTAATATGTACGTACTAACTAAACTAGTTGACATTTCTGTTCACTGATATTTGTGGGTGGGGGTTAAAATTTAAAACAGTAAAAAGATAAGCAATCAATAACAAAACACAAGGCACACACAAATTGCAAGTAACACAACACGCGCAAGTGAGAACAGAGTAATGAATTACAAAGTTTTAAAAATAGGAATGAAGAGAAGATTATGAAAATTATTTTTTTTTTATATGATTGAAGATTCCATGAAGTGTAAACACATTTTACCATAATAACCCACAGAATTCTAGCTGTCAGTATTATCGCAAATTCAATAAGATCGAGTTTGCTATCCGTTTATGATAGCTTGCACTAACAGAAAAGCCCAATAAACAGGTGACTGCTAATTGTTTTATGGTTGTGACCTCCAGAAATCCGACCGAACTATGTGGTACGGTCGGAGACAATCGTAGGGTAATCTCCAGTGCTGCGGTCTCCTGCCCCGATTAAACGGCATGTTGTCCCAATTAAGTGAAGTAAACCTTGGCTATTTTCTCAATTGGGTTCTGTTTTTGAAGATTTGTCCCATATAAACGGCTGCCCCGCTTAACCAGTGGCCCAAATAACCGGAATCCACTGTATATTTATTTATTTTTATTTGTACATTTATGTATAATAATTATTTTTTTTAATATGTATACTGTAATTTCTTTCTGTCATTTCTTTACTTTTCTTGCTCTTTTCTCTTTTCTATATTTCTTTGCACTTTTAATATCATTTATATGAGCTGGTGAGAATCAGTGGTGCAAGTCAATTTAATGGCTTTTGAGATATTTAATGTTTCTTGAATTGTGTTGCTGAAAAATCAAGAATTGTGATGAAATATTTTTATAATAAACATTATTATAATGGAATAGTGAAATTTCATTGAAGATCAATAAAATTAAAAAGTATTGCAAACATTTCAATTTTTTGAGGTGTGGAAGTGACTTACACCACTTCCATACTTAAGGTTAATGGCAAGATGAAGAAGACAACGACTTACTCAAATATTATTTATTTAAATTTAGAAAAAGAAACATGCTTATTTACAAAATTTATTAATGCATAAGCAAATAACTCAATAGAAATCTTCATGTTCAAATAGAGGTCCCTCTTCTAAATCCTCAGTTGTTAAACTTTAGAAGAAGGTATAATGCACTGCACTGGAGGAATAAAGGGAAAGAGATTAATCATAACTCGTTTCTTCAGCTCTGAAATAGTCCTTTTTTCATACTGTAATTGCTCAGATGGTATTAGACCCTGACATACTTCCTTTTCTGTGAGCTGGTTTTACATTCAAAATTTGGAAAGTAATAAAATCCTGAATACTCTCCTTGAAAATTATTTCACAAGGTCAACTTTTTTTCATGACAGATTCACTTAAAATTTAACCACTTGACAGTCTGATTGTCAAGATTCCTTTTTTGTTTAGTTATATACTTCGTAGAAAAGAATTCTTCAGACATTAACCAGACCATAAACTTGTTCTTTCTTTGAGCTGATGCCATAATCTCCATCCAGTAGTCTGGAGTATGGTAGCTCTCGCTATGCTTCCAAAATCAGCATCATTAGACAGAAAAGAGTGCTCAGAAACTGAGAACTTCTACTTTGTCACTACAAAATCAGTTTCACTGCATTGCAAAAATTTCATTAGAGCTAAAGATATTTTGGTTTTGATCTGTACACATATCACTGTAAATTTTTATTATTTTTTATGGGCTGTGTGTAACTTAATATGCTTAATAATACATGACGTCATCTCTTCGGCCGAGGCTGTAGATTTGTTCCAGATCTGAAAGACCCCAGCATTATTGTCAGTGAGGTGGTCATGTACTCCAAAAATTATAACAATACAAGTTTCTCTTGTAGTTTCTTTTTATCAGACGCTGTTAACATCGGGGAATGGGTAGCGCTTTCTGTAATTCCATACTGCACATACATAATTTTCTAGATCAGCTACAGCCATCTTCTTGTCAGTCCATCAATTTCCTGGCCTTTACACTTTCCTTAAATTAAACCGATGCTCTGCTTCACCAGAGGATTTTTCTTGTTCTGTCATGTCTGGATTATCTAATTTTATTTTATAGATGTCACACCTTTTATGTGTGCCCTTTCTGGGAACATAAAAATTTAAGTTGTACTTTGCATTAAAAATGTGTCTATAGAAATGCTCTTTTACATGAGTTCTGTTTCTTTCAGAAACTTCAGTGTAATTTTTTGTACAATTTAGCGATTTGCTTAAATATTTTTGGTTCACATTGTTTGTTCTTCTCGTGTAGTGGCTTTGGTAACCTGGGAAAGATTCAGCGTGTTGACAAATCATAAGCGTGTCATCATCAGAAATTTTCCTTTCGGGAAACCTTTCAGATAGATCTTTGCCTGGTTCTTTTCCTTAGGCTGCTTTCGATAGTAGTCTGGTCACTCATCCTTCCAATACCTAAATGTGTCTCAAATATTTTTTGCAATTTCTTTTACATCTTTATATTTTAACTAATGCTCTTCTTTAGCAGCTTAGCACTTGGTGTTGGTCCATATCCTCAATTCATTTATTATATTTTCACCCATAGAGTTGCAATTATTGTTATTTACAGCGATCTCTTACAATTCATGATGCCACCACACACACCATCCTTCCTCTTGTTCTTACTACACATGGAAGGTATAAATTCAAATTGAGGAACAATGGTTGCTGGTCAGATGCAAGTGAATTTGTCTTCAGCCAGAAGGTGGTTGGTTGTTGGAACAAACTGCTATCTGGTGTTGCAGAGGTTGGTTGGTTTTTTTTTTTTTTTGGCTGATGCTACTATTCACTGTGATTGGTTCACACATCAGAAAAATGTAGCATATTGCACTTAATAACAGAATTATCAGAAAAAGATTAATTTTGCTATTCTTATGAAAACAATTTTTTTTTCTAAAAGTAGCACGATCCAAAGTTTTTGTAGATGTATATAATTTAAGAACTTTGTGGCCATTGCACAGTATTGTCTGTTTTTGAAAAATAACATTATGCAAAATTGAACAAGTGCTCATATGTTTTTTCCTGTAAGTTGTTTGCTTTTTACTTTTTAACATTAGTTGTGCTAGAACCAAGCTGTTTATTAAGGTATTTCACATCACATTTTATTCCATTACTCTTCTTTTTACTTCCCTTGCAGGCAATACTTCAGTGGCTTCAGCAGCTTCCAGCAAATAAGAAAAGTGTGCCAGATTTGATCAAAGATCCAGATGGATTGCTTGAGAACACTAAGGTCTGATATGATTAGCTCTTTTGAATTATAGAATACAGTGTAAATAATTATTCAACTTTTCTAATGTTCTGTTTATGATTTCATTTATATAACTTGGTATTATATTAGGGTTATCCCGAAAGTAATGACACTGCACACGTGGTTCTCATTCCATACACCTGCACAACTGACATTTATCAGGATAATAATTTTAAATTTAACTTCAACATTAATGTTGAGGTTAAACAAAGAGTTCCTGTATCGAATGCTTGTGCACAGGCTTTGAAACATGATATTGCTTTAGGTTCGATTACAGTTTCAGATCAAATATCCTTTATCAAAATTGAAACTTGAAGCAGTTACAAGTTGACATAAATTTATGAATTGTTGTGGGAAGTTTCATGAGTTAACAGTAGATCATAGTATAATTTCACATTGGTCTCAAAGGTTTCGGCAACGTAACATAAGCATTGAATATAAGCAATGCACCAAGTAGACAGAAAACATCTACAGATAACACATATATGGGTGCTATTACCACCATTTTGGAGGAAGACAGATGTACTATGATGTGTGAAGAAATAGCCAATGAATCTGGAATACCAAAATTATCTGTTTGCCAAATTTTAACTGAGGCATTACAAAAGTGAAAATCACTACCTGGTGGGTTCCACATTTTCTATCGTTTGAACAGCAAGCAAAGTGTAAAGAAATTGCAACACAGTTACAAGAAGGCATAGTTTTTAAACACATTTTTACCATTGGTGACACGTGGATATGCAGCTTCGAACCTGAACCAGAATTCAGGTTTGTATAAGCATCTAATGCTACTATAAGTGATGTGCCATTACTGCACATAAGATTCAAAAAGCATCCCAGTGCTGTGCTGTAACATATGTTAGTAGTCATTCTGAAACAGTAAATATACAAGTAATGTACGTAAAGGCACGTGAATTAACTGGTCAATTTGGTCGGCACTGATTGAACTCTGAGCTATTAGCAGCAATGCTTCAAAAAAAAAAAAAAAATTTTTTTTTTTTTTTTTTTTTTGCTGGTATCGAAGTTAGTTTATGGAATAAACTTTTGATAAAATTTAGTTTTGCCCTGATTTACAGCTCAGGCCAAAAGTGTTCGCTGTTAACTGTGAATTCCAGATGTTTACTTTTCAACCATTATTTACTAATTTTCAGAATGTTGAGGAGTTTTGGGCATGTTATTTCTCAACATTTCAGAAATTACAGCACATTGAATGCATGCTCTCAATTATAGGTGAAGGGAGTGTGTTAAATGATATTCAGAAATTACCCAAACATTGGGAAGCAGTCATTACATGTGAAGAAGACTACGTTGAAGGTTTTGATGTAAATTATGTTATAAAATAAACTCATTTTAAAATAATTGCTTTTGTGCATTATCTTTGGGATAACCCTTGTATATAATGAAAAGAAATATAATGTTGCCTATGACCTCACCATTTATGGTAGTTACACTCTCAAGGATTTCTGTGAACGGCAAATCTCTAGACAGCAAGGAGACTTGAAATAGTGAAACTCAGGTTTAGTCACCAAAGCAGAGCCCTGCAAACCCCCATCTTCCATCATGCAGTATGAGTGATGTCTTTTGAAGTTATGATGCACATCATGGCAAGATTCAGTATTCCTTACATTTTGAGGGTATAGCTACAAACGTTTTTGTAGGCCAGCATCAAAATAATTCTCTAGATTGAACGTTTCAGTAACTCTAGGATGTATCCAGATCATCTAGTGACTAGAATAATCTCTCTCTGTCTGCCTCTACCCTACTAAGTAGTGACTGGAGGGAGTCTGAGTAGTGTATATGCAGGAGGAATTGTCATTGTCAAGTGTAACATGATCCCACATTATCTCAAGGAACTGGGGTATATTTTTGATGTGTGAATATGTGATATCCGAAAATTTCATCAACTCATACATGTTCTTCTCTGCACTATCTTCTGAATTCATCATTAAGCAAAAAAAATCATACAAAAAACTTATATAAAGATCAATACCCAAAGACTTCCTCATTCATTTATTAAATATAATGGTCCCAGTTTGAATCTAAGTGTAGTCCATTATTAGCCTGCCAAGTCCCACTTACTTTTTCTGACAGGTTATCAGTTACCTCAACCATTACCCATCTCATTTACCCCTATTATTAATGCTAAATATTTTGATATTTCTTGCCAGATATTTCTGCTCTGATATTTCTTTACAAAGACTTCCTAATTTGAAATTTCCTTTGGTTCAAAATCTCTCTGTCCCATTCTGTCAACCTCATCTGTTACTGCTATCATTTTCCCAACTCTACTGATCAGTTGGACGCCTCCGTAGCCAGGTGGGAAGGAGCAACAGTGCGTAGCACATGCTTCTTGATTAGGCAGGGGTTCGAGCCTGTCACCCCCAAATACGGAGGATGCGGAAAGGTCAGGGAATGACCACCGCATATTCCCGGAACAATATGGCCTTAGTTGCTAATGCTCCTAAAAACCAAACAACAAACAAACTGATCAGTTGGAATTCTTTGACTTCCTTTCTTTTGAAACTCAACTTTCTCTGGTGATTTTAATATACACATTTTTAGCTATCTTCAGTTTTCTTGTTACACACTCATTTTATGATTACTAATTGCATCACAGCTTCTATTAATTTACTTAACAGAATACCAGACTATCCTAACCACACACACCCAGTGCTCTTATTTTCTTCATCAATAACCCTTCAATATACATGATTACTGTTAGTGGCCCTTTATTCACCTAAGATAACAACTTGGTGGTAGTCTCGTCTCCATTAGAGCATCTCTGTCATGGCCATTCTCAGCCTTGGGTCATTTGGTATTACAGGAATGCAAAAAGGGATGATCTGCATGATTTATATTGTTCATTTTCTTGGTTGGATTACTCCTTTAAATCTTCTGATCCCAATGTTTGTGCCGACCGGGCTAGCCGAGTGGGTAAAGTATCTGCCCGGCAACCAAAGGTCGCGGGTTCGATTCCCGCCTCGGGCTTGGATCAAAGTACTGCAAAAACCTTGGGAGGTGCAATATGGCCACAGAAGCCGATGCGCCAACAACTACCAAATCAAAAAAAAAAAAAAAAAAAACCAATGTTTGTTCAGATTGCATCAGTGAAAATTATTCTTGTAGGAATGAAATTCTTTGCTCTGCCTTCTACCTAAAGACCTTATCCTTTATCTAAACCTTTGTTTTCCAATAAATGTGTTAAGGCTATTCAAGATCAAAATGTAGCATACTGGAACTACCTTATGATGTCCAAATCTCCAGCTTAATTTTTCCATCTGATCAATGATTGCCAGTATAGATTCTGTCAGTGTTGGTCCACTAGTGGTATAGTGGCTTAAGTTAGTCATATTTGGACAAATTCATTTGAAACGTTTGGTGAAATTCTTGATATATCTAAATTTTTTCTGTTGTGTTTGTTGTAAAAGTCTTCTAAACATGCTCCCTTCTTATGGATTGCCGATTGTTTTTTTTTTTTTTTTTTTTTTTGCAATTGGGTATTGAGGTTCCTTTCTGCTTGCTTGCTGTGAGTAATGGTAAATGACTTTCTGTGCTCAAACTTCTCCACTGATATTGGCATTCCCTAAGGTTCAGTTCTTTCTCCCACTCTTTTCTTCTTGTATATTACAACATTCTTCTACTTACCAGAAATCTCATTCATAGTTTTGCTCACAAAAGTGCACCTTAAACTTAGCATTAGTTGAGGCATATGATGCAAGACAGCAAGCTTATAGAGCATAGGCAAAAAAAACCTTCCCATTTCACCCATCTGGTCACTCCAAATGTTTGTCTAGTTCAGCCTTAAATTTATTTAAACTACCAACTTCCACAACAACAGATGGAAGTCTGTTTCAGCAATCAACTACCTGCTGACTAAAGGCAAACCAATTATATATAAGAATTTTGTAGCAGAGACAAGGAGGTGATTATACCTTTGTATAAGGCAATGGTCTGGCCACACCCTGAGTACTGTGTACATGTCTGGAGGCCTCATTTTAGGAAGGATGTAGAGTTGCTAGAACAAGTACAGAGAAGGGAAACAAGATTGGTGAGAAGAACAAAGGGGTGCACTTACGAAGAAAGGCTTAAGTTCTGCAAGTTGCAGCATCTGGAGACTAGGCACCTGCATGGTGATCTGACTGAGGTGTACAAGGCCTTGAATGGTTTGAGCAGGCTCAATGCTGACGGGACACTTCCGCTTGTGCAGATTAAGAAACTAAGGGGGGCATAGATTCAAACTGAGGAAAGACAGTTATAGAACAGTCTTTTCTCAGTTTGAATCTATGCCCCCCTTAGTTTCTTAATCTGCACAAGCGGAAGTGTCCCGTCAGCATTGAGCCTGCTCAAACCATTCAAGGCCTTGTACACCTCAGTCAGATCACCATGCAGGTGCCTAGTCTCCAGATGCTGCAACTTGCAGAACTTAAGTCTTTCTTCGTAAGTGCACCCCTTTGTTCTTCTCACCAATCTTGTTTCCCTTCTCTGTACTTGTTCTAGCAACTCTACATCCTTCCTAAAATGAGGCCTCCAGACATGTACTCAGGGTGTGGCCAGACCATTGCCTTATACAAAGGTATAATCACCTCCTTGTCTCTGCTATAAAATTCCTATGTATTGACTAAACTCCATGATCTGCTCTGGCAGCCCATCTGTACTTCTCAGAGAACTTCATATCTGCACAATTAACTGCACCCTGAGTGTAGTACCACAGAGTTGGTACGCTTCTCTTGTGTTACTGCTAACTATATGCAGTACTTTGCATTTGTCAATTGGTTTCTAGACAAGATAAGATCATATATCTCTATTAGGGATTACCTTCACTTCTGCTCTCCTTTGGCACAAGTAAATCACAAACACTTTCTCTGTACGAAAAAAACTTGACTCTGCTGTTGGTGTTACTTTTCTTCTAAACAGCTAATTTCTGTGCAAATCTAAAATTTGTCATAACATGGAATATAATACAAGAGGGGAAAGAAAAGCAAAGATAATTTGACAGTGCTAGTGTTGTCCGGTAGTAACATAGGTAACAGTGAAAAGTCACAACCAGTTGTTATTAGTAAATATAAATACTCAAGATTTTTAAAAAATGTTAGATCATTGCCTATTTTTTACTGTATGAATCCAATTCAAAAGTATGGATTATATCAAATATCTGGAAAAAAAAACCAGATGTTTGAATAGGCACTTTCTTTTTCAGAAAAGAGAAGTTGCTTCTATCATTAATAGTTCTGCCCATTGCATTCTTACTCACAATCCTGAAATTATTAATTTGTTTGCAAACATAACATTTGATTTACAACCATATGTTACATTTGCAGGCAAAATTAATAATTTTTGCCACAAGGAATCATGTGAAACTTTAAATGTTTCTACCACAAATAACAGAAGCTCTAATAGCTGCAGTTAAAAGCACATAACAATAATAACAACATCAGTTAGTTCTGCTCGCTACATCTACGAAGGTTGGAATTGAGTGATGAATGAAATATCTGCTTCTGATGTGCTGTATTTAAACTTTTTCTTTTGGAACAGGATTAAGAAACAAGACTAAACAAAGATTTCGTGGAGAATTACTAAGGAATTAAAATATGTGTTATTTGAAATGATAATGAATACAATCTTGCAAAGCATATGCAAAAAGAAAACAGATATGTAGATGATGCAGTTTCATGTTGCATCACAATTGGTTTGTGTTATGAGCAGAGTTGCCAATTTGTTAGAAGAGATCAGAGACATCAAAAATGTGAAATCAACTGTGAGTATAAATGATGCGTTCAATGCACACAAAACAATTAGAAATTATTTAGTGACAAATGGGCCTGGAGTACTGGGGTCCATAGTTTAATAATTTCAAATAGATATTTACAGTATACCCAGTTATAAAATATAAGTACAAATTCAGTAGCTTTCGGAACACGTGTCCCTTTATCAACTGACAAATTTGAATACATTACAAGCAAAGTGTGGCACGTTACTCATGCATCATTGTTGTAGCACGGACGTGTGCTGCCTTACGCCAGTGATCATCCATCAATAAAACGGTTGTCTCTAGGATGGGATGTATACTCATGCCTTTCTGGCGATTTAATGCCTTAGGGTTGTTTATTATGTTTAGTGACTCTAGCCATAGGCGGTGGCGAAAGTGTCGCGCGTGGTCCACTATCTCAAAGTCGCGCTTGGGGTCAAGATCGTGGTTGGTAGCCCAAAAATGTTCTGCAAGCACGGACTGGTCAGTTTCGGCAAGCCGGATTGCTCTGTCGTGTTCCGTGAGGCGATCCTGGAGACGTCTCGATGTCTCACCTACGTAGCAACTGTTACAGGCCCTACAGGTGATACGGTACACTACATTGCTGCGTAAGACAGGTGTGACAGGGGGTCTTCACACTGGAGACAAGTGAACGTAGGTTCCTACCTGGTAATTGCACACATTTGATGTTGTAACTTCTCAGGATCTTCGAGATACGTCCTGACACTCCTGGATAGTACGGAATGTAGGCGGACGATATGCCGACTTGCTTCGGAGGTCTTGGGTTGGAAGTAAGTTCTTGTGCCTGTACTAAACAGATGCTTGTTACAGGCACAAGAACTTACTTCCAACCCAAGACTTCCGAAGCAAGTCGGCATATCGTCCGCCTACATTCCGTACTATCCAGGAGTGTCAGGACGTATCTCGAAGATCCTGAGAAGTTACAACATCAAATGTGTGCAATTACCAGGTAGGAACCTACGTTCACTTGTCTCCAGTGTGAAGACCCCCTGTCACACCTGTCTTACGCAGCAATGTAGTGTACCGTATCACCTGTAGGGCCTGTAACAGTTGCTACGTAGGTGAGACATCGAGACGTCTCCAGGATCGCCTCACGGAACACGACAGAGCAATCCGGCTTGCCGAAACTGACCAGTCCGTGCTTGCAGAACATTTTTGGGCTACCAACCACGATCTTGACCCCAAGCGCGACTTTGAGATAGTGGACCACGCGCGACACTTTCGCCACCGCCTATGGCTAGAGTCACTAAACATAATAAACAACCCTAAGGCATTAAATCGCCAGAAAGGCATGCGTATACATCCCATCCTAGAGACAACCGTTTTATTGATGGATGATCACTGGCGTAAGGCAGCACACGTCCGTGCTACAACAATGACGCATGAGTAACGTGCCACACTTTGCTTGTAATGTATTCAAATTTGTCAGTTGATAAAGGGACACGTGTTCCGAAAGCTACTGAATTTGTACTTATATTTTATAACTGGGTATACTGTAAATATCTATTTGAAATTATTAGAAATTATTTAGTGATAGTTTGATACTAGTGATAATGAATTTGAAATGATTTATGCAAGATTAGATCTTCTCTTGAAATTTTATTCTCTTTCAGAGATTTATATGCTGTTGTTATTGTTATGTACTGTACAATAGATGAAAATACTGTGTTGCATTTAATATGTACTGACATTTTGATTTGTTTTGTCAATTAATTTACTGCAAACTAATCACAATGCACCATTGATGATTAGAAGTTATGCTTGTATATGTATACTTAGAACGCTCACACTTATTAAGTGCAACTGCTTCAACTATTATTATAAGTTATAATTTAAATTAATTAATTACAGTTGATAATAAAAAGTTATATATAACATAATGTGTCATCATCATCAGCCATTTTCAATCCACTGCAGGATGAAGGCTTTTCCAGCAACTTTCCATTCCTTCTGTTTTGTGCAATGGATGGCAATTGCACAAGACAGAAGCCACCCAGGAACTCGTGAATTTCATCTATCAGTCTCCATTGTTGTCTTCCAGGTTTTCTTTTAGCTCCTCTTGGGTACTTCTGTTATTTCCTTAGTCCATCTATTGTCATGTCTTTGAGCTATATGTCCTACCCAAGTCCATTTCAGTTCTTTAGTTTTGATAAAAATGTCCTTTACTTGTGTTTGCTGCCTAATCCATGTGTTTCTATTCTTATGTAACAGTCTTATTCCTAATATAATTCATTCCATTCTTCGCTGTGTAGTTTTCAGCTTCTCTTCCATTCTTTTGGTGAATGTCCAAGTTTCACTTCCCTAAATCATGGTGGGGAGTAATGTATAGGGTGTTTCAATTAAAAGGCACCTTGGTCTATCCTACTTATTTTTATGTTTAGGCTAATTGTTGTCTGGACCTTTTTTGTTGTTGTATTTTGGCTAAAATCTTGAATTTGATGTTAAAATTGGACTGTATTACCATTTAGATTTTATGATTTCTAAATTAAAATATCTTAATTGTAAAAAATGTATACCAATTTTGTTTGAAGAAAAAAACAGAAACAGTGGTTATGTGTGATGTTCATTCATCAGTATGCACACGCAGTTGGAAGTTTTTGTCACATCACACTTTACAACTGTTGTGTTATGAGTAGCATTTCGTTCTTCAATTAATATGATTTGCATTATTTTTAGAAATACACCAGTGATGCTTTCAGACTTATTATTATTAGCCTTATGGTGCAGGGAAGCCTGAGGCTTATGTTGCACCAGCCAAAAAAAAATTCATGAGTTACCCTGAGAGAGAGAGAGAGAGAGAGTCAGAAGTAGAAAGGAATCACCAAGAAAGAGAAGAATGATGATATCCAGCTCAGGACCCTGGGTGTTCCAAGCCCATACTCACTTGATGAGGAATAACTTTTCCATTGACAAAAAACAACTGATTAGGCAAAAGTTTAATTTAAAAATCATAAAATCTAAACAGTAGTACATATACATAGTCAAATTTTAACATTAAATTCAAAAATTTCAGCCAAAATAACTTAAATATAAAAATAAGTTAGATATAAGTTAGGTATTTTAATCAAAATACCCCACCTTATATATGTGTGTATTTTTATGATTGTGCTAACTGACGTGGAATAAAGAATGTTGTAATACTTTATTTTAGTGTTCTTACTGCTTCTGTCATTGGCACTGGAAACTTACTAAAGCTTGTCTGGAGTTTAAAATTTTGAGTGATCTTGCTGGTGTTTCCGATGGTTCCCTTTTGATTTCTGACATGCTTGGAATGAGAAGGCAAAGAAAATTCTGGCTCTCTGGCACACTGTTTTATTGCAAAAATACTTTAACTGATGCAAATACAATTAGACTGAGGCAGTTACATCACTGGGTCCTGTATGGACAAAAAGCCTGGCTCATTAGATGCTACCTGTTATTTCTGAAGTTCATTAAAGCAAGGGTTTGCCGTATTTATTAAGATTAATTGTATTCATTATATTAATGCAAGTACTACTATTTTGTCTCTCTCTCTCTCTCTCTCTATATATATATATATAGTTATTATGGTAAAAGTATAATATGTACTATATAGATACTGAATATGTATATAAACATAACTGTATACAGCGGGCCATAAGGCCAATAACTTATAAAGACTAAGATAGCCTGTGTAGGTCTACAATGCCATACCCTGGAAATAAACATATGATTAGTAATAATATATAATTAAATAATACAATAATGATTATGCTGCTAATTATTGATATATAGATACATTGAAAGGAACTTTTTCTAGGGCTAATCCTTTCAATATATCCCGCCAAAAATTAGCAGAGCTATCAATTTCTGATTGCTATCTGATATAACTTTTACTTTTATCCCAATTTATATATATATATACAGGTCGACCATCGCTAATCTGGCAGCGTTGGGACCTGTGGGGTGTCGGATCACCGGTGGTTATTTTAGCACATACATTTTACCCAAAAGCTTTTTTTACTCACCTCCTTCTACCTTTAACACGTCGACTGCCAAGCTAGTTTAAGAAAAAAATTCCCCAGGGGCCAAAAAATATTTAGGAAATAATTTGATTAGTAATTCTAAAATAAATATTGTAATGTCAGTGTTGTCGTTCTATCGCTTAAAATATATACAGTAAACCCCCGCTATTCACGGTATCTGTATTCGTGGTTTCGCGTATTCGCGGTCACTGATTTAATATAAAATGAAACCTGAAAAATGTGAATTTTAAAGCGCCGTGAACATTTTCCGCCATAAAAAAAAACATGGACGTGGCTAAAATTATCTTTCCCGGTCAAAACAGCGCTCAGTAGGTGTGGGGAGAAGGTGACAAAATCGCGAGCGTGGATGTTTCTTGCTAATCCTTGTTCAGTATGTGTTATGCGCTTGTTAATTTGTATGCTTATGAATTGAATAAATTTATAAATTGATATGTTTACGAAAGTGATAAATCTACCGTTTTGCAGTGTAAAACAGACTTTTTTGAGTGTGTTAACGGAAGAAAGTGACTTTATTGTGGACAAGTTCTTTCTAACACGTAACAAAATATGGCTACGAATAACAAGGGAAATATGAAAAGATCAAAGGTGATGACATTAGCAAATAAAATTGAGTTATTAGACAAAATTTCTAATGGTGAAAGTGTCTCCTCAGTGACAAAACATTATAAAATCAATGAGTCAACGGTACGATCAATCAAAAAATCGGAAGAAAAAATCCGCCGTAGTGTCCGTGAAAACGCGCTAATTGCTTCGAACATTTGCTCTGTAACTCGTGATGTTAAATTAGAAAAAAATGGAAAAGGCTTTAAATCTGTGGATAGAAGACCGAACTCAAAATAAAATTCCGTTAAGTTCGCTCATCATTCGTGAAAAGGCAAAACTCCTTTATCAACACTTTAACGAAACTGGTGATAACACTGGGGCGCCTCCGTAGCCAGGTGGGAAGGAGCAGCAGTGCGTAGCACACGCTTCTTGATTAGACCGGGGTTCAAGCCCGTCACCACCAAATATGGAGGATGCGGAAAGGTCAGGGAATGACCACTGCATATCCCGGAGCAATATGGCCTTAGTTGCTAATGCTCCTAAATAACAAACAAACAAACGATAACACTGGCGGGATAAGTTTTTTTGCTAGCAAAGGCGCTGGTTTGAAAGATTTGTTTGAAATTTCTAATAAATATTACATTTAATATTAAATTGTTTCTTATTTTCATTTCGATGCCATATGCTTGCATTTCACTATGTACTGTCTATGTACATAGTCATATTATGAAGGTACATATAATACATACATAGACAAAATTTTAGACTAGTTTTCCTTATATATTTCATACTTTGGAACTGAACCCTTTATTACTATGGGGGCCATAACTCAGTATTCGCGGCATTTCTCAGGAACGTAACCCCCGCGAATAGCAGGGGTTTACTGTATATACAGGGTGTTTCAGTTAAACGTTTCAGAACTTCTAAGAGGGGTAGGGTACATCCTGACAACTCGAAATCATATAGCAATGTGGGGTCGGAAATGCTTTCCTGAAGCGGTGTTGTACACAGAAGCACCATAAAAAGAAAAGAGACCGTAAGTGAGAAATCGTTTTAATAATACATGAAAAGAAGCAAAAGATACATGGATTAAAGTAAGTGTTCGAAGTTTCTTCCACGGGCTACAATGCACGCCTCACATCTCCGACGCATGGACATCCGAACATTCTGGAATACTCCAGGCGAATTTCTTCGGCAGCTACTGCGATTCTTGCAACCAGCTCCTCAGCATTGTCAACAGGGGTGTCATAAACTAGCGATTTCATATGACCCCAGAAATAAAAATCAAGACATGATAGGTCGGGTGACCGAGCAGGCCAACGCACGGGACCACCACGTCCGATCCACTGTTGACCAAATGTGACATCCAGGTAGTTACGAACATCTCCGCTATAATGGGCAGGGGCTCCATCGTGTTGGAACCACATTGTCTGTTGCGTCGATGCAGAAATCTGTTCATCTCTCAAAAGTTGTGGCAATACTTGCTGCAGAAAGATCAAGTAGATAGGTCCGGTTAGACGACACGGTAACAGGTAAGGTCCGATGAGGTGATCTCCCATAATACCGGCCCATACATTGACCGAAAATCGAATCTGTGCTGCACGACGTCGTATTGCATGCGGGTTCTCGACCGCCCAGATATGGTCGTTATGCGTGTTGAAAATTCCTTCCCTTGTGAAGGATGCCTCATCGGAAAACAACACTTCAGCAGGAAAAAGGGGATTTGTAGCACATTTTCCAAGGTACCACTGTGCGAAAGCAATACGAGGTTGAAGAAACTTCGAACACTTACTTTAATCCATGTACCTTTTGCTTCTTTTCATGTATTATTAAAACGATTTCTCACTTACGGTCTCTTTTCTTTTTATGGTGCTTCTGTGTACAACACCGCTTCAGGAAAGCATTTCCGACCCCACATTGCTATATGATTTCGAGTTGTCAGGATGTACCCTACCCCTCTTAGAAGTTCTGAAACGTTTAACTGAAACACCCTGTATATAAGGTCTTTTTTTTTTTATGTCGCATATATGTGGCCAATGTGGCCACATATGTTGGTTACTTTATTTCTTGAGAAGCCGTGTCAGCCACATACGTGTGAAGCTATTACGGCATACATATCAAGGTCGTTTGTGATTAGTTTATTGCACGTGCAACGAGCACTGCAATAAAACTAATTATGATAAAATAAACTCTCAAACATCACGATAAGTTTGTCCGTATTTTGTGAAAACAAGTTCATTAGCGCGCTGTATTATTCATCATATTGTGTTATGTTTTTCCACAAGTTTGTATAAGTGTGTTGTAAAAAAAAAAAAAAAATCTAAAAGGAATGGCTAAAAGAAAATTACTAAGATAAGAAGAACTAAGAGAAATTGCTGGAATTTACAATTAAGCAGAGTTAAACTTTTCACGGACAAACTGCTGTCGAGTTTTTTCAGAAGTTCAACTTTATCTGTTATGGACAGTGTACGATGTTTGCGCTTTACACCACAAGAGGCACTTCCTTTATGCATTGAAACCATGGCTGGGGCTAAATGTGAGCAGGTTATAATAATAAATGCAGAAAAACAAGTGAGAATGGCTTGCCAGTGTTTACGAGTTCACGCGAACAACTGATGCTGCCACCAAAACAGTAGCAGCAGTTTGGTGCGCTGACCCGGGAAATTTGAAATTAAGTTCGCGGAAATTATGTCCGAATTAGTGGTGGAACCAGATTATCGGTGGCTGGATTAGTTTTCCAAAGTGAAAGGAATGTATACTATAAGTGCTGAAATGGTGAATTTTTTTATTTTTTGTAATCGTTTTTCTATAGAGTATTTCTACAGAGTATTATTTACTATAGAAATGCCAGTGGAACTATACAGTATTTGGTTTCAAAAATCTTGCAAGAATTTAAGAGGTTCTGCTGTAATTTTTAACACTTGATTCACTGAGTCTAACTGCTAAATGGTTATTGAAATGTCATTACTATGCTTTGATAAGTGTCTAAAGTGATTAGTTAAAACAAGTTTAGTATCTAAAATAGTTTTAACTTCTATTAAATATTAGAAATTAAACATCAGAGTTACAATAATTTCAGCTTTCTCCATTCCTTTACTTTTAAAGGAAGCATATTATGTATTCTTCTGATATATATTATTTGTAAAATAATAAGAGGAGTTTACCTCAATATAGTACATAGAACACTTCCGTATGATACCCTCCAGAAATTAAAACAAAAAAAATCAAAAAAAATTAAGAGTAAAAAATAATTAAAAACCAATTTAACACAATTAAAAATCAATTTCACGCAATTAAAAATATTAAAAAGAATTAACAAAAATATTCAAAACGATTTTCCTTCCTTTATGCATTGGAACCATGGCTGGAGCTAAATGTGAGCAGGTTATATTAATTGATTTTAATTCTGTTAAATTGGTTTTTAATTACTTTTTACTCTAATGTAAGTTTTTCGATTTTTTTTATTTTAATTTCTGGAGAGTATCATATATGTTCTATGTACTATATTGAGGTAAACTCCTTATTGTTTTACAAATATTAATATCAATGTAGAATGTATTGAGCATTACAGCTCTGATTCATACTATCTGATATATATTATATATACATTTTTGTTTTTATTTATTTTCCTGAATTAGATTCTTCTCCAGGAACATGAGAATGATGATCTAGCCTTATCCATTACTGGAAAACCAGCTTTATTTTGGTCAGAATCTCCCAAGGTAGGTATATTAGAGTCTGTCTGCCATTGCTAATTGCAGATATTTGGTATACAGTTGAATCATTCTATAACAAAGTACCCAAATCTCCTGAGAAATTTCGCTATAAAACAGGAGTGACCAGTCTTTTCCTACATCATGTCACATTATATTGGAAATTTGTTGCATGCCACCTAGGGTGGATCCATTGCCTTGCTGAACCAATAACTACCTCCCCAATTGGAGATCCAATTGGTAAGGTAGATAATATTAAAGTTAAATTTATTTCTTTTATAAAATAAGAGTATACTATGTGGAAGAGCAGCCACATTGTTGAGTGTGATATTAAGTTCCAGAAAATTGGCTGTATGATTGACTGTGTTTTCTTTATTTCACTTAAGTTCACTGGGGTTTATTGTTTTGGCTACAGGTTCAAAATTTGTGTTCAAAACAAGGATGTCATCTATATGTCCATTTCCACTTGCAGTCTGCCAAACCAATGTACTTTTTCTGACAGAATCTCAGTTATCAGTTGATTCAACTACTGCTCATCTCAGTTGCCCAAATTATTCGCTGTATGATTCCTTTTGCCGCAAAGGCTGATCTTCAGGTAATTCTCCAGTGGAGCAAAGACAACTTGGTTGATTTCAATCCTTCTAAAACTTAGTCTTGTCTTATATCTCGCAAAAAGGATTCTTATCTTATCTTTGGTGACACTCCAATTTTTAGGCTGTTATTTGGATTTTAGGAGCATTAGCAACTAAGGCCATATTGCTCCGGGATATGCGGTGGTCATTCCCTGACCTTTCCGCATCCTCCGTATTTGGTGGTGACGGGCTCGAACCCCGGTCTAATCAAGAAGCGTGTGCTACGCACTGCTGCTCCTTCCCACCTGGTTACGGAGGCGCCAATTTTTAGGCAAAATGATATATCTCATTTGGGGATTACCCGGACTTTTAATCTCTCTTGGCACAAGTAACATTACAAATATTGCTTTCTCTGCATCTAAAATACTTGGTTTTCTCTTTCGCTCTCGGCGTTACTTTTCTTCCAAACAGCTGTTCACTCTGTACAAATCGCAAATCTGCCTTACCGTGGAATATTGTTCCCACATCTGGGATGATGCTCCCCAAAACCTCTGTCAGGCTTCTTGATTTCTATCAGAAGAGGGCAGTTAGATTAATGAATGATTCGTCTCTAACAGAGTCTCTCCACTTGCTGGCTCATAGACGTACTGTTTCTGCTGCATGCCTCTTCTACAGATATTTCCATGGGCACTGTTCTTCTGAATTGGCTTCTATAATTCCTGCTCTCTCTTTCAAAACAGTCTGAACTTGTGCCGCCACCATCCAACATCCATTTACTGTCCAACTTCAAACTCGCAGAACCAACTTTTCATCTTCCTCGTTTATTCATTCAACTGCCGTTTTCTGGAACAACCTTCCTTCGTACGTATTTCCTGAAAATTAGTCTACAGCAGTTCAAGTCCAATATCAATAAATATCTTCTTTCGTCTTCTCAACCTCCAACCCAAGCATGGTACTAAGTACTATCGGTTCTAATACCTCTCGTGTTTGGGGTTTACATAAAAAAAAACAATATATATATATATACAGTTGATTCCGGTTATTTGGGACACATCGGGACTAGTGCATTTTGGCCCAATTAAGCGGCTGCCCCAATTATCCGAAGTTTCATGTAAATAGTTAAAAATACAACGGACCCCCACTTTTCTGTTGGTTCACTGTACAAATAAATCATGTTACGATGGACTCACCATAGTAAAGTACCGTTCACTATATGATGTGTAGTAAGCGCCGGTCATTGTAATCACGTTTGTGAATTCAATTTTAATTCTATTAAACAGCGATTCTAATTAGCGAAAATAGGAGGAATATTATCCACAGGCTATAAAAGTAAAGATATATTAAGCACAAATTTACCCTTTATTACCAATTAAAAAATTAAATGATACGTGAAAATCGGAAGAATATACGTGATAATCAGAATAATTAATACGTACTGTAATATGTGCATACTAACTAGTTGACATTTCTGTTCACTGACATTTGTGGGTGGGGGTTAAAATTTAAAATAGTAAAAAAGATAAGCAACCAATAACAAAGAACATGGCACACACACAAATCTCAAGTAACACGATACTCGCAAGGGAGAATGGAGTAACAAGTTACGAAGCTTAAAAAATAGGAATGAAGAGAAGATTCTGAAAATTTGTTTTTTATATGATTGAAGATTTCATGGAAGGGAAAACACATTTCACCATAACATAAATTCACAGAATTCCGGCTATCGTATTATCGCAAATTCAATAAGGTCGAGTTTACTATCCATTTATGATAGATTGCACTAACAGAAAAGCCTAATAAACAGGTGACTGCTAATTGTTTTTATTGTTTTATGGTTGTGACCTCCAGAAATCTGACTGAACTATGTGGTACAGTCGGAGACAAGCATAGGGTAATCTCCAGTGCTGGGGTTTCCTGTCCCGATTAAATGACATGTCCCAATTAAGCGAAGTAAATCCTGGCTATTTACTCGATTGGGTTCTGTTTTTTTAGGTTTGCCCAAAATAAACGGCTGCCCCAATTAACCGGTGGCCCAAATAACCGGAATCCACTGTATATCGAAATGCAAAAAAGTTATTGTTAGGGTTGGCAGGCATAGACTTCTTCATAGTAGTGTAAGAATAGATTAGAAACTGAACTGGAAATTTGGGAACCCATGGGTACTCTAATGGTTTGCTTATATGTATGTTTGCCATCGAAGATAAAATTATTAAATAAACAGAGATTAACATAATTGTTCCATATATTTTCATTGTTATTTAATCTGTCTTTGTATCTGTGATAAAGCTGTTTTAGCACAAATACAAGTAAGGTTTGAGGGATTGAAGTAAAAAGGTTTGTGTGCTAGATATGGTTTCTATGCTAGATATGGTGATATCAGATTTGAAGGTATTAATGACTGCTCAGTTAATTCTTTATAGTAGTATGTAGTAGTAATATATATTATTTATAGTAGCAATACCTCAAATTCATCAAATTTATTTACCAAACTCCTAGCATTGGTGTACATGCAAGTATACATGCACCTGTTCCTATTCTTAGATACCCTAACACAACCCATGTGATTACTTGTACCACAATGACTCCCAAGGCACCTCCGTAGCCAGGTGGGTAGGAGCAGCAGTGCATAGCACACGCTTCTTGATTAGACCAGGGTTCAAGCCCGTGCCCACCTAATACGGAGGATGCAGAAAGGTCAGGGAATAACCACCTCATATCCCCGGAGCAATATGGCCTTAGTTGCTAATGCTCCTAAAAACCAAATAATAATATATAAACAATGACTCCCAGCAGGCCGACCGGGCTAGCCGGGTGGGTAAAGCGCCTGACTGGCAACCCAAAGGTCGCGGGTTCGAGTCCCGCCTCGGGCTTGGATCGAAGTACTGCAAAAAAAAAAACCTTGGGAGGTGCACTATGGGCACAGAAGCCGATGCGCCAATAAAAATAAAAAGAAAAAAAGACTCCCAGCAGTCTCTGAAATACCCTGCATCTTGTTTTCCAGGCTGCTGCTCATTCCAATAGAAGCAGTGCAAGAATCACTTTCACCTCTGCCAGTGGCTACTGTTAATCTATTAGTCCTTGTATTAGTCCTTGTATCCCCCCATATATTAGTCCTTGTATTAGTCCTTGTATCCCCCCAAGCTAGCAGTTTTCCGACCCACCTAACACTGCCTCGATGGCATCAGCAAATATTCTTGCACCCTTTCTATTTAAGTGTATCCCATCCCTGTAAAAGCAGTCTCTCCTGTTAACAAGTACAGTCCAGGCTGAAAAAAATTCTACCCCTTGAGCCTTGCACAATCCCTCCAGGGCCGAATTGATCGACAAGGCTCTCATCATATACTCCCTCCTATCGTGTCTGGGCAGAATTGCAAACACTTTCAAATTCAACCCTAATTCACGGCTTTTTTTCAACAGTGACCTGTACTTTTAAGTAATTCTGCCGGTCTCCCACTCTTAATATCATTATTGCCGTGTACTACAATATCACCCTTTGTGCCCTTAAAAAATGATATCTCCTCTACATGTCATCAACCTTTGTCCCTGGCAGACATAATCTGGTCCTGTTCCACCTTTTTACCTAGCATGTTCCCCATTTCCCTGACAATAGATAAAAGCAGAAAGGCCAATGCCGCTGTCAATAACCATTATGGCTCTTACAAAAAAGGAATGTGCTCTTTTAGTAAAACTGTTCTACCTGAATAATAGTGATGCTAATGCAGCACTACGCGAATATTGGAAACTTAAAGGTTTGCGTAAAGGACTTTTGATGTCAGTGGGGCTCTTTGAAAACTAAAAAAGAAATTTGAAGCGACCATGGAGTTAGGTGTAATTTCAGGCAGGGGATGACCACTTATCAGAACAGAGGTAGTGGATGAGTTGGGTGCAGTGGTCAGAATATGAAACAATACCAGTCAGTAGTGCCAAAGGTGTGTCAAGAGACTTGAACCTTCCTTGGTCTACTGTACGTAAAGTGCTTCAAATAATTTTATGCTGGTTCCCGTATAAGATTCACATAGTGCAAGAACTAAATTCTTGTGATCAGCAACAACGAATAGACTTTGCTCTATGATTTCTGGCTTGTATGGAACTTGACAATACTTGGGCTTGAATGATCTTGTGGTCTGATGAGGCACATCTCACTCTTCATGGGGCTGTATATGCACAAAACTGCCGAATACGGGGAACTTCTCGTCCCTCTGCTGTGCATGAGTGGCACTACAAGTCCATACGTTACAGCATGGTGTGCATTCAGAACAGAGTTTATAATCGGAACATTTTTCTTTGAAGAGTCTACACCTCATGTCCCCTCCCCTAAGGTGTCTGGTAACTAGTGCACGGTACTGTGCTCTTCTATGAGATTAGAAAGCATTGCCTTCTAAGAAAGGCAATTCTTGGAGACCGTAGTGTTCATGCAAGATGGTGCCCGTCCCCATGTTTGTCGACAAGTGAAGGAACTGCTCCGTTCAATATTCGGAAATTATCGCATCATTTCTAGAGACTTTCCGCAGTTCTGGCCAGCCCGATCACAGATCTCAATTCCTGTGATTTCTGGCTATGGGGATACCTGAAATACAGAGTTTACTGTGTCAGAATACAAATGCTTGTTGATTTGAAAGCAAGCATTAAACAGCATTAAAACATCTCCAATGAGGTGCTACGCGAAACTTTGTCACAATCAGTCCTCCATTTTCAGAATGTTTTCTCAAGTGAAGGAAAGCACATAGAACAATATTTGTAGATTTCTAAGTTCTGATATTAAAATCTAATCCTAAGTTAAGTATTCCATCTCATGTTTACAGTGCCAATTTCTCCCCTGGTAGCAGAAATTTGAACTAATTTTTTTTCTTCTACAAATCGCTTCCCTAAATGACATACCGACAGATTTTCACAGCGCTATCTCTAACCGTTTTGACACTAGGGTCTCCTGAATATGGAAACTTATTTTATAACCATCTGGTACATATAAACTATAAACATTGCCATCATCTTATGCTGTTCGGTGATGCTGTATGTGCATGTTTGAAAGTATATAGCATTTATAGCTTTATTTTAAACACTTACCCTAGGCTTTATTTCATTTTAATTCATTTATAAACTTTATTTAGAAGCCACGTCCTAAACCTCGTTCTGGCCCACCATCATCTTCAAAAAGTTCTAAATCAGGATCTAAATCTGGAGGAAGTGGGAACAATTCCAACAGCGCAAGACGAAGACGAACACGTTGTAAAAAATGTGAAGCCTGTATGAGAGCTGATTGTGGAGAATGCCATTTCTGTAAGGATATGAAGAAGTTTGGAGGTCCAGGTAGAATGAAACAATCCTGTATTAGTAGGCAGTGCATGGCTGTAAGTATGGTTCATTTTTATATATATATGTAATGTGAAAAAAAGTGAGGGAGAGTGATAGAACGGGATAGAAGGCCACAAATAAAAAAAAGCATGAGATAAATAATTACAGGATTAATAAAATAATTAAAAAATTGACAAAATAAGACTACTTAATAATACAAAATAAGATAAAATAGACTACTTCCTTGCCGACCGGGCTTTCCGAGTGGGTAAAAGTACCTGCCCGGCAACCCAAAGGTCGCGGGTTCGATTCCCGCCTCGGGCTTGGATCAAAGTACTACAAAAACCTTGGGAGGTGCAATATGGCCACAGAAGCCGATGCGCCAAACAACCCCTGGCTTGTAGCCGTGAAGGGAGTTGTATACAGCAATGTGCTTTCTGTATATAATAAAGAATTCTTCTACCAAATCAAATCAAATCAACTACTTCCTCTTTTTTTCTATTTTTCTGCCTTGTTTCCACTTTCTTGTTATTTTAGTCAACATATATATTTATGGTCAAATAAGCAGTTCCCTGAGCTACATACTCCGGCTATGTAACATAGCTAGACATATCAGACCTCAGAATTTTACCTTTACACCACCTGTATGTAAGCACTAAGCCATCTGTATTGTTCTGTTTAGTAATGTATATTATAGCCATTATTATTCAAAAACTTGTTATTAATGTATATTCTCTAAAATTATAATTTATTTAATTTTTCTACCCTTTCTTGACTATAGCTGCTTAGCACTGGCCAGAATGTGGGTCTTATACTTTCTTATTATACATTCTAAGTATTCACCGTATTTACATAAACATTCCATGTGTTAGTCGTACCTTTGTTCTCCTTTGTTCCCTCCAATCAAAAATTTGTAGAAAGCCCTCTTAGGCCTTTGCCCAGCTCACCCCACAGTTCTTTATATTGAAGCAGGTGCACTGGTGTTGCTGTACTGAAACCATAACTTTTCACCTTCCTGAATCCATACAATTCAGTAATTCTAAAAATTCTATAATTTCAAAAATCCTAAATAAATTCTAATCCTATTTTACCACAACAGCTAAAGCAGTAATTTCTATCTATATATATTCAATAATTCTGCATGTGTTATATTAAGAACCAAATTATTGAAAAGCACAAACATTCTGGAACCTACTAGATACATGCAAGATAACTAGATAAGGATACGCAGAATTACCATTATAAGCTGTTCATGGTGATGACTTCATTACTGCCAGGAACCTTTTCAAATAATCCTACTTCTAGGAAAATGTGTGCTCCGTGTGTTTCTGTATTTATAGCTCCATAGAGATTATATTTTATTTCTAAAAATGTTGACCCATGAATTTTGTATCTTTCTGTCTAAATTTTGTTTAATTTTTTCTTGCTGAATTTTCTTTTATACATTAATCTTTTTATTTTTGTTTTCTCCTAATCTCTTTCTTCCCTTATTGTTTTTAAATGTTACTTTAAACTTGTGTGGTTGTTCTGAAAGTTTGGATGTTTTTTATTTTTGTTTTCCCCTTTTCTTTTTATTTTAAATGTCCTTCCATTCTCATTTCTGTTCATCTGCCTGACTTGTTACACACACACACACACACACACACACACACACACACACACACACACACACACACACACACACACACACACACAATTTTTTATATAACGTGTTGTGACCTTTGAATTTAATGAAATTAAATTTCAACTGGCTAGTTATCTATGTGAGGAGAGAAAGTACAGCCACTCCCCGACTTACGTAAGCGTTGCGTTCTGCAGAACTCTACGTAGTCAGAATTTTACGTAAGTTGGAATTTCCCTAAATGCTTATGCAGCACTCACAAGTTTGATTGAAATAAAAAAGAAATGTTCGACGAACATGTAAATAGAATTATTTATTCAATTTTTTTATCTCACGCACAGGAAAAATTACAAAAGTGTACAAAATTATAAAATTACAGGAAGAGAGAGAGGAGACAAGCATAGCGTCAGCAAGTTTTACCTTTCGAGCATCATTGCCAGAATTAACTCTCCAGCTGATAAGCATGCCACTGCAGAAGTTGAGGGCTTTGGAGATCTAGAAGGGATATTTTCCAGTACATCACAAAATTTCTCTGCAGCTGCAGAATCAGCACTGGCAACTTCACTGCATTCTTTAATGTTTTGGAAACCAGTGTGATGCTTGACCCTATTAAACCACCTGTTGCTTGCCATTAACTTTGCTTGGGGGTTCGCCATACTTAACCTTATTAATATCTTCATAAATACTTCTTGCTTTTGGTTCAATGGCCATTAGATTCAGGGGCACTAGCTTCTGAATCCGATTTGCCATCCATATTATTAACAGCTTTTCCATCTTCGATATAGCACCTGAACACTGTTTTGCGAGGCGTCTCCGTAGCCAGGTGGGAAGGAGCAGCAGTGCGTAGCACACGCTTCTTGATTAGACCGGGGTTCGAGCCCGTCACCACCAAATACGGAGGATGCGGGAAGGTCAGGGAATGACCACCTCATATCCCCGGAGCAATATGGCCTTAGTTGCTAATGCTCCTAAAAACCAAATAACAACAACAACTGTTTTGTGATCATTGTTGATCTTAAATGCATTGATCCTTTAACATGTTCTTTTTATACATGCACTGTCCCTTAAAATAGTATTCACTGTTGAAGCAGCGAGACCTAATTCCGTGCAATAAATAATAAACTTTGTCCTGCTTTGTACTTTTTAATTAATCATCTTCATTTCTAAATCGATTTTGTTTCGTTTCCTACCACTGATGCCACTTGCACTTTCCTTTGGTCGCTTTCCCTTCACCATTGTAATAAGTAAATAGGAATGAAGAGAAGATTCTGAAAATTTATTTATGTTTTTTATATGATTGAAGATTTCAGTGAAGGGGAACTCAGTTGACCATAAAACTGTAATGTAAAAACCCACAGAATTCCAGGTATCGGGATTATTGCAAATGCAATAAGGTCGAGTTTACTTCTCGTTTATAATAATTTGCGCTAACAGAAAAGCCCACTAAACCAGAAAGTGCAAATTGTTTTTATTATTTTATGGTAGTTACCTCCAGAAATGTGTTTAGAAAAAATATCAGAAAGGCATTCAGAATTGATTCTTATAATGGACCATATGATAACGATGAAAGTTTAGTGCAATTTACATTATAAAAATGACCTTTTAGAGAGATAAATAGTTTAGTTCTATAGCAAAATAGCAAAAATTTCAGCTTCTGAGGTCTTGGAACAAATTACCAAAAAAACATGTTATTGGGTTCACATTGTAATGTTTTCATGATACCTCCATTTATTCCTATGGAATGCAAAATACGTTTCCACGATTTTTTTAAGTTTGCACTGGCCAGCCAAAACTTATGTAAAGTCGAATTTCCATAAGTCAGGTATTACGTGAGCCAGGGAGTGGCTGTACATAATTTGTCTATTTTTTATGTTTTGTTTTTTGTGTTTTTGCTGGCACAGCAAAAGTCCGAGGCTTCCTTCCACTATATGGCTAGATCTTTTGAAATTTAATAAAATAAACAAATAGCAACACATATATCAGTTTATAATATGTAGTCAATTTATTTTTATCACTTATTTCCACATAGATTTTAATAAAATTGAAATACAACATGAATTGCATTTCTTCTGTAATTATTACAATAAACAAATATACAGCAGACTCTCGATTTACCGGGATCAAATTAACTCCAAATAATAATAAAAAAAAAAATAATAATAATAAAAAAAAATGAAATAAAAAAATAAAAATCGACCAGAAATTATAAAGTTCAAGTAATAACTAGAATAGGTATAAACAGATGTTTTTCAAGTTGTAAATAAGCGACAACAAGTGGCGTTATAAGTCGTCATTGGGAGATTAATGTACTTATTATCTTGCAACCCACGCTGTCTTCACACCCTGCCACTCAAAAAAAAAAAAAAAAAAAAAGGAACAAATGTTCAGTTTGTTTTAGTGCATCATGTCAATTTTTGTGTTCTGCCGCACCACAAAAAAGAAAAAAATGTTTCATTATTTATGTCAGGGATGTCATTTTTTTTTTTTTTTTTTTGTAAATATTTTTTTTGTTTAGAAATTGCGAAAATGATGGGTAAATGCAAAAGAGTTGTGCTTTCAATTAAAAAAAAAACTTGAAATTATTCAAAAGTTTGAAAACAGTGCATCTGTTAAATCTTTAGTGAACCATTATAATGTTGGTGACCAAACCATACGTGACATCGTAAAAAATAAAGGGCAGTATCGTATTGGACACGCAAGTAGTGCATGGTAAGTTTTTTTTATCTACTGCCATTTTTTTATGTAGGTTGCTGAACATTTTTCGATATTTTTTGGATTAACCGGGAAATCGATTATCTGGGATTTTTTTTTACCCTCTATCCTGAAAAATCAAGTCTACTATATAATTCTTTACTGATATATTTAGTAAATTGATAACAAAAAAAATGAGGTCTTCAAAAAGGAGCAACAAATCATGTGCAGTGCTTAAACTGAGAACTTTTTTTTTCTATGCATACATCCTATTCCCCATTCATTCCTCCAATTAGCACACAGTAGCAAACATAATCCAGTGCTTCAAATATAATATACAATATATGGATAAAAATATGTAATATATATATATGGTGGGGAGAAGTAACTATAATATACAGTGTGTGAATAGAAATATATGATGAGTTTGTGGGAAATAATAATAATAATAATAATTACTAGATTTCTATTTGTTTGATTTTAACAAAATTTAGGATGCTATTGGAGTAGTGTGATGAAATTTGGAAATGTGTATGGCTCATTTCAGAGTTGTCCCCATATATGGACTTGGTGATGGGCTGTATATAAGTTTTAGACTACTACCACCATTTCAAAGAGAGTAGAGAGTCTGTTGAAAGCAATCTGCATTCTGGAGAGTCCTCATCTTCAAATATTGATGAAATTGTGTCTCGAGTGTATAAAATGATTAAAGATCAACTGTTCATGAAATTTAATTGTGAAGAAACTTGTATCTTGAAATCACAAAGAAACTTGAAATCATTTATGAAGAAACATATCACCATTTGATCATGTCATTCTATTTTAATGAAAACTTTAAACATGAGGCATTTTTGCAAAGTTTGTGTCACAGCTCTTAACAGAGGAACAGGTTGAATGCTGCCTTCAAGTCTCTTGTGATTTGTTTGAACATTCAACTAATGATAAGATGTATCATAACCGGAGCGAAAATGGTTTATGTGTGTGGTCCTAAAACTAAACAACAGTCATCCCAGTTGAGGCTTCCCCATTCCTCACCTAAAAATGCACAGCCAGCAGCAAAATGAACGCTGTGTTACTACCATTTTTTGACTGTGAGAGTGTTGTCTGCCATGAATATGCTCCAATGTAACAAACAATTAATAAAAATTCCTACATTTACATTCTGTGATGCCTTTGCAATCTAGTTTGATAAAGCGGACCGGAAGAGTGGAACTCCAAAGACTAGTTGCTTCACCATGATAATGCGATTACATTCATTGTTACGTATACAGTGATTTTTGTTCAAACACAGAATTGATCAAGTTCAGCTGCTTCTGTATTGATTAGATATGTGCCATGTGACCCCACCCCAAGAGTGTACAAAATTATAGCTGTTTATGTAAGGAAAGTACACCATTAACAGCTGATGATGTACAACATGATAAAGAATGATACGATGGTTTGGCTTTCAGCAATTTTGAAATGGGCTCCACTGAAATGCTTCCAAGAGCGGGAAAATCATCGGGCTAAGTATACCACCCTAAAAGGATACTTTTCCAAAGGAGGAATTAAGTCATACAACCTCTAGTGTGCATATTGTCACGATATCATAGCAGTCCAAATACTTTTTTTTTTGAGCAGACTCCATAAGTTCTGTTACTCTGCAGACTAGATAAATCTTTCCTGATAATTAAAAGTTGATCAAATAAAACTAGTACTAATCATTGCCTTAAAGTATTTCAATGTTAACCGCAAAAGAATAAATTAAATCATAAACATCATTTTCATTTTTGTAATGCCTGTATTAAAATATTACTTTTTAGCCTGTTTTGCCACATACAGCTTGCTGTATGATCTGTGGAAAAGATGGATGGGATAAAATGAGTAATCCCCCACCAGAGAATGAAAATTCTAGTCTCATGGAGTGTTCTCAGTGTTGGGAAATTGTTCATCCTAAATGTTTGCAAGAGAAGTTTCCAGATCTCCCTATAGAAGGAAATGTGAATGATGACTTGCCCAATAGTTGGGAATGTCCAAAATGTTGTCGTGATGGTAAACCTGAACAAGTCAAGGTAATGTTTTTTTATCTTTTTTTAAATTAGCAACAAGATGAAAATAATATACATTATTTAGAAATGTAAATTTTAATTATTAATAACTAAATTTTTTTAAATAAAATTAAAATTTGGCCATATTCAGTATCATCCAAACTTTGTTGAACAGAATTTGTACAGTTTGTTCATAACTTTATAAAGAGTGGTTATGAACTTTATGAACAAAATTATCTTCAAAAATGCTGAGATAAAAATGTCTATAGTAAATGGCATGAAAGACAAAGGAAAGTAACTCGTGCATAATTGATAAAAATTCGCCCAACCAGTCATGAACTTAACGCTTGTAATGCATTATCATGTTATAAGGAATAAATAATTTCTATTTGTGAAATCATAGTAGTGAAGTTATGTTACAAATATTCTGTATTGAAAATATATGATCATTTTAAAAAATGATTATTCATATTAATTTCCTTGTAGATTATTTATTTACAATAGTAGTAGTGGCAATTGATGCAAGAAAGCAAACTTATATAGCATCAGCCAAAAAACAACAATGACGCAAACACTTCACCCATCCATAACCTTCCAAGAATTTGCCTAGTTCTTCCTTGAATTTGTTCAAGCCAACCACTTCCATAACAACACGTGGAAGCCTGTTCCAACAATCATCCACCCACTGGGTGAAGCACATCTATCCTGCAACTGTCTTCAACTTGAATTTATGACCCTTCGTGTGTGTGTGTAGTCTCAGCAAGAGGAAGAATGCCATTAACATTTAGCTTATTCACCCGATTCAAGGCCTTAGACACCTCAGTTAGATCTCCCTGCAGGCGCCTAGTCTCTAGACGCTGCAGTTCACAGAACTGAAGCCTTTCTAGGTAAAAGCACCCTTTTGTTCCCTTCACTAATCTGGTTACCTTTCTATGCACCCATTCCAGTTCTACACCCTTCCTAAAGTGAGGCCTCCAGACTTGTATACAGTAGTCAAAATGGATGCGGCCTAACCATGGCATTGTACAAGGGGATAATCACCTCTTTATCCTTGCTAGCAAAGTTTTTGTATATCATTTACAAAAACCATAGGCTGTCCTGGTAGCATGTCTACATACATTGCTCAGAATTTCATGTCTGATTGCACAATTACTGCCAGATTTTTTTTCATTTTCTGTTACTGTCTGTCTTCCTCCCCTCCCCCTGCTATGCCTAAACCGTCAGCACTTGTCCCACACAATGAAAAATTCACCAATGTTCAAATTCAAATCACTTACAAAAAACCTCTTTTGGCTTTACCAAATTGCAGTGCCTCATTCCTCTTTTTTATATATATATAATAGGCCCTTGCCACTTTAATCTTTGGAAACTAGGTAGCATGGCCTGCCGAATACTAATAAATCTACTGGGTACCTGACCTGCCTTCCTGGGGCTAAGCGTGGTAATGGTAGATCCTAATAAGGGCCCAACGGCTAAATGGTCAGAAGTACAACAGAACATAACACTAAACATTAATCACTACCCATGCTCTTTTAAATCTCTGGCCTACACAGTGTTCTGTGCTTTACAAAGTACAAGATTACACAATGTGGAGATGGGGAAAACCCTTGATGCCATCAGACAATGAAATTACTGTTACCCATATGCAATACCTTGCATTTGTCAATGCTAAATTTCAACTGCCATTTTTCAGCCCATCAACCTAATTTTCCTAGATCTTGTTCCAGTAGCTATCCTGATTACTGTCATTAACAGTAATCAGGGTAGCTACTGGAACAAGGTGCAAACTTAGACATTAAGATTAATATAGCTTCATCAATAACATTAATAAATATTGAAAACAACAATAGGCCCAGCACTGAACTATTGGACTCCACTAATATTACGGTGCCTCCGTAGCCAGGTGGGAAGGAGCAGCAGTGCATAGCACACGCTTCTTGATTAGACCGGGGTTCGAGCCCGTCACCACCAAATACAGAGGATGCGGAAAGGTCAGGGAATGACCACCGCATATTCCTGGAACAATATGGCCTTAGTTGCTAATGCTCCTAAAAAAAAAAAAAAACCCACTAATATTATTAGTCCACAAAGAGCAGTGCCCATTAATAACCACTCTCTGTCTTCTTCCACTTAACCATCCTTTTATCCATAGTAGTTTATGTGTGACAGTACCAAAAGCCTTCCAGAAATCCAAGTATATAATATCAAAAATTTTTTTTTGCATCCAGTTCCTTGATCACTGCACCATAGTAACCTATCAGATTGGTTAGGCAAGGCTCCCCCCCCCCCCTCTTAACAAATCCATGCTGTGGCTGCAGTATAATTACATTTCTGTCCAGATGATCCTGCATTACTTCTTTAACCACGGAGCAATATGGCCTTAGTTGCTAATGCTCCTAAAAACCAAACAGACAAACAACAAACTTCTTTAACCAATGAGTCCATTGTTGTTCCTGGAGCAGATTTTAAGCTGACAGGTCTGTAATTACTCTTGTCACTTTTTGATCCCCACTTATGAAGTGAGGATACATTTTGACATCTCACCATATATTTTGAGATTCACCATATAACTGTGTGCTGATTATATCATTTCTCATATGAAACTCTTTGCCAAGCTTTCATCCAGGAGTAGAGTCCTCTTGCTTATGAATGTTAAAAATGGTTCACTCATCAGCATCAGATACCTGGGCCAAGCAGAAGCCAAATTTTTATTATCTAGTTAAGATGCCTTCTAAGAGGCTCAAGACTCACTAGTAGCATTAGCATTAGTAGAGGCATATGATGCAAGAAAGCAAGCTTATGCAGCATCAGCCAAAAAAAAAAAAAAAAAAACCCTTCCACTTCACCCCTCCGTTCATTCAAAATACCTATCCAGCTGAGCCTTAAATTTATTTAGGCTATCAATTTCCACAACAAGGGATGGAAGTCTGTTCCACTAACCAACTACCCACTGGCTAAAGGCAAATTTCCGCACATCTTTCCTACATCTGTCTTTCCTCGATTTCAATTTATGCCATCTCAGGTGATTATTCTGATTAGCTATCCTGATTACTGTCATTAACAGTAATCAGGGTAGCTACTGGAACAAGGTGCAAACTTAGACATTAAGATTAATATAGCTTCATCAATAACATTAATAAATATTGAAAACAACAATAGGCCCAGCACTGAACTATTGGACTCCACTAATATTACGGTGCCTCCGTAGCCAGGTGGGAAGGAGCAGCAGTGCATAGCACACGCTTCTTGATTAGACCGGGGTTCGAGCCCGTCACCACCAAATACAGAGGATGCGGAAAGGTCAGGGAATGACCACCGCATATTCCTGGAACAATATGGCCTTAGTTGCTAATGCTCCTAAAAAAAAAAAAAAACCCACTAATATTATTAGTCCACAAAGAGCAGTGCCCATTAATAACCACTCTCTGTCTTCTTCCACTTAACCATCCTTTTATCCATAGTAGTTTATGTGTGAAAGTACCAAAAGCCTTCCAGAAATCCAAGTATATAATATCAAAAATTTTTTTTTGCATCCAGTTCCTTGATCACTGCACCATAGTAACCTATCAGATTGGTTAGGCAAGGCTCCCCCCCCCCCCCCCTCTAACAAATCCATGCTGTGGCTGCAGTATAATTACATTTCTGTCCAGATGATCCTGCATTACTTCTTTAACCACGGAGCAATATGGCCTTAGTTGCTAATGCTCCTAAAAACCAAACAGACAAACAACAAACTTCTTTAACCAATGAGTCCATTGTTGTTCCTGGAGCAGATTTTAAGCTGACAGGTCTGTAATTACTCTTGTCACTTTTTGATCCCCACTTATGAAGTGAGGATACATTTTGACATCTCACCATATATTTTGAGATTCACCATATAACTGTGTGCTGATTATATCATTTCTCATATGAAACTCTTTGCCAAGCTTTCATCCAGGAGTAGAGTCCTCTTGCTTATGAATGTTAAAAATGGTTCACTCATCAGCATCAGATACCTGGGCCAAGCAGAAGCCAAATTTTTATTATCTAGTTAAGATGCCTTCTAAGAGGCTCAAGACTCACTAGTAGCATTAGCATTAGTAGAGGATTATGATGCAAGAAAGCAAGCTTATGCAGCATCAGCCAAAAAAAAAAAAAAAAAAAAACCCCTTCCACTTCACCCCTCCGTTCATTCAAAATACCTATCCAGCTGAGCCTTAAATTTATTTAGGCTATCAACTTCCACAACAAGGGATGGAAGTCTGTTCCACTAACCAACTACCCACTGGCTAAAGGCAAATTTCCGCACATCTTTCCTACATCTGTCTTTCCTCGATTTCAATTTATGCCATCTCAAGTGATTATTCTGAGCAAGAGGCAGTATCCCATCAGCATTGAGCATGAGTATCCCATCAGCATTGAGCATACACCTCTATCAGATCACCTCGCCGGTGCCTAGTCTCCAGACACTGTAATTTGCAAAACTTAAGCCTTTCTTCGTAAGAGCAACCCTTCGTTCCGTTCACTAACCTTGTTGCCCTTCTCTGTACTCGTTCCAGCAGCTCTACATCCTTCTTGAAATGAGGCCTCCAGACCTGTATACAGTACTCAAGGTGCGGCCTGACCATTGCCTTATACAAGGGAATAATCACCTCTCATCCTTGCTAGAAAAATTCCTGTATATCATTGATAAGACACCATGAGCTACTCTTGCAGCCCATGTGCACTGCTCAGAGAACTTCATATCTGCCTGCACAATTACCTCCAGGTCCTTTTCATTCTCTACCACTGTCAGTGTAGTACCACAGAGTTGATACATTGTTCTGGGGTTGCTGTTTCCCATATGTAGTACTTTACATTTGTCAATGTTAAACTTCATTTGCCACCTCTCAGCCCATCTGCTTAACCTTTCCATATCCTGTTGCAGCAGCATAGCGTCAGTAGCGTCCTTAACAACCCTGCCAACCTTTGTATCGTCTGCAAACTTGATATACCATCATTGATATTATTTATAAATACAGAAAACAACAATGGACCCAACACTGAACCCTGAGGACTCCACTAATAACATTAGTCCATGGTGAGCAGTGTCCATTAATTACCACTGTCTGTCTTCTACCACTCAACTATCCATTTATCCAAAGCAACAATTTGCCACCAATGCCACACTGCTCCAATTTGTGCAGCAGTCTTCCATGTGCAACAGTATCAAAAGCCTTTCTAAGATCCAAATATATAATATCAAAGTTATTCCTGCATCCAATTCTTTTGTGACTACATCATAGTATCCAATCAAATTGGTCAGGCAAAACCTTCCCTTAACAAAACCATGCTGTCTGAGCTATAACTGAATTCTTGTCAAGATGATTCTGCAGTGCTTCTTTAACCAGTGCTTCCATTAATTTTCCTGGAACAGAAGTTAAACTCACAGGTCTATTTGTGTCAGCCTTTGATCCTCCTTTGTAAATTGGGGTTACATTTGCACATCTCCAGTCTGTGGGTACCTCCCCTGAGTCCAAGGAAGCTCTCATAATTATTATCTGAATTATAAGAGTATTTTCAGGCAGTGAATGTTAAAAATGGTTCACTCATCAGCATCAGATACCTGGGCCAAGCAGAAGCCAAATTTTTATTATCTAGTTAAGATGCCTTCTAAGAGGCTCAAGACTCACTAGTAGTGCTAAAGACTTGCCACATTACTGTATTGGTGGTAACATAACCAACCATTGCTACTGGTTTTGTTCACATGTTTTGCAAGTTTATTTAGTAGCTACTCCAAGTTCATTGCCATGTACCATCACACCAATTGAATGCTGCTGCATATAACATTTGTTCACAGCTTCAAGTTTTTAATCATGAGCTTACCTTTATATGTTTTCTTTTGTTTGATGTTGATAGTAGTATTAGTACACAAACCATTTCGCCACTGTACTACTATCAACATCAAACTTTATAGTGAACTGCTTGAGCACATTCTCTAACACATAATAGGATATATTTGGTTTTTCACTCCTGCTCCTCACATGGTAGTCACTGAAACAATAGATTCCTGCTTCTTATTTAACTTCTGTTTTCCTGCTTCTTATTTAGCTTCTGTTTATCAGAAGCACTCAGATTTACTTGCCTTCTTTCTTTCTTTGTTTGCATTATGATAACAGAATGCAGTCAAATATATATAGACTGTACTGCCCTAGTAGTAGTAGTAGTAGTAGTAGTGGCACTTGATGCAAGAAAGCAAGTGTAGGAGCTTATGCAGCATCAGCCAAAAAAAAAAAAAAAAAAAAAATATCACACCATACCCTCCAATTGCCTGTCCAGTTCCTCCTTAAATTTATTTAACCTATCAACTTCCACAACGACAGATGGAAGTTTGTTCCAGCAATTAACCACCCGCTGGCTAAAGGCAAATTTCCGCACATCTATTCTACATCTATCCTTTCTTAATTTGAACTTATGTCCCCGTAGGTTCGTATTCTGAACAAGTGGGAGGATCCCATCAGAATTCAGCGTGCTCAACCCATTCAAGGCCTTATAGACCTCAATCAGATCACCGCGCAGGTGCCTAGTCTCCAGCCACTGCAATTTGCAGAACTTAAGCCTCTCTTGGTAAGAGGATCCCTTCATTCCCCTCACCAATCGTGTTGCTCTTCTCTGTACACGCTCAAGCAAATCTACATCCTTCCTAAAATGAGGCCTCCAGACCTGTACGCAGTACTCAAGGCATGGCCTGACCATTGCCTTATACAGAGGGACAATCACCTCCTTTTCCCTGCTAGCAAAATTCCTATATATCATTGACAAAACCCCATGACCTGCCCTAGCAGCCTGTCTACATTGCTCAGAAAACTTCATATCTGACTGCACAATTACTCCCAGGTCTTTTTCATTTTCTACCACCTTAAGTGTAGTACCACACAGTTGGTATGTTTCTCTGGGGTTACTTCTACCCATATGCAATACTTTGCATTTGTCAAGGTTAAACTTCAGTTGCCACTTCTTAGCCCATCTGCCCAAATTATCTAGATCCTGTTGCAGTGGCACACTGCCATTACTGTCATTAACAACCCTGCCAACCTTCGTGTCATCTGCAAACTTCGACATTAAGCCTGATATACCTTCATCAATATCATTGATAAATATACAAAACAACAGTGGACACAACACCGAACCCTGTGGGACTCCACTAATAACATTAGTCCACGAAGAGCAGCACCCATTGATTACCACCCTCTGTCTTCTCCCACTTAACCATCCTTTTATCCATTGTAGCAACTTACCCTTAATACCATTCTGCTCCAATTTGTACAGTAGTCTTCCATGCGCAACAGTGTCAAAAGCTTTCCTGAAATCCAAGTATATGATATCAAAATTATTTTTTGCATCCAGTTCCTTTGTGACCACATCATAATAACCAATCAAATTTGTCAGACAAGACTTTCCCTTAACAAACCCATGCTGTGTCTGAATTATTGCTGCAGTCTTGTCTAGATGATCCTGCAATGCATCTTTAACCAGTGACTCCATTATTTTACCCGGAACAGAAGTTAAACTAACTGGTCTGTAATTACTCGTGTCACCCTTCGAACCTCCTTTGTGAATTGGGGATACATTTGCACATCTCCAGTCCGTGGGAACCTCCCCTGAATCCAAGGATGCTCTCATAATTATGGCTAAGGGTTTGCTTAGTTGCTTTGCCGCCTCCTTTAATATAACTGGATAGATCCCATCCGCCCCAGGTGCCTTTCTTATGTTTAACTTCAACAATTTCTCCTCCACTTTGCTCTCAGTTATTACAAAATCATTAAGCACACTGCTACAATTTGATAACCTTCTTCCATTTTCAAACTGTAATGATTCCTCACGTGTGAATGTAGATGCAAAATACTCATTCAGTTTGTTTGCTATCTGAGCAGGATCATCAACAGTCGAACCATCGATGTCAAGTGGACCAATCATATTCAGCCCCTTCCTTTTAGAGTTTATATAAGTAAAGAAATCCTTGCTGTTTTTCTTAGCATCTTTTGCCAAAGATTTCTCGTAATCCGCCTTTGCCTGCCGAACCTCCTTTGTGGCCTGATTACAGACTAGCTTATATCTGCTACAGGCTTCTGCGTCGCCTGATAATTTATATGCATCCCATGCATTTTTCTTCTCTGTCACGAGTCTCATTAGTTCATTTGATAACCATTTAGGCCTAAACCTTGAACAATATTTCTTCATCGGTATGAAAAGTCTAGTAGCTTCCACGATTAATTCCTTGAATGCTTCCCACTTAGAATTTACTGTTTGTAACATCGTCAGTCGATCCCACTGTACAGAATTTAAAAACTGTCTGAGACCACTGTACTCCCCTTTACGGAAGCAAAAACCCTTTCCTTTACCTCTGACGGTAGTTACCTCTTTGAGTAAATCCCACTTCAGCACACTGTGATCACTGCCACCTAGTGGTTCCTTTATCTGCAAATTCTTAATACACGAATGATCACTGCTGATAACCAGATCAAGAGTATTACTTTCTCTGGTTGCCTCTCGAACATGCTGCTGCAGAAAACAATCGTCCAATAAATCCACAAAAGTCTGACTAGTGTCAGAGTGACCAACCCACAAGTTCCAGTCAATATCTGGGAAGTTAAAATCCCCCATTATAAGACATTCTGATTTACTGGCCCACTCTATTTCTCTGTACAATTGTTCATTGTACTCATTCGAGTCATTAGGCCTATAACACACTCCTACTCTTATTTTTGCTTTTGCAGTGCTTATGTCACACCAAACTGACTCAACAGTGCACTGTCCATCTATATCAACTGGATGCACTTCTTTTGATTTTATGGAAACTACATTTCAGTATTATAATGGAGAAGAACTTTACACCATACTTCTTGTTTGCTGAATGGACTTTAGTATTATAAACCAGGTTCACATGAGAACAAAATTTCTATTCTCACGAGCATTATCTCGTGTCATATGAATTTCATCTTTTTTTTACAGTACCTTCATAACAGCAGGAACTCTAAACATGACTGGTACAATATTTCAAGCGGTTCAAATATAGTTGAAATAATCTTTTACTCTTATTGTAAAAGAAAGCAAAAATGCTTCATAGAATATTTTTGGTTTTCTATCTGATTATCTGGTACTGTATTAATATAAAGTGAGTCCTGCCTTCTCATTAATTGTGAGTTAAATTTGCTTTATTGCTTAATAAAAATTCAGGACAAAAGCCCTGAATAGGTGGTGGTTCTACACTGAGAATAAGTAACAATAGTCTTCTCTATTTCAGAAGCATTACTTATGAGTTAATTCGCTCCTAGTGTGTGCTCGTAAAGCGGGAATTTATTTCCCATAGACATAATGTTAAAAATATGTGTTATGTTATCAACAATGAAATTAGTTAGCTAATTAGTTTATGTTTAAACAATGATTTATTTATCCAAAGAAATGAAAATGTAGCCTGTAAAATCAAGTAAATTATAATAATAGAGAAATTATTTATGACTTGCAAATGTTAAAGAATGTTTATTCTTCTTCATCATCATCGACTAAATGCACACTCGTTGATTACTCATTATTGGCTCGGCACTCGTTGGTTTGTAACATAAGGAGTCGTTTTCTTTAGAAATGCTACAAGAGGTGTTTATTTCCAAGATAATCTTCTCTTTTTTTTTATAAATTTCAATAGCATGCATAAGCATTTTTTAACGGAATGCACAAATTGCAGCTAACACGATTTGCATGGATAATAAGTTTACGAAGCAAAAAAAAAAGGAATGAAGAGAATATTCTGAAAATTTAAGGGCAAACACATTTCACCATAATAATGTAAAAACCCACACAATTCCAGCTATTGGTATTTTCACAAATGCAATAACATCGAGTTTACTACCCGTTTATAATTGCTTTCACTAACAGAAAAGCCCAATAAACCTAAATTGTTTTTATTGTTTTATGGTCGTGACCTCCAGAAATGTGCTTTAGAAAAATACCACAAAGCCGTTCAAAATTGGTTCTTATATGATAACGTTGAAAGTGTAGTGTGTTTAATGATTTTAATTGGTAACTAATACAATTTACATTATAAAAATGACCTTTTAGGGAGTTATATAGTGAAAATTTGAACTTCCAGAGTCGCGAAATGAATTACCAAAAACAGTGTGTTTATTGGGGTCACATTATGATATTTTTGCGATACGATTATAATGGATTAATATGTAAAGTGCGGTATGCTGTATTGTATAACTATGTGTGTGGTTTGAAATGCGGTATTTATGAATGTTTAACATTCATTTTTTGCAATTAATGTTCATATTTTCGATTTTGTTGATACTTGATACATTGAAAAAAAAAAAAAAAAACCCCTCGTAAACCTGGGAACTCATAAAGCGAGAACAGCCTGTATAACCAAATAGGCAACTCATTGTGAAGGTATTTGTAATTATTATTATTATTATTAGCCATATGGTGCAAGGAAGCCTGAGGCTTAATGTGCACAATCCAAAAAAAAATTCCCGAAGTTACCCTGAGAGAGAGAAAGAGAGAGAAGAATGATGATAATGATGATATCCAGCTCAAGATATCATCATTATCATCATATTATAGGTGTGCCAAGCCCATATTCACAAGATGTCAGCCCCTGGGGTATATATGAGATGTAATGAGACAATTCCACTATAATAATTTTGGTTAATTTACTGCATATAGGCATGATGCATTTGCACTATCTTATATGTGTATTTGTTTTATTGTTAAAATGTTTTAAATGATGGTAAATACCATCATACATTAGGCAGTGATGTCATGTCCCATATGGATGATAAAGCCTGGTCAATTAAAATGAGAATTTATTGATAATAGAAAGGTATTATATTTATTGTATATCCTATTATATTTTCTCAATATATATAAAATCCTTTCACTATAAATTATGAAAGCAAAATAGAATTTGTAAACAGAAATCATAGTATTTATGTCTGATACAATATAGTTAATAAAATTCAATTCCACTTTGGCATTTAAAAATATATAAAAGTATATTTTGCCCCTTTCTTTTAAACTGATTATATTAAGAGTACTGTATTGACACTGGACAATAACTTTTTTATTTAAGATTATTAATAGAGATATATATTTTTTTTTCTTGAATAAATTAACAGATTTTTATTAATTTCACATATTGCCCTCATAGTAATTGCTAAAATGCCACAGTAGATATACTGTTTTATGGCTGTTTGCTAACATCTTTTAAAATGAACCCTGCATTTTTATAAAAATCCTTGCTGTAGCTTATTGCTGAAAAAGATATTGATTTCATTTTATTTTGTGTAAGTTTTTAATATTTTTATCATCTTAGCCAAGACAGATGAAAGGAAGTAGACAGAAACCATCAGAACCAAAAAGGACTGTAGCAAATGGAGAAAATGGTATTCTCTCAGAACCAGCAGCATTATCAGGAGATATATCTATAGATCCTTCTAAAAGAGTAGAAGAAAAAACTGCTATAAATAATTTAAGTTCTATTAAATTGGAACCAAAACCTGTAAAAAGAGATGATGATGTTACAGATTTAGTTCCGCCAAAAAAGAAGGTAATCTCACATATTAATTTAAATCCTATTTTAAAATATTGTAAGTAGTATTGCTGTGCAATCTTTTATTATTTGTCTCTTCCTGAGACTAGGTTCTGTATGTTTCTTTCGTTTCATCTGCAGAATGATTTAGTGCGAAACTTCCAGATACATATGTATTAATAATTATTAATACATATATTAATGCATATGTAATTAGCTTACTTTATGGTATGGTATAAATTATAATTTATGCCATACCATAAAGTAAGCTAGTTGCTTTTCAAATAAATAAATTTCTGCTTTAAGTCAGTGCAACTATCAGTTATTCAAAAGAATTTATATCTTTTTTATGACTACAAGTATTTAAGGTGGTGTTATAGGTGATGGTATCATGATAATGTTAAGTGGATTTGATCTTTCTATCTAATTTTGCCAATCATTAATGTCTTTTGCCCAGCTACATCTAGTTCCAGAAAACATCTAGCATGGCTTGCAATATATGGAATCCAGTTTTTTGGAGTAGCACAACCATTGCCTGTTCATTTTTAATCTAGATTTACTAGTGGTTGAGTAATATTTTACCGAAAATTATCTATTTTTGTTATTTTTCGGAAATGGTCCTTTTGGCTTGCATAAAACCGAGAAATTTCAAAACCGAGTTTAACCGAAGTTTACTCTTAAAACCGGTTTTAAAACCGATTTTCTCAAACTTAGGGAAAACAATTAAAAGCTTATAACACAGGTATTTATTTTATCTTGGGTAGATTGTACAAATCGTAATCAAATCTTTTAAACAAAATATATCACCTCTTATAGTAAAAAAATTAAAATGCTCCAAAAAAGTAACCAGCTTGAGATTATACAAAATTACAAATTGTATTCAAATCCTTTGAATAAAAACTATCTTCTCGTATAGTAAACAAAAAAATAATAAGCCCTATAATAATAATAATAATAATAATAATAATAATTAATAAATAAAAATAATGTGAAAAAAAACAGCTTGGGGAAATTACTTTACTATTTATTGCTCAGCTTTTTTCTGAAAATGATCCTTTAAAAAACACAGTATATTAAGCATTTTTCCTGATAGACTTGACCTTATTTTTGTGTTAAAGAGACCAGTGATCGAAAACACTCTCAGATTGGACACTTGTTGGTTTAATGGTCAGCAGTGCTCTATAAACTTTCTCCAGCTTTTCACTTCTACTGCTAGTTGCCTCCAAAATTTTAAATTCTTTGCTGATTTCCAGTTCACTCGGATATTTTGAAGGCTCTTCAGTTAATCTCTTTATTACACTAACATACTCTCGCATGAGTGTATCTTCAACATCGGAACTAGACGAGTCTTTGTTTTCTTCTAAAAGAACAATTTGTTTATTTTCAGTTTCTTCATTCAACGCTAAGACTCCTTCGGAATGTTTTACAAACAATCTCTGACAAATCTCTTCAGCATGCTTTTTCAAAACTTGCTTACTTGGAAAATCAAAAGTTCTTGAACCTGAATCTTCTTTCCTAAACTTTTTGAGGTTGTGTAGATAGCTCAGCAAAGCCACAATTTGGCAATTTCGTCTTGCATTGTAACGCTGCAAAAGGCTTTGGTGAAACTTTAAAGAAAATGGGTTTTCTGCCGTATCAAGCTTAGCAAGTAGAAATTCCTTTGAAGACTCTGCTTTAAATAAGTCTGTATTTTCTGAGGTTATAGCCTTCAGAATCATTTCAACTGGTCGCAAAGTTTCACATAGCAATTCAAGTGTTTTCCAGTCATCGTCAGATGACTGGAAAACACTTGAAAACACAGTACTGCACATAGAGCATTTGGAATGCAATTTTTAAATTTCAAAAATCTCTCAATCATATAAAATGTGCTATCCCATCTATTCTTGCAATCTAATATTAGTTTATATTCTTCCCCATTAAATTCTGATTTAACAAAATTTTGTAAAATGTCATTTTGGTAGGCGATTTTCGAAAAAGCTTGCAAATTTTTCTGACTTTGTTAATAGTTTGTGCAATATTGGCCATTGGATTGAAGAAATAAATGAGCTCATCAGTAAAGTCGGTTTGATAAAGCATGCCTTGCTGTCTTTCTTCACTCATCACTCAATCATTACTACTTTCTTCATTATTTTCATTTTCTTCATTGTCTTTGGGAGACTCAGAGACTGTGGCACCATAATTGATTTATGTTTTATATTTTTTTTGAAAACATAAGTGTTTTCAAAAAGTACATAAAGTACATCTATAACTGACAGATGTATACAATGGGCTATACATTGTTGATGATTAGGCATAATTTGCTTGTCAAACTTAATCATCATTGCTGCTCTCCATTGGTGGTGCAGGGAACAATATCCTCATCCAAGTTCAAACCAAATTCCTTCAAGTGTCCATTCACAATTTGCTCAGTTCTTCTGCTATCAAGTGAACCATTAATCTCAATAAGACCTAACAACCAATGATTGTCTTTTGAATGCACATTTATATTCATATACCTTTTATTTTGTATATTCGTCTAGAGTCAATGAATACCATGCACCCAAAACCAATGAATTTTTGAAATGCTGAATGAGTTCTTCTTTCTTAGTTTTATAATAATTCAGAACCATATTTTTAATTCCATTCACTGAGGCTGGTGGTAATTTATCGTTTTTATTTCTCTGAAGGTGAAGGCTTGATTGTATAAACTCACTCTTGGCAATTGAATTAAAAGAAAATCCATCTAAAGCAGCTAATTTTGAAGTCTCTTTTTCCATAGATTTTTTAACGATAAAGTTTTCTAATGTTCTTACGGGAGGTTCACTGTTATCTTGTTTAATGTCAATCTGATGCATTTTCTTTAAATGCAACATCAAAGATGATGTAGATCCTCCAGACGACTTCATTATCTTCTGACATGTTGAACATTGTGCTTCATCTTTGCTTTTCGAGCAAAATAATTCCATACATTTGATTTCATCTTAGACATATTAAGAGTAATAGATATTAATTAGTAGGAATTTATATCACCGACAATTTTAAATAAAAATATTGAAGATAACAAAGGCACAATACTATGCGTCACTCCCGCAAGCACTGAATGAAGAGTCTAAACGAGGCAAGTTTCAAAATTTTCACGAAAGAAATTTTTTATTTATTTACCTGCAATTTTTTTTTCCCAATTAAATCTATTGTATTTTCAAAATTACATAAAACCTAAATTTGGTGAAGCTGCTTTTTGGAGAACATTTGATCGCAAATTTAATAAGAATAAAGAAGCAAAAAACTTTCTACGATTGAAATTTGATGCAATATTCAGCGAATCAGTTTCTAGTGGGTAACCAACAATAAGGCGCGTTCCATAACTTGCCTGGCCAGCAAGATAGATGGAACGGAGAAATGTTGAGCATTTCTTTTACACTATCGCTCCGACTCCCTCAGTCGTAAATGAGTACACCTGCATCGTGCCATGATACAGGTGGGAAGATAAAAGGTACCCCTCCTAGATTTGGGCCACTTGCCCATGAGATTCGTACCAAAACATAAAATTAAATTAAATTAAATAAAAAAACATGTTTAAAACAAAAGCAGTTGAACGATCCAGACAAACGAACAAACAAAAGAAAATGTGCATAACAAAAAACTATATTCGAGGGCTAAGAAAATATTCAAATCCGGTTTTAGAAGCTCGGTTTCGGTTTTAACAACTCAATATGAAAACCGATTTAACCGGTTTTATAAAACCGGTTTGCAAGCCCTAGCAAGCACTGTATTTTATTATAAATGTATTCGTATCTGCTATTAAATTCTCTGGATGATTTGCAGAATTTGAACGAATTACCAAAAAAAAAACTGTTATTGAGCTCATTTTATTTTCACAATACAGTCGGTCCTCGTATAACACGTGTTTGCATTACACGAATTCGATCATACACGATTTATAAATAGGGGAACGTTATCTTATATAACACGAACCGAATTCGCTTATACACGATTCGCCTTTGTGTTTACAAGAAATGGCAGTTGAATGCGGAATCACCCCCAACTGAACGCAACACGATAGGAACGAAGAAGATTCTGAAAATGTATTTATGTGTTTTATATCAGTGAAGGGGAAACACATTTCGCCATAATAACGTAAAAACCAACACAATTCCAGCTATCGATATAATCGCAAATGCAATTAGATGGAGTTTACTACCAGTTTATAACAGATTCCACTAGCAGAAACGCAACTGGAAATTGTTTTTATTGTTTTATGGTAGTAACCCCCAGAAATGTGCTTTAGTAAAATGTGAGGTGTTAATAGTGTATCTCGGCCTTTACGGTGTTATTTATTCAGTTGCTACGCGCGCGCAGCTTTGTTTCTGTGTATCAAGCGTGCCTCCTCGTTTGTAATTGTGCTTTATTCCCTAAAAATTAGTAAAATACTTAAAAGGTGTGAAAAGCCAGGACGCTTCGTCCTGGCTAAGACACTGCAGATTCAGAGAGAAAAAAAAAGAAGCAATATCGATAAACAGAGGCGGACTGGGTCAAAAATTCTTACCCGGGAAAATTTGTAGTGGCCTCATACTACGGTTTATGGCCAAAATCACACCGGCCTCTGGCCCACCGTGGTTTCCCCCGTAAGGCTTATGGCCAGTCCGCTTCTGTCGATAGAGAAAAAATATGAAATTGTGAAACGCTTTGAGCGAAATGAAAGACCATGTGATATTGCACGTGCTACAGACCTAAATGAGGCAACGCGGAGAATTACAAAGAATGCAGAGAAAATAAAAACAACTTTCATAGCGGGAACAACTCAAAGTGTAATTAAAATCCATTAGATTAAGACACAAGAATTGGAAGAGATGGAACGGCTGTCATCTCTTTGGATAGAAAATCAAACAAAAAGCAAGTTTGCTTACGATAGAAGCAAAAGCATTAGCAATATTTTATTACGACTTACGTATTATAATTTATACTTACGTATTATAAAATACGTATTTTATCCATAAAAAATACTTTTTTAGTATTAAAAAATGCTAAAAATACTTTATTATAATATAATATTATTTTTATTACGTATTTTAATCGTTATAAAATACTTACGTATTTTATAACGATTAAAATTACCCGATTATTTATTGTGTTTTGTAATGTTTTGGTTCCAAATGTGTGTTCAATCTTGAGTGGTCGGCACCTAACCCTACTTTTCCCATAGGGCCTGTTGTTTATATTGCACGATTTTGCATTGCACAAGGGTTTCTAGGAACGCAACTATCGTGCTATACGAGGACAGACTGTACCTCCATTTATTCCCTCTCTCAACCTTTTCCCATAGTAAGGTAGCAGATTCATTATTTTCACTCAATGTGTTATGTATCCCACCAGTGTTATGTCTACTTCAGTATATTTAAATTATGTTAATTATTTATTATTATAGAAATTATTATTAGTTACATAATAATAATACAATACTTTATTTGGTATCGTCTAAATTTTTAAATAAGAATAAGAATAATAATGAATTATAATTAATTAAAATTATATTTAAATATTTTGTAACTGTATGTTAAAATTATGAAAAATTATGATTTGAATTTTATTTATTTATAAATTTTTTTGTTTCTATTTCTGCTTCGTGTCTCTTGAATGCAGTTTATTATTATAATATGAATATTGTTTGTTGTCATTTTAAATGATGAGCTTACATTTGTTCTTTAATATAAATCTCAAGAATTAATATATCTAAGGTGAGTTGTAACTCAACTTTACATGTTTAAAATTAGCCATTGCTAAATCTTTCTTTCGTAGAGTCCTATTTTGTTGAAGAAATCTCTTAAAATTTATTAGAAAAATAACAGCAAACAGATAAAAAGGAAAGAATTCTGATAGTGAAGCTTTTCTACAAGCCTCACTATTAGTATATACATATTTTGTATCTGTATATTAATAAATAAATAAATTTTCTGTTTATACTCCAGGACGACCAAACGGTCAGAGGAGTTCACAAAGTAGACAGAATACAAGAGACAGCACTGCATTTAGCAGTCACAGGCTTGAACCCCAGTCACTCAAGACACGTGTACTTATGCACTTGTGCACCTGACTACTAGGCGGTCTGTAGAGAATGGTCAAAACACTTTGACTTCGTGCCACCATTAAGGCCAACAAATTACCAAATATTTATGAAATTTGTTAGTATTGACAGTATTCTATCCCATCTTAGAAGCAATAGACCACATTCCATCAGAATTATAGAAAATACTAGGCAATTTGATGAAGCTCTATGCAACAATCCTCAAACGTCTACATGGTGGCTATTATCTGAACTGAAATAATTATAAAAGTCTGCGATAATAATTTTAATAGACCATGTTATGTATATTGCATCAGTGTATTATATCTGGAAGAGTGTGCATGTTTAGAATGAAAAACTACGAATAACTCACTAGGAAGAAATATTACTCCCTCTGCCTGAGCTTTGCTAACTGAAGAAGCATTTAAATTCAGTCTGCAGTGGAATTCAAATCCAGACTTCTTTAACTCAGTGAGTGACAAGCAAGGTGCTAGATGACTCTCATCAACTGATGAAATACCACCACTTTGCTTATTGGAGGCTTGAAGTGGTGGAACCCATGTTTAGTCTCTAGAGCTAAGTTCCGGTCAACCCTTCCCTATCTCTTCCATCATGCAGTATGATTGATGACTTTTGAGGTTATGATGAACGTCGTGGCGAGATCCAATATTCCTTACATTTCGAGTGTACAGCTCTAAAACGGTGTTCGCAGGCCGGCTGCCAGTTAGTACACTGGACCGAACCTATTGGTAACTCTCTAGGAGGCTTCTGGATCAGCTAGTGTATAATCTTGCTACCTCTACTCTGCCAGATAGTGACTGGAGGGAGTCCAAGTAGTGTGTATGCGGGGAGAATTGTCGAGGCCACGTTATGTCAAGGATCTGGGTATATTCTTACCACGTGTACGCCATATCCAAAAATTTCATTATTTCATACAGCATGTCCCACCCACTTTTTCTTACCATTGAATACACCATGAATTGTCAAACTAATAGAGCAAGCTTATCTGCGAAAAGATCTAAACCTCCCAAGCACTTCCTAATTCATTTCACAAATATACGTGTCTCAATTCTAATCTCAACGATGTCCATTTCCACTTGCAGTCTGCCAAACCCCATGTACTTTTTCTGACAGAATCTCAGTTATCGGTTGATTCAACTACTGCTCATCTCAGATGCCCAAATTATTCGCTGTATGATTCCTTTCACCTCAAAGGTGGGACTTGTGCATATGTCCGTTCTGATATTCCCTGTCAGAGACTTGGCATTTTGCAATCTCCTCTCTTTGATCTTCTCTGGCTTAAAATCTCTCTACCTCATTGTGTCAAATTCACCTGTTGTCTCTACCGTTCTCCCAACTCCACTAATCACTTGGAGCTCTTTGACTTCCTCTCTTTGCAACTTGACTTTCTCCAGTCCAACTTTCCTAACAGTGAGGTAATTTTCCTTGGTGATTTTAATGTTCACAACTCCAGCTGGCTTCCATTTTCTAGTCACACCGACCCAGCAGGTCGAGATGCTGAGGCTTTTGCAATTACTAATGACCTAGCACAGATTGTTCATTTACCTACAAGAATACCAGACAATCCTAATCATACAGCCAATACGCTTGATCTTTTTCTCACAAACAACCCTTCTAACTACATGGTCGAAGTGAGAGGTCCTTTAGGCACTTCAGATCACAACTTGGTGATTGTCTCTTCTCCAATGGAACCTTTATCTCATGGCTATTCCCAACTTCGTGTTGTTTGGCATTACAAGAATGCAAAATGGGATGACCTGCGAGACTTCTTTTCTTCTTTTCCTTGGTCGGATTACTGTTTCAAAACTTCTGATGTCAACATTTGCTCAGATCGTGTTAGTGAAATTATTCTTGCAGGAATGGAATCCTTTATCCCACACTCCACTTTAAAATCTTGTCCTTTATCTAAACCTTGGTTTTCCAATAAATGTGCTAAGGCTGTTCAAGAGAAGAATGTTGCATATCGTAATTGGCTTGTTTCTAATTCTTCAGTTTCATTTTCTGCCTACACCAAAGCTCGCAACAATTGTAAAGCAGTTGTTAATCAGTCCAAACTAGAGTTTAAACAGGCTAAGAGTAGAAAACTTGCTTCTTGCCCTAATGGTAGCCGAGCATTCTGTCTCTTGCCAAAGCTATTGGCCGCAACTTTTGCCCATCTCTGCTCCCACCTCTGCCCAAACCAGATGGTTCTGTTGTCACTTCAGCCAAGGTTAAAGCTGACCTGCTAGCATCCCATTTTTCTTCCAGCTCATGTATTAATGATCTTGGTAAAACACCTCACACTATTCCCAACACGCTCCATTCAATGCCTCCTGTGGTCTTCCGTCAAAAGGATATCAGAAGGATTTTGATGAATCTTGATGCTAAGAAAGCTCCAGGTCCTGATGGTATTTCTCCAGTTGTTCTCAAAACCTGTGCTCCTGAACTTACGCCTATTCTTTGCCGCCTTTTTTCACTTTCGTATTCCAAAGGTGTTTTTCCTTCTGCTTGGAAATTTGCTCATATCCAGCCAGTTTCTAAAAAGGGTGACAAATCCCTCCCATCCAGTTATCGTCCCATTGCAATTACTTCCACTCTTTCTAAAGTAATGGAAAAATCAATTAACCGTCAACTCTTAAACTACCTAGAAACCTTCGATCTGATCAACGATCGCCAGTATGGATTCCGTCAGTGTCGATCCACTGGTGATATTCTGGCTTATGTTACCCATTTATGGACTGATTCAATGGAAAGGTTCGGTGAAACACAAGTAGTTGCTCTTGACATCTCAAAGGCTTTTGATCGTGTTTGGCATAAAGGTCTTCTAAACAAGCTTCCATCTAATGGTTTGCCAACTGTTTTTAATAATTGGTTATCCAGTTTTCTCTCTGATCGCTCACTAAGGGTGATGGTAGATGGCTCTCTGTCTTTTAACTTCTCCACTAATGCCGGTGTTCCCCAAGGTTCAGTTCTTTCCCCCATTCTTGTTCTCTTGTATATTAATGACCTTCTTCCATTGACTGGAAATCCTATCCATAGTTTTGCCGATGATAGCACATTGCATTCCACTTTCCATTTTGAGAAACCTTGTCCTGCTCAATCAGCTTCAACTTCTCGAAAATCTTCTACCAATTCCTTAAATGCCGATCTTCAGGTAATTCTCCAGTGGGGCAAAGACAACTTAGTTGATTTCAACCCTTCTAAAACTCAGTCTTATCTTATATCTCGCAAAAAGGATTCTTCTGCTCCTATGCTTCTCTTTAGTGACACTCCGATTTCTAGGCAAAATGATATATGTCTTTTGGGGATTACCCTGACTTCTAATCTCTCTCTTGGCACAAGCACATTACAAATATTGCTTCCTCTGCATCTAAAAAACTTGGTTTTCTCTTTTGCTGTCAGCATTACTTTTCTTCCAAACAGCTGCTCACTCTGTATAAATCGCAAATCCGCCCTGCCATGGAATATTGTTCCCACATCTGGGGTGGTTCCCCCAAAACCTCTCTCAGGCTTCTTGATTCCATTCAGAAGAGAGCAGTTAGGTTAATTAATGATTCATCTCTAACAGAGTCTCTCCACTCGCTTTCTCATAGACGTACTGTTTCTGCTGCATGCCTCTTCTACAGATACTTCCATGGGCACTGTTCTTGTGAATTGGCTTCTATAACTCCCGCTCTCTCTCTCTCTTTCAAAACAGTCCGAACCTGTGCCACCAAAATCAATTTACTGTCCAACTTCAAACCCACAGAACCAACTTTTCATCTTCCTCATTTATTCATTCAACTGCCGTTTTTTGGAACAACCTTCTTTCATACGTATTTCCTGAAAATTACAATCTACAGAAGTTCAAGTCCAATGTCAACAAATATCTTCTTTCGTCTTCTCAACTTCCAACCCAAGCACGGTACTAAGTACTATAGGTTCTAATACCTCTCGTGTTTGGGGTTCACATAAAAAAAAAAAAAAAAAAAAAAGCAAAACCACTTTGCTGTCATAGTATTCTGACAGAAGAATGGAATTTACTGAGAATTTTATCTAAAAGGTCAGTGAGAATAAAAATTTTCCCAATGAGATCACTTGGACTGATGACGCAGTTTTAAATCTGATAAGCAGTCATTGTAATTGTTCTTATTAGGCATATGATAATCCACTGTTTAGATTTAAAGTTATTTAAATGCGCAGAGTGATTGTTTAGGTGGAAAAATATGTTCAAAAGATTAACATATTTTTACGGATGGTTGGACCATTCTTTTCCAAGCACTGAGGCATTCCTACTCCAAGCTCTATGGAAACGCCTTATATTTTATGTGGGGTGATGCTCCTTCACATTATTCTGTCATGTGATTGTAAGATGGTTCCTTATTATATTTTCCAGGTTACAGAAAACCAGTTGAGTGACCACCAGGTCTCCCAGTCTAACCCCCTTCCAGATTTTTTCCCCTCTGACATTATTTTAAAGAATAGATATATACAGCCATAAACCTAGATCTTTAAGACGTTCTGAAAACTGAGAAATTGTCGAGGAATTTTCTAAAATTTTCATTTTAGAAAATTCCTCAAAAATGACAAAAGCATGTCAACTTGTGCATAAGAATGTTTTTATGTATTGCAACACAAGAACCTCCAATTTGAAAAATAAGGTTGTAAAAAATATTTCTTACATTTTTTATCATGTTTTTCTTGCTTAATTAATATGTAAACTACTTTTAACCCCCCCCTCTCTTGAAACATTGAAATTTCTTTCTTACAGATCAAAGCTGAACATATCACAATAAAACAAGAACCTATAGAAGATGGAAGTTCTGTGAGTTCAGATGATGGAGAATGCAACATGAGTAGAATCAAACTAAATAATAGTCAGTCAAGAGCAACAAGAAAGAGATCTGCTTCATCAGCTTCAGATGACAGGGAGGAGGTGGGTTCTCATCATTCATTAAGGCAGCAATATGTTCGTACTCGCTTACGGCAGAGACATTAATATTTTAATTAATTATACCATTTTATTTGTAAATTATGGGCTCCTTGTTACTAGTCTCACATTTTTTTGGGAATACTGTTTTCTACAACCTTAGTCAAGTACTTTTAAGCCAAAAGTTTCAACTTTTTTACTTCTAAGATGTATGAAAGTGTTCTATAAGCATAGACTGTGATATATATATATATAAAGCATCTGGCTGTGATAATTGTATTTTGATATGTAGGAACAGATAGTCAATAAATCTGTTTATCTTCCGTTTGCTAGTTCAGATGAGCTTTTAATTTTGCTATTGTCAAACTGTTTTCATAAAACTGTTTTTTTACTGTGTGTGTGTGTGTGTGTGTGTGTGTGTGTGTGTGTGTGTGTGTGTGTGTGTGTGTGTGCGCGTGTGTGTGTGTGCGTGTGCGTGCGCTCGTGCATGCACTATTAAATTAATAATAAATAAAGAAGTTTTATATTAACATTATGGCTTTATTAAATTTCAGCTTTATAATAATATTAGTCCTTTATTTAAACAATTATTAATTCTAATAATTGCTTTTTGTTGCCCTTTCATTTCAGTCCATTTCCTTATTATTTTTTTTATTATTATTATTTTTTTTTTCATTCATTTGTTTTATTTTATTTCTGTTAAAACTAAAATATCTTCATAAGTGAAGTAATTATAGAAATTTTCATTGTGAATGCTTTTGCATATAAGCATGTATTTGTTTTATATAGTAAAGTTTTCTCTTCTTTCAGTACTGTTTTAAATCATATTTACAGGGTAATTTTAATGATTGGAATCATATGAAATTAAAGTAAAATTGAGTGTAATTTTGAATCAGCTGTTTAATGTTTTTATTTTTCCTTTGGCATGGCTGTGTTGCTAATGATCTTAAAGGAATTTTTCTGAAGTTATATAATCTGTTATGCAGATTTTTTCTTTATGTGGAAAAATCATTTTTTTAACCGTTGAAATCTGTTTTATCACAGAAGTTTGATTTTTTTTTAATTTTTTTATTTTGAAAAAACCAAAATGATTTTTTTAAAAAATCAAAATTCATATTAGCTATATTGTTTTTTTTTAATTATTTGGAGTGTAAGTTGCAGAGTAGTCACTGCCTGCCTCCTTCCCCTTTGTTAGATACCAGAATTTCCCAAATGGCAAAGCTTCCCACAGAAGAAGAAGAAGAAAAAAAAAAAAAGAAGAAACATGAAATTTTAACTTTCCCATTTCTAGTTCACAGAGTTTTGACATATTCCTGCAGATCAGAAGCAATTATTTTTCAAAATTTAAGCAATTTCTTTGGCTTGCAAAGTCATAGCATAATCTCTTGGGAAACTGAAGAAGTGATATCATTCCGAACAGACTAATTAGAAAAGAGACTAATTAAATGTTTAAAGCAAGCCACAAAGAGGTATGGCAGAATCCTTTTTTGTGATAGTTCATTCTCTCACACAAATCTGTAGACCTGAGAAGGAATTGCAAATGCTAATGATTCCTGAATAATTAAAACATTTCTCTGCTTTCTTTAAGATAGTGGTATATCACCAGTATAGTGATATTATACTGGTAATGTGACAGGGATTTCTATTCATATGCATTACCATTTCTTCAGAAAAGTCATTAGCTAATACAAAAACTTCCTAAATTTTTTTTTTTTAATGTAGAAACACTAGAGAAACATCATCCACTACATTAATATAAGAGTTTATGGGTCCTAAATTCTTTGACTTCCCCGGAGGTACTGCATGGCACTGCTTATAGTACCAGATAAAAATCTACACCCCCTCCTATTAATACTATATTTTAAGGTTCTTGTATGGAGAAACTCAAGACATTTCTGTTTTTCAACAGTCAGGTGTCGTATTGATAATGCTGACATTTCAGGATTATCTGGAAACTAAACATTTCAAAAAATGCTCTGAAATGATGGAACCTTGAATAGCAGTCAGATGTATGAATAGCAGACCAGTGTTCCTTTATTCTATCTTTCAAGTTTCCCTTTCATCATCTATAGGAATATTTTTTAAACTGTGCAGCTTGAAACATGAAATTTAAAGTTGAACTGAAAGTTTCACCTTTTTCTTGCGGGAATTTATTTAAAAATATTGTGAGCATTATTTTTTGAACCACCTTCCTCTGTATATTATATTCAGTGTACTTCTGTTTATCTGTTTTTTTTTTTCTCATCATTAAATGCTCATCAACTTACACATACTGCAAAAATTTAAATATGACTGTTAGTTCATGGCTGCTAAATTCATTGTTGGAATTTAGGATTTTTTTTTTTTTAAATAGCTTTATATAAGTGATGGTAGTTAAATAAGTTATTTTGAAAATGATAAAAAAGAATTTTTTTACCAAATAGAAGATATAATGGATTGCATCTTTAATAAATATGTAAAGCAGCTAAACTTTAAACAAATATGTATAAGAATTATGTAATATTATTAAATAAGGAAATGGTACTTGTTTTTACTACTGATATTGCCATATGTAATAATATATAAAATAACACCAACTAGTTATATTTTATTAGATTTAATTTAATATGCTGCTTTGTTAGTCAATAAAATTGAAAACAGGTACTCGATTTAGTGGCTAAAAATTTATTGTTTATTTATTGTTTTATTTTTTTTAAATTAATGAAACAATCTAAACAAATAACATTAAAACAATATATATAAAAATGACAGAATCAAGTACTGAATTTATTTCTCTTTAAATTATTTATTTCTCTTTAAAAATGTTTAGAGATTTATTTTTGAAAAAGCCATTTCCATTGAATTTAAACCAAGAAAAAAATATATTCAGGTGATATATAATAATTTTAGATATTTGTATCCATCAAAATTATTTTCTGTGATCAGAGGATTTTTTTTATTAATTATAAATAATCAATACACTCCAGAATGTGGTTGTCAATTATTTATAATGGCAAGTTTTATTAAAAATCTTGTGTCAGTAATCTGTTGCCAAAATGCAAAATATTAAAGAAGTAACAGGCAGTATTGTTTGGGTTCTAGAAAAATTCTGCAAGAATTGCCTTTGATGAGCATTATGCATTCAAAGCATGTCAAAGCGAAGTATGTACCCAGTCTGTATTCAAATTTTTTGGCACTCATTTCACTGAAATGTTTTTTCATGCTCAGTCCTTTATGGACAGTATTATGGATTTGTTCACAGGATATGTTTAAAGGTTTTGCTACATCTTGCAATCCAATCTGATTATTTTGAAAATCAGGTGACATAGCATCACTGATGTTTTCTCTGTCTGGTTGACAAGTAGTAGGTCATCCAAATCATGATTCATCTTTGGTTGATGCAGGTTGGTATATATTCAAGAAGGATTTTCAGTATATATATATATATATATATATATATTATTATTATTATTATCAGTGTATTAGGTGGTGCTAAACTGTCAGGTGTAATTACCATGGAAAAATTGAGAACACTGCACACAGTAAGTTTTCTTATTTTGCCTTCTTTTGGATTTCATAATTTTTTTTTTTTTACAGGATTCTGTCGGCATTATTTTAGTTTTTTAGCTTTATTTTTATTATTTTTTATATATTCTTTAATTTTAGTCCTTTTGGTCTCTGTCTGGTCGGCTATGATGTATATGCATGTATACTTATTTAACTTGTGCATCATAACAGAAACAGAGACCCAGCTTGTTGCAGTGGCTCCTACGATTTTCTCTTCCGACACCTTTGATTAAGTAGTTAAAGTCCTAGAACCCACAGCTTTAGGTACTATGATTTATTTTTATGTTAAACTTTAATTTCATTTTATTTCAGGTAATCTGTTTTTACCATGCAATGTTCTCAATTCTTTCATGGTAATTACACCTGACAGTTCAGCACCTCCACCTAATACACTGATAATAATATATTTGTCTATATTTCATTATGGTTGCTGGTTTTTTTCTGCTATTACTAGTAGTACCCCTGATTCCATAACCCAGTTTAATGTTTTTAATTTTTTAATTCCTTTTCTTGTTTGCTACTTTCAGTAATTTCATTACATCTTATTTTTATCAATATATATATATATATATATATATTCAAGTTGATATATGATCATTTATGGTACTGTGTGATGGATAGCTATCATATGATATTTCATTACTTCTGAACTTTTTTTCTTTCATAAAGTTATTGATTTTGGTGGATATGAATTTTCAAATCTTAAAAAAAATAATAAAAATAAAATAAATAATAATAATAATAATAATAATGTTTATGATTTTACTTTAAATACTGGGTTACATTAATGTTTGTAATTTAATATTATTGTGTTTATTCATTTTTCAAATAATGACGCATACGGTTGGCCAGAAAGTTATCAAATATCCTCATATTTATTGGGGGGGGGTGCGAGTGGTTTGCTAGATACCCCAGTTTTTCAAGGAATGGCAGAGCATTTAGCAAGCAGGTGTTTCTGTTTAAATAAAATTATATCACATATATTGCCATCTGATTGTGTGTTAACTTATACAGAATATTTTTAAAAAATGCAAAAAAAGCCTGTACGTGTGTATTGTGTAATTCAAAATATATAGGTGTAATTAATCAGATATATACATATGTGATAGAATCAGAAATAAAAGAAATTTCATACAGATTTATTACAGTTAATGATACAGAAGTCTAAACATCATTTCTGTCAAAATAATCGCTTCCAGCAACTACTACTGCAACTACTCTTGCAAATGGCCATATGACTATGTACTACCTCCTCCACTGACCTGAAACATCAGCGCTCCATGAATTCTTTCATTTTTTGAAAGCGGTGAAAGTCTGTGGAGGCTTGATCCAAGAAGTAAGGGAGCCATGGAAGGACAAGTATCTTAATGAGATATTTGTTGATAAGAGGTGACTGAGGCATTATCAGGATGGAGAACCCATTAATTTTCTTGTCACAGATGTGGGTGTATTCGTTTGACTGCATCATGAAACAATGGAAAAACATCAGCATAAGTGGTCCTGTTAACTTTTTGGAATGAACTCTTAGTGTACAAAAAATCTGACTGTCGACAGAACCTCTATCGTCGATTTTCCCTTTAATTGTTTGCACATGAAACTTCTTTTATCTTTAGCATTAGCAGTGGCAAATGATGCAAGAAACATATCTTGGTGGACAGCCACTGATACATGTCCTTCCTTCAAGTGCTTTCATACACTATTCATACACTCACATCCAATAAATTTCATTACCATAGGCTTTTTGTAACCATGTTAAGAGTCTTGGTAAATATCTGCTAAGTTTAACACAAAACTTGAGTTTATCTGCTGCTTAAACTGAACCATCTCTTCCTCTTCACATCATCCAATTCACAAAACTGAAGTACCTCTTTGCTCTCACTGTATGTTTAACTAGCTAATGTCCTGGATCTGTGTACTGAGTATAGCAGATATTCATTTCAAACAAGCATGATCAGTTATTTTGGGGGAAAAATACATGTAGTGGTGGGAAAGAGAATGACTTTGAAATAATCATATGCTTGAGAACCCTTTAAGGAAAAAATCTCTAGTTTGAAAATTATAAACAATGATAACCTTTGATTATTGACACCAGCATAGCATATTTTATAGAAAATATACACTATAAAAACATGAAAGAGCATTCCTGATAATCAGTAAAATGAAATAACAAGAAGAACAAACTGCATTAGGAGAATTTACCCTGAACAAAATTTATTTGAAGAAAGTATTTTTTTTTTAAAGAAAAAATACGATAATGGTAAAAAGATAATAGCGTAACAGTATAACCCATTGGAAGGGAAGGCATAAAAAACCATTTATTGGCAATCCAATGAACTGAATTTGGATTAATTATGAAGAGATGCCCACACTCTGTTATCTTCTCTCCCTCTCATTTATCCAGAATGAAAGGTTTGATGGTACCATTTATACAGAGCTTTATTAAGGACATCAGTAGATCAGATTTATGCCAAAAACACAAAATTCATCTAGTTTTATTCGTATATCTTCAGAGAGGCACCTCCGTAGCCAGGTGGGAAGGAGCAGCAGTGCATAGCACACGCTTCTTGATTAGACCGGTGTTCGAGCCCGTCACCACCAAATACGGAGGATGTGGAAAGGTCAGGGAATAACCGCCGCATATTTCCAGAGCAATATGGCCTTAGTTGCTAATGCTCCTGAAAAAAAAAAAAAAAAAAAAAACCAAAACCAATAAATATCTTCAGAATAGGCAATCAAATGGGATAAATGAATACTGACTTTAGATAACTTCACCTTTTTTTATTTTTTTTTATTTTTTAATACATGCAGCCATTGTTTGAATCCTATAATTTTTTTTATATATTCAGTTGGGATGTTGATGATTTCCTACTTGATATTTCTGGATTACCAATGTGTATCTTTGTTGTGATGCTTGTTTTTACATAAAGCCTAGCTTATTAATTATGTATGCATTATGAAAATCATGTCTATTTCTTATGCTGTAAAACATCCTCATTGCAAATTGCTTCCATTTTTATTGGTCTTTTCTCCCACTTTAGTTTTCTTCAAAATGTTTTGTTATATTTTATTTGCTACACTTGCTGTCCAAGATTGAGGAAAAATATCCTTATTTCTAATATATGTTGTCCAAGGGCATAATGCTATGCTAGCTTACTATTTTTGAAATAAAATGCTTCACTGCATATAGGTAAATTAGAAAAAGAACATTTATTTTGGCAGGTAATATGTAATAATTTATTGTAAAAGCTTAATTTTTAAATGAATTTAAGTTCATGAGTGATAATTTAGGGAAAAACAAACTTTGCATTGCAGTTCTCTCTGGAGGTCTTTTTACAAGGGTAGTTAAAAAGATAAGTAGAGTTAAATTGACACTTGGTATGCTTGGTTGTTAACTAGCAAATGAACAGAAAAAAAAAATTAAGCATTCTGCAAGCCTGGAGCATTGTTCCTTGCAGTGTGGGTCTCTGCTCTATGAATCTTAGGGGGTGTTTTTTTATTTTTTTTTTAAACCAAGTGTGTAAGTCTCAATGTAACTCTGATTATCTTATTAACTATCTCTGTAGAAGACTCCAGAGAGGTTGTGTTGGAAGTTTTATTATTATTATTATTATTATTATTACTACTGCTTTTAACCTAGTATACAGTATATGCCATAATAAATGTGTTTTCTAATTTTCCTATATGCTGTAAAGTGCTTGATTTCAATATTTCTGATATAGGGTTCATTTTTCTAACCTTTACAAGTGTACAAATAATTTATATCTGTTCTGGTAAAGTTAGTGTTGTAATGATCCAATTTTTGTAGTCTATTTTATGTCATAAAAGTTATAATATGTAGGAAACTGAAACCTAACCTAGATATTAATAATGTGAGCATTATTTTTATATTTAATTTTGATTTTTATATATTGTTTGTAAATTATTATATGTGATGGATAAATTGTTGTTTGCCAAATATGTTTATTGTTTTATAAATTTGATTTATGCTTTTTTAATTAATGCTAGCTAATTTTTTGCACTCTTTCTGCTTGTAGTATGGTGATGGACTTTTCATTATAGTGTGGAAATATGTTATCTGTTCTGCACTTATTGTTTCTATGTTCTTTAATCAGTAGTGCTGCATGGCAATAAAAATGTTTGTTTGCTGCTATTTTAATAGCATGAAATATATTTATCACTGTTGTCTGAAATTCTGTAAATATATGTTTTAGCACTTGAACTGCATGATTCTTTCTCTTCTTTTCTGCTTGCCTGCATGTCTACAAATTGCTGCCAGTTTGCTTCTCAATTAGTATAACTGAATACCATATAAAGAACAGTGAAAGTAATTGAATTGACTGGCTTAATTGGTTTCAGGAGGAGAGCAGCAGTGGTAGCATGTCACCTCAGAGTAAAAATTCATCCCCTGAACAGATGAAAAGGAAGACAATCCATTCTTCATCATCTCATGTACGATCATGTGCGCGTTATCCAGTGGCTTTAAAACGAACTAGTAAGACAGATGGAAAATTATTAAGTGCAAAAAATGTTGGAAAGATGAATGGCAGTAAATGTGGGTTAGAACTGAGGCCTCGTTCATCACGTCTAACACCTGGTGTCACAACTAGACGTCATGGGGAGACAGCTCGTGAACGACTTTTCCGTAGTTTGAAAGGGCTTAAAAAGAACTCAGAATTATTAAGGCATGGTGTATTGAGGGTCAGATCGCATAATATTATAAAAAGTGAGCCTTCCAATGGTAACAAAGTATTACCCAAATGTGCTGTTAAAATGGAAAAAGTAGACAGGGAATCAGGAACAAAAAGAGTGAAAAATGGAGTTTCCCTAGACATAGAAGATGATGATGAGGAAGAGAGAAAAATTGGACACAAACTATTGGTTAGAGATAAAGCAGCTAAAGGTGATAGAGGATCTGGAGATAAACCAACTCCTCCACAAAATCAGAAATTTATTATGCCACTTCACGATGGCCCCAATCTCAAAAAACCAAAATATGTTGTTCGACCTGCTAATATAATTGAGGAAACAAGAGAAGAAAAACAAAAATCTTCTTGGACAGGTACCAGCAACTTAGCTTTAGAAAAAGATGTTATGTTGCCTGTGTTCAGCTTTCTTTCTTCTCGTGATCTTTTTATTTGCCAATTAGTGTGCAAAACATGGAATCGTTGGTCAGTGGATCCTCGTTTGTGGATGCAAATGGATTTGACTCGTAGAAAAGTAACTGCTAATATTTTAATAGGGATAGTCCGTCGCCAACCAGTTTCTTTGAATCTTAGCTGGACAAATATTTCACGTAGACAATTAGCTTGGCTTATTGCTCGGCTCCCTCAGATGAAGGAACTAGTTCTTAGTGGATGCTCTGCAGCTGCTGTTATTGCACTGTGTACCTGCAACTGCCCTATACTCCGTTGCCTTGACCTAAGCTGGGTTGAAGGGCTTACTGATTCTGTGATCCGTGATTTACTTTCCTCACCTCCTGATTCCAGACCAGGATTTATAGAAACAAAAACACGTCTTCGCCATCTATCAGAAGTGCGTTTAGCAGGGGCAGACATTTCTGATGTGTCAGTTCGTCTCCTTGCACACCATTTACCATTGCTTTCCCGCCTAGATCTAAGCCACTGCCATAAAGTGACAGATATGGGCATTGCCGTTCTTGGGGCTGCTAAGTCATCACGTCTGTGTTCATTAGATGTGTCTTCATGTTCTAACATAACTGATACCAGCCTGGAGGCTTTAAAACGTTGTATTAATTTGACTTATTTAGACATGCGAGATTGTCCTCAAGTCACAGAAGCTGCCTGCCAGAAGTTTGTTAATCAGAGTCGTCAGCCCCTTGAACTGAAGGATATTAAACTGATACAAAGACTTCATTGATGAATGATGACCTCTGTTTGTGAATCTGTACATTTTTAGTTAGGCATTGCACCCAGACCTAACCCATACGCTCAGTACATAGGAATTAATATTATTGTACATCCAGGTGAGTTGTCTGCAATGGTTATGTAAACAGTGGCCTAAGTAATGGACCTATAATCAAACATGTTCATTTTATCAACATTAGTGTGTATGTTTATCATATGCTTCATGCCATTCTTAAGATGTTCATATGTCATTTAATCATTCATCATACTTCTGTTACATAAAAGTAAAATGTCTTTTGAATCTCATCGTTGTTCTTGATATCTTGTATTATTTACATATTTAATAATTCTTGTACTCTTTCATAAACATAAAACAATATTGATTTTTTAACGTACATTCTGTTCTGTTGAGTTTACATATCTGTGTATATGAAGCCTTATGATTGGATTTTATGGATGAATTATATATAGTTCTGTGAAAAAAAAAAAAAAAATAGTGAAATTGGTCACATTCTATATAATTATAACAAGTAGAAATTCATTTTTAATTCAGATTGTCTTCACATAGAAGCCATATGAAAAAAACGTATTCTAAAATTTGCAAAATTAATTTGCAAATTTTAAATACACACACACACAGAGAGAGAGAGAGAGAGAGAGAGAGAGAGAGAGAGAGAGAGAGAGAGAGAGAGAGAGAGAGAGAGAGAGAGAAAGAAAGAAAGAACTCTCAGAAGTATTCAGGCACAATAATTTTGATATGAGACTAATAATTTTAATATGGGACTCCATTGATAATTATGAATCCTTTTGGCTCTACTCTTTTTCGAAGTAGTCATTAACTATACAGCCAAAGATAAATGTATCTGGAATACTGAATCAAGCCGTACTTTGATACAGTATTTCAGCTCATTCCAAAGGTGTTCATCTAGATTTAAATTAGGGCTTTGTCATTGCCTGCCAATTCCACAATATTATTCTCCTCAAACCAACTTCCAGAATGTTTGGCTTGCAACTTATAGCATTGTCATACTGATTTGTGTTGGATTGGTTTTCATAAGATTCTGAAATTCCTGTAGTTGGTATGGAATTATCCAAATTGTTACTGGAAGCTGTTACCAAGGGTTCCAGGCACTAATTTCAGTGGCAACAAACTAAACTATGAATTTGGACTAGAGGCACATAACATATCCATACACAATATTCCCCCTCCCTTCACAACTTTTGGCACAGTGCGCTCTGAGTAGTAGGTTTCCAAGCCCATACCTGTCCATATGATCTGAACAGAGTGTATTGCAACTCATTGTTCAGTGAGACCTTTTTGCCCTCATCTGTATCAGTGTGTGGACCTGAAGGTCGTAATAATATAACTAGTTTCTTTTGGGGATTGCTTGTCCTTTGCAATAAGTGTTCTTGCTCTACCAGATCATATCCATGCTGTCCCCCCACATTATGCTTCTCTTTTTATAAAGTTGTTTACAGTTTATTTTTAATATTTAAACTGATTGTAATAGTATAGAATGACATGTATTGATGTAATATCTGACAGCAAACTCTTTTGAAATTTTGCAAGCCCTGCACTGCAACCCATCCTATAATACTCAACATATTTGTAGCTATTCCTACTATACATACAGCTGATTGGATCTATTTTATTAGAGTGCTGAAATGTCCAAATATTTTTAGAGTAAAGTGTATATATAAAATAAATGAAAAATTTAAGATGAAAATGTAATGTGGGCACTTTTTTGTACTTTTATATAAAGTAAAGCTATACTAAAGTTGAGACCACTCTTTTTAAAATGATTTTTATAGTATTTTTTTGATAAAATTAAAGCGAATATTTTGGGATGTATATTGCCTTTACTAGTATTAGGCGTCTGATGGGCACAGCAAAAAAAAAAAAATAAAGCAGGCACAAGGTTGCTGTATCAGAAAACTTGGGACAAAAGACTCTCTGGATTTTGAAGTTAGCAAGAATAAATAATAAAAAATGTATATTAGGATTTGCATTATCTAAAAAGTGTTACGAAATACACAAATTTTCATGTTTTCAGGTGCCTTCCAGTGTGCAGTATAACTTTATATTATAAGTCTAAACATAGTGATTATGTTGTGCTTGATGTTGAACACTGAGAGCTAGAATTATTATATTCAGTACATAATTTTTTAAACATTCCCTGTAAAGTTAATTTGTTCAGTATTTAGGCTTTTTTTGGCAAACCTTGTATTTTATATACCACAGTTAAATGAAACTTTTTTTTTTTTTTTGGTTCCACTCCCTTAAGTACTTAAATTTTAAAGTAAACCATTTATCAGTTGAAATTCTTCCTCCTTCATCAGCATCTTCAACTTTTTCAGGACACATAACCATATCAATTTTTTTTTTTTTTTTTTTTTTTTTTTATGTGAACCCCAAACACGAGAGGTATTAGAACCTATAGTACTTAGTACCATGCTTGGGTTTGAGGTTAAGAAGACGAAAGAAGATATTTGTTGACATTGGACTTGAACTTCTGTAGATTGTAATTTTCAGGAAATACGTATGAAGGAAGGTTGTTCCAGAAAACGGCAGTTGAATGAATAAATGAGGAAGATGAAAAGTTGGTTCTGTGGGTTTGAAGTTGGACAGTAAATGGATGTTGGCTGGTGGCGGCACATGTTCAGACTGTTTTGAAAGAGAGAGCAGGAATTATAGAAGCCAATTCAGAAGAACAGTGCCCCTGGAAGTATCTGTAGAAGAGGCATGCAGCAGAAACAGTGCGTCTATGAGAAAGTGAGTGGAGAGACCCTCTATGTTACCAGGCAGTACTACCACCTAGTACTGCCTGGTAACATAAAGGGGCGGCGTTCCTCCATGTTTTGCTGTATAAAAAAATTTCCTACCATTATGCGATTTTTTAATTTTGATCAAACTGTTTTACTTTTGAAAGTCAGGAGCACTTTGTCCTGCTGTTGGTTGTGATTCATGGCAAATTTTTGCAGCCCACCATGATGCTCATCCATAACAACAAAGTGATACAATGAGCACTTGTCAGACTTTTACTAATGGTACAGGGGGGAAAAAAAAAACCTAGCTTTTAATTTTTGCTTATCTTCAGAATATCCCCTTTGGTAGTTGTAAAAATATCTTCAAAGAATACATGACTCTAATTTCAATCAAAACTGTTTCAAATGCAAAAGTTATGAGTGCCTCATACATGCCATTGGAGCTGCATCTCCTGATGATATTAAGGGCTGTGTTTTGTTTCACAGCAAATCTTTTTCAGTCCACCCTGTTTGTTGGAATTGCAAAGTAAGAGATACGCATTGAACATTGCCAAATTTTTACCAATGCCATAAGAGGATAACTAGTTTCTGACTTCTGTTCCTCTGTATGGAGTATCTCTTTGGCCATTGTTTAAGCATTTCCAAGTGTATGACTTTCTAGTTTCAGTCTGGGCTGCTTTACATACAAAAGTAAGACATGCTTTGCTGTTGGGTGATATAACCAAGTTGTCACTGGGGTGGCTCTGAAAAATGTGCTATTTTTGGTTGCTACACGTGGCAGTAATTAAAGTGATTCCAAGCTATATTCCATTGTGACCTTTAGTAATAATAATACCAAATAATAAAAATTAAAAAAATAAATAAATAAAAAAAGTGGTCAAATCAAGAGCATCTTGCTGTCAGTGCTGGCATTGGAAGGTGACATTCAGACAAGATTGGATATCATCTGCACAACCTGAAAACATATGAAATTCCTTCAAAAAGCTGTCTGGCACTTAGTGTTGATAATGCATCTGTTATGGTAGGCATAAAAACTGGAGTAGCAAGGATATTCTTGGCATCTTATTAATTTGTGTGTTGAAAAGGGAGCTGCATTTTCTTCCCATGAAAGTAAATGAATACTTAATATACATTTACTACTATTTCGAGAGAGAGAGAGAGAGAGAGAGATTAAAATTGATGAATACAACTGAAGTAAAATGTTGAAGCATGTATCTAGCATTGGCTATCTTTGGTTTTGGTTAAATGTGTAACTAGACAGATAGAACAGGTGCAACCTTTGGCAAATCTATTTACAGAAGTTAGAAGTAGTGACGAAAGACATACAAGCACTTTTTAGTCACCAAATTCAAAAGTACAACAAGCAGTTACTAGTGAGTGTGACTGACTAGTATCCAAATGTTTCAAAACAAAAGTTTTTAAAGAAGACTGATTAATAAACTCAAGGAAGCAGCTTATCAGTTGCAGACTGGTAAAAGCAATCTTAAACAGAAGGTCTGTTCGTGTTTCTCTCTTCTGGCTTGAATAAAGCAATTTGCTTGTTTCTTTTTTAAATGTTATGTAGTGTTTAAAAATTTGAACATAGCCCTTCAATCCATCATATCTCACATCCTGAGGTTGGTACTCCTAGATATGCTGAAGAAAGTTATGTGCCATATTTAACGAATATGCCATAACCTTGGCAGTTTTCTGCTGCTGATGTCATGTATGGAGAGTCTAAAACAAGAGGTGAAGATTCTTTTTTTTTTTTTTTTTTCTTTTTTGCTTGGTGAGGAAGTACTTTGTGGTGACATAAAACTACATAGTGCACAAGTTTCCATTGAAAAATGTTCTTATAAATGTTGACAAATTTCACTATACCATTTTTAAATTTAAAAATTTTCAGGGACAAGTTTTCAGTACTCCTTGGTGGAATTAAAAATAAAGAAATAGATAAAGCGATAGATGATTTTCCATTTTCAGCTTCAGTTCTGTTAGTTTCAGTGTGAGAATCTACCAGACACTATTACGAACAGAAAAAGAATTGATGTATGGTGGTCCTTGGTTGGGGAACTGATGTGCACAAGGAAGCTTGAAATAAAACAAATTATTCCAAGTTGTGTTGGTATTTTAACAATTCTTCATAGAAATTCTTGGTGTGAGAGTATGTTCAGCTAGGGTAGAAAAACAAAAACTGAGTTTCAGATATTTTTTTTCGATATATTTTAAGCTTTGGAAATGCTCAGATAGCCATATCTAAACAACAGGTCATTGTTATGAATAAAACTTTTATGAATAAGACTCAACATTTCTAAAGAGAGAAAAAGTCTGCAACAGTATTTTTCTTGAAGCAATCAAAATCAGTCGATGTCTAATAGAGTACCCACAGACAGACAAATCCTACATTAGAAATTGTACTGTACTGCTGGTAGGCAATCCTATGTTGTCAGTGAAATTTAATTTCTAGTGCTGCGTGGACTTATAAAAATATATCGCTTTTTTGAAAATTCTTTTGTTTTCCTCCTGATTACAGATTCCTGACCTCCACCTTTTTTGAAAGTCAGACATTGGTAGCTATGTTTTAGTTGAGTGCAATTTATAGTTTTATTCTTTATTCTGCCACTACATATTTGTTCATATCCAAATTATTTCCTTATCTCGTCAACAAGAAATAAACAAAATTGAATTTGAAACCAAAGCTCTGTGAAGAATATTTTACAGCTGTATGTTTCCAATTAAATATTAATTAAAGATGCTGGTTAAAAGTAAATACCATACCACAGGAATATTAAAATTAACATATGATGTAATTCTAACAGATATTTAAATTTTTGCTTGCTTTTTTCATAGACACTGCCAAGAGTACTGTTCTTTTGAACTGGCATCTATAATTCCTGCACTCTTCCAAACCAATCCAAACATGCTGCAACCAGTCAGCATCCATTAGCTGTCCAACTCCATATTCACATAATCAACTGTTTCTCATTTATTCCTTTTAGTTTTGTTTTTCTGGAACACCATTCTTTCACATGTATTTCCAGAAAATTACAATCTACAGAAATTCAAGTGTGATATCAACAAGTGTCTTCTCAGCTTTTAACTCACACATAGTACTATGTAGTATAGCTTCTAAAACCTTTTGTGTTTGTGGTTTTCAGAAAAAAAAAAAGACCAGAAAAAAAAAAATATATATATTTAAATTTCTAAGTTTTTATATTTTTAGTATACAACTTGCAAAAATCATGCCTACTAGAGGATTAAGGATTATATAGTGCCTGCTGTTCATCATCAGCCATTTTCAATCCACTGCAGGATGAAGGCCTCTCCAGCAACTTTCCAGTTCCTTCTGTTTTGAGCACTGGCCATCCATTTACTACCCAAAAACTCATGAATTTCATCTATCCATCTCTGCCTTTGTCTTCCAGGTTTTCTTCTAGCTCCTCTTGGGTACCATTCTGTTATTTTCTTAGTCCATCTGTCATCATGTCTTCGAGCTGTGTGTCCTGCCCAAGAACATTTTAGTTCTTTAGTTTTGATAAAAATGTCCTTTACTTGAGTTTGCTGCCTAATCCATGTGTTTCTCTTCTTATCTAACAGTCCGATTCCCAATATAATTTGCTCCATTCTTCGCTGTGTAGTTCTCAGCTTCTCTTCCATTCTTTTGGTGAGTGCCCAAGTTTCACTTCCACAAGTCATGGTGGGGAGTATACATTGGTTCATTATTTTACGTTTCAGACAAACTGGGATATTGCTCTTCAGTATGTGACTATATTTCCTGAATGCTATCCATCCAAAATTTATTCTTCTCTTGACTTCCAGCCATTTATCATTATTACAGCTAATAACTTGTCCCAGATAAGTATACGACTCCACCTTTTCAATTACTGCTCCTTCAATCATTATTTCCCTTTCTGTGGCATACTTGTTCATCATTACTTTTGTTTTAGCCATATTTATCTTTAGTCCAAAATCCTTACTAACTGTGCATAACTGATTAAGATTTTCCTCTAATTCTTTGGGATCGTGGCTTATGACCACAATGTCATCTGCAAATCGTAAATGGTTTAGGTACTCTCCGTTCACATTGACTCCTTTCTGCGACCAGTCTAATCTTCTGAAAGCTTCCTGAAGGGCAGCAGTAAACAGCTTCGGAGATATTGTGTCTCCTTGTCGAACTCCTTTCTCGATTTTAAAATTCCTACTGTCTTTGTCTAGTCAAATAAAGGAGGTAGCACTCTCATATATTTTCTTCAAAATCATAATATATGGGGTATCTATGCCTTGTCTTTCCAGTGCCCGAAACATTGCCTTATGCTGTATGGAGTCAAATGCCTTTTCATAATCCACAAATGCCAGGCATAATGGTGTTTTATATTCATTTGCTTTCTCCATTAGCTGTGATATTACGTGAAGGTGATCCATAGTTGAGAATCCTGTCCTAAAGCCAGCTTGCTCTTTCGGTTGATTCTCATCAAGTATTCTTTCTAATCTGTTATTAATGACCCTTGTGAACAACTTGTAGATGTGGGATAACAAGCTAATTGGTCTATAATTTCCAATTTCTGATTTATCTCCTTTCTTATGCAGCAAAACTATGATTGCATTATTCCATTGCTTAGGCATCACACCTTTTCTAATGCACTTTGTGAAGAGCCTTGCCAGTTTTGTGTTATGTCTCTTCCTCCCAATTTTAACAGCTCTACAGTAACTTCATCTTCCCCCGGGGCTTTCTGATTCTTCATTTTATTCAATGCATGTTCTACCTCATCAGGAAGAATATCGGGTATGTCGTATGTGTTGCTACTTTGCAATCCATCTTCCCCACTGCTGGCATCATTCCCTCGCTCCTTGTATAATTCTTTATAGTAGTCTTCTGCTATTTGAATTATGTCTTCTCTGCTGTTTATAAGTACACCATCGCTATTCTTCAGTTTCAGTATCATTTGTCTTTCTGTATTACTGCTCATGGCTGCTGATTTAAATCTTTTGTTTTCCCTTAATGCTTGTTCTACTTTTCTTGTGATAAATCTTCTTATGTCCTCTCTGAGTCTCTTTCTAATGGCTTTGCATAACTCATTATACTCAATTTTCTCCCTGTCAGTGTTTTTCTTGCTCTTCATTTGTCATCTTCGGTTCATCATGACAAGTGTTTCTTGACTAATTTTTTCTTCTTTGGATTTCTTTTTCCCTGTAGATTTCTTGGGCTTTATCACTTTCAGAAAGTTGTAATATTCCTCGTCGATATCTTAGTCCTGAGCAGTCTGCAGAAGCTCAAACTTGTTCTTAAGTTCCAGTACATACTGCTTTTTCTCCTCCTCTGTTATCTCAAAGAACTTTGTATTATTTACTCGAGTCAGTTTTTTCCTTTCCTTTCCTACATCTATATCAAGTGTACATCTTGCCGTTCTGTGATTACTTCCAACATTTAAATTATTCAGGACGGTAACATCATTCACAATATATCTTCTATTAGTGAGGATGAAGTCGATTTCATTAGTTGTTAATCCACTTGGACTCTTCCATGTCCACTTTCTGTTCACCCTTTTCTTGAAAAAAGTGTTCATTACTGACAGTCCTTGAGATTCTGCAAATTCCACAAGTCTTTCACCTCTTTCATTTCTTTCACCAATTCCAAAATTTCCTATGGTTCCTCTTTCTGCGCTGTTTTGCCTTTTTCCAACCTTAGCATTGAAGTCCCCCATAATAATAGTGTAGTGGGTTTTCTGCTCATCTAGAAGACTCTCAATTTCGGTGTACATTTCTTCAACCTCTTCATCATCATGGCTCGATGTTGGTGCATAAATCATTATAATCTTTAGCTTGTACCTCTTAGAAATCTTGAGTATTAGTCTTGACACCCTTGGTGATGTACTTTTGAATTCCAAAATGTTGTTTTTAAAATCTTTGTGGGCCAGAAACCCAACTCTACCTTCACTCCTTTCACTGTTTTCAGTGGTGTACAATGGAAACTTATAAACTTATAAGTGATTCATTTCTTCTTCTTGTTTCAGCCAAACCGATGATATTCCAATTCACATTTTCTAATTCCTTTTCCAGCTCTAATATCCTGTCTTCACCGATGAGTGATCTTACGTAACAGGCCAAGTTCAGTTTCCATGCATGGCAGCCTGGTCGTACCCAGAGATTCTTAGCACCCTCTGCTTCCACTCTGATCCTCTCGCTGCCATAAGAGGGAGAGTGAAAGCTGCTGGAGACTGAGGGCCATTTACTTTTTCGTGCTGTCATATGCTGGAGGGTTTGGTCTTTTCCTCTTCACACTGACCAGGCGTCTTGAAGAGAACCACTCTACATGTTCGTGTAGAGTGGTTCGTAGCCTGCGTGTAGGTAGCCTGCTGTTAGGAATACCTTATAATTTTATTTGTAATTTTAAGATTGTCTTATAAAAAAAACATCTCATTTTGATGTTGTGCTTTGCAAACTGAAAGGTACAACATACCATGGTTTTTAACAGAATGGGAGGTAATATCAATTATGTACTTACAAATAAAACAAAGTATAAAAACTATTTTATTAATCAAATAAGAAAAAGTTGTATTTTATAAATGTGATTTTTATGGTGTTCAGTGGCTCTATTGTAATACAGAATAATTATGCATATTTGAAAAATATGTAGTGCAGGATATAGATAATGAGAAACAGTAAAATGTTTTACCAGTCTTAGATAAAATATAAGTGGTTAGTGCTATAGGCCAGTTTTACACATCATTCAGCTCAGTTATATTTTATTATATGCAGTGGGATGGTATAATTCATCTAAATAAGAGACCTTTAGCTTTATTCGAGTTTAATAACAAAAAAGACATTTTTGGTTGCTTTATAAGAACAAAAGTTCAGGTTTTCAATAAAAGCATGTTGATAAGAATATTATAGAAGAAAAGTTACTATATATACACACACCGATGAACCAAAGCATTATGACCATCTGCCTAATTAGATGTTGGTTTTCCAGATGCAGCCAAAACAGCTCGTACCCAGTGAGGCCTGGATGCTACAAGATTTCTAAATGTGTCTTGTGGTATCAGGTACCAACATGTAACCAGCAGATCCTTTAACTCCTGTTAGGTCCGTGGTTGAGTTGCCACAGATTGGAGTTGCTGTTCCAACACAAACCACAGATCCTCGGTGGGATCGACGTCTGGGGAATTTGGAGGCCAGGGAAATACCTGGAAGTCTTTCTCATGTTCCATGAAACAGTCTCTAACAATCCGGACAGTGTGGCATGTTGCATTATCCTGCTGAAAGATGGCACCACCAGAGGGGAAGATCGTTGCGATGAAAGGGTGTACCAGTCAGCAATGATGTTTAGGTTGGTGGTACACGTCAGAGTGCCCGGCACATTTATGACTGGACCCAGGGTATCCCAGCAAACATTGCCCATGTTTGTTTTTGTCCCACGGTGCATCCAGATGCCATCACTTCCCCAGGTAAACGACACACACACACACCCGGCCTTCCATGTGGTACAACAGGAACATGATTCATCGGACCAGACAACCTTCTTCCAATCACTCAAGATCCAGTTGCGATGCTCACCTCCCCATTTTAAGGGCTGTCACCGGTGAACTGTGGTTAGCACGGGCACTCAGAGCGGCTTGCAGCTACGCAGCCCCATTTTCAGCAGAGTTCGATGTACTGTCTGTGTTGTGACACATTACTCCTGTCACCATTACAATTACCGATGAGTTGCACCACAGTCACCCTTCTGTTGCCACGTACCATCCAGGAGAGCCTTTGCTCACCTCAAGCATCGATGAGCTGTGGGTGTCCAATGCCTCGCTGGTGGTTTGTGGGTTCCCCTCCCCGGACCACTTTTTGTAGGTACTAACCACAGCTGACTGTGAGCACCCCACCAGCTGTGCCGTTTCGGATATGCTCTGACCCAGCCATCTGGCCATTACAATTTGGCCTTTGTCAAACTCGCTTTAGTCCGCTGCCATTCCCATCTAAAGAGCAAGATTGTTATTTGGGGTTTTTTTTTTTTTTTTTAAGGCGCATTAGCAACTAAAACCATATTGCTCTGGGAATATGCAGTGGTCATTCCCTGACCTTTCCGTATTTGGTGGTCACAGGCTCGAACCCCGGACTAATCAAGAAGCGTGTGCTACGCACTACTGCTGCTCCCTACCCAACTGGCTACGGAGGCGTCTTGAAGAGCAAGAGCAACACTGATTAGTGGAGCTCAGTATCAAGCATTTTTTATACCGTGTCCCCACACGCACCGTAGCTCACATGCAGTTGCTTCAATTTGCATAACGACTTGCCGGTCATAATGTTTTGGCTCATCGGTGTGTGTGTGTGTGTGTATTATTATTATTTTTTTTTAAGAAGCTGCTTTAAGAAAGGGTGCAAGAACATTTGCTGATGCTATTGAGGCAGTGTTAGGTGGGTCAGAAAACTGCTAGCTTTGGGGGTGGGATTCACAGACTAAAAGATTAACAGTAGCCACAGGAAAAGGCTAAAGTGATTCTTGCACTGCTCCTATTGTAATGAGCAACAGCCTAGAAAGCAAGTTACTGGAGATTTCAGGAGCTGCTGGGAGTCATCATGGAACAAGTAAATACATGGGCTCTGTTAATGTAACTAAGAGTAAGAACAGGTGCATGTATACTTTCATGTACACTAATGCTAGAAGTATTGTCAATAAATTTGATGAATTTGAAGTGCTGGTCAAGACATCAAATGCAGTCATTGTTGGGATATCAGAGACATGGTGTCACACAGATATAAGCAGTGCAGAATTGAAATTTGGGGAGTACAATGTGTACAGAAAGGATAGACAGGGTAGGAAGGGAGGAAGGGTTATGCTGTTAGTTAAGAAACACATAAAATCTAAGGAAATGCATCCAGTTGACATACATGGACAGTGCAATGTTGAGTCAGTTTGGTGTGACACTGGGAAAGCAAAAATGAGGGTAGGAGTGTGTTATAGGCCTAATTGCTCTGAGTACAATGAACAGTTGTGTAGAAACAGGGTGGGCCGGTAAATCAGAATGTCTTGTAATGGGGGATTTTAACTTTCAGTTATTGAATGGAAGTTGTGGATTGGTCACTTGCATGCTACAAGGCTTTTGTGGTTTTATTGGAGGATTATTTTCTACAGCAGCATGTTTGAGGGGCAACCAGAGGGAGTAATACTCTTTACAGTGGTACCTTGGATTGCGAGTAACTTGGTCTGCGAGTGTTTTGCAAGACAAGCAAAAATTTTTAATAAATTGTAACTTGATAAACAAGCGAGGTCTTGCAATACGAGTACAGTCAGCCCATGTATAACACATGTTTACACTACAAGAATTCGATCATACACGATTTATAAATACGGGAACGATATCTTATATAACACGAACCGAATTCGCTTATGCACGATTCGCCTTTGTGTTTACAAGAAATGGCAGTCAAGAGCAGAATCACCCCAACCGAACACAACACGATTGATAAGAATGAATAGAAGATTCTGAAAATGTATTTATGTTTTTTATATCAGTGAAGGGGAAACACATTTTACCATAATAATGTAAAAACTAACACAATTCCAGTTATCGGTATAATCGCATATGCAGTGAGATCGAGTTTATTACCAGTTTATAACAGATTCTACTACCAGGAACACAACTGGAAATTGTTTTAATTGTAGTAGTAGTAGTAGTGGCATGTCATGCAAGAAAGCAAATGTATGAGCTTATGCAGCATCAGCCAAAAAAAAAAAAAAAAAAAATCACACCATTCCCTCCAAATGCCTGTCCAGTTCCTCTTTAAATTTATTCAACCTATCAACTTCCACAATGACAGATGGAAGTTTGTTCCAGCAATTAACCACCCACTGGCTAAAGGCAAATTTCCGCACATCTATTCTACATCTGTCTTTTCTTAATTTGAATTTATGCCCCCTTAGGTTCGTAATCTGAACAAGTGGAAGGATCCCATCAGAATTCAGCGTGCTCAACCCATTCAAGGCCTTATATACCTCAATCAGATCACCGCGCAGGTGCCTAGTCTCCAGCCACTGCAATTTGCAGAACTTAAGCCTCTCTTGGTAAGAGGATCCCTTCATTCCCCTCACCAATCTTGTTGCCCTTCTCTGTACACGCTCAAGTAAATCTACATCCTTCCTAAAATGAGGCCTCCAGACCTGTATGCAGTACTCAAGGCGTGGCCTGAACATTGCCTTATACAGAGGGATAATCACCTCCTTTTCCCTGCTAGCAAAATTCCTATATATCATTGACAAAACCCCATGACCTGCCCTGGCAGCCTGTCTGCATTGCTCAGAGAACTTCATATCTGCCTGCACAATTACTCCCAGGTCTTTTTAATTTTCTACCACCTTAAGTGTAGTACCACACAGTTGGTACGTTTCTCTGGGGTTACTTCTACCCATATGCAGTACTTTGCATTTGTCAAGGTTAAACTTCAGTTGCCACTTCTTAGCCCATCTGCCCAAATTATCTAGATCCTGTTGCAGTAGCACACTGCCATTACTGTCATTAACATCCCTGCCAACCTTTGTATCATCTGCAAACTTCAACATTAAGCCTGATATACCTTCATCAATATCATTGATAAATATACAAAACAACAGTGGACCTAACACCGAACCCTGTGGGACTCCACTAATAACATTAGTCCAAGAAGAGCAGCACCCATTGATTACCACCCTCTGTCTTCTCGCACTTAACCATCCTTTTATCCATTGTAGCAACTTATCCTTAATACCATTCTGCTCCAATTTGTATAATAGTCTTCCATGTGCAACAGTGTCAAAAGCTTTCCTGAAATCCAAATATGTGATATTTGGATTGTTTTATGGTAGTAACCCCTAGAAATGTGCTTTAGTAAAATGTGAGGTGTTAATAGTGTATCTCTGCCTTTACGGTGTTGTTTATTCAGTTGCTACACGTGTGCAGCTTTGTTTATGTGTATCAAGCATGCCTCCTCAGTTTTTAATAGTTCGAGCGTTGAATCTGTTTAACGACAATGCAATGTCATATTTCCGTGAAATCCTCAAAAGGAGGTAAAAGCAAACGTCATTGGATAGGTTCCTTGTTAAAGTCACACAAGAAGAAAAAGTCAACAGATAGCAGTGATTCCGTCAGTGACAGTGAAAGTCTTCCTACCCAATAATTAATAAATTCGATTGCTTTATGTATATTAAATTTAAATATTAAAAATATAAAAAGGTATGTATGTATTTTGTATTAATCATTTTTACAGTATATGAATATTTTTGAGTTTTGGAACAAATCTTCTGGGTTTCCATTATTTCTTATGGGGAAATTCGCTTTGATATACAAGTGCTTTGCATTACGAGCACGTTTCCGGAACGAATTATGCTCGCAATTCAAGGTACCACTATATCTGATTATCAGCAACGATTATTCATGCATTAAGAATTTGCAGATAAAGTAACCACTAGGTAATAATGATCACAGTGTACTGATTTGGGATTTACTTAAAAGATGTAAGTACCATCAGTGGTAAAGGGAATGGTTTTTGCTTTCGTAAAGATGACTACAGTGGTCTCAGACAGTTTTTCAATTCTATACAATGGAATCAACTGATGATGTTACCAACAGCAAATTCTAAGTGGGAAACATTAAAGGAATTAATCTTGGAAGCTACTAGGCTTTTCATACCAACTAAGAAATACTGTTCAAGATTTAGACCTAAATGGATGTCAGATGAGCTAATGCAGCTCATGGCAGAGAAAAAAAAATGCATGGGATGCATATAAATTATCAGGTGGCACAGAAGCCTATGGCAGATATAGGCTCATCTGTAATCAAGTTACAATGGAGGTTAGGCAAGTGAAGGATGATTACAAGAAATCCTTATGTAAACTCTAGAAGGAAGGGGATGAATCAGATTAGCACACTTGATATTTGTGGTTCAACTGTTGATGATCTTACTCAGATAACTGACAAACTGAATGAGTATTTTGCATCTCCATTCACACCTCAGGAATTCTGTAAGGAAGGGGAGGATAGACATTTACTAAACTCTTAGAGGGAGCTAAATGATTTTGTAAAAATGGAGAGCAAAGTACAGGAGAAATTTTTGAAGATAAACATAAAAAAGGCACCTGGGGTGAATGAAATCTATTCAGTTATATTGAAGGAAGCTGCGAGGGAAGCAAACCCTTAGCCGTAATGATGAGAGCATCCCTTAGATTCAGGGGAGGTCCCCATGAACTAGAGATTTGCAGTGTATCCCCAATTTACAAAGGGGTTTATAGGGTGACACAAATAATTATAGACCTGTTAGTTTAACTTCTGTTCCGGTTAAAATAGTGGAGTCACTGGTTAAAGAGGTGTTGCAGGATAACCTCGAAAAGACTGCTGTGATATTTCAGACACAGCATGGGTTTGTTAAGGGGAGATCTTGTCTGATCAGTTTGATTGGATACTATGATGTGGTCACAAAGGAACTGGAATCAAAAAATAATTTTGATATCATATACTTGGATTTCAGGAAAGCTTTTGATACTGTTGCGCATGGAACACTGTACAAATTGGAGTGTTATGGCATTAAGGGCAAGTTGTTACAATGGATAAAAGGATGGGTGAGTGTGAAATGGCAGAGAGTGGTAATAAATGGAGACTGCTCTATGCGTACTAATGTTATTAGTGCACACAGACTAGTGTCCATTTATTACCACTCTTTGCCGTTTCACACTCAGCAATGAACCAGGGTTCGCTGCTGAGTGTGAAACAATGGGCCCATTTTTGTGGAAATTGAAACATTGGGCCCATTGTTGTTTTGGGTATTTATCAATGATATTGATAATGGTATATCAGGCTTAATGTCCAAGTTTTCAGATAATACAAAGGTTGGCAGGGTTGTTAATGACAGTAAAAACAGTATGCTACTGCAACAGGATCTAGAAAAGTTAGGCAGATGAGCTGAGAAGTGGCAACTGAAGTTTAACATTGACAAATGCAAAGTCTGCATATGGGTATCAGTAACACAAGAAACATACCAACTCTGTGGTATTACACTCAGGGAAGTGGAGAATGAAAAAGACCTTTGGGGTAATTGTGCAATTAGATATGAAGTTCTCTGAATAGTGCAGACTGGCTGCCAGAGGAGGTCATGGAGTCAATGATATATAGGAATTTTGCTAGCAGAGACAAAAAGGTGATTATCCCTTTGTATAAGGCAATGGTCAGGCCTCACCTTGTGTACTGCGTACAATTCTGGAGTCCTCATTTTAGGGAGGATGTAGTGTTGCTAGAACAAGCATAGAGAAAGGCCAACAAGATTGGTGAGAGGAGCAAAGTGGTGCTCTTACTAAGAGAAGCTTAAATTGTGCAAGTTGCAATATCTGGAGACTAGTCACCTGTGAGGTGATCTGATTGAGGTGTATAAGGCCTTGAATTGTTTGAGCAGGCTGAATGCTGATGAGATTCTTCTGCTTGCTCAGAGTAAGAACCTGAGGGGATGTAGTTTCAAATTGAGGAAAGACAGTTGTAGAATAGAAGTGTGTAAGTTTGACTTTAACCAGCAGGTAGTCGATTGCTGGAACAGACTTCCATCAGTTGTTGTGGAAGTTGATAGCTGAAATAAATTTAAGACCGAACTAGACAAACATTTGGAATGACTGGTTAGGTGAAATCGGAAGGTTTTTTTTTTTTGACTGATGCCGTATAAGCTTGCTTTCTTGAATCATATGCCTTAACTAATGCTGATGCTTTACACAAGGTTTAAACATTTGCTTAACATGCTCAGAAACGTTTATCATGGTGGTCGATAAATCGATTAAATAAATGAAGAACCGCAGTTTTGTTCCTGCAAGTTTTTTAAAAAAAAGTGTATCTTTTAATCTGTAACTGAGCATACACCAGTGATTTTCTTTTCTCCACATTTATACACTAGCTTAATGGGGTAAAAAGTTACCCCATTAAGCTTATATAAAACTCATATAGGATGGTTTCCAACTAATGTATTGTTGACACCATAGCATATGCCATTGACAATAATTAGTGGTGAGAAAAGAGTGCCTCTTGGGTCATCTGCTGTGGAACCCCATGTATCTGAGTATGTGGCATTGTCATTGTTCTTGCATTTCCCATATTGTTTTGTAGTGTCAACTGTTGTACAGTGACCTGCCATTGATCCTATGCAATGCACTGCTCCCTTCATTTACCACAAACATCCACTTTAAGCTATCCTTTATAGTTCTGCTGGCAGGATGTAGTTTGACCTTTTTACACCAGTTTTTTACACCTTAACCACAGTGTATTGTGAGCAGCCAATACGGCATGCTGTTTCCGATATGGAAGCACTCGATGCATAAGCTTTGACAATCATTCCCACAACTGCTTTGTTATCACTTGAATGATCAGATGAAAATTACCACTGCTCCAGTGTACAAAGCTGTTCAAGTTTTATACATGGCATGGTCCATTATGAATGGGGTCGTCATAATTCATTGATCACTGAGTGTGTGTACATATATATGTAATCTATTATGAAATAATGGAAATGTAGTAAAAGGAAGAGTGGTAAAATTTATATCAGATCAGATTAATTCCATCCAATTATAGATTAAACATTACATCAGTCTTTAATCTAATTACCACTGTAAGAGTGTATTTGTAACCTATAGGTGCTTAAAGTGAGTCTACAGACCCAAAAGAGCAGATATATGATAAAACTTTAGCATAAGAGTACAAATCAGACCATTAGGCAAAAAGAACCAATAAAGACTAAGATAGCCTGTGCTGGTTTACTTTATTATACCCAATAAATAAACATATAATTAGCAATAAAATAATAAAATATAAAATAGAATAAAATATTGATTTATGAGGCTAATTATTGATAATAGAACACCTTGAATGGCACTTTTTCAAAGGCTGGCACTATTCAGTATATCCAGTCAATAATTAGCAAGGTTATCTGTTTCTGTTTGTTATCTGCCTATTTAACTAGGTCCAAATTATAAACTTTAAGGCAATCTATACTTAAATTTAACAGCAAACAGGCAAGATAACAGCTAGCCCAACAGATAGCTTTGAAACAAGTAATACAGAAAACAAGAGCCAACCATAAATATCACTTGAGCTGTGGTATACAAGTAACCCTCATATAATACAGTAATTTGGTTCCTACAAAATTTATAACTATCGGAAACTTAATTTTTATAGTAGTAATAACTTAATATTTTAACTTTATTTTTATAATAGTAATAACTGAACAAACATCTTACCTTAAAAACTGTGATACTTGTATGTCAGATAATATATGTTCATTTAATCTTCACAATCTTCACGCTTCGAAGTCACAGTTTTTTATGGTCTCAAACAAGCACATGTTCAATAGCACAGAATCTAACGATCTCCCACAAAATACAGTGGACCCCCCCCTTAGATATAAAGCACAAATTTAACTTTATTACCTTACCAGTTAACGAAGTTAAATGATACATGAAAATGGGAAGAATATATTCCAGTTAGCAAAATAAAAATAAATTTACGCTTACATACATAGCATAAATTAATACGTACTGTAATATGTACATACTAACTAATTGATATTTCTGTTCACTTCACTGACTTTTTTTTGGTTGTAAAATTTAAAACAGTAAAAATAATAAGCAATTAATAACAAAGAACAGGGTGAGCACAAGTTGCAACAAACACGATACGCATAAGTGAGATATGGAGTAACGAGTTTCTGAAAATTAATTTGTTTTTTATATAATTGAATATTTCATGGAAGGGGAAACACATTACACCATAATAACATGAAAACCCAGAGTTCCAGCTATCAGTACTATAGCAAATGCAAGAAGCTAGAGTTTACCACCCGTTAATAATTAATTGCACTAAGAGAAAAGCCCAATAAACCAGAAATTGCAAATTGTTTTTATTGTTTTATGACATTGACCTCCGGAAATATGTTTTAGAAAAATATCACGAAGCAGATAACGACTAGCGAGTCAACAGCAGGGATTCTCAAAAAAGGAATGGAAACATTGAAAATTACATCTAACATAATAGCAGGGTCTTCCCAGCACAAAAGCTCAAAAATACCATGTTATGCGAGATTTCCCGCAATTCTCAAACCGCATTTGAGCGAAACTGTGTTATATAATTACTGTGTTGTGCGAGAATTTCTGAATTCTCAAACCACATTAGATCGAAACCGTGTTGTAGAAGTACCGTGTTATATGGGGTTTGCCTATATGCATGTGCAAAAGAAAGCTTATACTGACATAAGGGAAAAGGAGGTAAGAATAAGGATGATCAGAGCACCTCAATTTCACTTAATTTGCTGTTAAATTTAAGTATAGATTACCTTAAAGTTAATAATTTAGACCTAGTTAAACAGGCAGATAACAAACAGAAACAGATAGCCTTGCTAATTATTGATTACCTTGTTATACAGGTATCCAATTATCAGTAATTAGCCTCATAATCAATATTTTGTTTTATTGCTAATTATATGTTTATTTATAGTGTGGTGTAACAAAGTAAACCAGTGCAGACTATCTTAGTCTTTATAGGTTCTTTTTGCCTAATGGCCTGCTTTGTACTCATACATACATATATATATATATATATATATATATATAAAATATATTGTAAGACGAAAGTGTGAAGAAGATTTTGATTTAAACCTAATGAATATACGGTATACACTGTGAGCGATATATGGTATGAAGAAGAAATAGACCAGAAATTAAAATAAAGATAAGAAGTGAAAAGGTGACCAAAATGAGAACATTGCGGTGTCTTTCACAATCTCAGTGTCATCATCAGAGGTCATCCACCGAAATTATGAAAAAGACAGCAATGTTCTTGTTTCTGTTTCCAACATGATCTGTATGCTGTGGTGCATGTGACGGTTGCCACATGTTGAGAAAGAAATTTAAAATTTTTTAAAATTTTGCGGTAAGAGTCTAATAGATTGTGCCAATAAAAGTGGTTATGTTATGTAGTGCATACAGATCATGGACGACCTTACAGATGCTTCTGTAATGCTAATGCTAATAATTTCAGGTTATCTGCATTTACCTTGCAGGCATTCTCAAATTTTTCCATGGTAATTACACTTGACAGGTCAGCACCCCTACCCAATACACTGAAATACATTTGTCTACATAAGGAAGTATATATATTTAATTTATATATTGTATTAGGCTTTTTATCTTTATTTTAGTAGTACAATTTAATTAATGCTTTTTTGCATATGTGTGTGCGCGCACGTGCACACAAATAATTTCCCAAATTATATCATATTAATCCTGGCCTGTAAGAGGTCACCCCTTAAGCCCATGACAGAGGTTGGCAATCTTGAAATGTAGCTCTGAAAAGTAACACAATCAATTTTTGGTTCAACCGGCAATGTGTTTATATATGTGTTTTATTTATTTATATATGTGTTTGTTTATATATATATATATATATATAAATTAATAAATAAATGGGTTTTCAATGTAACTCTTTAAATGAAAAGTTTAAAGAGTTACCTAGAAAAGAGGTATATAGTAGATGAAATATTTTCAGTGAAAGTAAGATTAATAAATTAGGCATGACAGATGCACCTAAAAGTGCAAAGCAGCATTAAAGGATGCAAGAGTATATGTAAGTTGAATTACTATTAAATTAAATGATGTGAAAGTTACAGGTGTCAGTAAATATAAGGGTGAGGAAAGTAGAAAAAGAAGAGTAGCAGATTAGTGAAAGGTGAAAGAAAGTTAATATCCTAGAGGTTATGATGAATTAAGTAAATTATGGGCTGAATTGCCAAGCCAATATAAAGTGGGGAAACTGTAAAATAAAATTAGTACAAGAAAATACTAATAAAATGCAAATAAAATGAAAATGGTATAGCTGTCATCAGATATGGGGAGGGAACATTTTTAGTAAATGGTCAAATTATATAGACAAATGCTACTATGGACAAGTTTAGAAATGCAGTTCCTGATACATGGTCAGGTGTAGTCCCCTGATGAAATACGTGATCATCTATTGATGTTTATTTCAGCTGACATCAGATCAAGCATTTTTTACATTACCTATATTAGACCATTTACTAAAAATGTTCCCTTCCCCATATCTGATGATAGCTATACCTTTTTATTTTCATTTTTATTTGCATTTTATTAGTATTTTGTTGTAATAATTTTACTTTACAGTTCCCCCACTTTATATTGGCTTGGCAATTCAGCCCATAATTTACTTAATTCATCATCTAGGATATTAACATTCTTTCACCTTTCACTAATCTACTACTCTTCTTTTTCTACTTTCCTCATCCTTATAGTTATCGGAACTTTGTGTAACTTTTACATCCATTTATGCATATTTAATATTAATTCATTCATTTGGAAGAATAAATAATCTTTAAGAATAACTTATAAACATAATTATAAACACATTCTATTGATGTGGGTAAAAATGCTACACTGTGTATACTGCATACTAACATGATGCTATTATGCAAACTTGTACGTCAGGTAAGACTTCTTATTAATTGTTGTATGCTGTTCTTTATCTGTATAAGTTTAAAAATTTATCACTAACAGAATTAATCACGCATACACGCACACACACACACACGAACATTGTCATCAACTTGCTTTGATAGATACTTTATGTTCTTGTTATCAACTAAAAATGGAAGGGTTTTAAGAGAATGTATGTTTGGTTAAATCAACTAGTATCATTCTTTACATAATTTGTGGTTTTGATTTCACAGATTGCTACAGGCAACCCCTGTATAACATGATACTTCTACAGCACGGTTTCACTCTAACACGATTGATAAATTGCGGTAATCCTTGTACAACACAGTACTTATATAACACAGTTAAAGAATTGCAGAAAACCTTGCATAACACCGTATTATTGAGCTTTTGTGCAGGAAGAACCCTGCTATTATGTTGGATATAATTTTTCAACATTTACATTCTTTTTTGTGACTACCTTCTGTTGACTTGCAATTCGTCATGCAAAAAAAAAAAAAATTATTGGGAAATCCCCATGTTAGGTTTTGTGGTTGTTTGAGACCATAAAAGATTGTGACTTCCAAGCATGCAGTTTGTAACTTTTAAGGTTTTTTGTACGGTTTTTATTTCAAATATTGGTTTTTATTTGATCGTTTAAAAATTTTTTTTTTTTTCAGGTACATATTACTAAACTTTATTCTTAAGAACCGCATTGGAAAAATTTCTTTGTTGTGAATTAAAATCAAGCCCTAACTTATGCCTAAGAAACAAGCATAATTTTGGTAACTTCCAGTTTATTTAAAGAATAGTTTTTAAATTGTTTTGTGCCAGCTGTGGAAAACTATTTAAAGCAGAAAAATCTAGATTTAAAAGTTTTATTACTATTGGATAATGCTCCAGGCCATCCAAAAGATTTAAGTCATTCAAAATTTTGAAGTAATGTTCCTACCACCTAATCCAACTTCTTTAATTCAGCCATTAGATCAAGTCATTATATCTACCTTTAAAACTCATTACATCAGAAAATCATTACAGTAGATTTTGTAAAAAATTGATTCTGAATCTATTGAAGTGATGCAGGCATGGAAACATTTCTCACTTGTGGACTGTATTGGAATCATAGCTTTATCACTCAAAGAAGTAAAACCGTCAACCTCTGGCCATACAAAAAATGTATGGCCAGAGTCAGTTCATTCAGAAATATGGTCGAACTGGCAGAAAATGGAATTGGTGGGATAGTAGAACTTGCTAAGTCGGTAGGAAGGAAAAGTTTTGATGATGACTACTGAAGACGTTCAAGAATTACTGGTAGAAAAAGAGGCTGGCAAAGTGGATTTGGTGGAAATGGCATCGGAGGTAAACCAAATCAGTTCAGAGGATGATAAATTATAATCTTGTATAATCTTGCTACCTCTACGCTGCCAGATAGTGACTGGAGGGAGTCCGAGTAATGTGTATGCAGGGAGCATTGTCGAGGCCATGTTATGTCAAGGATAGCACAGGTGAAAATTCTGAAGTTCCAAATTTTACACTAAAAAGTGTACGGGAAGGCATAAACTTAGCCGATCAATTAGAATCTTATTTTTTGAATGCAGATCTATTGACTGAAAGGAACACAAAGTTCAAAAGGAAGCTTCAAAAATGCTTAGCTCCATACCATACAAATTACAAAGATCTATCAAGCAAAAGCAAACAATTCCAGACTACTGATTTTTTAAAGAGAGCAGAAGACACATGAAATCTTGATTGCTGCAGAAGAAAGTTCAAAAGGTTGAAGATATTCTGCAACAGAGAAAATATTCTCATTTGATTGTGCTTAGTGGCAATGAAGAGGAAAAAAATTAAATGAATGTACATTATCTGCCCTATATGTATCATAGTTTGGAAGACTTTTGTTCACTTATTACTATTTTTAATAAAAATTAAGTTTCCGATAATTAAAAAAAATTATGTATTTTTGTTAGCTTCTGGAATGAAACCTCCCTTTTTGTACTGGTTCTTAGTCCCATATAACACGATTTCACGCTACGTGAGATTTTATAGGAACCACCCTTCCCTATCTCTTCATCATGCAGTATGATTGATGACTTTTGAGGTTATGATGAACATTGTGGCGAGATTCAATATTTCTTACATTTTGAGGGTACAGCTCTAAAATGGTGTTCGCAGGCCGGCCGCTAGTTAGTACACCGGACCGAACCTATTGGTAACTCTCTAGGAGGCTTCTGGATCAGCTAGTATATAATCTTGCTACCTCTACTCTACCAGATAGTGACTGGAGGGAGTCAGAGTAGTGTGTATGCGGGGAGCATTGTTGAGGCCATGTTATGTCAAGGATCTGGGTATATTCTTACCACGTGTATGCCATATCCAAAAATTTCATTACTTCATATACAGCATGCCCCACCCACTTTTTCTTACTATTGAATACACCATGAATTGTCAAACTAATAGAGCAAGCTGACTGCGAAAAGATCTAAACCTCCCAAGCACTTCCTAATTCATTTCACAAATATACGTGGTCTCAATTCTAATCTCAACGATGTCCATTTCCACTTGCAGTCTGCCAAACCCCATGTACTTTTTCTGACAGAATCTCAGTTATCGGTTGTTCAACTACTGCTCATCTCAGATGCCCAAATTATTCGGTGTATGATTCCTTTCGCCTCAAAGGTGGTACTTGTGCATATGTCCATTCTGATATTCCCTGTCAGAGACTTGGTAATTGGGAATCTCCTTTTTTCGATCTTCTCTGGCTTAAAATCTCTCTACCTCATTGTGTCAAATTCATCTGTTGTCTCTACCGTTCTCCCAACTCCACTAATCACTTTGAGCTCTTTGACTTCCTCTCTTTGCAGCTTGACTTCCTCCAGTCCAACTTTCCTAACAGTGAGGTAATTTTCCTTGGTGATTTTAATGTTCACAACTCCAGCTGGCTTCCGTTTTCTAGTCACACCGACCCAGCTGGTCGAGATGCTGAGGCTTTTGCAATTACTAATGACCTTGCACAGATTGTTCATTTACCTACAAGAATACCGGACAATCCTAATCATACAGCCAATACGCTTGATCTTTTTCTCACAAACACCCTTCTAAGTACACGGTCGAAGTGAGAGGTTCTTTAGGCACTTCAGATCACAACTTGGTGATTGTCTCTTCTCCAGTGGAACCTTTATCTCATGGCTATTCCCAACCTCGTGTTGTTTGGAATTACAAGAATGCAAAATGGGATGACCTGCGAGAATTCTTTTCCTTGGTCGGATTACTGTTTCAAAACTTCTGATGTCAACATTTTCTCAGACCTTGTCAGTGAAATTATTCTTGCAGGAATGGAATCCTTCATCCCACACTCCACTTTAAAATCTCGTCCTTTAAATAAACCTTGGTTTTCCGATAAATGTACTAAGGCTGTTCAAGAGAAGAATGTTGCATATCGTAATTGGCTTGTATCTAATTCTTCAGTTTCATTTTCTGCCTACACCAAAACTCGCAACAATTGTAAAGCAGTTATTAATCAGTCCAAACTAGAGTTTGAACAGGCTAAGAGTAGAAAACTTGCTTCTTGCCCTAATGGTAGTGGAGCATTCCATTAGGGCAAGAAGGATAAAGCTGACCTGCTAGTATCCCATTTTTCTTCCAACTCATGTATTAATGATCTTGGTAAAACACCTCCCACCATTCCCAACATGCTCCATTCAGTGCCTCCTGTGGTCTTCTGTCAAAAGGATGTCAGAAGGATTTTTGACGAATCTTGATGCCTAGAAAGCTCCAGGTCCCGATGGTATTTCTCCACTTGTTCTCAAAACTTTCTTATTCCAAAGGTGTTTTTCCTTCTGCTTGGAAATTTGCTCATATCCAACAAGTTCCTAAAAAGGGTGACAAATCTCTCCCATCCAATTATTGTCCCATTGCAATTACTTCTACTCTTTCTAAAGTAATGAAGAAATCAATTAACCGTCAACTCTTAAACTACCTAGAAACCTTCCATCTGATCAACGATCGCCAATATGGATTCCATCAGTGTCGATCCACTGGTGATATTCTGGCTTATGTTACTTATTTATGGACTAATTCAATGGAAAGGTTTGGTGAAACAGAAGTAGTTGCTCTGGACATCACAAAGGCTTTCGATCGTGTTTGGCATAAAGGTCTTCTAAACCAGCTGCCATCTTATGGTTTGCCAACTGTTTTTAGTAATTGGTTATCCAGTTCTGATTTGGCTTCTATAATTCCCGCTCTCTCTTTCAAAACAGTCTGAACACGTGCCGCCACCAGTCAAAATCTATTTACTGTCCAACTTCAAACTCACAGAACCAACTTTTCATCTTCCTTATTTATTTATTCAACAGCCGTTTTCTGGAACAACCTTCCTTCATATGTATTTCCTTAAAATTACAGTCTACAGAAGTTCAAGTCCAGTATCAACAAATATCTTCTTTCATCTTCTCAACCTCCAACCTAAGCATGGTACTAAGTACTATAAGTTCTAATACCTCTCGTGTTTGGGGTTTACATAAAAAAAAAAAAAAAACCTAACTACCATGTTATATGAGTGTTACCTGTACTTTTCATTTTTATTTCGTTTCAAGAGAAAGAGACTGCTTCATGTATGTTACTATGCTACCGTGAGTAGAGAATATTTTCCAAAAGATTTATTCTCTTGGCGAATACTTAGAATTATTTGTCATTAGTTACTGACAAATCTCAAAATAACTTGAAGATAACATTAGCATTAGTAGAGGCATATGATGCAAGAAAGCAAGCTTATGCAGCATCAGCCAAAAAATAAAATAAAAAAAACCACTTCCACTTCACCCCTCTGTTCGTTCAAAATACCTGTCCATCTGAGCCTTAAACTTATTTAGGCTATCAACTTCCACGACAATGCATTAGCATTAGCATAGGCATTTGATGCAAGGAAGCAAGCTTATGCAGCATCAGCCAAAAAAAAAAAAAAAAAAACCACTTCCACTTCACCCCTCTGTTTGTTCGAAATACCTGTCCAGCTGAGCCTTAAACTTATTTAGGCTATCAACTTCCACGACAAAGGATGGAAGTCAGTTCCACCAACCAACCACCCGCTGGCTAAAGGCAAATTTCCACACGTCTATCCTACATCTGTCTTTCCTCAATTTGAATTTATGCCCTCTCAGGTGATTATTCTGAGCGAGAGGAAGAATCCCATCAGCATTGAGCATGCTCAAACCATTCAATGCCTTATACACCTCTATCAGATCACCTCGCTGGTGCCTAGTCTCCAGACACTGTAATTTGCAAAACTTAAGCCTTTCTTTGTAAGAGCACCCCTTTGTTCCATTCACTAATCTTGTTGCCCTTCTCTGTACTCGTTCCAGCAGCTCTACATCCTTCTTGAAATGAGGCCTCCAGACCTGTATACAGTACTCTAGGTGTGGCCTGACCATTGCCTTATAAAGGGTTTTCCAATAGTAACACTCGATGTTTGGCAACAGCGCATGACGAAGTCGACAGTCACACAGGTGGTATCTTTGGTAGCCGTATTCAGTTAGTCTCTGCATTTTATTATGGAGCGTTACACGACTGAGCAACGAGTCGAAATTGTAAAAAATTATTATCAAAACCAACGTTCTATTCGTCAAACGTTTCGTGCACTCCGTGCAGTTTATGGTGTCGACGAACGTCCTTCAGAATCCACAATTCGCCGTTTAATAAACAAATTCGAAGCAACTGGGTCTGTGGCAAATCTGAAAGTGCCTGTACGTCAGCGAAACGCAAGATCCGTTGAAAATATTGCTGCAGTCCGGGAAAGTGTGCGTGAGAATCCGCAACAGTCCATTCCGCGTCGGGCTCAAGAACTTGGCCTGTCTTCGACGACAACTTGGCGAATCCTGCATAAGGACTTAGGGCTTCACCCTTATAAAGTGCAATTAACCCAACAACTAAAGCCCAACGATCATGCGCAGCGGCGTGCATTTGCTGATTGGGCGCTAGAGCAGTTGGAGGTCGATCCTGATTTTGGGCGAAAAATAATGTTTAGTGACGAGGCTCATTTCTGGTTAAGTGGCTTTGTTAACAAGCAAAATTGCCGAATTTGGAGCGAAGAAAACCCACGGGAGATTCATGAGGTCCCACTACATTCCGAAAAAGTTACGGTATGGTGTACACTTTGGTCCGGCGGAATAATCGGTCCGTATTTTTTCGAAAACGAAGAAGAAGTGGCACTTACGGTCAACGGTGAGCGATACAGGGCTATGATAAGAGATTTTTTTTGGCCTGCAGTGGATGGAATCGATCTAACAAACATTTGGTTTCAGCAAGACGGTGCTACGTGCCATACGGCACGTGATACAGTAACACTATTGCATGAGAAATTTGAAGGTTCCGTTATATCGCGAAATGGTGACGTTAATTGACCGCCCAGATCCTGCGACCTAACGCCACTGGATTTTTTTCTCTGGAGCTTTCTAAAATCCAAAGTCTATGCTAACAAACCACGGACGGTTGCCGCCTTAAAGGCCAACATTAGGTGCGTTATTGCTGAAATTGAGCCACTTTTATGCGATAACGTCATCAATCACTCCCACTCTCACAATTTGTTTTATTGCGTTACAAAAATCGAGCGTTACTATTGGAAAGCCCTGTACAAGGGAATAATCACCTCCTTATCCCTGCTAGAAAAATTCCTATATATCATTGACAATACACCATGAGCTACTCTTGCAGCCCGTCTGCACTGCTCAGAGAACTTCATATCTTCCTGCACAATTACCCCCAGGTCCCTTTCATTCTCTACCACTGTCAGTGTAGTACCACAGAGTTGATACGTTGCTCTGGGGTTGCTGTTTCCCATATGTAGTACTTTACATTTGTCAATGTTAAACTTCATTTGCCACCTCTCAGCCCACCTGCTCAACCTTTCCAGATCCTGTTGCAGTAGCATAATGTCAGTAGTGTCCTTGACAACCCTGCCAACCTTCGTATCGTCTGCAAACTTGTACATTAAGCCTGATATACCATCATCAATATCATTTATAAATACAGAAAACAATAATGGACCCAACGCTGAACCCTGAGGGACTCCACTAATAACATTAGTCCACGATGAGCAGTGTCCATTGATTACCACTCTGTCTTCTCCCCCTCAACCATCCCTTTATCCATAGCAGCAATTTGCTTCCAATGCCACACTGCTCCAATTTGTTCACCAGTCCTCCATGTGCAACAGTATCAAAAGCCTTTCTAAGATCCAAGTATATAATATCAAAGTTATTCCCTGCATCCAGTTCTTTTGTCACTGCATCATAGTATCCAATCAAATTGGTCAGGCAAGACTTCTCCTTAACAAAACCATGTTGTGTCCGAGCTATAACTGAAGTCTTGTCTAGATGATCCTGCAGTGCTTCTTTAACCAATGCCTCCATTAATTTCCCTCTAACAGAAGTTAAACTCACAGGTCTATAATTACTTGTGTCAGCCTTTGATCCTCCTTTGTGAATTGGGGTCACATTTGCACATCTCCAGTCTGTGGGTATCTCCCCTGAGTCCAAGGAAGCTCTCGTAATTATGGCTAAGCGTTTGCTTACTTCCTTTGCTGCCTCCTTTAATATAACTGGATAGATCCCATCCACCCCAGGTGCTTTTCTTGTGTTTATCTTCAACAATTTCTCCTCCACTTTACTCTCAGTTATTACAAGATTCTCTAGCTTACTGCCAGAGTTGAATACATCTCTGGCATTCCCCTTGCTAAATAACTCCTCATGTGTGAATGTCGATGCAAAATATTCATTTAGTTTGTTAGCTACATGGCTTCACTTCCTTGGATTTATATATTTCTTAACTAATAGCATAACCCCTCCTCCCTTCCTCTCCTGTCTATTTTTCCTGTACACATTGTACTCCCCAAATTCCAGTTCTGCATTCCTTATATCTGTGTGACACCACGTCTCTGATATCCCAACAATATCCGCCTTTGATGCTTTGAGCAATACTTAAAATTCATCAAATTTATTTACCAAACTCCTAGCATTGGTGTACACGCAAGTATACATGCACCTGTTTCTATTCTTAGCTACGCTAACACAACCCATATGTTTACTTGTACCGCAATGACTCCCAGCAGTCTTTGAAATATCCTTCATCTTGTTTTTTAGGCTTTTGCTCATTCCAATAGAAGCAGTGCAAGAATCACTTTCACTTCTGCTATCCCCCCCAAGCTAGCAGTTTTCTGACCCAACTAACACTGCCTCAGTAGCATCAGGAAATATTCTTGCACTCTTTCTATTTAAGTGTATCCCATCCTTGTAGAAGCAGTCTCTCCTGTTAACTTTGAGAAGAAGCTTTGAATATTTCATATGCTTAAGTGTTTAACTAATGAAGCCTTGTTGAGATTCAACAGAATGGAATAGAATTTTTCATTATTATTATTATTAGCCATATGGTGCAAGGAGGCCTGAGGCTTATGCTGACACCAGCCCAAAAAAAAAAAAAATTCTGAATTACCGAGAGAGAGAGAGAGAGCAAACAAGAGAAAAATTATGATATCCAGCTCAGGACCCTTGGTATGCCAAGCCCATACTCACCAGATGTGAGCCCCTGGGCATATAGTTCAGAGGAGGAAAATTTACGTAAACAGCTACATAATAAAATGTATCGATAGTTGGTTTTAGATTTTTATAAAAGAGTAACTACTAAAGTTACTAATTATTTCATTTTCATAGAGTTTGTTCTATTTCTAAACTAAGAGGAACACTTTGGCAAGAAATACCTAATTTTTGCTTTCTTGCTGTTCTATAATACTTCTAAAATGTGCTAACATTTTATGTAAACTTTGGTTCACAAATTAGTGTTTTTAAACATAGCCCCTAAGATTATAAAAATTACATTTTATATTTACATTTTGCATACTGATTTCAATCACTATTAAAAAAAAAAAACAACAGGTAAGCTGTAAACATTTAAAGGATTCACCCCCAAACCTCATGTGGCTACTCAAACTATAAAATATTGCCTCTTCCTCTTCATAAGAAGGAGCATTTTCACCTGTCTCATTACTTTTTTAAATAATTTTAAAATTTGCTGTAAATTATTTTATATATTTAAAATTTTTAAGCTTATTGTAGATTTTAAAATTATAGCTAATACGCTATCATGCATGCTATAGCATGCATATTTTCATATAGTAATCAGGAATAGGTTCCATTCAAGCTATAAATTGCTTATTCCAATACTTATCTCAATTTCAAACTTATTTTTATTAATATATATTATGCTGTGATTGGCAATTAACATACATAGTAAAACTCAGGTTATTAAATAAAATTTATTGAATTAAAACATACATAAGCAATATTATTGTATTTTGTTGGCTAAATGTTGGAGGAAGTAGGTGGCGGGGTGTGGAAGGATCTTCTTGTGTTGGGAAGGATTAGAATGAATATGTGGTTGGTTGTCTAGTTTGATTTTTTTTTTCTCTTTCTTTTATTATTTAATGCTTTTCATTTTTCTATAACATCTTCCTTTGCACTTTTTGTTTACAGTACAGGTAATAAGAATATGTATGAACTGTATATAAATTTTTACATACAAAATATATAACAATCAAAGTATACAGTGTGTGCTCATGGACAACCATAAGCTGAAACGAAGCTAGTGAGTGTATCATGATTGTGCATGGATTTCATGCATGTAACTCTGAATTTTCAGTGTTTATTCCCTCCCCATTACAACAGAGATATTGTTGTATAGCAGTATTTAATTTTTTTTTTTTTTTTTGTTTTTTTATGAAAACCCCAAACACAAAAGGTATCAAAACCTATAGTACTTAGTACCGTGCATGGGTTGAAGGAGAAGTATGGGGGAGGGGGATGCCAGAAACTTTGCTCTAGAGACTAAACATGGGTTTCACCACTTCAAGCCTCCAATATGCAAAGTGGTGGTATTTCACTGGTTGATGAAAGTTCTGTTGGTCTTTTTTGTGCAGCTGACTAATTTGTTCAGCATATCAGCTGATACATTTAAATTTTTACAGAAGATCATAATACTTCCGTCCCAGTTCAACCAGTGTTTCACATTTCAAGAACAGTTTTTTCCGACACAAGAAATAAGAATTCAAACTAGGCCATAATTTCAGTTCTTGTTATTTCCCTCAAATACCCTTTCTCTAGCATTTTTCATAGTCTTGCATTTATTTTTGTGTGTACCTATTATATATTTTGCAGTAATAAATATCTACCATATTAACAGCAGTAATTTTTTTGAAACACAGAACCTTTATGAAGTATCTCGTGGAATTTTATTTTCTGTGAAAATTCTTACAATAATTATACTTGTGCTTCTGTCTTCTCTTGATCTGTTGATTCAGAATTGCAATTATTCTGACTGATTGTTTCCTCCTCATTTAACACATCTAAATCATCAAAAATATGCTCCCCTAGCTGAGGTTCATTTAGAATTTTGAGCAGATCCTTATTCCCTTTTGAATTTGGTGGTCTTTCAATTAACGATGTCTTCCATCAACAATATTTTGGTTTATGTATCTCTTCTCTTGCTAGATCCCATGCATTTGATTAACAGTGAAAGTGGTAATTAACCATATCAGTACATTAACATTGGGTGTCATTTTCAGCAATGAAAAGTACTTATGATCCACACTTTTTGTGTGGCTCATAAGTACTTTTGAGCCACACAAAAAAGTACTTTGAATAGCAAAAAGTCATCACTTTTTGCTATTCAAAGCACTCCAAATTACACATTTGTTTTTGGTTAGTATTAGTATTAGTAATGGCCGCATGGTGCAAGAAAGCCTATGGCTTATTCTGCACCAGCCATTAAAAAAAAAAAAAAAAACCTGAATAAAACAATGATAAAAAAATAATAATAATCATAAATAAATAATAATTATTATAAAAGAAAAGGAAATTAAACCTATCATCCTACTATCCAGATGACCTTTGAATTTCCCCAAACTGTCAGCCTCTACCACCCATGTAGGCAACTTATTCCAGTAATTTATAACTTGCTGGCTAAAATAAAACTTCCTGCAGTCCAATCTAAACATCCTCCCCCCCCCATAACTTGAATTTATGTCCCCTTGTTCTAGCATCATTTATAATCTTGACAATTTCGTCCTCATTCATTTTACTGATGCCTCTCAGAGCCTTAAACACCTCAATCAAATCTCCTCTAAGGTGTCTAGTTTCCAAACTCTGCAACCCACATATTCAAAGTCTTTCTTCATAAGGACGCCCTTTTGCTGATCTCACCAGGCGAGTTACCCGTCTTTGCACCCTTTCAAGAAGCTCGATGTCTTTCTTTAGGTGCGGTCTCCATACTTGAACACAGTATTCCAAGTGTGGTCTAACAAAAGCCTTATATAATGGGATTATCATGTCCCTATCTCTACTTGCAAAAGTTCGATAGATCATCGATAGGACACCATGGGCCTTCCTTCCAACCTGTTTACAATGCTCAGAGAATTTCATGTCTGACCGTATCGTAACACCCAAGTCTCTTTCCTACAGTACTGGGTTTAGTTGAACTCCACCAAGTGAATAAGTTATTTTGGGATTACTGTTTCCCAGGTGTAATACCTTACACTTTGTTGGATTAAAGCATAGCTGCCATTTTTCTGACCATTCCTGAAGTCTATCTAGGTCTCTCTGAAGAAGCTCAGCTTGACAGTGATCATTAACTACTCTACAATTTTAACATCATCTGCAAATTTAGACATCACGCCCTCTATCCCTTCATCGATGTTGTTTATGAAAATTAAAAACAACAGTGGTCCCTAATACTGATCCTTGGGGAACCCCACTTCTTACATCAACCCAATCTGAGGAATAGCCATTTATCACAACCCTCTGCCTCCTGCTATCCATCTAAGGATTTTCCCAGTGATTCCAACATGTTCCAGCTTATAAAGCAACCACTCGTGTGGGACTGAGTCAAAAGCTTTGCTGAAATCTAAATAAACAATGTTGAAATTATTCCCTAAATCCAGCTCGTGAGTGACCCTTTCGAAATAGCGAACCAGATTTGTTAAAAATGATTTTCCCTTTACAAAACCATGCTGAGTATCCTTGAGAATTTCAGTTCGATCCAAATGATCCTGAATTCCACCCTTGATCATTGCCTCCATGATTTTCTCTACCACTGAAGTCAGACTGACAGGTCGATAATTTCCCACTTCACTCTTAGAGCCACCCTTATGTATGGGAGATAGATTGGCACTTTTCCAATCCAAGGGAATCTCCCCAGAGTCTAGTGATGCTTGCATAATTAGCCTCAATGGTTCAATGCACTCACTTGCCGCCTCCCTTAAAATTATAGGGTATATTCCATCAACTCCAGGAGCCTTACTGGCCTGTAGGCTTGAAAGTTTTTTCATTAAATAATCTTTCGAAATTTCAGTATCATTAATTACATATTTTTCAACTTTGCTCCCAGAATTTCCCATTGCCACAAAAGGTTTTTCATTTGTAAATATCGATGCAAAATAACTGTTGAGTTCATCTGCAACGGCAGCTGGTGTATTTATTACTATCCCCTTTCCCTTACGTAAAGGTCCAATCTGGTTTGTCCTGCTCTTCTTGGTATTTATATATGTGAAGAATTCCTTATCCCCTCCCCCTCTTTGCTCTGTTTGCTAGTGATTTCTCATAAACTGCCTTTGCCTGTCGAACCTTTTCTTTGGCTTTATTACAGATCATCTTGTAGCTGTTATAGGGTTCAGTACTTTTTATTGCTCTGTAACTTTTCCGTGCCACCTTTTTCTGCTCAAGTAATGTGGCAACTTCACTATTCATCCAACTTGGAACACTCCTCGTGGAGTATTTTTTAATGGTAAATACACATTCAAGGCATCTGTGATTAATGTTTTAAAAGCATACCACATTTCAAATGTATGCATTCTCTGCACGATATCTACCCAGTTAATAGAGGCCATGTTGTACCTTAAGCCATCATAATTTCCTTTTCTGAAATTAAAACCCATTCCTTTGCCTTTTACTGCTACTACCTCTCTCATCATCATCCACTGTAGAACTCCGTAATCACTTCCTGCTACTGGTTCCTCTACTGTCAGCCCTGTTATGTCATCTGATTCATGGGTGATGTTGAGGTCTAGGATATTCTTTTCTCTAGTACTTTCCCTGACATGTTGATACAAATAACAGTCACCTAGTTGATTTAAAAATTTTGTTCCCCATGTCGAGTGTCCTTCCCATTTACTCCAATCAATTAGAGGCCCATTGAAATCACCCATAATAAGACATTGATGTTTACTTGCCCATTCCATTTGCATGTATCCAGCTATCTCACACCATACAGATTCTATATTAGCATGTGAAACGTCTGAATCCGGGAAAGCTATTGTCACACTCAGGCTGCTTCTGATAAGAAGCATTACCCCACCACCCCTTCTATCTGCCCTATCCTTCTTAAATACATTATACAAGCTGTACTGAAACTCATCATCCCCAATTTCCGGGTGGCACCACGTTTCCGTAAGCCCTATTATGTCTCTGCGTTACTTATTTTAACCAGCAGTTCGAACTCGCTCATTTTATTGATGACACTTCTACCATTATTATATAAACAATTAAGACTTACTGTTCTTGTATATTTAACAACTCTAACACAACCCTTGAAGTTTTTTAGGCTCTCTTCCCTGGCATTATCTAATCGCTCACTTGAAACATTTCTGCCCCCAGAACATCTAGATAATATGTCCAGTTGGGGTTACAGATAAGAACTCTTGAGGTATGTGCAAGAGTTACTTTGACCAATATTATCAGATAAATGCGTGTGAGTATTACCCACATCCCCCCTAACTAGCAGTTTCCCTGAACCTTTAAGGTATCCGCAATAATACTGGCAAAAACTTTTGCACCACCTTTGTTTAAGTGTATCCCGTCTCTACAAAACAAAATCCTTCTACCTACATCTAATACTTTTATCTGTGGGCCATTCTGATAGAAATTTCCCCTCTAAAGCCTTGCAGAGTCCTTCAAGTCTTGAGTTAATCCACAAGGCTTTTAACATATAAACCCTTCTATCATGTCTGGGCAGAATTGCAGACACATAGACATTGTGGCCTAGCTCGTGGCATTTCCTCAGCATGGTCCTGTATTTTTCCAACAAATCGTCAGATCGTGTACGTTTAATGTCATTAGTCCCCACATGAATAATAATATTCTCTTTACCCCCCTTAAAATCTGACAATCTGTTGGTGACATCATTAATAGTTGCTCCCGGCAGACATACCCTGGTTCTACTCCACTTATTCTTATTACAAAAAATATTCCCCGTTTTCCTGACAATGGAGTCTCCTAATAAAACAATGTCCTTTTTAACCATAGTAGTTTGCACTTGGTTTTTCTGTTTTGAGGCCCAAATCAGGTGTGCATCACTTGGTAGATTGCTGGAGTCTTGAGTCCCTGACGAGCTCCCAGATGCATTATTCTCGAGTGCAAGCACCCATTTTTTCAGGGACTCAAATTGTTCCATCAGTGCACAAAAATTGTAATTTAAGATCAGTGCACTCCTTACATCGTTCACAAAGAAAAGAATCCTCAGGTGAGTTATGATTAGTCACCAGGTCGACCTTGGAAAACATTCCACAGGTTCCGCAATGGATTAAATCATGACTCACCCGTAAATCGCCATCAGCTATTTCCGTGTGAGTCACGATACCTTGTGACATGTTTAAGACATATCTCGTAACTACCATTATAAAATTAGCTAAATATCAATGAAAATTAACTTTAAAAAATTATATCGTTTTTTTTTTTTTTTTTTTTATGTAAACCCCAAACACGAGAGGTATTAGAACGTATAGTACTTAGTACCATGCTTGGGTTGGAGGTTGAGAAGACGAAAGAAGATATTTGTTGACATTGGACTTGAACTTTGTAGACTAATTTTCAGGAAATACGTAAGAAGGAACTTTGTTCCAGAAAACGGCATTGAATGAATAAACGAGGAAGATGAAAGGTTGGTTCTGTGAGTTTGGAGTTGGACAGTAAATGGATGTTGGCTGGTGGTGGCACGTGTCAGGACTGTTTTGAAAGAGAGAGGAGGAATTATAGAAGCCAATTCAGAAGAACATTGCCCATGGAAGTATCTGTAGAAGAGGCATGCAGCAGAAACAATACGTCTATGAGACAGCAAGTGGAGAGACTTTGTTAAAGATGAATCATTAATTAACCTAACTGCCCTCTTCAGAATGGAATCGAGAAGCCTGAGAGAGGTTTTGGGGGCACTACCCCAGATGTGGGAACAATATTCCATGGCAGTGCGAATTTGCAATTTATACAGAGTGAGCAGCTGTTTGGAAGAAAAGTAACGCCGACAGCGAAAGAGAAAACCAAGTTTTTTTAGATGCAGAGGAAGCAATATTTGTAATGTGCTTGTGCCAAGAGAGATTAGAAGTCAGGGTAATCCCCAAAAGAGATATATCATTTTGCCTAGAAATCGGAGTGTCACTAAAGATAAGCATAGGAGCAGAAGTATCCTTTTTGCGAGATATCAGACAAGACTGAGTTTTAGAAGGGTTGAAATCAACTAAGTTGTGTTTGCTCCACTGGAGAATTACCTGAAGATCGGCATTTAAGGAATTGGTAGCAGATTTTCGAGAAGTTGAAGCTGATTGAGCAGGACAAGGTTTCTCAGAATGGAAAGTGGAATGCAATGTGCTATCATCGGCAAAACTATGGATAGGATTTCCAGTCAATGAGAGAAGGTAATTAATATACAAGAGGAAAAGAGTGGGGGAAAGAACTGAACCTTGGGGGACACTGGCATTAGTGGAGAAGTTAGAAGACAGAGAGCCATCTACCATCACCCTCAGTGAGCGATCAGAGAGAAAACTGGATAACCAATTACTAAAAACAGTTGGCAAACCATAAGATGGAAGCTTGTTTAAAAGGCCTTTATGTCAAAACACGATCGAAAGCCTTTGAGATGTCAAGAGCAACAACTTGTGTTTCACCGAACTTTTCCATTGAATTACTCCATAAATGGGTAACATAAGCCAGAATATCACCAGTGGATCGACACTGACGGAATCCATACTGGCGATCGTTAATCAGATGGAAGGTTTCTAGGTAGTTTAAGAGTTGGTGGTTAATTGATTTCTCCATTACTTTAGAAAGAGTAGAAGTAATTGCAATGGGACGATAATTGGATGGGAGGGATTTGTCACCCTTTCTAGGAACTGGCTGGATATGAGCAAATTTCCAAGCAGAAGGAAAAACACCTTTGGAATAAGAAAGTGAAAAAAGGCGGCAAAGAATAGGAGTAAGTTCAGGAGCACAGGTTTTGAGAACATGTGGAGAAATACCATCAGGACCTGGAGCTTTCTTAGCATCAAGATTTGTCAAAATCCTTTTGACGCGGAAGGCCACAGGGGGCATTGAATGGAGCATGCTGGGAATGGTGGGAATTGTTTTACCAAGATCATTAATACATGATTTGGAAGAAAAATGGGATGCTAGCAGGTCAGCTTTATCCTTGGCTGAAGTGACAACAGAACCATCTGGTTTGGACAGAGGTGGGAGCAGAGATGGGCAAAAGTTGCGGCCAATAGCTTGGCAAGAGACCAGAATGCTCGGCTACCATTAGGGCAAGAAGCAAGTTTTCTACTCTTAGCCTGTTCAAACTGTAGTTTTGATTGATTAATAACTGCTTTACAATTGTTGTGAGCTTTGGTGTACGCCGAAAATGAAACTGGAGAGTTAGAAACAAGCCAATTACGATATGCAACATTCTTTTCTTGAACAGCCTTAGCATATTTATTGGAAAACCAAGGTTTAGATAAAGGACGAGAATTTAAAGTGGAGTGTGGGATAAAGGATTCCATTCCTGCAAGAATAATTTCACTGACACGATCTGAGCAAACGTTGACATCAGAAGTTTTGAAACAGTAATCCGACCAAGGAAAAGAAGAAAAGAAGTCTCCTGTAGGTCATCCCATTTTGCATTCTTGTAATGCCAAACAACACGAGGTTGGGAATAGCCATGAGATAAAGGTTCCATTGGAGAAGAGACAATCACCAAGTTGTGATCTGAAGTGCCTAAAGGACCTCTCACTTCGACCGCGTACTTAGAAGGGTTGTTTGTGAGAAAACGATCAAGCGTATTGGCTGTATGATTAGGATTGTTCGGTATTCTTGTAGGTAAATGAACAATCTGTGCAAGATCATTAGTAATTGCAAAAGCCCCAGCATCTCGACCAGCTGGGTCGGTGTGACTAGAAAACGGAAGCCAGGCTGGAGTTGTGAATATTAAAATCACCAAGGAAAATTACTCACTATTAGGAAAGTTGGACTGGAGAAAGTCAAGTTGCAAAGAGAGGAAGTCAAAGAGCTCCAAGTGATTAGTGGAGTTGGGAGAACAGTAGAGACAACAGATGAATTTGACACAATGAGGTAGAGAGATTTTAAGCCAGAGAAGATCAAAGCGAGGATATTCCAAATTGCCAAGTCTCTAACAGGGAATATCAGAACAGACATATGCACAAGTACCACCTTTGAGGCGAAAGGAATCATACATCGAATAATTAGGGCATCTGAGATGAGCAGTAGTTGTATCAACCGATAACTGAGATTCTGTCCGAAAAAAGTGCATGAGGTTTGGCAGACTGCAAGCGGAAATGGACATCATTGTGATTAGAACTGAGACCACGTATATTTGTGAAATGAATTAGGAAGTGCTTGGGAGGTTTAGATCTTTTCGCAGATAAGCTTGCTCTATTATTTTGACAATTCATGGTGTATTCAATAGTAAGAAAAATTGGGTGGGACATGCTGTATGAAGTAATGAAATTTTTGGATATGGCGTACACGTGGTAAGAATATATCCAGATCCTTGACATAACATGGCCTCGACAATGCTCCCCGCATACACACTACTCGGACTCCCTCCAGTCATTATCTGGCAGAGTAGAGGTAGAAGATTATACATTAGCTGATCCGGAAGCCTCCTAGAGAGTTACCAATAGGTTCGGTCCAGTGTACTAACTAGCGGCCGGCCTGCGAACATCGTTTTAGAGCTGTACCCTCAAAATGTAACTAATATTGGATCTCGCCACGATGTTCATCATAACCTCAAAAGGCATCAATCATACTGCATGATGGAAGAGATAGGTAAGGGTTGACCGGAACTTGGCTCTAGAGACTAAACATGGGTTCCACCACTTCAGGCCTCCAATAAGCAGAGTGGTGGTATTGCACCGGTTGATGAGAGTCGTCTACCACCTAGTACTGCCTGGTAACATAGTGGGGTGGCATTCCTCCATGTGGTGTGGGCGCCACACCTCGACCCCTGCTTACGTTGGTTCACACCTGGGTGGTCACCCACCATGTACTTGTGCATGGAGGTTATACCCAGGATTACTAACAGTCCCACCATCGTGAAGGTGCAAGCATAGGATTTGGCTGCCACAGACCGTCCAGACTTCGCCGAAATTTTGTCCACTTGACTTGAGTGTCACCCGAATATCAGTTCCATCAGCGTTTTAGACTCCCAGGTAGCAAGTACAGCTTGTCTGGCATATCTGAGCGAATGTCTGTGACAACCTCAAGGACCAATATCTATAATATTATTAAAATCAAACTGTTACACGAAAAGCTATAACAAAATAATCCAACAATATCTAAATAAATCAAATATTTAAAAGCAATATTTAAAATGAATTACAAAAAAAAAAAAAAAGTGTTACTGGGTTCACATTATGATATTTCCATTTATTCTTACGAGATGCAAAATAAATTTCCATGATATTTTTAAGTTTACACCGGCTGGCAAAAACTTATGTAAAGTCGAGTTTCTGTAAGTCGAGTATTATGTAAGTTGGGGAGGTCCTGTATATACAGAAATTTGTCTTCAGCTAGCGGGGGGTTGATTGTTGGAAAAAAAAAAAACAAAAACTTTCATCTTGTAGTGGTAGGTTGAATGAATTCAAGAAAGAACTAAAAAAAAACAGTTAGAAGGAATGGACAGGTGATATGAGAAGGAGTGGTGGTGTTTTTTTTTTTTTTTGGCTAATGCTATATAATCAATCCAGATGCTCACATTTGGTGAATATAGGCAGGCTTGGTAAAAACAGGGTCCTGAGCTAGATATCATCATGCTTCTCTTTTTGGTGATTCCCTTCTACTTCTGACTCTTGTTCTCTCTCTCAGGGTAATTCAGAAATTTATGTTTGGCTGGTGCAGCATAAGCCCCAGGCTTCCTTGCACCATATGGCTGCTAATAATAATAATAAGCTTGCTTTCTTGTATCATTTATTGCTACTAATGCTAATAACATTTAACTTCTGTTGAAGTCATCTTTTACATTAATAAAACACTTAGCATTTATAATCTATTTGTAGTAACTTCTTTTAACAGTGGTGGATGGCATTAATCTCTTTTATTTGGATAGAGAGACTTCTCACTTATGTAATAAATAATAGAATTTTAAGTCAATTAGAGGAGTGTTAAGTAATGTAACTTTACTCCACAGATTGTGATTTCCATTTTTTCTAACATTATCAAATTAAAATGTCTAAAAGAATTACCTTGTGTGAATTTTAATATTCTTCACTATGATTTTAATTTTCAATCAACGTCATTAGCATTAGCAGAGGCATATGATGCAAGAAAGCAAGCTTATACAGCATCAGCCAAACAAAAAAAAAAGAAGGAAACACACACTTCCCATTTCACTCATCCAATCACTCCAAAAGTCTGTCCAGTTCTTCCTTGAATTTATTTAAGGAATTTATTGGCATTTCTGAGTGGAAAATCCCACATCACCACACACATAACAAAAATTGTCAACACTGTTAACACATAATTACTTGGCATCCTGGCTTTTTAAGTAATTTTCGTCCATAAACCTGAAAAAATAAAGAAAGAAATGAACATCACTCATAACATCACTTGCAAGGTAAATGATACATAGAAATACCAAAGAAAAAAAGAAAAAAAAACATGGTATATCGGTTCCTGTTTCAGTGTTACCAACCTATCTATTCTCTAGACTCCAAAATTCCCTAGTATTCACGAATATTCTCCTAAATCATAAGAGAGGCTATATCGTGAAACCGAGAGCTAAGAGTTTTAAATGTTATATTCATTTTTCTCTTGCTAAAATTAAGAATTGACTATTTTCAAGCCAAAGACATTTTTGGTGTTGACCAGTGTTATTTAGTAATTTGTGGACTGAAGAGCCAACAGCAAAGTTTTTACTTTATGCAATTACTCATAGTTAATATACCATGGAAACTGAAATTTGAACCATGTTGTTTGGAGACTGGTGTTATTTAACTAAGCCATGGTAACTGAAAAATTTTTTTTTTTTTGTTCTCCATCAAGAAGCTCAGGCAGCCAGAGTACTGTGGACAACCTAGCTCACCTCCTAGTGGTGGTAGTGGTGGGTAATATGGAGTCCCACTAGGGGCCCCACGGCCAAGAAGCCAGCACAAACAACAGAACTCAACACTAAACTGCACATGCAACAAACAATACTTTTATGGCTTTTATAGAGGTTCTGTATTCACATCACAAGAGTACTGATGGTGCAGATGTGGGAAACCACAGGTGGCACCTTACCCAAACATCGATATCTAATCAGGAAATGACCTATGTAATTATTTACATGTGCATTTATAATGACTTGGCCTGCCCACTTGTACCACATCCCTCTTCTCCCATCAGCTACCCCACCACGTAGCATTCTCAAGGTGGAATAAATATCACTATGTAATTATTTACCTGCGTTTACATAGGTCACTTAGGAAAAGCCCTTTTGCTTCGGGTTCCATAATGCATGAGGAATATTGTTACATCCGAAAAAGCAGGACATAAATATTTAAAATATTTACAAAATACTATACTATTTACAAATATACAAACTATATCAGGTCCCTTCATTAGCTGACATTACAATGGAATGTGCGTAGTAATGTATTACAGAGTGAAGCACATGCACAAGGTTGGTGAACATTATGGAGGCAGTTGTCTTTCAGTGGAAGATAACAATGTAATTATTTACCTGCGAATTTGTAATGACGTAATTGCCCCATCCTCTTCTCCTATTGGCTCAAATAAATATCACTAGGAGGAAAACTTTTTTAATGTATAGAGATATACATATATATATATATATATATATATGTAAGTGGGAAATCATTTAAATGGGAGTGCTATGCTGTTAAAAATTGTACGGTACTTAAAACCAGGATTGAACAAAAAAGTGTTAAAAGTAGGATAACATTATAAGCAAGAATGTTATAACAAAAGTTTACTGTACGTGAAGTTCATTAGTGGGAGGGGGACTAAAGGATGTTGGTTGCTTGCCACAAGAGCACCTTCAACAAAATGACATTATCCCTAACCACCGTTATCTGAACAGTTATTGTTTGACCTGTTCACCGCTTCTTATATTTGCAAATGCCTTTTGTGTGTGTGCCTTAGTTCACTGGAATAAATTGGCAGTGCTTTTAGTAAATGGATTTCATCTGTGAAATCCAACACATCACTCCATTAGCATTAGCATTAGCATTAGTAGAGGCATTTGATGCAAGAAAGCAAGCTTATGCAGCATCAGCCAAAAAAAAAAAAAAAAAAACCCACTTCCACTTCACCCCTCTGTTCGTTCAAAATACCTGTCCAGCTGAGCCTTAAACTTATTTAGGCTATCAACTTCCACGACAAGGGATGGAAGTCTGTTCCACCCACCAACCACCCGCTGGCTAAAGGCAAATTTCCGCACATCTATCCTACATCTGTCTTTCCTCAATTTGAATTTATGCCCTCTCAGGTGATTTTTCTGAGCTAGAGGAAGAATCCCATCAGCATTGAGCATGCTCAAACCATTCAAGGCTTTGTACACCTCTATCAGATCACCCCGCTGGTACCTAGTTTCCAGACACTGTAATTTGCAAAACTTAAGCCTTTCTTCGTAAGAGAACCCCTTTGTCCCATTCACCAATCTAGTTGCCCTTCTCTGTACTCGTTCCAGCAGCTCTACATCCTTCCTGAAATGAGGCCTCCAGGCCTGTATACAGTACTCTAGGTGTGGCCTGACCATTGCCTTATACAAGGGAATAATCACCTCCTTATCCCTGCTAGAAAAATTCCTATATATCATTGACAATACACCATGAGCTACTCTTGCAGCTCGTCTGCACTGCTCAGAGAACTTCATATCTGCCTGCACCACCACCCCCAGGTCCCTTTCATTCTCTACCACTGTCAGTGTAGTACCACAGAGTTGATACGTTGCTCTGGGGTTGCTGTTTCCCATATGTAGTACTTTACATTTGTCAATGTTAAACTTCATTTGCCACCTCGAAGCCCATCTGCTCAACCTTTCCAAATCCTGTTGCAGCAGCATAGTGTCAGTAGTGTCCTTGACAACCCTGCCAACCTTCGTATCGTCTGCAAACTTGGACATTAAGCCTGATATACCATCATCAATATCATTTATAAATACAGAAAACAATAAAGGCCCCAATACTGAACCCTGAGGGACTCCACTAATAACATTAGTCCACGATGAGCAGTGTCCATTGATTACCACTCTCTGTCTTCTCCCCCTCAACCACCCCTTTATCCATAGCAGCAACTTGCCTCCAATGCCACACTGCTCCAATTTGTGCAGCAGTCTTCCATGTGCAACAGTATCAAAAGCCTTTCTAAGATCCAAGTATATAATATCAAAGTTATTCCCTGCATCCAGTTCTTTTGTGACTGCATCATAGTATCCAATCAAATTGGTCAGGCAAGACTTCCCCTTAACAAAACCATGCTGTGTCCTAGCTATAACTGAAGTCTTGTCTAGATGATCCTGCAGTGCTTCTTTCACCAGTGCCTCCATTAATTTTCCGGGAACAGAAGTTAAACTCACAGGTCTATAATTACTTGTGTCAGCCTTTGATCCCCCTTTGTGAATTGGGGTCACATTTGCACATCTCCAGTCAATGGGTACCTCCCCTGAGTCCAAGGAAGCTCTCATAATTATGGCTAAGGGTTTGCTTACCTCCTTTGCTGCCTCCTTTAATATAACTGGATAGATCCCATCCACCCCAGGTGCCTTTCTTGTGTTTATCTTCAACATTTTCTCCTCCACTTTGCTCTCAGTTATTACAAGATTCTCTAGCTTACTGCTAGAGTTGAATACACCTCTGGCATTCCCCTCGCTGAATAACTCCTCATGTGTGAATGTCGATGCAAAATATTCATTTAGTTTGTTAGCTACCCGAGCAGGGTCATCAACAGGTCTCCAACACCAGCATGTGCAGGACTCATGGGGTAGAATTTTCTCAGCATGGTCTGTGCTTGTTAACAGGAGAGATTGCTTCTATAGGGATGGGATACACTTAAATAGAAAGGATGAAAGTATATTTGCTGGTGGTATCGAGGCAATGTTAGGTAGGTCGGAAAACTGCTAGCTTGGGGGGATTCACAGACTAATAGATTAATAGTAGCCACGGGCAGAGGTGGAAATGATTCTTGCACTGCTTCTATTGGAATGAGCAGCAGCCCAGAAAGCAAGTTGCTGGGGATTTCAGGAACTGCTCGGAGTCATTGTTATTTATTATTATTATTAGCTGTATGGTGCAAGGAAGCCTGAGGCTTATGCCGCACCAGCCAAAAAAAAAAAAAAAAAAATTTCTGAATTACCCTGACAGAGAGAAAGAGAGAGAGAGAGAGAGAGAAGGGAATCACCAAGAAATAGAAGAATGATGATATCCAGCTCAGGACCCTGGGTGTGCCAAGCCCATATTCATCAGATGTGAGCCTCTGGGGTTATGAAACAAGTAAATACATGGGTTTTATTAGAATAATTAAAAGAAAGAATGGGTGTGTGTATACTTGCATGTACACCAATGCTAGGAGTACAGTAAATAGATTAGATGAATTTGAAACGCTAGTTAAGACATCCAAGGTGGATATTGTTGGGATATCAGAGACTTGGTGTCACTCAGATATAAGGGATGCAGAATTGGAATTTTAGGAGTACAATGTGTACAGAAGAGACAGGAAGGGAGGAGGGGTTATGCTATTAGTTAAGAAACACACAAAATCTAAGGAAGTGCATCCAGTTGTCATAGATGGACAGTGCAGTGTTGAGTCAGTTTGGTGTGACATAAGCACTGGGAAAGCAAAAATGAGGGTAGGAGTTTGTTATAGGCCTAATTAGCATTAGTAGAGGAATTTGATGCAGGAAAGCAAGCTTATGCAGCATCAGCCAAAAAAAAATAAAGTAAAATAAATAAATAAAAAATAACCACTTCCACTTCACCCCTCTGTTCGTTCGAAATACCTGTCCAGCTGAGCCTTAAACTTATTTAGGCTATCAACTTCCACGACAAGGGATGGAAGTCTGTTCCACCTACCAACCACCCGCTGGCTAAAGGCAAATTTCCGCACATCTATCCTACTTCTGTCTTTCCTGAATTTGAATTTATGCCCTCTCAGGTGATTATTCTGAGCAAGAGGAAGAATCCCATCAGCATTGAGCATGCTCAAACCATTCAACACTTTGTACACCTCTATCAGATCACCTCGCTGGTGCCTAGTCTCCAGACACTGTAATTCGCAAAACTTAAGCCTTTCTTTGTAGGAGCACCCCTTTGTTCCATTCACTAATCTTGTTGCCCTTCTCTGTACTCGTTCCAGCAGCTCTACATCCTTCTTGAAATGAGGCTTCCAGACCTGTATACAGTACTCTAGGTGTGGCCTGACCATTGCCTTATACAAGGGAATAATCACCTCCTTATCCCTGCTAGAAAAATTCCTATATATCATTGACAATACACCAATGAGCTACTCTTGCAGCCCGTCTGCACTGCTCAGAGAACTTCATATCTGCCTGCACAACCAACCCCAGGTCCCTTTCATTCCGTACTACACTGACCACTGTCAGTGTAGTACCACAGAGTTGATACGTTGCTCTGGGGGTTGCTGTTTCCCATATGTAGTACTTTACATTTGTCAATGTTAAACTTCATTTGCCACCTCTCAGCCCATCTGCTCAAACTTTCCAGATCCTGTTGCAGCAGCATAGTGTCAGTAGTGTCCTCGACAACCCTGCCAACCTTCGTATCATCTGCAAACTTGGACATTTAGCTTGATATACCATCATCAATATCATTTATAAATACAGAAAACAATAAAGGACCCAATACTGAACCCTGAGGGACTCCACTAATAACATTAGTCCACGATGAGCAGTGTCCATTGATTACCACTCTCTGTCTTCTCCCCCTCAACTACCCCTTTATCCATAGCAGCAATTTGCCTCCAATGCTACACTGCTCCAATTTGTGCAGCAGTCTTCCATGTGCAACAGTATCAAAAGCCTTTCTAAGATCCAAGTATATAATATCAAAGTTATTCCCTGCATCCAGTTCTTTTGTGACTGCATCATAGTATCCAATCAAATTGGTCAGGCAAGACTTCCCCTTAACAAAACCATGCTGTGTCCGAGCTATAACTGAAGTCTTGTCTAGATGATCCTGCAGTGCTTCTTTAACCAGTGCCTGAATTAATGTTCCTGGAACAGAAGTTAAACTCACAGGTCTATAATTACTTGTGTCAACCTTTGATCCTCCTTTTTGAATTGGGGTCACATTTGCACATCTCCAGTCCATGGGTACCTCCCCTGAGTCCAAGGAAGCTCTCATAATTATGGCTAAGGGTTTGCTTACTTCCTTTGCTGCCTCCTTTAATATAACTGGATAGATCCCATCCACCCCAGGTGCCTTTCTTGTGTTTATCTTCAACAATTTCTCCTCCACTTTACTCTCAGTTATTACAAGATTCTCTAGCTTACTGCCCGAGTTGAATACACCTCTGGCATTCCCCTCGCTGAATAACTCCTCATGTGTGAACGTTGATGCAAAATATTCATTTAGTTTGTTAGCTACCTGAGCAGGATCATCAACATTTGACCCATCAATATCAAGTGGACCAATCTGATTCATCCCCTTCCTTCTAGAGTTTACATAAGTAAAGAACTCTTGGCTGTTTTTCTTCGCATCCCTTGCCAAGGATTTCTCGTAATCTGCCTTTGCCTGCTAACCTCCTTTTTAACTTGGTTACAGATCAACTTGTATCTATCATAGGCTTCTGTGTCACATGTTAATTTGTATGTATCCCATGCATTTTTCTTCTCTGCCATATGCCTCATTAGTTCATCTGACATCCATTTAGGCCTAAACCTTGAACAATATTTCTTAGTTGGTATGTAAAGCGTAGTAGCTTCCAAGATAAGTTCTTTGAATGCTTCCCATTTTGAATTTGCTGTTGGTAACATCATCAGTTGATCCCACTGTATAGAATTTAAATACTGTCTCAGTCCATCAAGTCGCCTTTACGAAAGCAATACCCCTGCCCTTTACCCCTAATGGTAGTTACCTCTTTGAGTAAATCCCACTTCAGAACACTGTGATCACTGCCACCTAGTGGTTCATTTATCTGCAGATTCTTAATGCATGAAGAATCACTACTGATAATCAAATCAAGAGTATTACTCCCTTAGTTGCCAGGCGCCTCCGTAGCCAGGTGGGAAGGAGCAGCCGCGCTTCTTGATTCGACCGGGGTTCGAGCCCGTCACCACCAAATACGAAGGATGTGGAACGGTCAGGGAATGACCACCCCATATCCTGGAGCAATATGGCCTTAGATGCTAATGCTGCTAAAAAAAACTGTAAAAAAAAACTAAAAAAAACTAAAAAAAACTCTAAAAAAAACTAAAAAAAACAAATAAACATCCCTTAGTTGCCTCCCGAACATGCTAATGTAGAAAACAATCGTCCAATAAATCCACAAAAGCCTTGCTAGTGCGTGAGTGACCAGCCCCCAAATTCCAATCAATATCTGGGAAATTAAAATCCCCCATTATAAGACTCTCTGATTTACTGGCCCGCTCTATTTCTCTGTACAGTTTCTTATTATACTCATCAGAGTCATTAGGCCTGTAGCACACTCCTACTCTCAATTTTGATCTCCCAATGCTTATGTCACACCAAACTGACTCGACACTGCACTGTCCAGCGATGTCAACTGGCTTCACTTCCTTGGATTTTATGTGTTTCTTAACTAATAGCATAAACCCTCCTCTCTTCCTATCCTGTCTATCCTTTCTGTAGACATTGTACTCCCCAAATTCCAGTTCTGCATTCCTTATATCTGTGTGACACCACGTCTCTGAAATCCCAACAATATCTGCCTTTGATGTTTTGAGCAATACCTCAAATTCATCAAATTTATTTACTAAACTCCTAGCATTGGTGTACACGCAAGTATACATGCACCTGCTCTTCCTCTTAGCCACCCTAACACAACCCATGTGCTTACTTGTACCCCCCATGATTCCCAGCAGTCTCTGAAATATCCTGCATCTTATTTTCCAGGTTGCTGCTCATTCCAATAGAAGCAGTGCAAGAATCACTTTCTCCTCTGCCAATGGCTACTGTTAATCTATTAGTCCTTGTATCTCCCCAATCTAGCAGTTTTCCGACCCACCTAACACTGCCTCGATAGCATTGAGGCAGTGTTAGGTGGTTCTGATGAGTTCAATGAACAATTATACAGAGAAATTGTGGGCTAGTAAATCAGAGTGTCGTATAATGGGGGATTTTAACTTCCCGGATATAGACGGAAACTTTGGGTTGATCATTTGTACATTAGCAAGGCTTTTGCGGATTTATTGGATGATGATTTTCTACAGCAGCATGTTAGAGAGGCAAAAAGAGTGAGTAACACTCTTGATCTGATTATCGGCAGGGATTATTCATGCATTAAGAATTTATAGATAAAGGAAATATCTATAAGGAGGCAGTGATCACAGTGTGCTGATGTGGGATTTACTTAAAAATGTAACTACCATCAGGGGTAAAGGGAAGGGTTTCTGCTTTCATAAAGGTGACTACAGTGATCTCAGATTTTTTTTAGTTCTATACAGTGTGACCAACCAATGATGTTACCAACAGCAAATTCTAAATGGGAAGCATTCAAGGAAGTAATTTTTGAAGCTACTAGACTTTTTGTTCCAACTAAGAAATACTGCTCTAGGTTTAGTCCCAAATGGATGTCAGATGAACTGATGAAATTCGTGGCAGAGAAAAATGCATGGGATGCACATAAATGGTCAGGTGACACGGAAGCCTATGGTAGATACAAGCTAGTCTGTAATCAAGTTACAAAGGAGGTTAGGGAAGTGAAGGTAGATTATGAAAAATCTTTGGCAAAGGATGCAAAGAAAAACAGCAAAGATTTCTTTACTTATATAAACTCTAAAAAGAAAGGGTTTGAATCAGATTGGTCCAATTGATATCAATGGTTGGACTGTAGATGATCATTCTCAGATAGCTGCCGAACTAAATGAATATTTTGCATCTACATTCACACATGAGGAGTTATTCAAGGAGAGAGCCAGATGTTTATCAAAATCTAACAGGGAGTTAAATAATTTGTAATAACTGAGAGCAAAGTGGAAGAGAAATTATTGGAGTTAAACATAAGGAAGGTACCTGGGGTGGATGGGATCTATCCAGTTATATTAAAGGAGGTGGGAAAGGAAGTAAGCAAACCCTTAGCCATAATTATGAGAGCATCCTTGTACTCGGGGTAAGACCCCCACAGACTGGAGATGTGCAAATGTATCTCCAATTCACAAAAGGGGTTCAAAGGGTGACACGAGTAATTACAGACCTGTTAGTTTGACTTCTTTTCCAGGGAAAATAATGGAGTCGCTGGTTAAAGAAGCAGTGCAGGATCATATAGACAAGATAGCAGTGATAATTCAGACACAGTGTGGGTTTGTGAAGGGGAAGTCTTGTCTGACCAATTTGATTGGATACTATGATGTGGTCACAAAGTAACTGGATGCAAAAAAAATTTTGATATCATATACTTGTATTTCAGGAAAGCTTTTGATACTGTTGCACATGGAAGACTACTGTACAAATCGGAGCAGTATGGCAATAAGGGCAAATTGCTACAATGAATAAAAGGATGGTTGAGTGGGAGTGGTAATCAATGGATACTGTTATTAGTGGTGTCCCCCAGGATTCCGTGTTAGGCTCATTTGTTTGGTATATTTATCAGTGATATTGATGAAGGTATATCAAGTTTAATGTCAAGGTTGCAGATGATACAAAGGCTGGCAGGATTGTTAATAACAGTATGCTACTGCAACAAGGACTAATAGATTAACAGTAGCCACTGGCAGAGGTGAAAGTGATTCTTGCACTGCTTCTATTGGAATGAGCAGAAGCCTGGAAAACAAGATGCAAGATATTTCAGAGACTGCTGGGAATCATTGCGGTACAAGTAAACACATGGGTTGTGTTAGGGTAGCTAAGAATAGGAACAGGTGCATGTATACTTGTATGTACACCAATTCTAGGAGTTTGGTTGATGAATTTGAGGTATTGCTCAAAGCATCAAAGGCGGATATTGTTGGGATATCAGAAACGTGGAGTCACAAAGATATAAGGGATGCAGAACTGGAATTTGGGGACAACATCTACAGAAAGAATAGACAGTATAGGAAGGGATGAGTGGTTATGCTATTAGTTAAGAAACACATAAAAACAAAGGAAGTGAAGCCAGTCGACATCGCTGGACAGTGCAATGTTGAGTCAGTTTGGTGTGACATAAACATTGGGAGATCAAAATTGAGAGTAGGAGTGTGCTATAGGCCTAATGACTCTGATGAGTATAATAAGGAACTGTACAGGGAAATAGAGTGGGCCAGTAAATCAGACAGTCTTATAATGGGAGATTTTAATTTCCCAGATATTGACTGGAATTTGGGGGCTGGTTACTCACACACTAGCAGGGCTTTTGTGGATTTATTGGATGATTGTTTTCTACATCAGCATGTTCGGGAGGCAACTAGAGGGAGTAATACTCTTGATTTGATTATCAGCAGTGATTCTTCATGCATTAAGAATCTGCAGATAAATGAACCACTAGGTGGCAGTGATCACAGTGTGCTGAAGTGGGATTTACTCAAAGAGGTAACTGCCATTAGGAGTAAAGGGAAGGGTTATTGCTTTTGTAAAGGCGACTACGATGGACTGAGACAGTATTTAAATTCTATACAGTGGGATCAACAGCAAATTCAAGATGGGAAGCATTCAAAGAACTTATCTTGGAAGCTACTAGGCTTTACATACCAACTAAGAAATATTGTTCAAGGTTTAGGCCTAAATGGATGTCAGATGAACTAATGAGGCATATGGCAGAGAAGAAAAATGCATGGGATACATATAAATTAACACGTGACACAGAAGCCTATGATAGATATAAGCTGTTCTGTAACCAAGTCACAAAGGAGGTTAGGCAGGCAAAGGCAGATTATGAGAAATCTTTGGCAAAGGATGCAAAGAAAAACAGCAAAGAGTTCTTTACTTAAGTAAACTCTAGAAGGAAGGGGGTGAATCAGATTGGTCCACTTGATATCGATGGTTCAATTGTTGATGATCCTGCTCAGGTAGCTAACAAACTAAATGAATATTTTGCATTGACATTCACACATGAGGAGTTATTCAGCGAGGGAAATGCCAGAGGTATATTCAACTCTGGCAGTAAGCTACATAATCTTGTAATAACTGAGAGTAAAGTGGAGGAGAAATTGTTGAAGACAAACACAAGAAAGGCACCTGGGGTGGATGGGATCTATCCAGTTATATTAAATGAGGCAGCAAATGAAGTAAGCAAACCCTTAGCCATAATTATGAGAGCTTCCTTGGACTCAGGGGAGGTACCCATATACTGGAGATGTGCAAATGTACCCCAATTCACAAGGAGGATCAAAGGCTGACACAAGTAATTATAGACCTGTGAGTTTAACTTCTGTTCCAGGAAAATTAATGGAGGCACTGGTTAAAAAACACTGCAGGATCATCTAGACAAGACTTCAGTTAGCCGACCTGGCTAGCTGGGTGGGTACAGTGCCTGCCTGGCAACCCAAAGGTCGCGGGTTTGAATCCCGCCTCAGGCTTGGATCGAAGTACTGCAAAAACCTTGGGAGGTGCATTATTGCCACAGAAGCCGATGCGCCAACAACTACAAAAAAAAAAAAAAAAAAAGAAGACTTCAGTTATATCGAACACAGCATTGTTTTGTTAAGGGGAAGTCTTGCCTGAACAATTTGATTGGATACTATGATGCAGTGACAGAAGAACTCGATGCAGGGAATAACTTTGATATTATATACTTGGCTCTTAGAAAGGCTTTTGATACTGTTGCACATGGAAGACTGCTGCACAAATTGGAGCAGTGTGGCATTGGAGGCAAATTGCCTCCAGTGCCACATTGTGGACTAATGTTATTAGAGTAGTCCCTCAGGGTTCAGTATTCGGTCCATTATTGTTTTCTGTATTTATAAATAATATTGATGATGGTATATCAAGCTTAATGTCCAAGTTTGCAGACGATACAAAGGTTGGTAGGGTTGTTAAGGACACTACTGATGCTATGCTACTGCAACAGGATCTGGAGAGGGTGAGCACATGGGCTGAGAGGTGGCAAATGAAGTTTAACATTGACAAATGTAAAGTACTACATATGGGGAGCAGCAACCCCAGAGAAACATGCCAACTGTGTGGTACTACACTTAAGGTGGTAGAAAATGAAAAAGACCTGGGAGTAATTGTGAAGGCAGATATGAAGTTCTCAAACAGTGCAGAAAGAGTAGCTCATGGTGTCTTGTCAGTGATATACAGGAATTTTTCCATCCCTGATAGAAAAATTCCTGTAGCTCATGGTGTCTTGTCAGTGATATACAGGAATTTTTCTATCAGGGATGAGGAGGTGATTATTCCCTTGTATAAGGCAATGGTCAGGCCACACCTTGAATACTGTATACAGGTCTGGAGGCCTTATTTTAAGAAGGATGTAGAGCTGCTGGAATGAGTACAGAGAAGGGCAACAAGATTAGTGAATGGAACAAAGGGTTGCTCTTACGAAGAATGGCTTAAGTTTTGCAAATTACAGTATCTGGAGACTAGGCACCGGCGAAGTGATCTGATAGAGGTGTATAAAGCCTTGAATGGTTTGAGCATGCTCAATGCTGATGGAATTCTTCCTCTTGCTCAGAATAATCACCTGAGAGGGCATAAATTCAAATTGAGGAAAGACAGATGTAGGATAGACGTGCGGCAATTTGCTTTTAGCCAGCGGATAGTTGGTTGGTGGAACAGACTTACATCCCTTGTTGTGGGAGTTGATAGCCTAAATAAATTTAAGGCTCAGCTGGATAGGTATTTCGAACGAAGGGGTGAAATGGGAATGGGTTTTTTTTTTTTTTTTTTTTTTTTTTGGCTGATGCTGCATAAGCTTGCTTTCTTGCATCATATGTCTCTACTAATGCTAATGCTAACATGATCTGGAAAAGTTGGGCTGAGAAGTGGGAACTTAAATTTAACATTGAAAAATGCAAAGTACTGCATATTGGTAGCAATAATCCCAGAGAAATGTATCAACTGGGTGGTGTTACAACTTAGTGGAAAAAAAAAGAGATCTGGAGGTAATTGTGCAGTCAGATATGAAGTTTTCTGAGCAGTGCAGACACTGCCAGAGTAAGTCATGGGGTCTTGTCAATAATATACAGGAATTTTGTGAGAAGGAATAAGGAGGTGATTATCCCCTTTTATAAGGCAGTGGTCAGGCCACACCTTGAACACTGCATATAGGTCTGGAAGCCTCATTTTAGGAAGGATATAGAGTTGCTAGAACGAGTACAGAGAAGTGCGGCAAGACTGGTAAAGGGAACAAGGGGTGCTCTTATAAAGAAAGGTTTAAGTTCTGCAAATTGCAGCTTCTGGAGACTAGACTTGTGAGACGCAATCTGATTGAGGTGTATAAGGCCTTGAATGGATTGGGCAGGCTCAATGCTGATAGGATTCTTCCTCTTGCCCAGATTATAAACCTTTGGGGGCTTAGATTCAAACTGACGAAAGACAGTTGTAGAATAGGTGTGTGGAAGTTTGCCTTTAGCCAGCGGATGGCTGATTGCTGGAACAAACTTCCATCTGTTGTGGTGGAGGTTGATAGCTTAAATAAATTCAAGGCAAAACTAGACAAACATTTGGAATGAATGGATCAGTAGTAGTGACATGTGATGCAAGAAAGCAAGGGTATAAACTTATGCAGCATCAGCTAAAAAAAAAAATCACACCATTCCCTCCAAATGCCTGTTTAGTTCCTCCTTAAATTTATTCAACCTATCAACTTCCAGGACAGATGGAATTTTGTTGCAGCAATTAACCACCCGCTGGCTAAAGGCAAATTTCCGCACATCTATTCTACATCTGTCTTTTCTTAATTTGAATTTATGCCCCCTTAGGTTCGTAATCTGAACAAGTGGAAGGATCCCATCAGAATTCAGCATGCTCAACCCATTCAAGGCTTTACACACCTCAATCAGATCATCACACAGGTGCCTAGTCTCCAGTCACTGCAATTTGCAGAACATAAACCTCTTTTGGTAAGAGGATCCCTTCATTCCCCTCACCAATCTTGTTGCCTTTCTCTGTGCCCTCAACAGTGCTCAAGCAAATCTACATCCTTCCTAAAATGAGGCCTCCAGACCTGTACGCAGTACTCAAGGCGTGGTCTGACCATTGCCTTATACAGAGGGACAATCACCTCCTTTTCCCTGCTAGCAAAATTCCTATATATCATTGACAAAACCCCATGACCTGCCCTGCCAGCCTGTCTGCATTGCTCAGAAAACTTCATATCTGACTGCACAATTACTCCCAGGTCTTTTTCATTTTCTACCACCTTAAGTGTAGTACCACACAGTTGGTATGTTTCTCTGGGGTTACTTCTACCCATATGCAGTACTTTACATTTGTCAAGGTTAAACTTCAGTTGCCACTTCTTAGCCCATCTGCCCAAATTATCTAGAGCCTGTTGCAGTAGCACACTGCCATTACTGTCATTTACAACCCTGTCAACTGTTGTATCATCTGCAAACTTCGACATTAAGCCTGATATACCTTCATGAATATCATTGATAAATATACAAAACAACAGTGGACGCCACACCGAACCCTGTGGGACTCCACTAATAACATTAGTCCACAAAGAGCAGCACCCATTGATTACCACCTTTTTGTCTTCTCCCACTTAACCATCCTTTTATCCATTGTAGCAACTTACCCTTAATACCATTCTGCTCCAATTTGTACAATAGTCTTCCATGCGCAACAGTGTCAAAAGCTTTCCTGAAATCCAAATATATGATATCAAAATTATTTTTTGCGTCTAGTTCTTTTGCAACCACATCATAATGTCCTATCAAATTTGTCAGACAAGACTTTCCCTTAACAAACCCATGCTGTGTCTGAATTATTGCTGCAGTCTTGTCTAGATGATCCTGCAATGCATCTTTAACCAGTGACTCCATTATTTTACCTGGAACAGAAGTTAAACTAACTGGTCTGTAATTACTCGTGTCACCTTGGGATCCTCTTTGTGAATTGGAGATACATTTGCACATCTCCAGTCCATGGGGACCTCCCCTGAGTTCAAGGATGCTCTCATAATTATGGCTAAGGGTTTGCTTAGTTGCTTTGCCGCCTTCTTTAATGTAACTGGTTAGATCCCATCCACCCCTAGTGCTTTTCTTATGTTTAACTTCAACAATTTCTCCTCCACTTTGCTCTCAGTTATTACAAAATCATTAAGTATCCTGCTACAATTTGATAACCTTCTGCCATTTTGAAACCTTAATAATTCCTCATGTGTGAATGTAGATGCAAAATACTCATTCAGTTTGTTTGCTATCTGAGCAGGATCATCAACAGTCGAACCATCGATGTCAAGTGGACCAATCAGATTCAACCCCTTCCTTTTAGAATTTATATAAGTAAAGAAATCCTTGCTGTTTTTCTTAGCATCTTTTGCCAAGGATTTCTCATAATCTGCCTAACCTCCTTTGTGACCTGATTTCAGACTAGCTTATATCTGCCATAGGCTTCTGAGTCGCTTGATAATTTATATGCATCCCATGCATTTTTCTTCTCTGTTACGAGTCTCATTAGTTCATTTGATAACCATTTAGGCCTTAACTTTGAACAATATTTCTTAATAGGTATGAAACTTTTAGTAGCATCCATGATTAATTCCTTGAATTCTAAGTGGGATTAATTCCCACTTAGAATTTACTGTTGGTAACATCGTCAGTTGATCCCACTGTACAGAATTTAAAAACTTTCTGAGACCACTGTACTCATCTTTACGGAAGAAAAAACCCTTTCCTTTACCCCTGGTGGTAATTAAATCTTTAAGTAAATCGCACATCAGTACACTATGATCACTGCCACCTAGTGGTTCCTTTATCTGCAAATTCTTAATACACGAATGATCACTGCTGATAACCAGATCAAGAGTATTACTTTCTCTGGTTGCCTCTCGAACATGCTGCTGCAGAAAACAATCATCCAATAAATCCACAAAAGTCTGACTAGTGTGTGAGTGACCAACCCACAAGTTCCAGTCAATATCTGGGAAGTTTATATCCCCCATTATAAGACATTCCCATTTACTAGCCCACTCTATTTGTCTCTACAATTGTTCATTGTACTCATTAGGCCTATAACACACTCCTACTCTTATTTTTGCTTTCGCAGTGCTTATGTCAGACCAAACTGACTCAGCAGTGCACTGTTCATCTCTATCAGCTGGGTGCACTTCTTTTGATTTTATGTTTTTCTTAATTAACAGTATAACACCTTCTCCCTTTCTATCCTTGCTGTACACATTGTACTCCCCAAATTCCTGTTCTGCATTCCTTATATCTGTGTGACACCACGTCTCTGCTATCCCAACAATATCCACCTTTGATGTCTTGACCAACACTTCAAATTCATCAAGTTCATCAAATTTATTTACTATACTTCTAGCATTGGTATACATGCAAGCATACATGCTCCTATTCCTAGTTACACTAACACATCCCATATACCCACCTATTTCACGATGACTGCATCCGTCCCTGAAACCCCCAACACCCCCTCGCTCCAGGTCGCTACTTATTCTAATAGAAATTGTGCAAGAATCACCTTCACCTCTGCCTGCGGCTACTGTTAAACTATTAGTCCTTGTATCCCCCCAAGCTAGCAGTTTTCCGACCCACCTAACACTGCCTTGATAGCATCAGCAAATATTCTTGCACCGTTTCTATTTAAGTGTATCCCATCCTTGTAGAAGCAGTCTCTCCTGTTAACAAGTACAGACCAGGCTGAAAAAAATTCTATCCCTTGAGCCTTGCACTGTCTTTCCAGGTCCGAATTGATCAACAGGGTTCTCATCATATACTCTCTTCTATCGTGTCTGGGCAGAATTGCAGACACTTTCAAATTCAACCCTAATTCCCGGCTTTTTTTCAACAGTGACCCGTACTTGTTAAGTAATTCTGCCGGTCTCCTACTCTTAATATCATTAGTGCCAACGTGTACAATAATATCACCTTTTGTGCCCTTAAAAGATGATATCCACTCTACGTCATCAACCTTTGTCCCTGGCAGACATACCCTGGTCCTGTTCCACCTAACCTTTTTACAAAGCATGTTCCCCGTTTCCCTGACAATAGTCCCCAACAACTAGTTCCTGTGGGACCAGCGCATTCTGCCTTGGGGGTTGCCGCTGTGTTGCGTGATGACCAAGTGCAAGCTCTGGCATTGATGTGGGCAGCTGAGAGCTTGATGGGCCCCTCAATTTAGATCCTTCGAGGGCATCCACCCTGTCCTTCAAGCTCTCATATAGGCCCATAACAACGCTGAGTTGTCACCTGATTTCCTTACATCACGCGCACACAAAGACATCCCCCATGGCAATATCATGTTCCGTTCCAGAGAGTTCGGCAAACATTACACAAGTTGCACATTTTTTTAGGCTGTGATGCATTGGAGAATTGCCCCCCCTCAGTTCTCCCCCAAGTCACAGCACTCTTACCACTTTGTGCCCGTTGCTTTGCTGCTCTAGTTTGGGGCATGATATTTTTAATTAATAAGATATAAATTAAATTAATTAAATTCGAGGTGTATAAAGCCTTGAATGGTTTGAGCATGCTCAATGCTGATGGGATTCTTCCTCTTGCTCAGAATAATCACCTGAGAGGGCATAAATTCAAATTGAGGAAAGACAGATGTAGGATAGACGTGAGGAAATTTGCCTTTAGCCAGCGGGTGGTTGGTTGCTGGAATAGACTTCCATCCCTTGTCGTGGAAGTTGATAGCCTAAATAAGTTTAAGGCTCAGCTGGACAGGTATTTCGAATGAACAGAGGGGTGAAGTGGAAATGGTTATTTTTTATTTATTTATTTTTTTTTTTGGCTGATGCTGCATAAGCTTGCTTTCTTGCATCAAATGCCTCTACTAATGCTAATGTCAGTACTATGCTATCTAATAGAAACAGTGAAGCATATTATGCTATATAATTATGTTAGAGCTACCTAGCTACCTCAATTAAAAATTTGGATTCAGTGAAATGTGAAGGGTTTGTTTTTTTTTTTTGGCTGATGCTATATAAGCTTGCTTTCTTGCATCATGTACCTCTAATAATGCTAGTCTCTTGTTTGCAGCGTTCTAACATCAACAGGATAGACAGTTGCATTTGAACGAGATACAGAATCTGTAACACTTGAATAAAATTCCAAGTATCAAATGACATATTATAAATAAGCTAGATAAAATAACTTCAACATATATATGCAAAGAACATGTGAAACTGTGAACTACGAAAAACTGTGATTAACAGTTTTTTCGAAAAACACAGCATAAATAGTGCTCTTCAGACAATGCAATTAACACTAAGCAAAATCCCAGCCATGATGCAATAGCCCATGGTTCATGTGGTGATATTGCTCAGTTATTCATTTCATGTGCCTTTCCTTTTACAGTACTCATTTATTAACCACAATTGAATGGAACCATAGTTGCATTAAAGCACAAAAGTGTAGTTGATTTTGACAAGTTTGAATTCCAGTAGTGAATGCATTAATAGATAATTTCATGGCTATAAGACAGCATCTATTTAATGTAGAAGTTTGTACTCTTAAAACCTTATATGGTTAACCTGAAATTAAGTCACACAGGGTTGATTTAACTTAGTGCACAAACTTAACTCCTAATATCTTTGGATGAAAATGTTTTCTTTGAATTGTTCATAGAAAATTCTATTAGTGTCTGTTAATTATCACACATTTATGAAAAAATTCATGATTAAGTTAACCCTAATTATATGCACATGTAATTGATTGACATATGAGAGATATTAATTTGATAGCAATTTTTACTTTACTGCTGCATGCTTTCCTCCAATTGGTAATGCTCTCTGGCTTCATAACATTGATGGATCATCTGGAATCTGTTTACGCGTGTGCTTCATTTCATGCAATGAGTGCTTTTGTTAGTGAAATACTCTCCTTGAATCAAAGTGTAGGTTGAAGGGTATGGTTTTTAAATCTGCATTCATCCTCCAACAGGTCTAAAGTGAATTTTAATTTTTAAAAATATTTTTAATATAGAACAGCTTTTCACAATTTTATTTTAAATAAATGAATATTAAATAATTTTTTGCTGATTTTCATGTACACAAAGGAATTTCAAATTTTTGCATGTCTATGTTAAGCAGACAGACAGCCAATTTTTATATAAACCCATATTACAAAGGAAAATTGCATTCCAGTGGTCATCTTCCAATCATTTGCAAGCTTGAAATGGAAAATTTGTACTCTTAGTACTATATTATATGGAAATTTTAAAAGGTAGCCTAGAATATAAACTGTAGATCCTCAATATATGACTCTGCTAGGAAGAGTTCCTTACTGCATTTGAATGCAGTCTCCTTTGGATAGCTGTGGGAATTTTTGGTTTATTCTCAGTAACAGCTTATGTACAGTGTAGAGTCAAAACGTTATGATCATCTGCCTAATAGTAGGTAAATTCTCTTACCACATGACAAGGCATAGACTCTGTAAGGCCTCTAAACATTGCAGGAGGTACGCTGTGTGTCATCGTGATTGCATCCCATAGATCTACAGTAGTGGAGAATCCAAATGCCAGATCTGCTCATCCATGTAATCCCAGAGATATTCTATGAGAGTCATATCTAACAAATTGAGCAGCTAAGGTAGCACGTGGAGGTCACGTTTGTGTTCAGTGCTCTTGAACAATACTGGCAATGTGGCAGGATGCATTATCCTGGCGAAATACCTTTGCTTTCCAGGGAGACAGTCACTGTGAAGGGGTGTACCTGATCAGCCACAATGGATGGGTAGTTTTTAGTAGTCAGAGTGCAGTCTAAGGGTATGAAGGTTATAAGAAATTCCTAGCAAAGCATCCCCCTCATACCAAAACATTGCTGCCACCTGATTGTTTGTGTTAGACCAGGAAACTGGAGTGATTCCTCTCCAGTTTTGTCCATGCCATCCACACAGCATAGAAAACATGATTATTAAAAAGGGTAACTTTTTCCTGGTCATCAATATAAACTTTAGGTATCATTGGCAATGGATAGCCATAAGCATGAGTACCTTGACGGAGTGCCTACTCATGGCCTTAGAAACACTCTGGTTGTCTCCTGGTTAGACATTCCACTATTTTCCATCTAATGGCTTGCACAAAGCAGGGAAATCTACTTTCACTGTGACCATCAATGAGGTGTGGGCACTTGCCATTTGCCCAGCGACTGTGTCCACTATCCATTCACACAAATCTGCACTATCACATTTACTGATTCTCATTATGATGTGTGCCACCAGCTGGAGAGAAACAACTGATTGCTAAAACACAGGTGGTCATGTTTTGAGTGGACAGTGTATTAAGTATGTTAGCAAAAAATGTATTAGGACACTTCTGATTACAAAAAAGAAAGTGACCTAGATTGTATTTCACTAGTGGAATACTGTTGGAATTGTATTCCAACAGTATTAAAAAGAATAAAGCAAGTTGCCTGTGTTCATAATGCCACCAAGTGGTATAACAAAGCTTAATTATTTTAACAAATAAGTCTAAAGACAATTTTTAAAACCCCAAAAGATAGGAAAATTAAATGTAAGTTGCATTCTCCTTTCTGACATCTTGCTGAAGTTGTAACTTCTATTCATCCTTACTTTCATTGCAGTTTCATGTAAAGACAAAATCTTTTCCTGCCATAGCATAATCCCACTGCAATAGTGATTACCTGCTGAGAACTGTGCACAAAAGGAAGTTCTGTAGCTTATAACTATTAGTTTATATTTTGATTAAAACATGGGGCTGTAGGCATGTTGTGCTGAATGTGACTTATGCAAGTTCATCAATAAGTCTTTATGCCTAATCTGTTTTAGATTACTTTGAGTTGAATGCAGCTAATGGAAATCTTTTACTGAAAAAGATGCATTTTACAACTACTTTATGTGACATCACATTATTACCTAGTGTTCTAAGAGTTTGTTGCATAAAATTAATAAGTATAAGCAGTGCTCTTTTTTGTAAAAAAATAGGTGCCGGTACTCATTCTTTGCTATCAGGAAAAATTGAAAATTAAAAGGATATGAAAAGTACTCTAATTTTTTTTTTTTTTTCTGATATTGTTATTTTAGTAGTAATGTTTTTAGAATAAGAACAACAAATTAAGTATATTAAAACAGTTTATTAAGCAGAAATTTATTATTAAAGTATATAAAAAAATAAGTGAAAAAAAATTTCCTAATAAAGTTTTTGTAGAATATTCCAAATTTTTATTAAGTTCTCATCTGACACCCTATGTCAGGAGTCGGCAGCCTTTTTTGATCTAATTATAAAAAGAGAGAGAGAGAGAGAATCTGAAGAACCACACCTCAGCTCAACCTGGGAGGAGGCGAGAGTAATTTAAGAAATAGAATAGAGTGGGGAAGGTGTTTATTAAAAAAGTATATATTTTGAATTATTATTTATTAATACTGAAAAAAACGTAACAAACATCCAATTAGGTATGAATTAATGTGACTTTTGCTGATGAACTTCTTGAGAGAGTCTCTCAACATCATGCGAGTATGTCGTATTTAAACATGCTGAGCTTTAACCATGTTCGCATTGTTCAGACGACGGTTCTTGATTTATTTTTAATATAGTCCATGTTAAAAAATATGTGCTTGCAGAAATACGTCGAACCAAAAACTGAGAGAAGTCCAAACACAAATATTTTCAAATTTATATATGGGTACGGTAAGCTACTCTACGCATTGAACACAATTTAGTCTGCATTTTAAACTCATCTATTGCTGTCCATTTGTCTAGAATTGCAAGGGCAGCCTTTTGCCTCTCCCAATCCTCAAATTCAAGTTTTAGGGCATTTTATTTGCACTCCACATGTCCTTGATTTTCAAGTCCTCTAACTCCATTTCAAAATTGTGCTTCACAAATGAACTGTATAGTTAAAGACCGCAGTTACGTGTTAAAAGAGCTGCATGCGGCTCGCAGGTTGCCGACCCCTGTCCTATGCCGACTTCTTTTCCTTCCTCTTTGTGTGTCAGTTGCTGAATGACGTTTCCGAAGCAGCCATGAATCGACATAATTTTATGGATCGAAGCGGGACTACAATTTTAAGAAACAGTAGTGAAGAAACTGTTTTTGTCATCAACGAAGGGCTGGCGATCAGATTAATTTGTGAAAAATCCTTGTTCACATTCACTCGATGAAATTGGTATTGTACTCCGAACTTTCATCAAATTCTTCCGAAACTTTCTTATCAATTAATAAATAAATAAATAAATTTCCTGTTTATAATCCGGGACGGCCACATGGTCAGAGGAGTTCACAAGATAGACAGAATACAAGAAACAGCCACGTGTATACGTGTACTTATGCACCCACGTGCCTGACCACTCGGCTACGGCGCCTAATTAGGTATCCCCGAAATCCATCTCTTTCATTTAACTGTAACTTAATTGACGATTTTCTATCTTCGCTTTTACCAAATTACAACAGTTCGTGTTTAGAAGGATTATACCTTCGTTGTCCTCGTTTTCAGTCTATCGTCATCGGTATTGTCACTAGTTCTTAAAGTTGAATTTTTTCTCTTCTTTTTTTTTTTTTTTTTTTTTTTTTTTTTTTTTTGAAACTGTCCAAAATGTCGGTGTCATTCAGATACTGTGACCATGTAAACAGAGATAGGGAAAATTTACAGAAAAATGTGTATAAAGCACTTCTGCGAAACAACAGTTGATTATTTGTTCGGGGTAAAAGATAATCACTTTTCTAATTCTCGAACAGGGCGCTTACAATTGATTCACAAAGGTGTCCAACCTACCGCCTGCGAGGAAAGTGAACTAAAACAGCATTTTAAATTTTGTTATTTATGAAAAAAAATTCTCATTAAATGTTTTGTTCAATAAATATAATTGTGTATTGTATTTAATAAAATTTTCGAATATTTTCTTTAATATGGCCACTTTACAGGAAAAGGTTGGACACCACTGCAGTAGAAGATGGGCCAGAGCCCATTGGGAATACACCTTTATCTGCTCATTCTTGACTAGTGCGACTCTTCCACATGTGGTCGGATAGGTTTTAACAGGTACCACTAAGTTGTAGAATGCTTTAGCTCTCTTCATTCGCGCAGCAGGACTAATTGCCTAAATTGCCTGAAGGCCAGAAATGCAAAAAGTGCGTACCGAGTTAATTATTTCCTAATCCATTCGCTATATAAAAATTTTCTTCGATCAACGGAAAGTATTTTAAATGTAACGTCCGACTGACTAATTTAGAATTATAAAGATGGACGGTTTTATTCAGAATTTCATCTTAACAATAGACAGCAAAAAATGCAAATTTAGTTAAATAATTTTAAGCTTATTTGAATAGTAGGTGAACGTGTGAAAAAAAAATTACAGAATATTAGAAGTTTTGAAGTGTACTGAATCCAAATGTCACACGTCACTGTTAATAAAGGTGCTGGTAGGCAGTACCGTTGCGTACCGTCCCAAAAAAAGCACTGAGTATAAGTATCTCATTAACTTTGACCTTTCTATCTAGACTCCAATGGTCAATGTAGCTGTAACTTAAAATAAGAAATTATCATAATTTTTAAAAATGTTTAATGCATTGAAAAGTTGTGATTGAAATAAACTACTGTTATTTAAAAGTATTTTATTCAACACCAAAAAAGGTAAAAGAGTAGACTGTACATAATTTTTAAAACAGGAGGCTATACAAACAAGTATGCCTTGTTCAAATAACTGCAGCGCTCATCTTCAAAAGGAATTGCTTTTATACCACTGTTATAATTTTTTCCCCCCACATATCCATTGTCCACACTCAACTTGTACTTGTGTCACGTGTTTTATATGTGATGCCTCTACTCTTCAATTCTCTAATAATTCCAGGTGGTAGCCGGCCAGACACTGATACAGCATAGATTCCTTTAGACATACGATCTGCAGGAAGAAAACAGAAATCAAATACAAAAACATTTTTTTGCATATCAAAAATAAATTTGGGTTATTTACATATTTTAAAAAAAAAAAAAAAAAAAAGACAAATTATGTGCAAAACCTTATTTATGCAGTTATTAGACCTACCAATAACAGATGGTGGGTGACACTTTATAAGAGAATACAGAATATTTCTTCTTACCAGAAAAATAATTACCAAAAACAACATTTTTGGTGACACATTAAATAACACTGATTTTTTGGCTATTTCCATATAGGAAAGCCAAAATATCATATGATGTTTATAAAGTTACAAAAGAGGACTGTATACCTGCTATTGTTCCTGACAGGATACGTATTTGGCAGCGATAAAACAAAATGCGTTATCGACAAATTGATACTGTTGCTGAATGCACAACTGCACTGAAAAAGCACCCAGTTAGCAGCATAGTATGGGGATGTGTGTCAAGGGATGAAGGCAGGCAAATGCATATTATCGATAGTATATTACATGCAAAACAAATACCAGTCTGATTCTCAAATGCAAACTGCTGCCACAAGATGAATACCTCTTTCAACAGAATGATGCACCTTTGCCCCACACAGTCAAACCCAGCATGAAATGCTGAAAGACCATAATATAACTATGTTCATGTAGCCAGGTAATAACCAGGATCTAAATCTGATTTAATAGTTGTGGTCAATGCTGATAAGCTACTGTTTTCTGATAAAATCTCAATAATAAAATGGAATTAATTGAAACCATCATTCAGGGTTTCAAACGAAGAATTACAACATTTAGTAGATTCCATGCAAAGACAAGATTGAAGCTGTTTTAAAGGCAAAAGGTTTTTAAAATATTAATATAAATTATATTTATACTGATCATCAAAATACAAAATGAATTATCAGATTACTTTGAAATAATGGTAGGATTAAAACAGGGTGATGCACTTTCAGCCCGAATCTTTAATTTGGCCTTGAGAAAAGTGGAGGAGACAGGGAAAGGGGAAGACCTGAATGCCCTAAACCAGGCCTCTGCAGATGACATATGTCTAGTGAGTGATGATATACAGGGCTTCACCTTTAATCTAATAGTGCTGGAAAAAGAAGCTGATCTCATTGCCCTAAAAATAAACGACAACACAAAACAAAGTAAGTCCCTAACATGGGCCTTGAGGTTGTCAGACATTCTCTCAGATATGCCAGACAAGCTGTACTTGCTACCTGGGAGTCTAAAAAGCTGATGGAACTGATATTTGGGTGACACACAAGTCAGGTGGACCCAATTTAGGCAAAGTCCAGATGGTCTGTGACATCTTCCTCGTTTATTCATTCAACTGCCATTTTCTGGAACAACCTTCCTTCATACGTATTTCCTGAAAATTACAGTCTACAGAAGTTCAAGTTCAATGTCAACAAATATCTTCTTTCGTCTTCTCAACCTCCAACCCAAGCACAGTACTAAGTACTATAGGTTCTAATGCCTAGTGTTTGGGGTTTACATAAAAAAAAAAAAAAATACATAAGAGATACGTTCCAGGACTTCTTACGCAAGTTGAGTTTACATAACTCTGGAATGACTAATAAAATATCCCTGATATTCTAAAATTACAAAAACCACATTATATCCTCACAAGAATGAAGAAAAATAGTTATATACTTTTATTACAGATAACTGTGGGTTTACAATTTTTTTTTTTTTTTTTTTTTTTTATGTGAACCCCAAACACGAGATGTATTAGAAACTATAGTACTTAGTACCGTGCTTGGGTTGGAGGTTGAAAAGACGAAAGAAAATATTTGTTCACATTGGACTTGAACTTCTGTAGATTGTAATTTTCAGGGAATACGTATGAAGGAAGGTTGTTCCAGAAAACAGCAGTTGAATGAATAAATGAGGAAGATGAAAAGTTGGTCCTGTGGGTTTGAAGTTGGACAGTAAATGGATGTTGGCGGCACATGTTCGGACTGTTTTGAAAGAGAGCGGGAATTATAGAAGCCAATTCAGAAGAACAGTGCCCATGGAAGTATCTGTAGAAGAGGCATGCAGCAGAAACAGTGCGTCTATGAGAAAGCGAGTGGAGAGACTCTGTTAGAGATGAATCATTAATTAACCTAACTGCTCGCTTCTGAATGGAATCAAGAAGCTTGAGAGGTTTTGGGGGCACCACCCCAGATGTGGGAAAAATATTCCATGGCAGGGCGGATTTGCGATTTATACAGAGTGAGCAGCTGTTTGGAAGAAAAGTAATGCCGACAGCGAACGAGAAAACCAAGTTTTTTAGATGCAGAGGAAGCAATATTTGTAATGTGCTTGTTCCAAGAGAGATTTGAAGTCAGGCTAATCCCCAAAAGAGATATATCATTTTGCCTAGAAATCAGAGTGTCACTAAAGATAAGCAGAGGAGCAGAAGAATCCTTTTTGTGAGTTATAAGACAAGACTGAGTTTTAGAAGGGTTGAAATCAACAAAGTTGTCTTTGCTCCACTGGAGAATTACCTGAAGATCGGCATTTAAAGAATTGCCAACAGATTTTCGAGAAGTTGAAGCTGATTGAGCAGGACAAGGTTTCTCAAAATGGAAAGTGGAATGCAATGTGCTATCATCGGCAAAACTATGGATAGGATTTCCAGTCAATGGAAGAAGGTCATTAATATACAAGAGAAAAAGAATGGGGGAAAGAACTGAACCTTGGGGAACACCGGCATTAGTGGAGAAGTTATAAGACAGAGAGCCATCTACCATTACCCTCAGTGAGCGATCAGAGAGATAATTGGATAACCAATTACTAAAAACAGTTGGCAAACCATAAGATGGAAGCTTGTTTAGAAGACCTTTATGCCAAACACAATCAAAAGCCTTTGAGATGTCAAGAGCAACTACTTGTGTTTCACCAAACCTTTCCATTGAATTAGTCCATAAATGGGTAACATAAGCCAGAATATCACCAGTGGATCGACACTGACGGAATCCATACTGGCGATGGTTGATCAGACGGAAGGTTTCTAGGTAGTTTAAGGGTTGGCGGTTAATTGATTTCTCCATTACTTTAGAAAGAGTAGAAGTAATTGCAATGGGACGATAATTGGATGGGAGGGATTTGTCACCCTTTTTAGGAACTGGCTGGATATGAGCAAATTTCCAAGCAGAAGGAAAAACACCTTTGGAATAAGAAAGTGAAAAAAGGCGGCAAAGAATAGGAGTAAGTTCAGGAGCACAGGTTTTGAGAACAAGTGGAGAAATACCATCAGGACCCGGAGCTTTCTTAGCATCAAGATTCATCAAAATCCTTCTGATATCCTTTTAACGGAAGACCACAGGAGGCATTGAATAAAGCGTGTTAGGAATGGCGGGAGGTATTTTACCAAGATCAATAATACATGAGCTGGAAGAAAAATGGGATGCTAGCAGGTCAGCTTTATCCTTGGCTGAAGTGACAACAGAACCATTTGGTTTGGACAGAGGTGGGAGCAGAGATGGGCAAAAGTTGCGGCCAATAGCTTTGGCAAGAGACCAGAATGCTCGGCTACCATTAGGGCAAGAAGCAAGCTTTCTACTCTTAGCCTGTTCAAACTCTAATTTGGACTGATTAATAACTGCTTTACAATTGTTGCAAGCTTTAGTGTAGGCAGAAAATGAAACTGAAGAATTAGAAACAAGCCAATTACAATATGCAACATTCTTCTCATGGACAGCCTTAGCACATTTATTGGAAAACCAAGGTTTAGATAAAAGACAAGATTTTAAAGTGGAGTGTGGAATAAAGGATTCCATTTCTGCAAGAATAATTTCACTGACACGATCTGAGCAAACGCTGACATGAGAAGTTTTGAAACAGTAATCCGACCAGGGAAAAGAAGAAAAGAAATCTCGCAGGTCATCCCATTTTGAATTCTTGTAATGCCAAACAGCACAAGGTTGGGAATAGCCATGAGATAAAGGTTCCATTGGAGAAGAGACAATCACCAAGTTGTGATCTGAAGTGCCTAAAGGACCTCTCACTTCGACCATGTACTTAGAAGGGTTGTTTGTGAGAAAAAGATCAAGCGTATTGGCTGTATGATTAGGATTGTCCGGTATTCTTGTAGGTAAATGAACAATCTGCGCTAGGTCATTAGTAATTGCAAAAGCCTCAGCATCTCGACCTGCTGTGTCCGTGTGACTAGAAAACGGAAGCCAGCTGGAGTTGTGAACATTAAAATCACCAAGGAAAATTACCTCACTGTTATGAAAGTTGGACTGGAGAAAGTCAAGTTGCAAAGAGAGGAAGTCAAAGAGCTCCAAGTGATTATTGGAGTTGGGAGAACGGTAGAGACAACAGATGAATTTGACACAATGAGGTAGAGAGATTTTAAGCCAGAGAAGATTCCAAATTGCCAAGTCTCTGACAGGGAATATCAGAATGGACATATGCAGAAGTACCACCTTTGAGGCGAAAGGAATCATAGACGAATAATTTGGACATTTGAGATGAGCAGTAGTTGAATCAACCGATAACTTAGATTCTGTCAGAAAAAGTACATGGGGTTTGGAAGACTGCAAGTGGAAATGGACATCATTGAGATTAGAATTGAGACCATGTATATTTGTGAAATGAATCAGGAAGTCCTTGGGAGGTTTAGATCTTTTCGCGGATAAGCTTGCTCTATTAGTTTGACAATTAGCATTAGCATTAGTACAGGCATTTGATGCAAGAAAGCAAGCTTATGCAGCATCAGCCAAAAAAAAAAAAATAAAGTAAAATAAATAAATAAAAAATAACCACTTCCACTTCACCTGTCCAGCTGAGCCTTAAACTTATTTAAGCTATCAACTTCCACAACAAGGGATGGAAGTCTGTTCCACCTACCAACCACCCGCTGGCTAAAGGCAAATTTCCGCACATCTATCCTACATCTGTCTTTCCTCAATTTCAATTTATGCCCTCTCAGGTGATTATTCTGAGCTAGAGGAAGAATCCCATCAGCATTGAGCATGCTCAAACCATTCAAGACTTTGTACACCTCTATTAGATCACCTCGCTGGTGCCTAGTCTCCAGACACTGTAATTCGCAAAACTTAAGCCTTTCTTCGTAGGAGCACCCCTTTGTTCCATTCATTAATCTTGTTGCCCTTCTCTGTACCCGTTCCAGCAGCTCTACATCTTTCTTGAAATGAGGTCTCCAGGCCTGCATACAGTACTCTAGGTGTGGCCTGACCATTGCCTTAAACAAGGGAATAATCACCTCCTTATCCCTGCTAGAAAAATTCCTATATATCATTGACAATACACCATGAGCTACTCTTGCAGCCCATCTGCACTTCTCAGAGAACTTCATATCTGCCTGTACAACCACCCCCAGGTCCCTTTCATTCTCTACCACTGTCAGTGTAGTACCACAGAGTTGATACGTTGCTCTGGGGTTGCTGTTTCCCATGTGTAGTACTTTACATTTGTCAATGTTAAACTTCATTTGCCACCTCTCAGCCCATCTGCTCAAACTTTCCAGATCCTGTTGCAGCAGCATAGTGTCAGTAGTGTTCTCAACAACCCTGCCAACCTTCGTATCGTCTGCAAACTTGGACATTAAGCTTGATATACCATCATCAATATCATTTATAAATACAGAAAACAATAATGGAACCAACACTGAAGCCTGAGGTAATCCACGATGAGCAGTGTCCATTGATTACCACTTTCTGTCTTCTCCCCCTCAACCACCCCTTTATCCGTAGCAGCAATCTTCCTCCAATGCCACATTGCTCCAATTTGTGCAGCAGTCTTCCATGTGCAACAGTATCAAAAGCCTTTCTAAGATCCAAGTATATAATATCAAAGTTATTCCCTGCATTCAGTTCTTTTGTGACTGCATCATAGTATCCAATCAAATTGGTCAGGCAAGACTTCCCCTTAACAAAACCATGCTGTGTCCGAGCTATAACTGAAGTCTTCTCTAGATGATCCTGCAGTGCCTCCATTAATTTTCCGGGAACAGAAGTTAAATTCACAGGTCTATAATTACTTGTGTCAGCCTTTGATCCTCCCTTGTGAATTGGGGTCACATTTGCACATCTCCAGTCCATGGGTACCTCCCTTGAGTCCAAGGAAGCTCTCATAATTATGGCTAAGAGTTTGCTTGCTTCCTATGCTGCCTCCTTTAATATAACTGGATAGATCCCATCCACCCCAAGTGCCTTTCTTGTGTTTATCTTCAACAATTTCTCCTCTACTTTTCCCTCTGTTATTACAAGATTCTCTAGCTTACTGCTAGAGTTGAATACACCTCTGGCATTCCCCTTGCTGAATAACTCATGTGTGAATGTCGATGCAAAATATTCATTTAGTTTGTTAGCTACCTGAGCAGAGTCATCAACAGTTGACCCATCAATATCAAGTGGACCAATCTGATTCATCCCCTTCCTTCTAGAGTTTACATAAGTAAAGAACTCTTTGCTGGTTTTCTTCGCATCCCTTGCCAAGGATCTCTCGTAATCTGCCTTCGCCTGCCTAACCTCCTTTGTAACTTGGTTACAGATCAACTTGTATCTATCATAGGCTTCTGTGTCACGTGTTAATTTGTATGTATCCCATGCATTTTTCTTCTCTGCCATATGCCTCATTAGTTCATCTGACATCCATTTAGGCCTAAACCTTGAACAATATTTCTTAGTTGGTATGTAAAGCCTAGTAGCTTCCAAGATAAGTTCTTTGAATGCTTCCCATTTTGAATTTGCTGTTGGTAACATATTCAGTTGATCCCACTGTATAGAATTTAAATACAGTCTCAGTCCATCGTAGTCGCATTCACGAAAGCAATACCCCTTCCCTTTACCCCTAATGGTAGTTACCTCTTTGAGTAACTCCCACTTCAGAACACGTGATCACTGCCACCTAGTGGTTCATTTATCTGCAGATTTTTAATGCATGAAGAATCACTACTGATAATCAAATCAAGAGTATTACTCCCTCTAGTTGCTTCCCGAACATGCTGATGTAGAAAACAATCATCCAATAAATCCACAAAAGCCTTGCTAGTGTGTGAGTGACCAGCCACGAAATTCCAGTCAATATCTGGGAAATTAAAATCCCCCACTATAAGACTCTGATTTACTGGCCCACTCTATTTCTCTGTACAGTTTCTTATTATACTCATCAGAGTCATTAGGCCTATAGCACACTCCTACTCTCAATTTTGATCTCTCAATGCTTATGTCACACCAAACTGACTCGACACTGCACTGTCCAGTGATGTCGACTGGCTTCACTTCCTTGGATTTTATGTGTTTCTTAACTAACAGCATAACCCCTCCTCCCTTCCTATCCTGTCTATCCTTTCTGTAGACATTGTACTCCCCAAATTCCAGTTCTGCATTCCTTATATCTGTGTGACACCACGTCTCTGAAATCCCAACAATATCTGCCTTTGATGTTTTGAGCAATACCTCAAATTCATCAAATTTATTTACTAAACTCCTAGCATTGGTGTACACGCAAGGATACATGCACCTGCTCTTCCTCTTAGCCACCCTAACACAACCCATGTGTTCCCTTGTACCCCCATGATTCCCAGCAGTCTCTGAAATATCCTGCATCTTATTTTCCAGGATGCTGCTCATTCCGATAGAAGTAGTGCAAGAATCACTTTCTCCTCTGCCAGTGGCTACTGTTAATCTATTAGTCCTTGTATCCTCCCAATCTATCAGTTTTCCGACCCCCTAACACTGCCTCGATAGCATCAGCAAACATTCTTGCACCCTTCTATTTAAGTGTATCCCATCCCTGTAGAAGCAGTCTCTCCTGTTAACAAGTACAGACCAGGCTGAAAAAAATTCTACCCCTTGAGCTCTGCACAATCTTTCCAATGCCGAATTGATCGACAGGGCTCTCATCATATACTCCCTCCTATCGTGTCTGGGCAGAATTGCAGATACTTTCAAATTCAGCCCTAATTCACGGCTTTTTTTCAACAATGACCTGTACTTGTGAAGTAATTCTGCCGGTCTCCTACTCTTAACATCATAAGTTCCAACGTGTACAACTATATCATCTTTTGTGCGCTTAAAAGATGATATCCGCTCTACAACGTCACGAACCTTTGCCCCGGCAGACATACCCTGGTCCTGTTCCACCTATCCTTTTTACAAAGCATGTTTCCCGTTTCCCTGACAATAGAGTCAACACCAACAACTACTAGTTCCTTTGGGACCAGCGCATTCTGCCTTGGGCGTTGCTGCTGTGTTGAGCGATGACCAAGTGCAAGCTCTGGCATTGGTGTGGGCAGCTGAGAGCTTGATGGGCCCTCACTTGTAATCCTTCGAGGGCATCCCCAGTCCTTTAAGCTCTCATATAGGCCCATAACGCTGAGTTGTCGCCTGATTTCCTTACACTCCTTGCATCGCGCACATACAAAGACATCCCCCATGGCAGTATCATGTCCCATACCTGACTGCTCCGCAAACATAAAGCAAATAGTGCATCTTGAAAGGCTGTGATTCAGAGGGCAACTGTGATTCAGAGGTCAAGCTAATTGGAATGCTGTGGCTCAGTTCTCCCCTGAGCCACAGCATTCCAATTAGCTTGAGCCTTTTGCTTTGCTGCTCTGGTTTGAGTCATGATTTCGATTTTCTTTCAATAAAATTTCATTATCAGTACAAAATTAAATCCTAAACTTGTATCCCAACACAGTTATAATGATATATTTATGTTTCAGTAACGAGTGTTATCTACGAAATATTTGTTTCAGTGACGAGTGTTATCTACGAAATATTTATGTTTCAGTAACGAGTGTTATCTACGAAATCCCTTTATATAACTTCCGTATCAAGTTATGTATTAATTATTTATTTTTACTAATTATTTATGTTACGTAACCTAAGTGGTTATATGTATAGTTAAAAGTACAATTTAATTGCCAATGAAGTTCGACAAGATTAATAGATTTCACTGATTAATTTTCCCGTAACAATGGCGGCTATTTTCGAACGGTAAACAAGTGGATTTGATACCCTTTTCTAAGTTACTTTAAACTTAAGTACCGTAAATAGGATTATACAGCTACTCTAGAAAATAAGTTAATATGTCAATTTAAACTAATTAAGCAGAAAATAAATCAGAAAAAAGTTCTCTGTGCCAAGAGCGGCAGAAAGGCACGTCCGCACTGGCAACTCTCCAATTCATGGTGTATTCAATAGTAAGAAAAAGTGGGTGGGACATGCTGTATGAAGTAACGAAATTTTTGGATATGGCATACATGTGGTAAGAATATACCCAGATCCTTGACATAACGTGGCCTCTACAATGCTCCCCGCATACACACTACTCGGACTTCCTCCAGTCACTATCTGGCAGAGTAGAGGTAGCAAGATTATACCCTAGCTGATCCGGAAGCCTCCTAGAGAGTTACCAATAGGTTTGGTCTGGTGTACTAACTAGCGGCCGGCCTGCGAACACTGTTTTAGAGCTGTACCCTCGAAATGTAAGGAATATTGGATCTCGCCACGACATTCATCATAACCTCAAAAGTCATCAATCATACTGCATGATGGAAGAGATAGGGAAGGGTTGGCCGGACCTTAGCTCTAGAGACTAAACATGGGTTCCACCACTTCAAGCCTCCAATAAGCAAAGTGGTGGTATTGCACCGATTGATGAGAGTCATCTACCACCTAGTACTGCCTGGTAACAGAGGGGCAGCGTTCCTCCATGTGGTGTGGGCGCCACACCTCGACCCCTGCTTACGTTGGTTCACACCTGGGTGGTCACCCACCATGTACTTGTGCATGGAGATTATACCCAGGATTACTAACAGTCCCACCATCGTGAAGGTGCAAGCAGAGGATTTGGCTGTCACAGACCATGCGGACTTTGCTGAAATTGGGTCCACTTGACTTGAGTGTCACCCGAATATCAGTTCCATTAGCGTTTTAGACTCCCAGGTAGCAAGTACAGATGTCTGGTATATCTGAGAGAATGTCTGTGACAACGTCAAGGAAATGAGTTCTGTTTCAAGGTGTTCGTTATATGTATCTTGCATTCTTCAGCTTTTACAATACGTATCGTATATGTTGGCAGCCATTTTAAAACATTAAAATCACATACTAAACGTTGAATGGTCATCTTTCACTTGTCAGCATCTTCATCAGAGTTCAGTATTTTCCACATAAGTTACACTAGATACAGATGAGGCAGATGGAAGGGCATCTGATAATGAAGAAACAGATGGGTTTTCCACCTGATAATGAAGAAACAGATGGGTTTTCCACTTTTTTAAAGTATATTTTTATAGAAGATTGCACAGTTAGTTTATTTTTTTCTTCAAAAATCTTACTGTAGCATTCTAGACAGCCATAAACGCCTCTTTTCACTTTTGCAGTTCTTTCCATACTTGCATCATCATCTTCAAAGATTGCCAACCCCTCCGAAATTGACTTAAAAACTGCAGTCATTTTCCGCCTTGTAAAAGTTCTGGGAAGCTGTGGAATAATTCAGATGTGTCTATAAAACAACCGACCACGTTTGTTGTTGTTGTGTGGTGCAAAAGATCGGTCGGGCGCATTTTTTGCTGTGTTCGCAGTGCTGCTATTATCCGCTGCAGATATCTTTGCGACTGGAAGAGAAAGGGATGGGGAAGCTTTTCTTTCCCAGACCTTAAGTGAACCAACGGTTGACCATCTAAGATAACCTAGGCAAAGCAAATGATGATCCTATTATATTATAATAGGGGGAAATCAACGATTTCTTTCCCATGAGAAAACATTCTATGCGGTGTCGCACGTAAAACAACATTTTTTTTTAATAACTAGATTAGTTTTATTAACCAAGAACAGTTCAGTATAATTATCATATAATAATTGTAATAAATACATTTTTTAAAAGTTTATTTATTTAAATCTTACAGTTATGTTCACTATACGTTTGGCATTTCGTTTTATAAGGAACTCTACCTATTGGCGACTTTAAGAAATTTTGAATGAATTGTGGCATTTATTATAGTGAATGTTTGCAAACCGAGAGTTGCCTGTATATTATATATATAGAAAATTAATTATATATTTTTAATTAGTTCAATTAAAAAATTTATCTGGGGACTGCAGTGAAGTAGCTGAAGTGGCACATAAGGAAGAAAAAAAAACTCATGTTACTGTACCGTAAAAAGTGATATCTATTTCATAGCCTTGGTTATTAAACTTGACTTCATTGGTATCACTTCTCGTATTCTGTCTTTGTCCTTTATTATTGTGTTCACTGTTGACACTGATAAATCTAAATACCACACAATACTTGTTAATGTTTGACTATTTTCACACCTCATTATTTTAATTTTCTGATCCAAATCGATCGCTTTCCTTTTCTTGGTAGATTTACTAGTACCGCTATCTCTTATTCTCTTACCATGTTAACGATCAAAATGAAATTTTCTGTAAAGAACTTCATAGGGTTAAAGCAGAAACAGTATTATAACTGCACATAAGCTCACATTTTAATAGAGCACATTTCTGGAGATCACTACCATAAAACAAAATCAATTTGTAGTTTCTGGTTTATTGGGCTTTTCTGTTAGTGCAATCTAATTAAACAGGTAGTAAACTCGATATTATTGCATTTGCAATAATATGGATAGCTGGAATTCTGTGGGTTTTTAAATTATGGTTGAAATGTGTGTTCTCTTCACTGAATAAATAAATTTATTTATTCACTAAATAAATTTTCAGAATCCTCTCTTTGTTCATATTTTTTTAAAATTCATAAACTTGTTACTCCGTATCTCACTTTTGCATTTGTGTGTGCCATGTTTGTTGTTACCGATTTTTTTTTTTTTTTTTTTATTGTTTTAAATTTGACAATCATTAAAAAAAAAAAAACAAACTGAGTGAAAAAAAATTCATGCAGGTCCAAAATTATGTAATTTGGGAACTTACTGTACCTTAAACTTTGTAGAGACAAGAATAATGATTGCCTAAACCTCAAATTTGGAAATCAAACAGTTGAGAAAGTGCCAAGCTTTAAGTACTTGGGAAGCATTCTGAATTGATTGTAATAATATTTCAGAAGAAATTAATTCTAGGATTCAGAGTGGAAATAGATGCTTTTATGCAGTTCAAAAAAAATCCTAACTTCAAAACAAGTACAGTAATACCCCGACTTACGCGAACTCGGAGTTACGCGGTTTTGATTTTTTCGTTTGGCAGCACTGCCGCCCACTATCTTCAAGGTTGTTTTTCATATGTTATCGATATACGGTGCGACGGCGGAGAATGAGAGCGAAAGATGAACAAAATTCAACTTTACTGTGCATGAGCTGCACACATATACAAGAATTTGTATTCCAACTGTCATATTTATGTGTGCGTTCGAATTCGTGCTCAACTTTTGTCGGAAATTACATCGTTTTCACGAGAACTGGATCGCGTCGGTCGAGCCGTATACGGTCAGTCCTCGTATAACACGTGTTTACACTACACGAATTTGATCATATACTATTTATAAATACGGTAACGATATCTCATAATATAACACAAACCGAATTGGCTTATGCACGATTCGCCTTTGTGTTTACAAGAAATGGCAGTTGAACGCAGAATCACCACAACCGTACGGAACACGATAGGAATGAAGAGAAGATTCAGAAAATGTATTTATGTTTTTTATATCAGTGAAGGGGAAACACATTTCACCATAATAATGTAAAAACCAAGACAATTCCAGCTATCGGTATGCAATTAGATCGAGTTTACTACCAGTTTACAACAGATTCCACTAGCAGAAACGCAACTGGATTGTTATTGTTTTATGGTAGTAACCCCTAGAAATGTGAGGTGTTAATAGTGTATCTCTGCCTTTATGGTGTTGTTTATTCAGTTGCTACATGCGTGCAGTTTTGTTTATGCGTATCAAGCGTGCCTCCTCGTTTTGTAATTGTGCTTTATTCCCTAAAAATGAGTAAAATACTTAAAAGGTGTGAGAAGGAAGCGTACTGGTGAAGACACAGATTCAGAGAGAAAAAGAAAAGCAATTATCGATAAACAGAGGCAGACTGGGTAAAAAATTCTTACCCGGGAAAATTTGTAGTGGCCTCATACTATGGTTTATGGCCAAAATCACACCAGCCTCAGGGGTTTCCCTGGTAAGACTTATGGCCAGTCCGCCTCTGTCGATAGAGAAAAAATATGAAATTGTGAAACGCTTTGAGCGAAATGAAAGACCATGTGATATTGCACTTGCTACAGGCCTAAATGAAGCAACGGCGAAAAGCACATGACAATTGCAAACTTGACAGGTTGAAAATTGAAAAGGGCTCAATTGTAAAGGGCTTAAAAATTTTAGAAAACAGACTCCAACGAAGAACGCGTTATAGCTACAAAGCAAGCTAATAAAAAAATTATTAGCTTGCTACGAAGAAATTCTGCGTGAAAAAAAGAAGGTGCTGTGTTGTCAGACGAATTTGTTAGATTTTACGAAGCCATCGACATCGAAATAACTTTTTTACGTAAGTCATTTATTTTTTTAAATATTAATATGTATAAAGAACTGCAATTTTATTAATATTTTTCTTCTAAACTAGTGTTTTTTTAGTCCTTGGTCCCAATTAAACAAAATTTATATGTATTTATATGCAAAGTTGTACCCCAACTTATGCGAATTCGACTTAAGCGATTTTCGTCGGACCCACCTATCGTGTAACTTCGGGGTATTACTGTATCTAGGAACTTGAAAATAAAGGTATATAGAATGATAATACTACCTACTGTAAGTTACAGACGTGAAATCCAAAACAATCAGAAAACAAATTACAATCATTCAAATATAGACTTCTAAGAACAATCTTTGGATCAAAACAAGATGAAATCACTGGAGAATGGAGAAGGCTACATAACAATGAATTAAAGGAGAAATATAGAAGTCAACGTATAATTCAAATCATATAGGAAAGAAAATTAAGATGGGCTGGACATGCTATCTATTGATAACTGAAGACATCCATCAAATCCTCACTGGAATCCCAGCTTAGAAAAGGAAAGATGGCAGGTAACCCGTGAGATGGGAGAATGGCATAAAGAATGGAATAAAATATAGGTTTTGGAAGAGAGATGAACCAGAGAGAGCCTGCACATAACAGAGAATTCTGGAATTCAGCTGTAAAGGACCCTTGTGGCCCAAGCATGGAGTAAGTAAGTAAGTATATACATTATGTACTCCAGTTGTATTTAAGTAATATTAAATCAGCTATTTTTATTCAAAATAAAGTATATAATCAGTATATACTGATTATACACTTGGAAGAAAAAAAAAAAAATTGAAAATTGGTCGGTAAATCTTTTGGAAAATTTCACTGTGAATTGTCCCCCCCCCCCTCAATTTTATAGCTAAAAAAACCCATTGCAAAATGAATCAGGTCAAAAGCTTGTTTAGTCTGAGTTATTCAAGTTCAAAGAGCATTCTGGACGGAGGGACATAAGCAAATTATTATATAGATTATCTAAAAATTATTTTTAGTTTTCTTGCTGAAATGAAATTTCTCATTCTTCTGTTATTGCTCCTCTAATATCAATTTTTCATACCACAGACAGTTGTTGAAAATTTCCAGAAAAATTTATCTGATATAATGAATCCAGTATGAACAGTCAAATTATACAGGAGGAAGCCTTCCCTCATTAATTAATCTATCAGGAAACATTTACTTTTTAGGACTACACTAAAAAGCAACAATTAAGCTGTGATTAATCTGTAGTAAATTGAAATAAAAAACAGAAAATGCGAAAATTTGTTTGGGAAAATGCACGGGGAGAAGTACATGAGAAGATTATGATTTCATTCTTCAATTCAGGAGGAGGAAAAACTGCATTTGTTAGATACGAGAAAATTCACAAAACGTGACTTTTCTCATATCTAATAATAAGCTAATATAATTTAAAATGTAAATTCACTTACTTAATCTCTGCCATTTGGCCACCCAGCTATCTTCTGGTCCCATTAATGCTATCATCCTAAAATCAAAAAAATGGAATGGTCATTATTTTTCTGGTGACTGGAGACAACTAATATTATGCAAGCATATATTAGTTGTCCTTATTCTTGATTTCCCCCCGCCATTTCATCTGGTATCTCATCTTTAAGAGGAAGTTACACTTACTGCCGTCACATAAAAATATAAGTATTATTATAATATATTTTTTTCTAACATTTGTCTCAATCACAAATTCTTTAAAGGAATTGTTTACCCACTAAAACTCCTTCCCAATAACCAAAAACAAGCTTTTTTTTTTTTTTTTTGAAAAGATCAGCTTTATGATGATTCTGGATTGACTTCAAAAGTGCACTGAAACATTAAAAATTTTGTTCAGAATAAAATTTTGCTATTGAGCAATTTTCTTGGATATCTCATATTGACCACATAGGTTTGGGTCCAGCTCTCAAGCATTTGTATTTGCAAGAAGAAAATGTTTTCTTTTCACAGACAACCTAAAACTGCTAGGGGTATTACTCACCTCAGCAATTTTAGTCCGAAGTTGTTATTTTAGATAATTTCTCGTATTGTATTATATATATAAAAAATTTTTGTATTGTATTATATCATAATTACCTAAAATACAAGAATTTTTCTTTTTTTTTTTTTTTTATCTGAAGGGAGTGGTAATAGTATTAGCCATATGGTGCAAGGAACCCCAGGGGCTCACATCTGGTGAGTATGGGCTTGGCACACCCAGGGTCCTGAGCTGGATATCATCATTCTTCTCTTTCTTGGTGATTCCCTTCTACTTTTCTCTCTGTCTCTGTCTCTCTCTCTCTCTCTCTCTCTCTCTCTCTCTCTCTCTCTCTCTCTCTCTCTCTCTCTCTCTCTCTCTCTCTCTCTCTCTCTCAGGGTAACTCGGGAATTTTTTTTTTGGCTGGTGCAGCATAAGCCTCTGGCTTCCTTGCACCATATAGCTATTAATAATAATAATAAAGCCCAGGCTTTTGCTGCACCAGCCAAAAAACGATATAAAAAAAAAATAATAATGGATAAATAAAATAAACTATTTATGTATTTAATTCCCTCTGCACCCAAGTGTCTAGACAGCTATTGAATTTTTCCAAGATTTCAGCTTCAATAACTTCTGAAATTAACTTGCCAGCTAAAGGAAAACCACCTACAATCCAGTCGCAACCTCTTCCCCAGTAATTTATGGCCCCTAGTTCTTATTAAATTATTAAGTTTTTAATTATTAAGCTCTAAATTATTTAATCTGCAAATTTTGGCATCACATCATGTATCCCTTCATCAATGTCATTTAAGAAAATGAAAAATGCCAGTGGTTGCAGTACAGATTCCAGGAAACCCCTGGAATCAGTACTGCAACATACATCAGCCCAACATCTGAAGAATAACCATTCATCACAGCCCTCTATACCTCCATCTATCTATCTAAGGATTTCTCTGCAATTCCGACATATTTCAGCTTGTGCAGTAACCTGTTGTGTGGGATTGAGCCAAACACTTTGCTGAAATCTAAGTAAATAACACTGAAATTATTTTCTGCATCCAGCTGATGAGCAACTCTGTGAAAATAGCTAATCAGGTTAGTTTAACATGATTTTCCCTTTACAAAACCATGCTGTGTTTTGTTCAGAATTCCATTCTGAACAAAATATTGTTCAAAAAACAAATAATCATGTATTTTTGCATTCACGGATTTCCCTGCCACTGGAGTCAGACTGACTGGTTGGCAATTACCCACATCACTTTTAGAATTGCCTTATGTATTGGCAATAAATTGGCATATGTCCAACCACCCAGTAAAGTGAATAATTAGAGAGCTTGGGGCCAAAACAACCTCAACTATTCTCAAACCTTAAATGGGTGAGAAGTCCAGCTTCCTTGACTCAAGACCTGGACAAAAGGAGTGTCCACTGGGTCCCTTTTGATAAGCAGAACTGGCACTTTGAGATGAACCAGCCAGGTTACAGAGCCCAGTGCAAGATGTGAAACCTTATTTCGGGTTAACAAAATACCTCCCACTTACCATCCCAGTGTAACAGCCTATATATGTGAGAATGAACAAACTGTGAATTAATGCAAATGCCACGCTTCAAAGTACAGGCATCCACTGCTTAGTGCTCTTAAAGAAGCCATAAAAACAGTGGTAAGTGAATCTGCATTAAACCAAGGATGGGCTAATTTATCCCTAGGAAAAAATTTAAATAATTTTAACTCGTTAGCATGACCAGTGTTTCTGACTGATTGATTGTTAAGGCACCATTTTCTCTATATAAAAATATTAACTTTGGCAGAAAAATATTTCAATAAATTTTCTGTTTATACACTGGGACAACCATACAGTCAGAGGAGTTCACAAGATAGAGAGAGAATACAAGAAACAGCACCATATTTAGCAAACACAGGCTTGAACCCCCCAATCACTCAAGGCATGTGTACTTATGCACCCTTGCACTCTGAGCAGTGCAGACGGGCTGCAAGAGTAGCTCATGGAGTATTGTCAATGATATACAGGAATTTTTCCAGCAGGGATAAGGAGGTGATTATTCCATTGTATAAGGCGATGGTCAGGCCACACCTAGAGTACTGTATACAGGTCTGGAGGCCTCATTTCAAGAAGGATGTAGAGCTGCTGGAACGAGTACAGAGAAGGGCAACAAGATTAGTGAATGGAACAAAGGGGTGCTCTTACGAAGAAAGGCTTAAGTTTTGCAAATTACAGTGTCTGGAGACTAGGCACCAGCGAGGTGATCTGATAGAGGTGTATAAAGCCTTGAATGGTTTAAGCATGCCCAATGCTGATGGGATTCTTCCTCTAGCTCAGAATAATCACCTGAGAGGGCATAAATTCAAATTGAGGAAAGACAGATGTAGGATAGACGTGCGGAAATTTGCCTTTAGCCAGCGGGTGGTTGGTTGGTGGAACAGACTTCCATCCCTTGTGGTGGAGGTTGATAGCCTAAATAAGTTTAAGGCTCAGCTGGACAGGTATTTTGAACGAACAGAGGGGTGAAGTGGAAGTGGTTTTTTTTTTTTTTTTTTTGGCTGATGCTGCATAAGCTTGCTTTCTTGCATCAAATGCCTCTACTAATGCTAATGCTTCAGCTATGCCAGCCTTTAAACATTCAAATATATCATAAACTTTAAATGCACAAATTGTTCAATAAAAGTGCCCCTTCAGGCTAGGATACTAGTTCATACCATGGCTTAACCAGGTCGCACAGAATCCCTTCACAATCTGAAGAATGGAACTGTACTGAAGTCTTGACATCAGTACAGTTCCGCTCTTGAGGAAACTTTGTGGAAACATCTCATTCTAACACATAACACGACAATCCAGCTCATAACACATCAGTTACATGCCCCAGATGTCAACAGCATCGTCTCATGTTTTAGATAGAGAAGAAAAACCCACGATTCTGCACTGACCAACTATCAGTGCAAACTACAAAAATCTTGCTATTTCATGCATGTTTTCCTCCAACAATGTCATCAACATATACTGTAAGAACTATTCTTACATATATATTAGGATTTTAAAATTTACCATTTTTTTGAAAAATATCTAATGTTTAAAACAGACGAGCACTTGCAGATTTGCTTGCGCTGTGTACCTTCAAAAGGGACCGGATTAGCGTAGCAGCAGGAGGGGCACTGACCGAACTGTAATACAATGGGTAGGCCAGTTTTGATGCGGCTTTTGTTTACAGAATGCAGGGCTGTACCGAACTTACGGTAACAGGGGACAAAAGAACGCCCACACCCTAGAACGGTTTCGGACTCCATCAGAAAAGGAAGACTCCAGATCAGAGAGCACACCATGTTCGAGCGGTAAACAAAGTACAAATAGGCCGACATGGGAGGCACTCAATAGTTTCAAGGGCAGTAACTTTAAAGGAAGCGTGGCAGAAGAGGTAAGTGGTAGCGGGCATCCCAGATAAAATTCTAGTGATGATGTAGCACCCGGATGCTCTCATCACAAAGAAGGCAGTTTGACATACCAGAATCTGATTAAAAACAAAGGAATAAGAAATGAGCGAATGAAAAAGAAGAGAGTGATGGAGGACTACAAAATGATTGGATGAAAAATAAGGGAGAGTTTGAAACAAAAAGGTGATGCAGAGAGCAGACGAAAGCCAGAGCCAGGAGTCAGAATGCTGAAACCTGAAAGGAAAGGATCCGGCGGAGAATCCCGGGGAGAGGCGCGTGAGAGTGGCGGAAGGATATTTTTGGAGTGCGGGAAACGGGTACGGAAAGTCCGATCATGATAGTAAGGTAATAGCGAAAGGCAGAATGACCTGGAGAAAGTCCTGAGTGTGGGACGATCGACGTGGAGGCAGAAAAGAGCCATAAGCCTAGCAGATCAGGGAAGAAATCGGAGGAAGACCTGAAGGATCGGAAACTCACTCAGGTGGTAGAAAAAATATACCAAGTAAGTCAGTTTAGTGAATTTTACTAATGAGAACGGTGTTGTAAAGAAATCCATGGGAGAAAATTGGACAGGACAGTTTGAGAAGTATTGTAACGTGATGACTACTATATTGTATGGATAGGAATAGGATATAATAGAGAGAGTGAGTGAATGTTACTCATCTGTGATTAGAGATATTGATAAGAAACTTAAAGAAACGTGTTAAAAGTAAGAATTAATTTCATGAATTGTCTAATTGCTATTAACGGAGCGAATTGTATTCAATAGAAATTTCCTCCATAGAGTATGTAAGAGAGAGAGGGTGAAAAATTATTGGAGTTATTCAGTTTATGTTGGAAAGGATATATATATATATATATATATATATATATATACATACACAGTAAACCCCCGCTATTTGCGGGGGTTACGTTCCTGAGAAATGCCGCGAATACTGAGTTATGGCTCTCGTAGTAATAAAGGGGTTCCGTTCCAAAGTATGAAATATATAAGAAAAACTAGTCTAAAATTTTGTCTACGTATTATATGTACCTTCATAATATGACAATGTACATACTGAAATGCAAGCATATGGAATCGAAATGAAAATAAGAAACAATTTAATATTAAATGTAATATTTATTAGAAATTTCAAACCAGTGCCTTTGCTAGCAAAAAGACTTATCCCACCAGTGTTGATGAAGGAGTTTTGCCTTTTCACGAATGATGAGTGAACTTAACGGAATTTTATTTTGAGTTCGGTCTACTATCCACAGATTTAAAGGTTTTTCCATTTTTTCTAACTTAACATCACGAGTTACAGAGCAAATTTTTGAAGCAATTAGTGCATTTTCACGGACACTACGGCGGATTTTTTCTTCCGATTTTTTGATTGATCATACCGTTGACTCTGATTTTACAACGTTTTGCCACTGAGGAGACACTTTCACCATTAGAAATTGTTTAATAACACAATTTTATTTGCTAATGTCATCACCTTCTTTGATCTTTTCCCTTGTTATTCGTAGCCATATTTTTGACAGGTTAGAAAGAACTTGTCCACAATAAAGTCACTTTCTTCCGTTAACACGCTCGAAAAAGTCTGTTTTACACTGCAAAACGGTAGATTTATCACTTTTGTAAGCATGTCAATTTATAAATTGATAAATTTATTTAATTTATAAGCATATAAATTAAACAAATTGATAAATTTATTCAATTTATAAGCATACAAATTAAAAGCAAACGACGAAACCTTCATGACAAGCACATAGCACATATTGAACAAGGATTAGCGAGAAACATCCACGCTCGTGATTTCGTCACCCCTCTCCCTCCACCCACTGAGCGCTGTTTTGAGCGGGAAAGATAATTTTAGCCATGACCACGTTTTTTTATGGCGGAAAATGTTCACGGCACTTTAAAATTCAAATTTTTTTAGGTTTCATTTTATATTAAATCAACGACCGCGAATACAGATACCGCGAATAGCGGGGGTTTACTGTATATATATATATATAATAAATCCTTGTTATGTTAATACCCCTTGTTTCGTCTTAATAGACTGACACCTCAGAGCTATAATTAGTAGTACGAACTATCCAAGCTAGGGAAACTAGAATAAAGAGAAAAATAATAAAATAAAGTCCTCAGTACTTGGATCTTCTGATGAACAAACAGGATAAAATTAATGGAAATAATATATTATGCAGCAGGTAGCATGTGGGCCTTGGAAGGAAGTGGGGACCCCCCTGTTTAAAGGAATAAAGAAATAAAAACAACAGCCTTTGTGGTTCCAAGGTAAAGGGGGAAAGAAATAAGTGAGGAATGGAAAATATATATATACAAATAAATATATAAATAAAGAAAATAGCAAAGAATTAGAAAAGGATAAATAACAGAGGGAATAATTAATCATAATTCCCCCCCCCCCCCCAATACAATACTTTACAATCTCCAAAAGTTGCATATAGACATGAGGTATAAAACATGAAACCTTTGCTTTGGTGCAATACTAATATTGCTGAAGGCTAGCTGTCACCACACTTATCTTATTGTGCAGCTTTATGCATGTATCACTATAACTGAACAAGCCCAAAATATTTAAGATTTGAGGGCACAGTCATTTGGGAGAATGTTAGGTTGTTATAGCTTTTTTTTTTTGCTGTCAAAATTTTCTCTCTTCCTATATGCTTAAGTTTATATGCTTCCTATATGCTTAAGTCCTATATGCTAACATATGCTTAAGTTTCAAAATATGTGTTGAAAGACTGAGCAAAATATATACATGTTCTCCCCCTGTTTACACACTCTTAAAAAAAAAAATTGTGTATTTTTGTTTAATTTCACTGATATGTGCAATTACCAACACCTTAAAAAGGGTCCATAGGAACTGAGACAGTAATCTACCCAGCCTGCTTTGCTTTTTTCCAGACTAACCAAATTTTTATTTAGTCCCTCAATTACATAGGAGTTTTCTCTATAAATACAGTTCAATGAACCCTAATAATAAATTCTTTGGAACTTGTAATAGAAATGCACAAAGCATAAATTGCACGTTAGTTTTGAAACTATATGACTGTTGGCAAATAAAACTGATATAGTCTACAACTAACTAATGTAAGTTTTACTCTTATTGGTTTCATTGGCAAATTACTAATTTTCTCCCATTAATATTTTTCTTGTTTATCTAAAAGATAAACAAGAAAAATATTAATGGGAGATAATTAGCATACAAAATATTTATCTTGTTTATCTTTTAGATAAACAAAAGATAGATAGATTGCATTTATGATCAGTGATCTGAAAGACTCAAGCTCCCAACTGTTTCATATAGCCAGGAGTCTAACATATATTAAATATACAGTCGAACTTGGTTATAACGAGCACGGAAATAACGAAATCATGGCTGCAATGAGTAAAATGCCATAATGATTTTAATTTATGCGCATTCCCATACAATCACTGTTATAACGAGCATACTACATGGATATACTAAACTAATTTTGGTAATTATGCAAACATTCTTAATTGCTAGGGGTTGAAAAAACCCAATTCTTCAAATAGACAAAAGGGCGACTTAGCTTTTATGACCACCCGCATCAGATCAGATTAGCAGCCAGTTTATGACCTTGTCCTTTTGTAGATGGGGGCTAAACGCTAGTGCATCAGCATTCTGCTTGTCTCATTACCCTATTTACAGATTGTCTTGTATTCACTGAACCATAAATTTATTTCAAGACTTCTAAGAACTTTGTATGCATTTCAGGATTTCTAAGAACTTTGTATGCATTTCGGGACTTCTAAGAACTTTGTATGCAGATCACTTTACTGTCATTTTAAATAAAATCAGTTAGAAATGAACCCCTCTTTCGGAAACATGTCTACTAACAAAAAAAGTCTCTCTCGATTCTCGAAAAGTCGAAAGTATTCATGAGTTAGAATGTGGTGCAAAAAATGTTGAAGTGTGTAAAACGTTTTTGTCCTCTTCAACAGTAATGGCATTGTGGAAGAATAAACATGTTTACATATTGCCATGGTAAAGAACGTAACCAATTAAAAAAAAAAAAAAAAAAAAAATTAGAAATCGCAAAGTTACAAACGCTGATGAAGCATTGCTTCAATGATCCACCACACAAAGTGCTGGATTTTCAATAGACGATCAGATCTTGGTGGCTTGAGAGGAAAAATTTTCTAAACAGTTTGAACACTGTGATTTTGTATGTAACAGTGGTTGGCTGGATCGATTTAAAAACTGAATATAAACATATTAATACCAATAATATGTAGGTATATATTAATACTGTATTATTTTTTCTCTCTAATATTTCTTTTATTTTTTTGAATCTATCTTTTTATCAAGTTATTGAGAATTAAAAAAAAATAAGAGGCAGATTTAACTCATCACTGATATAGTGAGTAACAGTTATAACGAGGAAATTGTTGGTCCCTTGATGCTCATTATAACCAAGTTCGACTGTATATACATTTTTTTAGAAATGAAGAAAATGGAAATGGCATTCTAAAACAAATCATGGCAATTTACTTTGTTTTATCCTACCTTTTAATCCGTATTAAAAGAATGAAAACAACTCACCCATCAAAGTTGGAGCTTGTACAGTCATACACCATATCTCTATTATTTTTCATCCCTAAATACTCATCACAGTTATCACAGCCATCAAATTCAAACTGTTCAAATGTCTGAAAAAATGAAAAAAATTGTAATTATTGCTAATTTTTTCTATTTTACCTTATCTTAAAATTAATAACAAAGTCTGTTATGAAGGAAGCATTTTTAGCAAGGCCATGACATAACTGCAAATTACTTGAGTTGCAAAAGTAAGGAAGTTGTTTACTATTAAAACTACAGCATAACTATATCCAATTGGTCAGGCAGTTTGAATGTTCAAATTAACAATAGCAGTGCAAATGATTCAAGAAAGCAAGCTAAAAAAAAAAAAAAAACCTACTTCCCATTTCACCTATCCATTCCTTCAAATAGTTTGTCTAGTTCTTCCTTGAATTTATTTAAGTTATCAGCTTCCACAACAATGGATGGAAGTTGGTTCCAACAATCAACCACCCGCTGACCAAAGGCAAATTTCTGCACATGCACATCTATTCTGCAACTGTATTTCTTCAATTTGAATTTATGCCCCATCATGTGTGTAGTATCAGCAAGAGGAAGACTCCCATCAGTAATATTGAATTCTCCAACCCATAAAATTACACTGATCCCTTGTGTTTATTCTAGATTATAATCTGAAATTTTATTTATTTTTATCTTAAGAGAATGGATAAAGCCTGTGCTATTAAAGGCAACAGTGCCTGCACAATCATATACTGTATATGAGATCGGAGCACCAAGTAGCATATTGAAATTACTTAATTTCAATTCTCATAAGAGAATTTAATCTCAATAAAGTAACCAGCTGATTATATTTGAGCAGGCTCTCATTTTACTAATCTTCTCTATTGGCATTTTACTGTTATAATAAATATTACAATTGAATTACATAATTAAGGAAGAATTAATCATAAACACTAATGACTTACATAAGCAATGTGTTTTTTACGATTAGTTGCAAAACAGGAATAATACAAAAAAAAACCTGCACTGGAATGAATCTGTGTCAATCAATATATGATGTATACTTTTATTTATTATTATTTTTTTTCCCTTGCAATTTTGAGGCCCTTGTTAATGCAAATAAACTAATTTAGCTGTAATCAGCAATTTGAACATCGTAAAAATCCAGGTAATACTGAAGTGCAGTGACACTGAAATTAGCTGTGGCATGGAAAAATGCCACCAATGTTAGTTGTCTCACACTGAGTTGAGAGCAACGTCATGATGTGATGTTGTGACCAGGAAAAGTGCATAAAATGTGCTGAATACAGCCTTCTGTGCAATTCAATGACAAAATGAGCATTTCTCTGTCAATTTATTGTTTAATATTAGTGTTTAAGCTTTATCTTACGTTTCAATTGCAATTTATAAAAGTTAATAACTGCAATTTGTGTCTGTAGATTAAATTATTATCCCAAAGTTAGTGTTCTAGAATAATAATTTCATAATTATGAAATAAAATAAAATAGCTAATGCTATTTGACTTTATTGAAACTATATACAGAGTATGGACGGCTATGCTATCCTCTCATATGGATTTAAACTGCTTAGTTAATGCAATTATCTCAATGCTCACAGCAGAACAAACTTTGCAAATCACTTCCGAACCAAAAATCAACTTATCGATAGACACTATGTTTCAGTTAGGATTATTTAAACAATAGCTTTATTTATATTCATAATTGTAATAATTAGACAAAATAACCTACAAGATGGAAGTTTAAGGGAGAAATTCATGTGCTAATGATTTCTTTCCTGCAGTTGAACATTATGTGAGAGAGAAGTAGAAGGGAATCACCAAGAGAAGAAAGATGATATTCAGCTCAAGACCCTGGGTGTGCCAAACCCATATTCACCAGATGTGAGCCCCTGGGGTTAAATATGATTAAGTGCACACTGTCAGTCTCAAGTTAACCTGAGACGTACTAGTCATTAAGATTTCATCAAGGCAACTGAAGCATAATTACACTGCCTCAGTATAGTTATTATTATTAGCTATATGGTGCAACAAAGTCTTATGCTGCACCAACCAAAAAATTTCCCAAGTTACCCTGAGAGAGAGAGAGAGAGAGAGAGAGAGAGTCAGAAGTAGAAGAGAATCACCAAGAAAGAGAAGAATGATGATATCCAGCTCAGGACCTTGGGTGTGCCCAGCCCATACTCACCAGATGCGAGCCGCTAGGGTGATTCAATTGCCTTAAAAAAATTTAATTTAAGTTAATTTAAAAAGTTAGAGCTAATTTAAAAAAATAATAATAACAAACGATTTGTTTTAGGTCAGTAATAAGAACCACTGTTAGAAATAAAATAAATGTGCATTTATTCTATTTAAAAACAAAATTTAACCATTGCACAAATAATAGATAGGAATCTGGTTGCACTTGTCTCGAGTAAAGGCAGAAAAAAGATACAGATATTGAAACCACCTGAGGTTTTATTAATCTTGCTAAAGCAGAGTGAGTTTTTCTTGAATAAAATATTCATTTAAGAGTAATGCAGAGCCTCATTACATTATGGAGGCACTTCTTTAGAAATAAAAAAGCATTGCTCCAATCGAGAAGTAGTAAAAGCAATCCTGAATTTTTTTGTGCAAAGTACACTTTTTTTAAGATTACTTTATAACTAAAATTAATTTGTTAAATATTATTTATTAGGGAAAAAATTACTAAAAGGCTTTTTGTGATCTTCTTTGGTCCTTAGCTGGCAGCTGGGGGAGGCGGTTGGCCACGCAACCAGTATGCTGCTGTAGGTGCCGCAGGGTTTCGGACTTGCTCTGTGATGTTCTTCCATACCTTACGATCAATGGCGTCAGTCCTGGCCTGGTTAAGGTCGAGACGTCGGCTCTTCAAGTCATTTTCCACTTGCTTGGCCCATGTTTTCCTAGGTGCGGTCCGTTGTATGCTCCATTGGGTGGGTCGTTGTCTCCAAAGGAGTCTGGATGGTATTCTGTTCGTGCCCATTCTACATACGTGGCCAAACCATCTAAGCCTTCGCTTCTGGATTTGGTCGGCAATGGTTGGTTGCTGTTGGCATCTGGCGCGGATGGTATCATTAGTGATGCGGTTGCGAAGAGAGATGCCCAAGATCTGCCGCAGGCATCGCATTTGGAATACCTCAAGTTTGTTCAAATCTAACTTGAGACAAATCCATGTTTCCGATCCGTAAAGAAGAATGGGCAGGATCAAAGTCCGGAAGAGTCGGATTTTAGTCTTTGTGGAAATGTTGGTCCTCTTCCACAGATACCATTTGAGCGAGGCGAATGCAGTGGCCGCCTGTCCAATTCTGCTGTGGATTTCCATGGTGGATGCAACTTTCTTCTCCTGGACCAGCGACCCAAGGTATTTAAAGTCCTGCACTTGCTCGATCTGGACGCCTTCGAGATAGATGGTGGCTTGCGACCCATCTGTTGTCAGGGCCTTTGTCTTACCAGCATTGATCTTCAAACCGTATGGCCGGGCAATGCGGGCAATGTCCTAGAGGATGTCCGTGGCTTCAGCGTCGTTACTGGCAAGGATAGCACTATCATCAGCAAACATCAGGTCAGTCACATAGTGATCCTTGTCATATTGTATGCCCTGTCTGTTTCTGAATGCTTGCCTCATAATGGCGTCGACCACGATGTTGAAAAGCAACGGGGAGGCTACATCCCCTTGGCGGACTCCAGTTTGGATGGTAAATTCCTCAGATAAATCGTTCTGAATGCGCACCTGGCTGGTTAAACCGTTGTATGCAGTTTGGAAGAGTGTGATGACTTTTCGAGGTACATGTTCAACCTCTAGTAGTTTCCATAAGGCAGGCCGGTGGACACAGTCGAAAGCAGACTTAAAGTCAATGAAAACAATGACGGTTCGCTGTCCACACCGGATCCTCTCCTCCATCAGCTGACGAATGGCAATGATTTGATCACAGCATCCTCACCCGGGTCTAAATCCTGCCTGTTCTTCTCGACTGGTTTGCTTGCGATGTTTTTGCAGTCTTGACTGGATGATCTTCATAAAGACCTTTCCGATGATGGAAAGGAGGCTGATGCCACGGTAGTTCTTGCAGTCCCGGTTATCACCTTTCTTGTGGATCGGTACGATAATGGCTTTCCTCCATGTTAGCGGAATTTGTTCAGTGCACCAGATGGTTTTGAGGAGCGAGTGTAGTCGGCGAAGCAGTACATCTCCCCCGGCTTTGATCGCTTCTGTGGTGACTTGGTCCACTCCTGGTGCCCTGCCATTCTTCAGGGATTGTATGGCTGCTTTCACTTCTTCTACTGTAGGCTCAACATCGACCATGGAGACCTCAGGGGGGTCGATCGAGAGTGCTGTTGCTGGCGGTCCCTGAGGTGGGTTGTGATTATACAAAGCTTTGAAGAATTCACTCCACAGTTGCAGGCGTTCGGATGGTGATCGCACGAAGGTCCCATCAGCATTCTTGATGTTGTCACTAGTCAATTTGGTCTTTCCACTCAGACATCTGAGGGTGCGGTACTCGTTCTTGGATGCCGCCACTTCAAGATCGTCTGCCACTTGGTTCCAGTATGCTTCTCTTTCTGCTGTCATTATTTGTCGGACTTCTCGGTTTAGCTGCCGGTACCGTTCAAAGTCGACCAACTTTGCCTGTTTCCTTTTGTCCACGAGGTTGAGGCACTTGTCTGATATCCATGGTTGCGTTCGACGTCGGGCAGGTGGACATAGGGGCTTGGCACATTCCAGGATGGCATCAGAGATCTGCTTTTCTTCTTCATTTATATCCTCGGGCATGGCCAGCATCTCGAAGCGGTTGGATAGGGCGATCTGATATGCCTGTTTGTTGGCAGCATTCATTAGCTGCCTCCAGTCCAGCTTGGCTGACCGAGATGATCTTTTTGCATGCCGTAATTTGAGCTGCACCTTAGCCCGGATGAGGTAGTGATCAGATCCGCAATCAGGTCCCCTCATGGCACGAACGTCCATGAGTGATGAGCGAAATTTGGCATTGATCAAAATGTAGTCCAGGATTGCTGAGTCCTTGCCAGATGGATTTCGCCATGTAAGTTGATGTTTTTGAGGGTGCTGGAAATGGCTGTTTCCAATGATCAGGTTGTTAGATGCGGCAAAGGACAACAAACGTAGTCCGTTGTCATTGATCTTCCCATGGCCAAACTTGCTCATTGTTGTTTCCCAACCAGATCTGTCCATGCCAATGTGGGCATTAAAGTCCCCTGCGAGGATGATCACTTCTGTCTGCGGAATTGAATCCAGCGTATGTTGGAGCTGGTTGTAGAAGTCATTCTTGGTCGGGTCCAGGCTAGTCTCAGTTGGCGCATAGGCAGAGATAATATGGGTCTTGATGGTGCCCTTGACAGTAAGCACTGCCAGGCGGTCCGATATTGGTTGGAAAGCGATCACACTACTGGTGGCCTGAGCATCGACCATAAAGCCCACTCCTGCTTCTCGTTTCTCACCACCAGAGTAGAATAGCATAACCGCTTCGTTAGGTGCTGGTGGTTGGATGATCATCGTTCCAGACCCGGTGAGCCTTAATTCGGATAATGCCGCGATTGATATCTTGCACCTAAGTAGTTCTTGGGCAATGATTTCCTTTTGTCCAACGTGGTGCCCTGTTCGAACATTCCATTCGCCAATGTTAATTGTCTTTTTCGGCGTAGTAAGCTTATTGCTGTGGCCAGTGATCCACTTCACACTAGCACCCTGGGTCCCCAGTGCTAGCGCATAGGCTACCCTGGATACGGTAACATTGTTATAAGAGCTTGTTCTGTGGCCAGTGGTCCACTTCACACCAGTACCCTGGGTCCCCAGTGCTGGCGCATCGGCTACCCCGAATGCGGTAACATTGTTGTAAGAGCTTGTTCCGAATTTCATGCAGTTTCTTGCCTAGTTCCCCCGGTTTCCCGGTTCTCGTCATTTCGGCAGGATGACCACCCTCCTCCTTTCGCAGCCGGGCTTGAGACCGTCCATGGCGGAGTTTTGTGATACCATGCTTTATTAATTCCATATTTGAAAACAGGGCTATCAAATAGTGTACATGAAATTTTCTTAACATACTTTCATTTCCACTAGTGAAAAAAGGACAGGTTCGATTACACCACTAAATTCGGGATGGATTCAAGCAAAAAGAGGTGCATACTAAAAATTACAGATACCATTTTTTCCCATTTGAATGTCCCAAATTTGGTGACGTAAACATGACCTTTTTTTTAGTACAAAATGGATGGCAATGTAGTAGTAGTGGCATGTGATGCATTAAAGGAAGCGTATGAGCTATGCAGCACCAGCAAAAAAAAAAAAAAAAAAATTACAAAACAATCCCCTCTAAATATTTGTCCAGTTCCTCCTTAAATTTATTTAACCTATCAACTTCCACAACGACAGATGGAAGTTTGTTCCCGCAATTAACCACCAGCTGGCTAAAGGCAAATTTCCGCACATCTGTTCTACATCTGTCCTTCCTCAATTTCAATTTATGCCCTCTTAGGTTCGTAATCTGAACAAGTGGAAGAATCCCATCAGAATTCAGCATGCTCAACCCATTCAAGGCCATATACACATCAATCAGATCACCTCACAGGTGCCTAGTCTCCAGCTGCTGAAATTTGCAGAAGTTAAGCCTCTCCTGGTAAGAGGATCCCTTCATTCCCCTCACCAATCTTGTTGCCCTTCTCTGTACACACTCAAGCAAATCTACATCCTTCCTTAAATGAGGCCTCCAGACCTGTACGCAGTACTCAAGATGTGGCCTGATCATTTCCTTATACAGAGGGACAATCGCCTCCTTTTCCTTGCTAGCAAAATTCCTGTATATCATTGACAAAACCCCATGACCTACCCTGGCAGCCTTGTCTACATTGCTCAGAAAACTTTTATCTGACTGCACAATTACTCCCAGGTCTTTTTCATTTTCTACCTTCTTAAGTGTAGTACCACACAGTTGGTATGTTTCTCTTGGGTTATTGCTACCCATATGCAGTACTTTGCATTGTCAATGTTAAACTTCAGTTGCCACTTTTCAGCCCATCTGCCCAAATTTTCTACATCCTGTTGCAGTAACGCACTGCCATTACTATCATTAACAACCCTGCCAACTTTTGTATCATCTGCAAAAACAATACTAAGCCTGATATACCTTCATCAATATCATTGATAAATATACAAAACAACAGTGGACCCAACACCAAACCCTGTGGGACTCCACTAATAACATTAGTCCACGAAGAGCAGCACCAATTGATTACCATCCTCTGTCTTCTCCCACTCAACCATCCTTTTATCCACTGTAGCAACTTACCCTTAATACCATTCTGCTCCAATTTGTACAGTAGCCTTCCATGCACAAGTGTCAAAAGCTTTCCTGAAATCCAAGTATATGATATCAAAATTATTTTTTGCATCCTTTGTAACCACATCATACATGTAACCACATAAGGTTTGAAAATGGCAGAAGGTTATCAAATTGTAGCAGGATACTTAATGATTTTGTAATAACTGAAAGCAAAGTGGAGGAGAAATTGTTGAAGAAAAGCACCTGGGGGTGGATGGGATCTATCCAGTTATATTAAAAGAGGTGTCAAAGCAACTAAGCAAATCCTTAGCCATAATTATGAGAGCATCCTTGGACTCAGGGGAGGTTCCCACGGACTGGAGATGTGCAAATGTGTCCCCAATTCACAAAGGTGGATCGAAGGGTGACACGAGTAATTACAGACCAGTTAGTTTAACTTCTGTTCCGGGTAAAATAATGGAGTCACTGGTTAAAGATGCATTGCAGGATCATCTAGACAAGACTGCAGCAATAATTCAGACACAGCATGGGTTTGTTAAGGGAAAGTCTTGTCTGACAAATTTGATAGGATATTATGATGTGGTTACAATGAAACTGGATGCAAAAAATAATTTTGATATCATATATTTGGATTTCAGGAAAGCTATTGACACTGTTGCGCATGGAAGACTATTGTACAAATTGGAGCAGAATGGTATTAAGGGTAAGTTGCTACAATGGATAAAAGGATGGTTAAGTGGGAGAAGACAGAGGGTGGTAATCAATGGGTGCTGCTCTTCGTGGACTAATGTTATTAGTGGAGTCCCACATGGTTCGGTGTTAGGTCCACTGTTGTTTTGTATATTTATCAATGATATTGATGAAGGTATATCAGGCTTAATGTCGAAGTTTGCAGATGATACAAAGGTTGGCAGGGTTATTAATGACAGTAATGGCAGTGTGCTACTGCAACAGGATCTAGATAATTTGGGCAGATGGGCTAAGAAGTGGCAACTGAAGTTTAACCTTGACAAATGCAAAGTACTGCATATGGGTAGAAGTAACTCCAGAGAAACATACCAACCGTGTGGTACTACGCTTAAGGTGGTAGAAAATGAAAAAGACCTGGGAGTAATTGTGCAGTCAGATATGAAGTTTTCTGAGCAATGCAGACAGGCTACCAGGGCAGGTCATGGGGTTTTGTCAATGATATATAGGAATTTTGCTAGCAGGGAGAAGAAGGTGATTGTCCCTCTGTATAAGGCAATGGTCAGGCCACGCCTTGAGTACTTCGTACAGGTCTGGAGGCCTCATTTTAGGAAGGATGTAGATTTGCTTGAGCGTGTACAGAAAAGGGCAACAAGATTGGTGAGGGGAATGAAATGATGCTCTTACCAAGAGAGGCTTAAGTTCTGCAAGTTGCAGTGGCTGGAGACTAGGCACCTCCGTGGTGATTTGACTGAGGTGTATAAGGCCTTGAATGGGTTGAGCACGTCGAATTCTGATGGGATCCTTCCACTTGTTCAGATTATGAACCTAAGGGGGCATAAATTCAAATTAAGAAAAGACAGATGTAGAATAGATGTGCAGAAATTTGCCCTTAGCCAGCGGGTGGTTAATTGCTGGAACAAACTTCCATATGTCGTTGTGGAAGTTGACAGGTTAAATAAATTTAAGGAGGAACTGGACAGGCATTTGGAGGGAATGGTGTGATTTTTTTTTTTTTTGGCTGATGCTGCATAAGCTCATACACTTGCTTTCTTGCATCACATGCCACTACTACTACCACACTAAACATTGTTTTTTTTTGCTTGAATCCGGCACAAATTTGGGGCTTACAGTAACTAACCTTTTTTATCTAGCCATTACAGCAGTGGTTTTCAACCGCCCTCACTTGCGACGATACCTTTATACGACAGTGGTATATGATACTAAGTAGCTGCACAAATAACATACATTTTAAGAAAAAAGCATATATCACTTCACCTCAAAACAGAATGGGAATTTTAATTTTTCTCTGTCATTTTGCAACCCAGACAAAACCCGGAAACTAAATTTCAGCACCTCAACAAGGTAGGCTAAGATTTGGCAACTCTTAGATTTGTCAAATTGTGTAAACCATTGCTGTACACTTAACCTAGTTTTACAAAAATGTTTGCCTGATCTCTCGTAGCATGAGACTTTTGCACTAAATTCAAGTTTATAAGAATGCTGTCACTAAGTACATAATTAAAAAGATTTCCTCTATGCAGGAGGGAAGTTCATGGTTTCATAATATATCGGTCATTTATAGTTCTTTTACTCCTCCTACCACAAAGGACTTTTCTTTCCATAAAAGTTAAATAAATCAATACACACAAACCTGCTTTGTAGCATTTAAAACGCTACCATCTGGAAAACGTTTGCTCAATGGAGAGGGAAGGAAATAAATAAAGCATTCTAGATTTCGTATGAAAAAAATCGAATTTAATTTAATAATGAACAGCGACAAACCTTTATCATGGAGCATAATAAACAAGCTCGAAGATTTCGAAGATCCTTCGGTATGCTTTCAAGAGACATCACTAAAATAGTAACGTCAAATTCCTACAAACAACCATAGAAAATGAACAATTAGCGCCCTCTAGCAATAAATAAAAGGAAGTATATATCCCAAAGGATTAAAAAAAAATAAAAGTAAATTCTAATAATGCATACAATATTCAATTTATCAAGGAAATTTTTAAAGTCTAATAATTGTGGGAATTGTTAAAAAGAAGCCAAATTATGATATTACAGTCCCTTGTAAATGATTACTTCTACCCATATATTTATTTTGTCTGTAAATTGTGTGTTATCTGGTGGATCAAAACAACCCCAGTTTCTTGGGGTAAAAAAACCTTGCTATCTACGTCTGAGACCGACTAAATCAGCCACCGAGTGAAAAATGCCCACTAAAGTTCCTCGCGTAATCGACGGTATTCGAACCCTGGCCTTTTCCATCTGATGTGGGAAGGACGGTGACAATACCACTGTACTACACGCGCAAACTGTGGAAATTGTTAGAAATCTAACCCTTTCCTGCGTGGAGCAAAGTATGCGCATGTTCCAGTCTGCGGAAACCTCCTCTGTATTCACGGGATATTCCCGCGGATGTTCGAATGTATTCCTAATTCACTTTGGGAGATCAAAGGGTGACACGAAAAATACAGAAAAATAATGGAGTCACTGGTAAAAGAAGTAATGCAGATCATCTAGACAATCCCGCAATTATAATAAAGGCAGCATGCATTTGTTAAGGGGGATTCTGGTTTAACCAATTTGTATTGGTAACCACGATGTGGTCACAAAGAAACTGGACACAAAAATAATTTTGATATAATGGCTTTCAGGAGAGTTTTAGATACCGTTGCACATAAAAGATTGCTGTACAAATTTCAATAGTGTGGTGCTAAGAGCAAGTTGCTATGAATAAAGAGATGATTGAGTGGGAGAAAGAGTGGTAATCAATAAACATTGCTCTTCGTTGAATAATATTATTAGTGGAAAAGTGAAGAGTAAAAGATGAAAATTAAAAAACAAGGGTTCTTTACTTTTCATCTGTAATTGAATTTTTTCATCAAATAAAAACAATTAATTTAAAAAAATAATGATATGTTTAAAATGTAACCGGCTGCACACGTTATCTAACTTGTTGTTTTTCACAAAAGCAATTAAGGCTGTCAAGATGTTTTTCCGCATTTCACAGAGAAAAAAAAAACATATAAACTATATTATCAAAAGTATAGGAACACTATTGGATAGTCACATAATGTGTAAATTTTTCACTATATTACTGACATAGACGATATTATAATAGTACACGGGGTAAGTTGGATTGCACGAGCCAAGTTTCGAGCAAATTGTTATGTTGAAGTAGATCTTACCGAAATTACAGAACCAGTTAGGCAGATATTTGAGGTTCTGAAGTTCCTACATAATTAATGCATGTCACATGCAGTAATTTGCAGGAAGTTCAGAGACTCGTATCTGTCTAAATGTTGTAGACCTCGCAGTTTTAACAGAAAATAATTCAATTAACATCTCCAGTCTATGGGTACGTCCCCTGAGTTCAAAGAAGCTCTCATAATTATGGCTAAGGGTTTTCTTACTTCCTTCGCTGCCTCCTTTAATATAATTGGATAGATCCCATCCACCCCGGGTGCCTTTCTTGGTTTTTTTTCCTCAACAATTTTTCCTCCACTTTCCTCTCAGTTATTACAAAATCATCTAGCTCACTGCCAGAGTTTACTTCACATCTGGCATTCCCCTTCCTGAATAACTCCTCATGCGTGAATGTAGATGCAAAATATTTGTTTAGTTTGTTAGCCACCTGAGCAGGATCCTCAACTGTTGAACCATCAATATCAAGTGAACCAATCTGATTCATCCCCTTCCTTCTAGAGTTTACACAGGTAAAGAACTCTTTTCTGTTTTTCTTAACATCCTTTGACAAGGATATCTCATAATCTGCCTTTGCCTGCCTCAGATCAAGAGTATTCCTCCCTCTAGTCGCCTCCCCGACATGCTGATGTAGAAAACAATCATACAATAAATCCACAAAAGCCTTGCTAGTGTGTGAGTGACCAACCCACAAATTCCAGTCAATATCTGGGAAATTAAAATCCCCCATTATAAGACTCTCTGATTTATTGGCCCACTCTATTTTCCTGTACAGTTTCTTATTACACTCATCAGAGTCATTAGACCTATAGCTCACTCCCACTCTCAATTTTGATCTCCCAATGCTTATGTCACACCAAACTGACTCGACACTGCACTGTCCAGCGATGTCGACTGGCCTCACTTCCTTGGATTTTATGTGTTTCTTAACTAACAGCATAACCCCTCCTGCCTTCCTATCGTGTCTATCCTTTCTGTAGACGTTGTACTCCCCAAATTCCAGTTCTGCATTCTTTATATCTGTGTGACACCACGTCTCTGATATCCCAACAATATCTGCCTTTGATGTTTTGAGCAATACCTCAAATTCATCAAATTTATTTACCAAACTCTTAGCATTGGTTTACATGCAAGTATACATGCACCTGTTCCTATTCTTAGCTACCCTTACACAACCCATGTGTTTACTTGTACCGCAATGACTCCCAGCAGTCTCTGAAATATCCTGCATCTTGTTTTTCAGGCTTCTGCTCATTCTAATAGAAGCAGTGCAAGAATCGCTTTCACCTCTGGCAGTGGCTACTGTTAATCTATTAGACCTTGTATCCCCGCAATCTAGCAGTTTTCCGACCCACCTAACACTGCCTCGAAAGCATCAGCAAATATTCTTGCACCCTTTATATTTAAGTGTATCCCATCCCTGTAGAAGCAGTCTCTCCTGTTAACAAGTACAGACCAGCCTGAAAAAAATTCTACTCCTTGAGCCTTGAACAATCTTTCCAGGGTCGAATTGATCGACAAGGCTCTCATCATATACTCCATCGTATCGTGTCTGGACAGAATTGCAGACACTTTCAAATTCAACCTTAATTCACGGCTTTTTTTCAACAATGACCTGTACTTGTGAAGTAATTCTGCCGGTCTCCTACTCTTAATATCATAAGTTCCAACGTGTACAACTATATCATCTTTTGTGCCCTTAAAAGATGATATCCGCTCTACAACCTCATCAACCTTTGCCCTGTTCCACCTATTCTTTTTACAAAGCATGTTCCCCGTTTCTCTATGGTTGGTATAGAAGTGCCCCATTATACAAATGCAGGATTATAAATGCTATTTGACTGGTACCATGGTATGCTCCTAGAAACTGGATACGGAATAAGTAGAATTGCCTTGAGTGGAGAAAAGTTTGAAAACAGGTAGAACATTTCATAAATTAAAATGCAAGTTGCAATATCACTTTCTTATTCACAGTGCGCCAATTAAATAGTGAGGTTGCATGCACTCTGCGTTTAGTATTAAAGTAACAGGCCAAAACCGTACATCGTTAGATCCACTAGAGTGCGCTCTTTCCAAAGAGTGCAAGTTTAAACTTGTCCGATCAGTAGTTCGTGATCTTCAAATAGGACTCTGCGGTTGGGAATATTCATATTCATAATAATTACACAATCATACACGAACCATTATTAAAAAATATAAATAATGATGTAGATAAATTAAATAAATACAGGATAAATGAAATAAATACAGGATAAAACTGATAAAAAGTAACTGTCTGTACAATAAAATATGAAATTTTAAACTACAAAGAATTATTTACAATAAAACAATGTAGATAAAACACAGGATGATAAAAGCGCTAAAACACCGTAGCTTTCAAAGGCATCCGCTTCCTTTTTCAACAGTGAGGTTTGTCGTACGGCATATCGTTAAATATCAGGAGGCTCATGGGTTCTAGAGGAGCATGGGCAGCATTCTCGTGTGCACTGGAACTGGAAATGGCTCGGGATCGTGCCAGGCAGAACTGCCATCCCGTCCAAGAACCACCTCCTCGAAGAGGGGATGAATGCGGAGTCCCCTGTCTCTATTAATGGTATTGCTCTCAGAGGAACAAATCCGCAAGCTCTCAAGCCATTTGCGGTCCCAAAATCTATGTGCCCGGTCGACGATAACAGCTTCATCTGGGGAGATTTAATGGTGCTCCTCCCAAAAATGTTCTGCCACAGCAGACTTCCCATAATCCCCGATCTTTAACGCTTTCATATGCTCCCCGAGACGATCTTTGAACCGACGTTTCGTTTCAGTAACATAACATTCCCCAAAATCCGGGAATCTGATCTCATACACGACCCCACTTGTAAATTCTCTTGTTATGGGGACCTTGACCTGTGACACAACTGTGTGCAACCTCAGTCCTGGAAGCTGCACACAGGTAGCTGCATTTCCTGAGATCCGCTGTGACTCGTTTAATTTCTTCTTTTCTATCCTCGGGGTGCTGCAATGGGACCCAGCTCTATCCAACAATGGCCTAATAACACTATTCTTATGATGGTCGGTTTGTGCTGTATCATTCTATTTATTTCATTTATCTGGCTGACCGATCTCTGTTCGGCCGGCCAGGAATTCATCAAGCAATTTTTGGCAAAATTCCTGATCAATTCAAGTAATTTGATGAATGAAGCCAACACGAAAATAAAATGGCATAAAGTGCCATTTTATTTTTGTGTTGGCTTAGTTTGAGGAGAACAGCATGCTGTCACTCTAACAGCCACCCAGATTTCAATTCTTATCTCCTTTAAACAGATGTAAGATAAATTAGAATATGATTACATGTTATTATTATTATTATTATTATTATTATTATTATTATTATTAATAGCCATATGATGCAAGGAAGCCTGAGGCTTATGCTGCACCAGGAAAAAAAAAAAGTTCCCAAGTTACCCCGAGAGAGAGTCAAAAGTAGAAGGGAATCACCAAGAAAGAGAAGAATGATGATATTCAGCTCAGGACCCTGGGTGTGCCAAGCCCATACTCACCAGATGTGAGCCCCCGGGGTTTTCACCATTATTAGGAGAAAACTCATTGAATTTGAAGTGCTGTTCAAGTCATCAAATGCAGAGATTGTGGGAATTTCAGAAAATGGTGTCAGTCTGATATAAGGGATTCAGAATTTAAATATCGGGAGTACACTGTGCAAATTAAGAATACAGCAAGGGAAAAAAGGAGGGTTATGCTCTTCTTTAGGAAGTATATTGAATCTAAAGTTGCATCAAGTTGACATTGTGTGACATAAGTTCTGAAAATTGGCCTAATATCTGTGATGAGCATAACAGGCAACTATACTTATACACAGAGTGAGCCAAAATGTCTTATAATGGTTCGTTTTAACTTTCCAGATATTGACTAACATTTATGGTTTGGTCACTCACAGACTAGGAAGACATTTGTGGATGTGATTTTATTGGATTATTATTTTCTACAGCAGTATGTTAGAGAAGCAACAAGATAGAGCAATATCCTTGATATGATTATCAGCAGGATTCTTCATGCATTCAAGAATCTGAGATTAAAAGAACCAAAGGTTGCAGTGATCACTTAAAAATATAACTACCCTCAAGTGTAAAGGGAAAGGTTTTTGCTTTAGTAAATGTGGCTACAGTGGTCTCAGCATTTAAATTCTATACAGTGGGACGAGAAATGATGTTACAATCAGCCAATTCAAAATTGGAAAATATTCAAGGAATTAACTATGGAAGCTACTTTCTTTTTTTTTTTTATGAAATACAAGAGGTATTAGAAAACACGAGAGGTATTAAAAAACACGAGAGGTATTAAAAAACACGAGAGCTATTAGAACCTAGAAGAAGAAAGAAGATATTTGTTGACATTAGAATTGAACTTCTGTAGGCTGTAATTTTCAGGAAATACATGTGAAGGAAGGTTGTTCGAGAAAACTGCAGTTGAATGAATAAACGAGGAAGATGAATAGTTGGTTCTGTGAGTTTGAAGTTGGACAGTAAATGGATGTTGGCTGCTGGCGGCACGTGTTCTGACTGTGTTGAAAGAAAGAGCTGGAATTAATGAAGCGAATTCAGAAGAACGGTGCTCATGAATGTATCTGTAGAAAAGACATGCAGCAGAACAGAGCGTCTATGAGACAGCGGGTGGAGAGACCCTGTTAGAGAGGACTCATTAATTAACCTAACTGCCCTCTTCTGAATGCAATATAGAAGCCTGAGAGAAGATTTGGGGGCACCACTCCAGATGTGGAAACAATATTCCATGGTAGGGAAGATTTTCTATTTCTACAGAGTGAGAAGTAACGCCGAGAACGAAAGGGAAAACCAAGTTTTTTATATGCAGAAGAAGCAATATTTGTAATGTGCTTGTGCCAAGAGAGATTAGAAGTCAGGGTAATCCCAAAAACAGATATATCATTTGGCCTAGAAGTCGTAGTGTCACCAAAGATAAGCATAAGAGCAGAAGAATGCTTTTTGCGAGATATAAGTCAAGACTGAGTTTTAGAAGGATTGAAATCAACTAAGTTGTCTTTGCCCCACTGTAGATCGGCATTTAAGGAACTGGTAGTGGATATTCGAGAAGTTGCAGCTGATTGAGCAGGGCAATGTTTCTCAGAATTTAAAGTGGAATGCAATGTGCTATGATCGGCAAAACTTTGGCTAGTATTTCCAGTCAATGGAAGAAGTTCATTAATATACAAGAGGAAAAGAGGGGAGAAAGAACTGAATTTTGGGGGACACTAGAATTGGTGGAGAAGTTAGAAGACTGAGAGCCATCTACCATCATCCTCAGTGAGCAGTCAGAGAAAAAACTGGATAACCAATTACAATAAAACGTTGCAAACCATAAGATGGAAGCTTGTTCGGAAGGCCTTTTTGCCAAACGCGATCAAACGCGTTTGAGATGTCAGGAGCAACTGCTTGTGTTTCACCGAACTTTTCGATTGAATTTGTCCATAAATGGATAACATAAGCCAGAATATCACCAGTGGATCGACATTGTCGGAATCCATACTGGCAATCGTTGATCAGACGGAAGGTTTCTAGGTAGTTTAGGAGTTGGCGGGTAATTGATTTCTCCATTAATTTCGAAAGAATGGAAGTAATTGCAATGGGACGATAATTGGATGGAAGGGATTTGTCACCCTTTTTAGGAACTGGCTGGATATGAGTAAATTTCCAAGCAGGAGGAAAAATACCCATGTAATAATAAAGTGAAAAAAGGCGGCAAAAACAGGAGTAAGTTCAGGAGCGCAAGTTTTGTGACTAAGTCCTGGTGGTATTTTTCCACTTGTGGAGAAATACCATCAGGACCTGAAGCTTTCTTAGCATCAAGATACGTCAAAATCCTTTTGACGGAAGGCGACAAGAGGCATTGATTGGAGCGTGTTGGGATTGGTGGAAGGTGTTTTACCAAGATAATTAATACATGAGTTGGAAGAAATTAGGATGCTAGCAGGTCAGCTTTATCCTTTGCTGAAGTGAAAACAGAACCATCTGGTTTTGACAGAGGTGGGAGGAGAGAGATGAGCAAAAGTTGTGGCCAATCCATACTGGGAAGAGACCATAATGCTCAGATACAATTAGGGCAAGAAGCAAGTTTTCTCCTCTTATCCTGTTCAAAATCTAGTTTGGACTGATTAATAACTGCTTTACAATTGTTGCGACCTTTGGTTTAGGCAGAAAATGAATCTGAAGATTTGCAAACAAGCCAATTGCGATATGCAACGTTTTTCTCGTGAACAGCCTTGGCACATTTATTGGAAAACGAAGGTTTAAATAAAGGATGAGATTTTAAAAATTGGGTGTGGAATAAAGGATTCCATTCCTACAAGAATAATTTCACTGATACGATCTGAGCAAACGTTGACATCAGAAATTTTGAAACAGTAGTCCGCCCAACGAAAAGGAGAAAAGAAGTCTCGCAGTTCATCCCATTTTGCATTCTTGTAATGCCAAGCAATACGAGGTTGGGAACAGCCATGAGATGAAGTGTCAATTTGAGAAGAGATAATCACCAAGTTGTAATCTGAGGTGTCTAAAGGACCACTGTCTTCGACCGTGTACTTAGAAGGGTTGTTTGTGAGAAATGGATCAAGCGTGTTGGCTGTATGGTTAAATGAACAATTTGTGCAAGGTCATTAGTAATTGCAAAAGCCTCAGCATCTCAACCAGCTGGGTCTGTGTGACCAGAGAACAGAAACCAGCTGGAGTTGTGAACATTGAAATCACCAAGGAAATTACCTCACTGTTAGGAAAGTTGGACTGGAGAAAGTCAAGTTGCAAAGAGAGGAATTTAAAGAGCTCAAAGTGATTAGTGGAGTTGGGAGAACGGTACAGACAACAGATGAATATGACACAATGAGGTAGAGAAATTTTAAGCCAGAGAAGATTGAAAAGAGGAGATTCCACTTTACCAAATCTCTGACAAGGTATATCAGAACGAACATATGCACAACTACCACCTTTGAGGCGAAAGGAGTCATACAGCGAATAATTTGGGCAGCTGAGATGAGCAGTAGTTGAATAAACCAATTACTGACATTCCGTAAGAAAAAGTAGATTGGGTTTGGCAGACTGCAAGTGGAAATTGACATCGTTGAGATTAGAATTGAGACCACGTATATTTGTGAAGTGAATTAGGAAGTGTTTGGCAGGTTCAGATTTATTTGCAGATAAGCTTCTCGACCAACAGTAACACCAGAAATAACAACAACAACAACAACAACATCCTTGTGTACTTGGTAGCAATACCCGTCACGAGGTGGAACCCTCAATCAGGGACAAAGAATATAATAATAATGTTTTGTAAGTCACTGATATGAATGTTTCTTTTTTACTTTTAATGTGTAGTTGTTCAAAAGAAACTCGTGCACGTTTTCTACTAATGATGTTAATATTGAATAGGTGTCGCTTGTATGACATATGGCGTGTTTTGTCAAGAATTGGCATTTACTTTCGTTTTTCGATTTTACGCTGGATTGTGTTCTTATACTGTGTGTTTAAGGTTTGTTGAGTAATTATCGATATATTGGAATACGTTCTGTTGACATCTTATAGTGTGCTTTGTAAGTTATTTTCACCATGGTTATGGATTCCTTGTTCTATGAATTAGCAGGATTTGGAGTTGATGTCGTTCTGTTTGGAGTGTTTTACAAACTTTATCGACAGAAGTACAAAAACATTGAAGCTATAAAGGTATGATATAAATTGCCATTTAATAAAATTAAAAAGATACTTTGGAATTATAATGCAGTTAATATGGAGTCACGACTACATAATACTTAACGCGTATGTGTTATGTAGCCGTGAATTTTTGAAGTTATTTTTTAATTCATATCAATTTTTCTCCACAAGTTATGAACAGGTTCTCTCTCTCTCTCTTTCGTTGCTGTTTGCAGTAATTTTTCGTTTCCAGTACCTATTGTTATTATAGTTCTAATCAAAGAATCTGTCTTATTTTAAGTTGGCTTATACATGCACGAATTTGAAATCTGAAGGTACTGTACTTCTTGAAGTTTTGGGGAAACTAAATTAGCATTAGCAATGGCATCCATTTCTCTGTGCAAGGTCCCTGATTGCAGTTGATGTTTAGCTTATGTGCCAGCACTCCCCCTGAAAACCAAGGCCATGTAGCTCCATATGTAGTGTCTCAACCCCTTTTGACACCTTAAACTCCTAGTTGTTTTTTTTGCAAGGATGCCTAGGCGCCTCCGTAGCCAGGTGGGAAGGAGCAGCAGTGCGTAGCACACGCTTCTTGATTAGACCGGGGTTCGAGCCCGTCACCACCAAATACGGAGGATGCGGAAAGGTCAGGGAATGACCACCGCATATTCCCGGAGCAATATGGCCTTAGTTGCTAATGCTCCTAAAAAAAAAAACCAAAAAAAAAAAAAGCAAGGATGCCTGACAAAATTGTTGTTACCTTCTGAATACTCTGTTCATGCAGAGTGAGCTTGTATGGTCTTCTTGATGATGGATGGTATTGTCACACTTCAATTTCATAATGACATTACCAACAGAACAGTCAACTTTGGATGATATAGGCTGTTGGCAGTTGCACAAATTGACAGCCTAGCAATTTGACATCTGACTAATAATACCATTCTCAAAATCTGTCAGTTTGGCTATATGTGCCGAAACGAGATTTGTGTAACGTATGCCTTCATTATATACCAGGACCACTTATTTATTTGGAAGGGTCCAGTGGACTATGAAAAGAATAGTGTCCTGATACTTTTTTTGCAGAGTATTGGACAATATTCGGCTACTTTATTGAGAAACATATTTTGCTATCTTCAAATAAGTTATAATCATCAGTGGATGTCTAGCAGGTGCCACACTACCAAGGTTGGCTACTCTTTTCATATATTTCTTGATGATTGTTATTTCAGAATTTAAAGCGTCTTGGAGAGATGCAGAAAATGCAGAGATGTCTTAGACCTATAGCCACACTTACCAATAGAGTGTAAGTGTGGCTATAGGTCTAAGACAATTTTTGCACAAAAACTTGCTGAAAACAAAAATATAACAATTTATGTTCCACAAGTTTTCACTGCTAGGTGTTGCTAATAGACTGAAACACAAAATTGTCTTCAAATATAAAATGCTTTACTTTTATAGTATAACACATTTGTGTGTGTGTGGCTGCATGCTAGTATATTTTCATGCATGCCGCATGTGTTATAGGTTCAACGTCACTAGTCTAAGGTGATGAATGAGATATGCATTTTTTGGAATGGATGGATAGGGCAGGCTGTTATCAAACAACAGCACAACTGACTGGTGCCTTCAATGTAGGAACCTCACAACCCATTAAATAAATTTATGCTACTCTAGTTCACAAAGTATTACTTTCACATGCATAAAAGGTTTGCAATAATATAACTTCCACATCTATAAATTTGCATTTATAAATTATTGCACACAATAATTATAGCAGGAAAAATACAACCAGCAGCTCGATGTCACTCACTAAGCCTTCCTTTCCGTAGCATTAGTGCAGAGTGGGAAACTAAGCAAGTTACCTTGAGTTGGCTGTTGTTATCTTTCCTACTTTAGATATGCAGAATATTGTTCAATGAATTTAGTAGGGATGCTTTTAGCATTCTATAAGTATACTACTGTATCTGATCTTAGTATTAGCATCAGTAGTAGCAAGGTGCCTCCGTAGCCAGGTGGGCAGGAGCAGCAGTGCGTAGCGCACGCTTCTTGATTAGACCGGGGTTCGAGCCCGTCACCACCAAATACGGAGGATGCGGAAAGGTTAAGGAATGACCACCGCATATCCTGGAGCAATATGGCCTTAGTTGCTAATGCTCCTAAAAACCAAACAACAACAACAACAACCGGAGCAATATGGCCTTAGTTGCTAATGCTCCTAAAAACAAAATAACAAACAAACACAATAGTGGCAAAACATGCAAAGCAAGCAAGCTTATATTGCATCAGCCAAAAAAAAAAAAAAAAAAACACCCCTGAAGTATATTATTTTGTGGCACCCCTACTCAAATATCTGCTTGTCTGTGTGTGTGTGTGTTGGCCTTCTATTTTCTACAGAATATTCTATTTATTTGTTTCGTAGTTATCTGTCGGGTTAGCTGTTATCTTGCCTGTTTGCTGTTAAATTTAAATTTTAACCAAATAGCCTTTATGTTTATTAATTGGACCTAGTTAAACAGGCAGATGGCACTCAGAAACAGATAACTCTGCTAATTATTGGTGGGATATATGGAAAGGGGTTAGCCTTTGAAAAAGTTCCTTTCAATGTATCTGTATATCAATAATTAGCTACATAATCATTATTGTATTCTATATTATATATTATTACTAATTATATGTGTATTTCCAGGATATGGCAATGTAATCTTTATAAGTTATGTCTTTATAAGTTATTTTGGCCTTATGGCCCACTGTATACTGTTATGTTTATATACATATTCAGTACGTATATATTATACTTTTACTACAATAACTACACACACACACACACACACACACACACACACATTTTATATGTATACACAGTGGTTTTTTTGGGCCGGTATGCAACGGTACGGTGTACCGGCGCCTTTATTAACAGTGACGTCTGATTCGGATGCAGTGCACTTTGAAATTTGTAATATTCCGTAATTTTTTTTCACATGTTTACCTACTATTCAAATAAGCTTAAAATTATTTAACTAAATTTGCATTTTTACTGTCTATATTTAAGATATTTTCTATATAAAACTGTATAACCATTTTTATAATTCTAAATTACTCATTCGGGCTTCTGTTTAACGAAGTCCTTTTATAGCGAATTATTTTGAATTCCCCTTGGAAGTTACATTTAAAATAGTTTCCGTTGTGGGAGAAAATTTTCATATAGCGAACGGATTAAGAGAGAATTAACTTGGTATGCACTGTTTGCATTTCTGGCCTTCAGGCAATTAGTGCTGCTGCTGTAGAATGCTAATGCATTCTACAGCTTAGTGGTTCCTGGTAAAACCTATCTGACTACCTGTCCTACATACGGAGGAGTCACGCTAGTCAAGAGTGAGCAGATTGTGTATTCCCAATGGGCTCTGGTCGAACTTCTACTGCAGTGGTTTCCAACCTTTTCCCTTACAGGGGCCATATTCAAAAAAATTCAGTTACAATTTTTTCTAACTAACTAACTAATCAAACTGAAAAATTCAGTTAGATTCCTTGAAATATTCGAAAATTTTATTAAGTACAATACACAATTACATTTACTGAACAAAACATTTAATGATAAATTTTTTTTGATAATTAACAAAATTTAAAATGCTGTTTTAGTTCATCTTCCTCGCGGGCTGTAGGTTGGGCACCTTGTGAATCAACCGTAAGCGCCCCGTTAAGAGAATTAGAAAAGTGATTTCCTTTTATCCTGATAAATAACCATCTATTGTTTCATGGAAGTGAGTTATCCACATTTTTCCGTAAAATTTCCTTATCTCTGTTTACATGGTCACAGTACCTGAATATCCAAGACATTTTGGACAGTTTCAAAAAAACAGAAAAGAAAAAATTCAAATTTAAGAACTAATGACAATACCGATGACGAGAGAAGGAAAACAAGGACAACGAAGGTATTAATCCTTCTAAACATGAATTGTTGGCATTTGGTGAAAGTGATGTTAAAAAATTGTCAATTAGGTTACAGTTAAATGAAAGTGATGCAAATCGTGGTTTTCCTGGGATCCCTAATTGATAAGAAGGTTTCAGAAGAATTGAAGCATTTGATGAATGCCCTGAGTGTGATACCAATTTCATCGAGTAAATACAAATGAGGATTTTCACAAATGAATCTTCTGATCGCCAGCCCAACCAGCTCTTCGTTGACGGCAAAAACAGTTTCTTCACTGCTGTTTCTTAAAATTGTAGGCCCACCACTGACCTGCTTCAGTCCAGCAAAATATGTCGATTCGTGGCTGCTTCGGAAACGTCATTCAACAACCAATACACGAAGAGGGAGAAAAGAAGTCAGCATAGGACAGGGGTCGGCAACCTGCGGCTCGCGAACTGCATGCAGGTCTTTTAGCATGTAACTGCATCTCTAACTTTACAGCTCACATGAAGCACAATTTGAAATGGAGTTAGAGGAATTAAAAATCAAGGACATGTGGAGTGCAAGACTATAATGCCTTAAAACTGATCTACACAAATGGATGGCAATAGATGAGTTTAAAATGCAGACCAAATTGTGTTCGATGCGTGGTGTAGCCTACCGGACCCATATATAAATTTTAAAATAGTTGTGTTTGGCTTCTCTCAATTTTTGGTTTGACATATTTCTGCGAGCAAATATTTTTGAACATGAACTATATTAAAAATAAATCAAGAAATCGTTGCGAGCATATTTAATTACGACATACTCGCATGATGTTGGAAGATACTTGCTCAAGAAGTTCATCAGCAAAAGTCATTAATTTGTACCTAATTGGATGCTGTTTGTTTTTTCAGTATTAATAAATATTATTTCAAACTATATATATATATATATTTTTTTTTTTTAATAAATGCCTTCCCACCGTATTCCATTTCTTAAACAACTCTCGCCCCCCTCCCAGCTTCAGCTGAGGTGCGGCTCTTTGGATTCTCTTTTTTTTTTTTTTTAATTAGATCCAAAATAGCTCTTCACTCAAAAAAGGTTGCCGACCCCTGGCGGATGAGAACTTAATAATGTCGGATGACATTATTAAGTTCTCATCCACCATAAGTTCTCATCAAAGGTGTCGGATGAGAACTTAATAAAAATTTGGAATATTCTACAAAAACCTTGTTATGAAATTATTTTTACTTATGTTATTATTTTTTACTTATTTTACTCACATTTTACTTATTTTTTTATATAAGAAGAACTCTTTATTATATACTTGAATAATATCGAATATTATATACTTGAATAATAAATTTATGCGTAATAAAATGTTTTAATACACTTAATTTGTTGTTCTTATTCTCAAAACATTACTACTAAAGTTAACAATATTGGGAGAAAACAAATTTTCAGAGTACTTTCCATTCATATCCTTTTAATTTTCAATTTTTCCTGATAGCAAAGAATGAGTACTGGCACCTATTTTTTTACAAAAAAAAGCACTGTGTACACATATATATTTGGTATAATATAAAATGTTATACCAAAGAGTTAAAACCAGATGAAATAGCAGAAAGATAAAAATAAACTGTGTGCATGTGTGTGTACAAATACACACAGATATATATATAATATTAAAAAATATATATATGCTATATGATAGTTATAATAATAATTATAAACAAAATTGCAATTGATAATACAAATCATATACTGTATACTTATATAATTTTATTCTTTATATAGAGGTACTAAATAAACATCAATTATAGATAATTACAAAATTAAAAACATACTGTACAGTGAAAGTGTATTTAAACACTTGGTTTATAACTTTTTAATGAGATATTTGTGCCTGGTGTGATTCACAGATCTTTTTGATATTAGGTGGAATATTGGAGAGACATTCTCTCTATTCTTCCTCAATCATTTGTAGTGTTTCCCTCTTGAATTTTTATAGTGGTAAGCACAGAAAATCCTAACTCACATAAGTAAGATGTAGAAAATTGCAACAGAATTACCACAGCTTTTTTTGTAATATGAGGATATTCATTCTTCATCTCTATCCAGAATTCTTCGATAGATAACTTCTTTATGTTTTAATTTCAAAGTGCCATCATTACGTATTTCAATTAACTCCTCCTGATCTATGACACTGAGCTTAAAATGGCTTGAAACTGATGCAATAAATGGGTTCCTCAACCAGTCAGTCTTTGGTACATAAGTTTGGAAAATAGTACTGAATGTTTTTTTCCAGTGCTACAAGATGCTCAGAAATCAATGGTATTATTTCTTTATTCTTAGTTGTAGCAACGTGTGGAAACATATCTACATCACTTCCCTTCACCACGATGATCGATAATCTTATCTCTCAGAGCTTGGATTCTCTCAGTTGAAGATAGATATTTTCAACTTAGCCTTGCATACTGGAATTAACTTTGCTTAAAGTTTCAAAGATATCAACTAAATAAGATAATTTGGCATACCAATTATTATCTGTAAGTAACATTCAAAATTCTTCTTGGTTTTCAATGGCAAAGAAAGAATGAATCTTGTCCTTCAGTTAAAATACTTTTGACAATACTCTGCCTCTAGATAGCCCCAACATCTTCACAAAGTTTGGCAAAAAGACGTGATTTAAGAGGCCTACTTTTTATATAGTTAACCATTTTCACAACTGTGTTTAGCACATTTTTCTGATCACTACTGAGTGTTTTCCCAACCAGCACTTCACGATGAAGAATGCAATGTGTTGTTATGACATTGCTGTTAACTTTCTTCACTAAAGATACAAATCCTTTCACTGAGCCAACCATTGATGGAGTACCATCTGTACAAATTCCCACACAAGATTTCCAGCACAAACCATGAATTTCCAAGTAGGCACTTAATGTATTGAAAATATCTTGGCCTGTCGTTGTTGTTCCAAGTACTTTACAGCAAAAAAACTGATCTACTATTTTATCATTATGGACAAAGCAAATAAATGAGATTAGTTGAGCCTTTCTTCCAATATCAGTTGATTCATCTACTTGGAGTGCAAAAATTTCACTTTTCTTCACAGTGGCACATACACTTTCTTCTATGTCTGCTAACAAATCACTAATACTAGTGGTTATCACTAGTATTAGTGAACCATATATCAATATCACTAATACTACACTAATCACCAATGGTATTATCGGAAAGAGGAATGTTTTTAACTTCATTTTCTGCTTCGCTTCCAAAAAGTGTCCTTACTATAGCATTGAAAACAGGGATGATAAGTGTCTCTGCTTCTGGGTGAGACTATTTTTAGCAATTAACTGAGCCTTGCATACTACTAAATAACTGGCCTCTTGAGCTTTATTAGAAACTTTGGCTATTTTGGCAAAACTTAGACTGTTTTCTTTAGTTATTTAAGTCTTTCAAAGTACATTCTAGGCTTGTTAGCCAGATGGCTATGAATTTGGGTTAAATGTCTCTTTAATTTACTAGGTACCATTGCTTCTTTAAACAGTGTCACCACAAATAACACATTTTGGGCTAGAACTATTTTTATCCCCACACCATGTAAATCCATATTCCATATAACTGTCCAAATACTGACGATTTTTCTTCCTCACCATCACAGCAGAATTCCTCGAAGATGAAACAGTTATAATTATTCCTTCTTTACTGGAACCTCCACCTTTTGTCTTCTTTTTCATCTTTACCATAATCATCTTGATGTTTGTCTTCTTTTTTGCCTTCACATAATCATCTTTGTCTTTTTTTCTTAATAACAAACTTGTCCATCTTACTATCTAGAAAAGTTGAGCAGATGGGCTGAGAGGTGGCAAATGAAGTTTAACATTGACAAATGTAAACTACTGCATATGGGAAGCAGTAACCCAAGAGTAACGTATAAACTCTGTGGTACTACACTGACAGTGGTAGAGAACAAAAAAGACGTGGGGGTAATCGTACAGGCAGATATGAAGTTTTCTGAGCAGTGCAGATGGTCTACAAGATTAGCTCATGGTGTCTTGTCAATGATATACAGAATTTTTCTAGCAGGGATAAGGAGGTGATTATCTCATTGTATAAGGTAAGCAGTAACCCAAGAGTAACGTATAAACTCTGTGGTACTACACTGACAGTGGTAGAGAACAAAAAAGACGTGGGGGTAATCGTACAGGCAGATATGAAGTTTTCTGAGCAGTGCAGATGGTCTACAAGATTAGCTCATGGTGTCTTGTCAATGATATACAGAATTTTTCTAGCAGGGATAAGGAGGTGATTATCTCATTGTATAAGGCAATGGTCAGGCCACACCTTGAGTACTGTATACTGGTCTGGAGGCCTCATTTTAAGGATGTAGAGCTGTTGGAATGAGTACAGAGAAAGGCAACAAGATTAGTGAATGGAACAAAGGATTGCTCTTACGAAGAAAGGCTTAAGTTTTGAAAATTACAGTGTATGGAGACTAGGCACCCGCGAGGTGATCTGATTGAGGTGTATAAAGCCTTGAATGGGTTGAGTATGCTCAATGCTAATGGGATTCTTCCTCTTACTCAGAATAATCACCTGAGAGGGCATAAATTCAAATTGAGGAAAGACAGATGTGTGGAAGTTTGTTTTTAGCCAGTGGGTAGTTGGTTGGTGGAACAGACTTCCATCGCTTGTTGTGGAAGTTGATAGCCTAAATAAATTTAAGGCTGAGCTGGACAGGTATTTGGAATGAACAGAGGGGTGAAATGGGAACATTTTTTTTTTTTTTTTTTTTTTTTTTGGCAGATGCTGCATAAGCTTGCTTTCTTGCATCATATACCTCTCCTAATGCTAAGGGTATTACACTAACTGAAATTTGTGTTTGCATGGGTCATTACAGTACAGGTAATATCAGCTGGTCAATAATCTCTTTAGTAATATTTACTGGAATGAAATTGAATACCAGTTTTTTCTAAGATTAGTTTTTCTTCTTTAACCTTTTGCACCGCACTACTTCTGTCGTCTGCTTACCCCTTCCACTCTATATTAACTTCTGCTTGCCAAAAAGTTGCGATTTTTTTGTTATGTTGTAAACACTACATGAGCTCACATGCTCTCGTTTTACTAAAGCACATTTCTGGAGGTCACGACCATAAAACAATAAAAACAATTTGCACTTTCTGGTTTATTGGGCTTTTCTGTTAGTGCATCTAATTATAAACAGGTAGTAAACTCATCTAATTGCATTTGTGATAAAACCAATAGCTGTAATTCTATGGGTTTTCACGTTATTATTATTATTCATATGATGCAAGGAAACCTGAGCTTATGCTGCACCTGGAAAAAAAAAAGTTCCTGAGAGAGAGAGAGAGAGAGAGAGAGAGAGAGAGAGAGAGAGAGAGAGAGAGAGAGAGAGAGAGAGAGAGAGAGAGAGAAAGAGTCAAAAGTAGAAGGGAATCGCCAAAAAAGAGAAGAAAAGAATGATGATATTCAGCTCAGGACCCTTGGTGTGCCAAGCCCATACTCTCCAGATGTGAGCCGCCGGGGTTGTATGGTGAAATGTATTTCCCCTTCCATGAAATTTTCAATCATATAAAAAACATAAATAAATTTTCAATCTTCTCTTCATTCCTATTTTTTAAGCTTCGTAAACTGTGACATAAATTAAAAAAAAAAAAAAAAGTTTAAGTAACTTAATCCCAAATTACGCGGCACCCCGGTTGAAAACCACTGGTCTAATTCTTCCTTGAATTTATTTAAGCTGTCAACTTCCACAACAGATGAAAGTTTGTTCCAGCAATCAGCCACCTACTGGCTAAAGGTAAATCTCCACACATCTATTCTGCAACTGTCCTTCCTTAGTTTGAATTTATGCCACCTCATGTGCATATTCTGAGCAAGAGGAAAAATCTCATCAGCATTGAGCTTGCTCAATCCATTCAAAGCCTTAAACACCTCAATCAGATCACCTCACAGGTGCCTAGTCTTCAGACATTGAAATTTGTAGAACGGAAGCCTTTCTTGGTAAGAGCACCCCTTTTCTCCCTTCGCCAATCTCATTGCCCTTCTCTATACTCGCTCTAGCAGCTTTACTACATCCTTCCTAAAATGAGGCATCTAGACCTGTGTGTGGTACTGAAGATTTGGCATGATCATTGCCTTATAAAAAGTGATAATCACCTTATCCTTGGTAGCAAAATATGTGTATATCATTAACAAAACCCCATCAGCTGTCCTGGCATCTTGATGCAGGTATTGACATAAGTCATACCTGTTATTTCACTGATGAAGTCCTTGCTTTGCATAATACTGTGGGCCCTTGATATCTGTTATCTATTTAGTATCATTCTCTTATCTAGTCATGACATCACCCTCTCCCATATCATCTATGTCAGTTCCAGTCACTCAGTAGCAGAAGTTTATTAGGAATGAGAAAACCAGTTGTTGGTGGAGGGGATATCAGACTGGACCTCAAAGTTTACATTTGGCCACAGAAAAAGCCTGGCATCCTTGCACTTTTATTTTATTTTATTTCTCTAATTTAGTAATATCAATTCATTTGGTTTGCTAGTAAGTGCTGATATCAGTCATCAAAAGTTATGTCAGTGAGTGCAAATTATTGAGCGGGTTTGGATATGGTCAATTTAACAATATTGGTCTGGAAAAGATACTCAACATTACATCACTTCATTGTGAAAAAAAAACAAAAAAGAGCTGTGTAGGTCACTTTATCTAAGGATCAGCTGACTTCTTCTGGGAGGCAATGCTACTTTCAACTTGAAAATTGCATACCTGTGAGGTGCCTTTATTCAAAGTCTCATTGGCAACCACTCCCCAAAAGTAATAAATAATTATGGGTGGTGATTTTAATATAATTTGTAATGATCGAGAAACGCACATAATGAAAAACATTTTGGAATAAAAGTAACATAAAACAAAAAAAAAAGTCTTGGTTTTAATTTTTATAATTTGTAAACTGTTAAACCCCAGATGCATCCTCCCCCTTTGTGCAGTGCCTGATTTCAGTTAGAAAACATACCTGTTTACCACTTTAAGAAAACCAAGAGCTGCTTGTGATTTGGGAATCAAACAGAAAGCTTGCATTAGCAAGGCCTTGTTCCCCGAGGGATTCTGCTGTCATTTCTGCTCTGTAGTAAAGATTTACCTCAATAAGAATGATTTTACCCAGAAGGCACTGTGGATTGTCTACAGTGCTTCTGGGTCATCTGGATAAGGAATTAGTGATAGGATGGTGGAACTAAATGAAGTTCATCTTCTCTCCCCATACCAGATTAATTATACAACCCATGGACCAGAATATAATTTATAATATCAAGCAATACTACCTTATTTTATTTACATTTATTAAATGTAGACCACTGATGGAGAAAAGAGCCCACTTTACTAAAGAAATTTTAGAAATGCTTCAATGCCAAGAATTCAGTATACAATGTTACCTCTGATGAAGTCAATTTTCCTATTTTATGAATGCTATGTGAAGGAAGTTATGGCCTCAATGTGTCACAATTTCTCCTCAGTTTTGTGTAATTAGAGTTCTGTGATGTTGAGGAACAGTGTCACTGCCTTCCTAACATCTAGTCAGCATTAGTTAGAGATTTTGCGAGTTTTCAACTTAATATTCATAGAGCCTTTTTATTGGTGATTTTGGCATGAATATTGTATCACATAATTGTAATTTTAGTGTAGTGCCAACATTACCAATATAACTGTACAGTGTAATATGTAAAATGTAAACTTGATAGCTTAATATACCAAACCTGATAGTGTAATACATATTATTGCTGCATAACCTGTGAATAGAGTAGTGGTATTGTTTAGGTTTCTGTGTTCATTTTGTGTTAGTATTAATATTGCCAAATGATGCAAGAAACCAAGCTTATACAGCATCAGCCAAAAAAAATCATCAATTTCAGCTACCCATCCCCTCCAATAGTTAGTCTACTTCCTTGAATTTAAACTATTCACTTCCACAAAAATTGATGGCAGCTTTTCTGCCAATTAACCACCCGTTGTCTGAAGGCAAACTTCCACACATGTATTCTGCAACCATCCTTCCTCAGTTTGAATTTATGCCCCCTCATGTGCGTAGTCTGAGCAAGAAAAGAATCCATCAGCATTGAGTTTTTTCTCAAACCACCAAGAACCTTAAATACCTCAGTCACATCACATTGCAGGTGTGCCTAGTCACCAGACATTGCAATTTGCACACCTGAAGCCTTTCTTGGTAATGCAGCCTTTGTACCCCTCATTAATCTCATTGCCTTTCTCTGTATCTCTTCCTGCAGCTCTGAATTCTTCTTAAAATCAGGCCTCCAAACCTGTATGCAGTACTTAAGATGTGGCCTGACCATTGCCTTATACAATAGGATAATCACCTCCTTATCTCTGCTAGCAGAATTTTTATATGTTATTGACAAAACTCAACAAGCTGTTCTGGCAGCCTATCTCCACTGCTCAGAGAACTTCATATCAGACTGGATAATTACCTTAGTTTCTTTTAGTTTTCCTCTGTCCTGAGTGTAGTACCACAGTTTATACATTATTATCAGATTACTGTTACTCTTATGCAGTACCTACTTTACATCTGTCAATATTAAACTTCAATTGCCATTTCTTGGCCCATCTGCCTAATTTTTCTAAATCTTGTTGCAGGAACATACCTTCATTACTGGCCTTAACTACTATGCCAACCTTTGTATAATCTGGAAACAACTTAGACATTAAGCCTGATATACCCTCATCAGCATCATTAATAAATACAGAAAATAACAATGGGCCCAGCACAAAACCTTGTGGGACTCCTCTAAAAACCACTAGTCCACAAAGAGCATTCTTTGTGGACTAGACAAAGTGGGAGAAGACAGTTTTCTTTGCCTTCTCTCACTAAATCGCCCCTTTATCCATAGCAGTAACTTTTCCTTAATGCCATAGTGCTCCAATTAGTACATCAGTCTTTTGTGTGCAGTAGATTAGTATTAGTATTAGTTGAGGGATATGATGCAAGAAAGCAAGCTTATATAGCATTAGCCTTAATCTGAGGAAGTGGAAGTATCCCATGAGCATTGAGGCTGCTCAAACCATTCAAGGCCTTATACATCTTAATCAGATCACCTCACAGGTGCCTAGTCTCTAGATGCTGCAAGTTGCAGCATCTTAAGCTTCTCTTGGTAAGAGCACCCCTTTGTTCCTCTCACACTTGTTCTAGCAACTCTACATCCTTTGTAAAATGAGCCCTTCAGACCTGTATGCAGTACTCACGGTGTGGCTTGATCATTGCCTTATACAAAGGGATAATCACCTCCTTGTCTCTGCTAGCAAAATTCCTATATATCATTGACAAGACTCCATGACCTGCTCTGGCTGCCTGTCTGCACTGCTCAGAGCACTTCATATTTGACTGCACATTACCCCCAGGTCTTTTTCATTTTCTACCTCTCTGAGTTTACAGTTGGTACATTTCTCTTCGGTTCTGCTACCCATATATGCAGTACTTTGCATTTGTTAATGTTAAACTTCAGTTGCCATTTCTCAGCCTATCTGTCTAACTTTTCTAGATCCTGTTGCAGTAGTATACTGTCTTTGCTGTCATTAACAACCATGCCAATCTTTGTATCATATGCAAACTTGGACATTAAGCCTGATATACCTTCATCGATATCATTGATAAATACACAAAACAACAATGGGCCCAGCACTGAACTCTGGGGGACTCCACTAGTAACGTTATTCCACGTAGAGCAGTGTCCATTTATTACCACTCTCTGTGGTCTTCCACTCAACCATTCCTTTATTCATTGTAGCAACTTGTCCTTAATGCCATACTGCTCCAATTTGTACAGCAGTCTTCCATGTGCAACAGTATTAAAAGCTTTCCTGAAATCCAAGTACAGTTTATGATATTAAAATTATTTTTGTGTACAATTCTTCTGTCACTGCATCATAGTGCACAGTCATATTGGGCAGACAAGATCTCCCCTTAACAAACCCATTCTGTGATTGAAGTATAACTGTTCTCCCATCTAGATGAACCTACATTACTTTTTTAACCAGTGACTTATTTTCCCTGGAAGACAAGTTAAGCTAACAAGTTTGTAATTACTCATGCCATCCTCTGAACCCCCTTTGTGAATTGCGGGGATATATTCGAGCAACTTACCAGAATTCATTAGAAATTTTCTTCAACAGATTGATAGCAGAACCTTTCAGGTCTGCTATCAATCTGTACTTTCTTGGTCCTACACTCAAGAAGAAGGAGTCCCACAAGAATCAGTACTGAGCTCTATACCTTTTTTTTGCTTAGACTGAACACCATAACACACAACATCCCCCAATACTGTAGAACTATATATGTATGCTGACGATCTTACTATATCTTGCCGTTCACAAAATGCAGTACTCAAGGTGTCTTTCAATGGCATATTCATGCCATTGAAAGACAGCTGAAACTCTTCATAAATAAGTTGGAGACATGGGCACTGCAGAATGGATATCGTTTATCAGAACAAAAAACAATTGTAGTTCACTTCTGCAAAAAATGTAAGCTACACCCAGAACTGGAACTCAGATTAAAAAACCATTTGATCCCTCTCGCCAGTAATCTTCGTTTCCTAGGCTTAATATTGGACACCAAACTTAACTTTGTTCCACATATCACATACCTCCGAACTGTTTGTCTAAAGAAACTTAATATACTTAGGTCCATTTCTGCTATGACATGGGGAGTTGAAAGATACACTAATTTACATTTGTATTGTGCTATTATCTGGTCTCGTTTAGACTATGGTGCTATTGTATATGATTCAGCTAGGAAAAGTGCATTAATCAGACTTAATACCATCCAACACAATGCCCTTCTTACTGCTCTGGGCGCATTTAGAACATCCCCTGTTCAGAGTCTGTATATAGAGGCATACGAACTTCCACTTCACCTTAGAAGGAAAATGCTGCTTCTAAATTATGCAGTTAAAATTCAAAGCCTTCCAGTCCATCCTGTTCGACTGTTGCTTTCCAACCCTGAATGGACAGCATTCTATAACAGTAAACCGACTGCAAATAGACCAACTGGCATTAGACTAAAAGATTTGCTCCTGATCCACCCTGGTCTGTAAATCTTCCTCACTGTGATACCCACTTTCAGCAGCCAAAAAACGAAAGATCAGGCAGACAAAAAAAAAGCGAAACGGTACAACACCAGCAAATTACCAAGTACCATATAGAGACTATTTGAAGCATATAAAAAAAGTCTGTACATTTCGGTGGACAGAAATATGGAAGTCACAAAGTAATAACAAATTGCTCCAAATCAAAGAAGAACCAGCATTATGGATTTCCAGTTTCAGACAAAATAGACAGGAAGAAGTTGTACTAGCAAGACTAAGGGTAGGACATGCGCACCTAATCCCTATGTTTCTACTCATGGGGGATGACCCACCCCGATGCATGCATTATACACTACCGCTTACAGTCAAGCATATACTTTTAGATTGTCCTTACTATTCCCATTTCAGAAGAAGTACTTTCCATTCTCAATCACAACTGCAAGAACCGTTATCGCTTACCCACATGATTGGAAATAGTGCTAACCTAGCTACACTCTATACCTTTCTGAAGCAAATACATATATATGAATTCCTTTGATGCCAAAATGGAACACGTTATATTACTTTAGGATAATAATATAGGACCTGGCACATTTTGGCCTTAGCTGCCCTTGTGCCCTTCAATACCAATACATTCGAGCATCTCCAGCCCACAGGGACCTTCCTGAATCCAGGGATGCTCTCATAATTGTTGCTAAGGGTTTGTTAACCTCCCTTGCTGCCACGCTTATTCTAACTGGCTAGATACCATCAACCCCAGTTGCCTTTTTTATGCTTGATTTCAACAATTTCTTTTCCACTTTCCTCTCAGTTATCACAAAATTGTTTAGCTCCCTGTTAGTTTGATAAATTTCTGGTGAATGTAGATGTGAAATATCTCTTGAGACTGTAAGCAATATGAACAGGGTAGGTCATAAACCATTAATAAATTGCATCTCTCACGCATTTTTCTTCTCTGTCATGTGTTTTAATACTTCATCTAATATCCATTTAGGCCTTTTGAAGAGTATTTTTTAGTTGGTATGAAAATCCTAGTAGCTTCTGTGTTTAATTCATTGAATGCTTTCCATTTAGAATTGGCTGATGGTAACATCATCAGTTGGTCCCACTGTATAGAATTTAAAAACTGACTGAGACCACTGTAGTCGCATTTACTAAAGCAACCACCCTTCCCTTTGCACTTGATGGTAGTTACATCTTTAAGTTAATCCCATATCAGTACACTGTGATCACTGCCACGTAGTGGTTCTTTTATCTGTGAATTCTTAATGCATGAACAATCACTACTGATAATCACATCATGGCTAGGTCTTCTGTCTTGTTTCATGCTGCTGTAGAAAAACAGTCATCCACAAAAGTCTTCCTAGTCTGTGAGTGATCAAACCACAAGTTTCAGTCAATATCTGGAAGGTTAAAATCCCCCATTATAAGACATTCTGATTTACTGGCTCACTCTGTATATCTACGATGGATAAAAGGATGGTTGAGTGGGAGAAGACAGAGAGTGGTAATCAATGGGTACTGCTCTATGTGGACTAATGTTATTAGTGTTGTCCCTCAGGGTTTGGTGTTGGATCCATTGTTGTTTTATATATTTACCAATGATATTGATGAAGGTATATCAAGCTTAATGTCGAAGTTTGCAGATGATACAAGATTGACAGGGTTGTTAATAACAGTAATGACTGTATGCTGCTGCAACAGAATCTGAAAAGTTGGGTAGATGGGCTGAGAAATTTACTGAAATTTAACATTGACAAATGCAAAGTACTGCATATGGGTAGCAGTAACCCCAGAGAAATGTACCAACTATGTGGTGTTACCACTCAGGGTAGTGGAGAATGAAAGAGACCTGGGGGTAATTGTGCAGTTAGATATGAAGTTTTCTGAGCAGTGCAGACAGTCTGCCAGAGTAGGTCATGGGTTCTTGTCAGTGATATACAGGAATTTTGTGAGCAGGGATAAGGAGGTGATTATCCCCTTGTATAAGGCAACGGTCAGCCACACCTTGAGTACTGTGTACAGGCCTGGAAGCCTCATTTTAGGAAGGATGTAGAGTTGCTTGACTGAGTACAGAGAACAGCAACAAGATTGGTGAGGGGAACGAAGAGGTCCTGTTATAAAGAAAGGCTTAAGTTCTGCAAATTGCAGCTTCCGGAGACTAGGCACCTGTGAGGTGATCTGACTGAGGTGTATAAGACTTTGAATTGATTGATCAGGCTCAATGCTGATGCGATTCTTTCTCTTGCTCAGATTACAAACCTGAGGGAGCATAGATTCAAACTGAGGAAAGACAGTTGTAGAATAGATGTGCGGAAATTTGCATGTAACGAGCAGGTAGTTGATTGCTGGTACAAACTTCCATCTGTTGTTGTGGAAGTTGATAGCTTAAATAAATTCAAGGCAGAACTAAACAAACATTTGGAATGAATGGATCAGTGAAATGGGAAGGGTTTTTTTTTTTTTTTTTTTTGGTTGATGCTGTATAAGCTTGCTTTCTTGCATCATGTGCCTCTACTAATGCTAATCTGTATAGTTTATGCTCATTGCAATTATTAGGCCAATAACATACTCCTACTCTCATTTTTGTTTTTCCAGTGCTTATGTTACACCAACTGACTGAACATTGCAGTGGCTACTCATGTCAATTGGATGCATCACCTTAGATTTTTTTTTGTGCTTATAAACTAAGAGCATAAACCCCTTGGCCTTTCTGTATATATTGTACTTTCCATATTCAAATTCTGCATCTCTTATATCTGAGTGAGACCATGAGTATCATAGCATTATGTCTGCATTTGATGACTTGACCTGCCCTTCAAATTCATCAAATTTATTTACTGTGTTCCTTGCATTGGTGTACATGCAAGTATATATGCACCTGTTCTTACTTTTAGTCACCTGAACACCGCCTTACTTAGTATATGATGACTCCCGGCAGTTCTTTTTTAAATCCTCAGCATCTTGCTTTCCATTTTATTGCTCATTCCAGTAGAGGCATTGCAAGAATCACTTTCAACTCTCCCTGTGGCTATTGTTAATCTATTAGTCTGTGCATCTCCTAAATCTAGCAGATTTCCAAACTACCTAATACTGCCTCTATAGCAGGAGTGGCCTACTTAATTTGTGATGCGATCTACTTTTTTCCTTCAAAATGTGCCGCGAACTACCATCTCAAAAATTACATTGCACAAGGTGCACAAATCGAGGGATGACTGTTATATTTAAAATTTGTTGTGATCGACCGAAATTAGCATTAGCATTAGTAGAGGCATTTGATGCAAGAAAGCAAGCTTATGCAGCATCAGCCAAAAAAAAAAAAAAACCACTTCCACTTCACCCCTCTGTTCGTTCAAAATACCTGTCCAGCTGAGCCTTAAACTTATTTAGGCTATCAACCTCCACCACAAGGGGTGGAAGTCTGTTCCACCAACCAACCACCCGCTGGCTAAAGGCAAATTTCCGCACGTCTATCCTACATCTGTCTTTCCTCAATTTGAATTTATGCCCTCTCAGGTGATTTTTCTGAGCTAGAGGAAGAATCCCATCAGCATTGAGCATGCTTAAACCATTCAAGGCTTTATACACCTCTATCAGATCACCTCGCTGGTGCCTAGTCTCCAGACACTGTAATTTGCAAAACTTAAGCCTTTCTTCGTAAGAGCACCCCTAAATTAAATCCGCCATCGACTCGTTGGCCACTCCTGCTCTATAGCATCAGCAAATATTCTTGCACCATTTCTGTTGAAGTGTATTCCATCGTAGAAGCAGTCTCTCCTGTGCACATACCATGCTGACAAAAATTGTAACTCATCAGTGTTCTCCCCAGAAAACTTTGCCAGCCGGCGCCATTATGAAGTACCCAGGTGGGAAAGTGTAATACTTTGCAATACAGTCAGTCCTCGTATAGCACGATAGTTGTGTTCCTAAAAACCCTCCTGCAATATAAATAACAGGCACTATGGGACAAATAGGATTAGGCGCCAACCATCCAAAATTGAACACATATTTGTAACCACAACATTACCAAACACAATAAATAATCATAATAAAATACTTTCGTTTTTTATTACGTAATAAAATTTTAGTCGTAATAAAATACGTAAATATTTTATTACGACCAGTGTTGCCAGTTTAGCGGTTTTCCCGCTAGTTTTAGCAGAATTGTTTCAGGTTTGGCGGATTAAAATATGTAATAGCGGATTTTTTTAGCGGAGAGAGTATAAATGTAAAAGTTTTAAATATGTTTAGCAGCATTTTATATATTTTGCCAATGTAACATTTAAATTAAGAAATATTTATTTAACAATATAAATATTTCATAATTTAAATGTTTTATTGATATACACTGTGCTGCCACTTTATTGGGTACACCTACATAGTAGCGTGTTGAGCCTCCTTTAGCCTTCAAAACAGCCTGAATTCGTCTAGGCATGGATTAAACAAGATGCTGAAAACGTTGTGCAGGAATGGAGTACCATGCAGACCTGAGTGTGTCATGCAGTTCCTTGAGATTCGACGGAGGTGTAAGCCTGCAGCGAACTGCCCTTTCCAGCTCATCCCAAAAATGTTCAACAGGATTGAGATCTGCGGACTGAGCGGGCCACTGCAGCAAAGAAAAGTCATTTTCATATTCCTGGAACCATTCCATAGTGATTCAGGCATTGTGCACCGGCACATTATCCTGCTGGAAGTAACCATCTGACTGAGGATAAACTGTCAACACGAACGGATGCACTTGGTCAGCAACGATGTGGTATCAATGGATCCAACGTGTGCCAAGAAAACATTCCCCACACCCTAACACTGCCTCCCCCCACCACCACCTTGCACGGTAGTCGTCAGACATGATGGGTCCATGGATTCATGTTGTTTTCACCAAATTCTGAGCCTTCCATCAACATGATGGTATCAGGAACTTCGACTCGTCAGACCAAACGATAGTCCAGTGCTGGTGTTGCTGTGCCCACAGGAGGCATGCTCTCTTGTTCTTCATTGATAATAAAGGTACGCGATGTGGCCATCAGCTGTTGTAGCCCATTCGCGACAAAGTGCGATTAATGGTCCATTGCGATATTTTGTTCTGTGCACCAAGGTTGTATTCTGACGTGATGTGCGATATTGTGGCCCGTCTGTTTGCTTGCACAATTCTAGCAATCCTCCTCTGACCCCACTCATCAATAAGCGATTTTCTTCCATAGGAGTGCTGTTGAGAGGATGTTTTCTGTTCTTTGCATCATCCTTGATACACCTTTGAAACTGGTGCATGAAAAGTTCAGGAGAACTGCCGTTTCAGAGATGTTCTGGCCAGCACGTCTTGCACCTACTACCATGCCACGTTTGAAGTCCGTTAGGTCACTCCTTTTCCCCATTCTTGCTACGGTTTGTACGCTTAACTGATATTAGAAAGGTTGTTCTGCTGCATTTATATCACAACTGTGGTCATGTGACTTGCAACATTGAGGGACAAACCATTTGTGTGCACAGCAGGGGGTGTACCTAATAAAGTGGCAGCACAGTGTACATCATAACATGGTAAAAAAAGTAAAAGTAAAGTGCAGCCATTATCAACCCACTGCAGGATGGAAGCCTCCTCAACAATTCATGCTGAGGGAAATGGACCATAATCTGCCACGCTAGTCCAGTGCGGGTTGGCAGATCGACCGTATTCAGCAGTCAGGGGCTTGAACCCCGGTCTACTCAAAGAGCATGTGCTATTGCACTCTCGCTCCTGACCACTCAGCTACGGAGGCCATAACATAGTAGGGATATCTTATTTCATAGTTTTTATTTTATAAAGCGAAGAATCGGTTTTATATTATTCGGGGATTTCCCTGAGGGGAATCCCAACAATTTCAATACTGAGTTACACTCGGGGTCAAATGACATGACCGTGGGGTCATAGCTTCAAATTGTTGAATCAAATCGAATTTGGAATTTGTGTTCCTATTAGTCGTCCTCTTTTTTATTATATTTTCTTTTGAAAAATGCTGGTTCATCAAAATCAACTTTGATATTGATATCATGCAGATCTCTCTCAGATCTTTGCATTTTTCAATAACAGTGTTTTTATTGATATTTAAATCAAGTGCAATGCGATCTTGAGACCAATCTTTGGACCAGAAGTAGAGAAATAATAAATTTTGAGATAACAATAATCTACTATCATCAAAAAATGATTTATGTCTAATACTCTTTGTTTTACAGCAAGGTTTCTTACAACCTCATCTAATAATATCAGTTTTACATTTACTTTTTGTAAGCCTCATTTCAAGATTGGAAACTTCACAAAAAAGCTATATTTTGCATAATGTGATTTTTTTTTTTGCCAACCAAGAAACCAAGTGATCAATATTGTCACTGCATAAATTCATCAACTCCGTTAAACGGTAGTTATTTTTGACTTCTTCCTCAGAACAAATTGCATTTCATATGCAATTAGGAATGTATGGACATAATGTAGGGGTCTTTAAAATTTTTTATGGCACCCATTAATAGGATTTCACCAGGATGCTTCGTAGTAGTAGTAGTAGTGGCATGTGATCCAAGTACTACTATTACTATTTTACTAAAGCACATTTCTGGGGGTTACTACCATGAAACAATAAAAACAATTTCCATTTGCATTTCTGCTAGTGGAATCTGTCATAAACTGGTAGTAAACTCGATCTAATTGCATTTGCGATAATACCGATAGATGAAATTGTGTGGGTTTTTACGTTATTATGGTGAAATGTGTTTCCCCTTCACTGATATATAAAAAAAAAAAAAAAAAAACATAAATAAATTTTTCAGAATCTTCTCTTCATTGCTATCGTGTTGCCATTCATTTGAGGTGATTCTGCGTTCGACTGCCATTTCGTATGCAAACACAAAGGCGAATCGTGCATAAGTGAATTCGGTTCGTGTTATATACGGTATCTGTCTCCTATTTATAAATCGTGTATGATGGAATTCGTGATATGCGAGTACTGACTATTATTCTCACTGTTTTGCGAGGACTGACTGTATTATAAAATTTTCTGTTATTTATAAATGTGACTTAAGCGATCCAGAGCAAAAATGAATTGCATAATTTAACATTGTGCTCCTATCGTATTGACCTCGATCGCATAGTATGTTCGAATTAATATTTCAGTGAAATTAATACTTCACTAAAAGTCACTAAAGGTATAATATCTAAAATCACATTTATAAAATCATTTGTTTGATTGTTTGCTTGATCTACATTTGTTCAGTAAGTTAAACAAGGATGGAAGATATACTCTGAGCGCGAAGCGAGCACGTGGCTGCTTCGTTTCTGACATGGGCGAATCCGACAGCATGATTAAATAAAGCCGCATATTGAATTTTATAATTTTTGTTTTCAATTATGTTTCGAAAAACTAAAGTTTTCATAATTAATAAATATTGATTTATTACGGATTATCTCGCGCACCCAACTTTGGAGACTACTGCCGTACAGTACCACTAGAATCACTTAAATTTTAGCTGGGCGGTCAGTTAAATTCATTGGCCGGTTCGCCCATCGATAGGTCCTGGGGAGAACACTGCCCCTGAGCCTTGCACAATTTCTCCATCCTCGAATTAATTGACAAGGCTCTCATCATATACTCTCCCCTTATCATGCCCCTGGGCTGAATTGCAGTTGCAGACACTTTCAAATTTAACCCTAACTTGTGACCTTTCCTCCACATTGCCCTGTACCAGTCAAGTAAGTCAGCAGATCTCGTACTCATAAAGTCATTAGTGCCAACATGTACACCAGTATCATCTTTTATGCTCTTAAAAAGATTTTTACCATATGACTTTATCAACTTTTGCCCCTGGCTGGCATACTTGATTCTTATTTCTCCTCTCCTTTTTGCACAATATTTCCTGTTTCCCTGACAAAAGTCACCAACAATAGTTACTTCATATGGGACCAATACATTCTGCCTTGGGGGTTGCTGCTATGCTGATGTGCAAGCTCTGACATTGAGGTAGACATCTGAGAGCTTGATGGGCCCAACTTAATTCCTTCAAAGGCATCTGCCCTGTTCTTCAAGCCTTCTTAAATGCCCATCAGAACACTTAATGTCTTATATACTCACTCTTTACATCAAACACACAGACCCCTGTATACATTATATATAATGTAAAATCTATGTGGTTACAAAGGAGAACTGGATGCAAAAAAATAATTTTGATATAATATACAGCAGACTCGATTAACCGGGACACTTCAAGATTACAAATTAAAAAAAAAAAAAAAATCAACCAGATATCATAAAATTCAAGTAATAAATATAATAGGTATAAACAGATGTTTTGCAAGTCATAAATAAGTGACAAGAAGCAGCGTTATAAGTCATTGAGAGATTAGTGTACCTATTATCTTGTAATCCACCGCTCAAAAAAAAAAAAAAAAAAAAAAAAACAGAAATAAAATGTTTAGTTTGTTTTAGCGGGTCGCACAGCAAAAGGACAAATTTTGTTTTGTTATGCATGTCAGGGATGTCAGATTTTTTTTTTTTGTTTTTGTTTAGAAATTGTGAAAATGATGGGAAAATGCAAGAGTTGTGCTTTATAGAAAAACTTGAAATTATTCAAAATTTTGAAAACGATGCATCCGTTAAATCTCTAAAGAACCATTATAATGTTGGTGACCAAAGCATATACAACATCGTTAAAAATAGAGGGAAGCTATTAGATTTAAAATCGACATCGTAAAAAATAAACGGATGCATTGCATTCGACACGCGAGTAGTGCGTGATAAGTTTTTTTTTTTTTTTTCCGTTTTTTATCTATCGCCATACTTTTTACATAGGTTGCTGAACATTTTTCGATACAGTAAGTCCCTGACTCACGTTACGTTATTTGTATATATATTTTTTTATGACTGAAGATTTCAAGTGAAAGGGATACACATTTCACCATAATGAAAAAACTCAGAATTTCAGCTATTGGTATAATCGCAAATGCAGTAAAATCGCAATAAGTCAGAAAATGTGGGTAAAGTACACACTGTGTACTTTACCCACTGTACACACTGTGATCTCAGATACACCATGTATATACACACGGTGTATCTCAGATCACAGTGTATATACACACTGTGAGATCATGTGATCACTTGTGGAAAAACTTCAAATGTTTGGACAGTGTAATTAAACACCAATAACTTGTCATACATAGTTGTAAAACTTTACAATAGCGAATTAGATTACTCTTTTCCCCTAACTGTATAGCCTGATAGCAAAGCATAATTTTCTTGATTTTTTCACTTGCTTTTGTTTACAGGCACTCTCCTGCTTTTTCTGAAGGCTACAGATGTGGCAGGGATTAGAGGATAAAAGGTACCACTTTCACTCAACATGGGACAAGGTTATAAAAACATTATTTGGTGTAGTCAGGGTTGTAAATAATCAACAAATTTCTGGCTTATACACAATTTTAGGTGTATTGGTAGACACATTTCTCCCAATTGAAATGAAAAATGATACAATGAACAGCATATGATCATTTAAATCAGTATAGAAACTAAACCCGTGACAACATTATTTTATGGAATGAATCTTATTGGTTGATGGAACGTAATGAAGAATGATAGCCTAGTCAATCATATCCAGTTTTTGTTAGGGTAGTGCAAAAATTAAACTTACTTGGAGAACATTTCATAATTAGTTTCTTATTGAGCATCAGTAGAGCAAGTTCTTTTTTAGGTTAACTGGGGAAAAAAAATTATTTGAAAATTGTTAATTTATTTGTATGCATGATTGTTGTTGCCTGAACTTGGGAGTTGACTTTGCAATTTAACTTCTTGTCCTCTATTATTTTGTGTTGCTTCGATACCCTATTAATAATTAATATATCATTTTATAGTTAATTTAACATATAGATAAAAATTAAAAGAAGTATAAAGTATATAATAATGAAAGGGTTACATTTGTAAAGTTATATGTAAAATAAAGTTTATACATAAATTTTATATTTTGAAGTGTATAGCATAAAGTGTATAATATAAAGTATGGAGTTAAAAGAAATATAAAAGACTTAATTTTCAAGGGTCTAATTATAAAAGTATCGTTTAATATCGTAGCATAAAGTTGATTTGATATTGGCTGTTTTGAGAAGTTGATATTATTTGAATTTACTGCATAATAGCTGTTCTGGAAGACTTTTCCTTAGAGAAGTATGTGCCTTCCTCTCCCTCCCCCCAGTCGGCATTGAGTTTTTGGCATTTGGGAGTAGATCTTGAACAAATTTGTTGAGCCTGTGCATGTGCAACAGTGCCCTGGAAAGCATTATATGAGTGTTACACATGCCTGATTAGGTAAAACAATGCCATCCTTTTCTTGTAGGGTTGGAGAAATTGCCTGCATTTAAATAAGAAACAGACAAATATTTAGATGCAGTTAAAATGATAAGGTGTGTGTGTGTGTGTGTGTGTGTGTGTGTGTGTGTGTGTGTGTGTGTGTGTGTGTGTGTGTGTGTGTGTGTGTGTGTGTGTGTGACATAGTTTTGTAAAATGATATTTTTAAGAAAATACTATATTTCTGTGTTTTCTTACATTATTTTGGTAAGACGTACTTTTTTGTCTATTTTAAATTCACAAAAAAATGCAATTTCATTTTATACAATGCATTATCTATTTTAGGATGCCCCTAATTTGGAAATTGATACCAATTTGAAAGAATTAGTACATCAGAATGAAAATGGTACTATACCTTATGCAGTAATTAGTGGCATTGTTAAAGCTTTGTCCACTCCAATTAAAAGTGAGCATTATCCCTGGATCAAAGGTGTAATTCAAGAGAAAATAATCAAAGAACATAAAGTCAAGTGGAGTCCACTGTCTAGAAACTGGTATGTGTCTTTCTTTTTTTTTTTTTTTTCTTGTAGGCCCATGAGGCATAGGCAACCTTTGCTCAACTGTGGGCCAAATAAAAAGTTTTTATGAATTTCTTCAGGCCAGCACTCTAGTTATATATCTATTTTTTCTTTATATTTCTCTTTAAATATTCTCTTTATAAGAATATAACATTAATCACAATATGAAGTTATTACATAACAACACAAATGTGAAAATTTGGATTATTGTATTCAGGTTTGGAGAGGGCAAATTAGGGCAAATCAATGCACATATAAAGAATGATTAGAAGGTATAGTCTGTGAAGTTTCACAACTAGGCATCTAAGGGTAGATCTGATTGAGGTGTATAAAGCAATGAAGGGATTGAGTATAATGAATGAGGAGGGTCTCTTCTACCTCTTAGCTGAGGCAAGAACCAGGGAGTGTAAATATAAAATATTAGCAAATAACAGAAGACTGGATCTAATGTTCATGTATGGGCAGCGGATAGTTGAACACTGGAATGAACTGCCTCTTGAGGTAGAGGCAGTGGGTGTGGCTAAATTCAACACAGAATTGGATGGTTACCTTATGGGAATAGTATGAATATTCTGTTTTATGTTATTATATCTATCAAAATCAGATAAAGTAATATTAAAGAATACAAAACTGTACAGTAGTAATATATAGTGAATTTCTGATGCAGAAGTCTACTTACTTGCATCATTTGGCCCTTCTAATACTATATGAAGAAAAAATATTGTTTAATAATGATTTTTGGACTTGGACATTCTTTCATAAGTGTCCGTATTTGGTGAAATACTTGTGGCTATTTTTGTGGTTTTGTTCTGTCAGTCTCAGTTTTGTTTTTAAGTTTCATTTTGGAAAACAGTTTCCCATATTTATTAGTACTGTTGTTTTTAGATTTTTAGGATTGTTGGTGAGGGCAGAAAAAAAAACCAAAAAAAAAAAAAAAAAAAACTAGTTTCTCAGATTTTAAGTCACTGAAGATTAAAATTTTATTGTAGAATAAGAAATTAAAAAAAAAAAAAAAAAAAAATTTTTCCCTCACATTGCCACTGGCCATGTGAAAAGCATTGAGTGGTTGTGCCATGGGTTGCCTATTGCTGTTTTAAAGAAATCATAATTCAGAGTTTCTCTTGAAAAATATATAATCAAATTTTTATTTTAAATTGCATTATTCAGGTATGTTGGGAATAATGGAAGAACTAATAGTTTGGAAAGATAAATTAGTGAAGTAAAAAAATTTAGTGAAGTAAAAAAAAAAAATCATTTTAGATAAAGGATTAAAGTTTGTCACTCAGAAATCTGGGCGCACGCACGCACGCACGCACGCACACACACACACACACACACACACACACACACACACACACACACACACACACACACACACACACACACACACACACACACACACTTGAGGTGAGTAATAAATATATATATAGAGGCTAAGTTTAGAGAGTGTCAACCTGTATAGTTTATTAAGTTTTATAATGTATAATCTTAGCAGTTGATTGATTAAGGAGGTAACTATGTAATCAGAAAAAATGAAAAAAAAAACCTTATTTAATTAAAAAAAAAAAAAAAATTTGGAATGCGCTTCAAATGTAACATGCAAAATATATTAGCCAACTTGTTAGTTTATTAGTTTGAGAGGTTACCGAATACATGTTTTTTAAATGAAAATGGATTATTACCTTAACATTTTTATCATCATATGGAGAACTTAAATAATCCCATCAGTTCTTTGTACAAAGTTTTGTTTACATTTTAAGAATTATCTCTGGTATACTATTTCTATATTTTTCAATATAATAAGTTTTCTATTTAAAATTTTATTTTGAAATGTATTAATTGGCATTTTTCAAATTTATTTAGGACCTCAACAGAAAATGAACTGCAGAGAGTTACGAATAGTGTTCCATTTTCTCTTGTACAGTCATCTGGGTGGAGGAAGGCATCAGTAGAAATAACAGAGCATTCAGATGCTGAAGAGCTAATATTTACTAATGTTCATGATTATTTTATTCCAACTCAGGAAGGTATTGGAAAATATATACTTGCCTGGTTTCGAGGTGAGCGTTCTACAGGTTATCAGGAAATTGAAAATATGCTAGTTGAAGGATCAAAGTTGACTGGAGTGGGACAGCTAGTAATTGAAAGTGACACTTTGAAACTTAAAGCTCCCACTAATGGACTTGGCTACTATTTGACAACGCTGTCGAAAGACTCCCTACTCAGAAAACTAGAAGGAGAAATGAAAATATTAAAAATCATATCTACCATACTTGGTTGTTTTGGAGTGGCTCTTTTGGCTTGGATGGCTACATCCTGGTACAATGTTCGAAGACAGAAATTGAAAGAAAAAGCAGCCAAAGAGCAATTTGATGAAGCACGTAGGCAACGTCTTGCAAATGAACGAAAAAAGGAAGATAATTCGGAAAGGAACCCATTATGTGTTATCTGCCTTACAAATCCAGTTGAAGTTATTGTGCTGGAATGTGGTCATGCCTGTCTTTGTTTAGAATGTGAGCCACACATTCGAGACAAGTGCCCTGTTTGTAGACGCCAGATAGATAGGACTCTTCCAACTTACTTACCATAATTTAAAAATTTAGGAATTGAAAGTAGAATAACTTTAACTGGTAAATGAAGCTAGTTCATTAATGTCAATTTAAAAAAAAAAAAACATGGTATTTCCAAAGTTTAGTTATTATATAATTAAGAAAGTGGGAGCTTGAAAAGCTTCTGAAAAAAGCAAAGCCTCATTAAAAGTTGCAGAGCTTACACCTCTTTCCAGTATGTAGTTATCATGGGTAAATTTTGCTTTGGAAAGGACATGAAGTCCATATTGAAAGTGTTCTTTCAAATTTCATTGTTATTACTGATTTGGCTACAGAGTTGCACTGTAAATCACCAGCATTTTCATTCATAATACTGTGTCACTGTCCTTACAGATGTTTTGCATATACAATGGTGGTTATACTGTATTGTGAATAAATAGCTGCATGTCTTTCAAAGGCAAAAAAAAAAAAAAAATTATATTGCAGAGACAACTCAAAGAATTAAAATATCATATGGATAACTCTTGATTGAGAGGTGCTCTTAATGTTACTTGTATCTACTCTAGATGAAATCATTCATATATGAAAAATTATACAATCAAGTGATTTACCAGAATTCTTTAATCAATTTGTGTCACATTTTGCTTTCTCAGCAGGCAGCAGCTCTGTATCACCTTTTTCTGAGTGCCGAGTCTAACACATTGTACAATTTCTCAAAATGTTTTGCACACTTATCCATATTTGCTCCTGGAAACAATAACAATGCAACATCAGAGCTAAGTGTTTTTCTCTTGGCTACCATTTTGAAATAATGCTATCTAATTCAATCCCACTTTTATTTATGGTTTTAAATAACTATTCATGCTTTAAAATATATTTTTTTGTTTTTCAGGCCAGAACATTTCATATCATTTTATGCAATAACATTAATGTTATTGCATAAAAATCCATTCCTGTTGAGTAAAAAAAAAATGGATTAATAGTAAGATAAAGTAATATAAAATTACAGAAGGCTACACTAAACCACTAAAATGTATTATACAAGGCAAAACAGACAAAAAATATAAAAGTGCCAAAAATAGACTATTAGAACCACGTTAAAAGCTAAATACAATCTACTTAATTATCCATGTTGTGGATTAATTAGCATCTGTACAGCCAGCCCACATATGTCTAAGTCAGTCTATGTTGAATAACTAAAAGAAATATGTGGAATCAATTACAGGTAGTAGTAATTGATTTACATTCTCTAATGTTCCTTTTACTACTATATGGTTAATTTTTAGATTCTTCTCTGTTTTTTTTTTTTTTTTTATTAATTTTTATTAATTTGCAGCCATCATGTTATAACAGAAAGGGATTGTTCTTTCTATTGAACAAAAATCGCTCATCAGTAAACACAAAAAAGGTGCTGAAGTGTTGATTTTAATGAGTTTTTCTATTTGGCTACGCAGAACAAGATGCTGTTCTTATTAACAAGATTATGCTTCTAAATTTATGTAGTACTTTCACAGAAAGGTAAAACGAGGAAAAGTGAACGTAGTTTTTTTTTTCCTTTTTTCAAAAAATTATATGTTGTATTAAATTTTATATCAAACCTCTTACTGTATTATATTTTTATAAAGATGAATACAGTAACATATGTAAAATAAATCCTTTTTTGTCAAGAGTTTTTTTTTTTTTTTTTTTATCTTTTGTGGATTATCGGTGGTTTCATTTATATAGGCAGATTTTTTTTTTCTGATATGTCCCTGGATAATCAGGAGTCTGCTGTAAATAAATACTTGAAACTGATAAACTTATTAGTTTTGAGTGTAAGCTTGAAATTATGCTACCAGATTATGCTTAGCAGTTGAAATCTTATTTGGTATTACTACAATTTTAATGCAGATTGTTTTTAGTGCATCTTAATATATTTCTATATGATTTTATTGTCCTGCATATTTTCAGGAATTTAGCACAAAATTTCTAATTTTATAGCTTATTTAATGTAGCTATTAATTGTGAGTGAACCAAATGGAGTAGACACAAGTAACATTAGCATTATATAATATTAGTACCGTTGCTTAAAGGCTTAATGTTCTTTCTAAAAGTAAATCTTTATCCTTTTCTGTTGTACAGCAAATAGGTGAAGGCTCATTGCTGCTTTTAATAACTGTTAATTGAAACAGTTCTAAAATTTTAATGTAATGATTTGTCTTAATAGCTCTTGTGCCATTAAACCTAATCGATAAGATCTTTTATTTTCTATCTTACTGTACCATTGCCATTTCTTTAAAAAGAAATCATACTTGTAAGATGCCAGAGAGGTCATACTTCTAAGTCATTTTAAATATTTTCATATATTGACTGGACTGTTGGTTTAAATGTGATTGTACAAAATGCATGTTAATTGAGAATTTATTTTTTTTTTGTGTTCAGCATAAAACTATTTTACAAACTTCATTTCAGTCTTTTTATTTATTTATTATTTTTTTAAGGTTAGCCTGGACTGATTTTTTTTTTTTTTTTTTTTTTTAACTTTGATGTTATTATGATCTCTTACTTAAAAAAAAATAATAATAAATAAATAAAAGTTAGTGAATTTTGTAGACAGGCCTACTGTACCTGCCTGTTTGTAATTTTTTAGATGCATAAATGTTAGCAAATATATTAGGATTACTATTTTATTTTATTATTTTTTTTTCTGACTTTAGCTGTCATAGATATATAATTTGTTTTACATATATTTTCAGTCTCAAACTATTTGTTGTTTAGGTCCAAATTATTTAGAGTTAAGGATTAAATCAGGCTCAGATCAAACAAGGCTATGGTAAGTAGTAAGTGATTGCAAAGAAACAAATTTCAAATTCGGTTAAACTGGTTTTTGAAATTTAATCCATTTGCATTGATTAATTGTAATGCACATTTTAGTTTAGAAGTTGTACAGTTAAAAGAACCTTATCCTGAATAACATAAAAAGTTAAAGCAGTCTTAGGCTGCTTTGTAAAGAATTTATGTTAATTAGTTATTGTAATCAAATTCCTCTTAAACAGCATAACCTAAAGGTGATCCTCCCACTACTCTGTTATTGTTCTATTCACAATATTTATTTATCCCACAGAAAGTTTTATGTTTATATAAACTTGTTTTTATTAGGATAAAAATTTTTTTTATTATTACAGAAAATTGTGGATCATTTGCAATTGTGGTATGCATTGACTATTATTTAATTGCATTGTTATCTGACTGTGACTTTTGGTTATCAAAAAAAAGCATATATCCTTTTTTCTTTTTTTTTTATCATTATCAGTGTAAATATACTGATAATGACCTGATAGTGTAAATAGATAGTTGATATTTAGTTTGTAATATAATGTAAAGGAAGGCCTTTATTAATGTCATAGATGCATCTGTGGAAAACATGAGTGTAATCAAAATAGATTTTACTCATAGGCAGTGTTAAATTAAACGGTAGATACATTGTTGAACAGCTGATCAGAAACATTTTATGAACAAATAAAATGAATTCCTTAAAAAAAAAAAAAAAAATACTTAAGAAGACAATTTATTGCATGTTATAGGCCACTTAAAACTATAAATATCAGTGACAGACCACAAACATCACATTGAACAGGTCACAATAAAAATTACCATTGTTACTAGACCCAAATGAAGATTTTCAATATCAGCAGCATGTTTGCCAGTTTTTGAATGTTTTAATTGTCTTGTATTTATTGTGATCAAGCAACTTTACCCAATTTTATTACCATTAAAAACAAACTGATCTGAATAATTTCCTTTGGTGATTGTTTTTAAATATTATGTATAATAACTTTTGTTTTATCCGTCTGCCTTTACATCTCCATGTACTCCTTCCCCACTTTGATTGCAGTGCAGCATTTTTTTTTTTTGTTCAGTACTACATTAGCCATTAATTTAACCCTATTTCTAATAAATTTAATAAAATGTGAAACTTGGATTTTATCTCTGTCACTTGATCCAAATGAACATCATTTGGGTCTAGTAACATTGTTCAATATCAGTGTGTTTTCCAACTTTGGAATGTTTAATTATCATGCACTGATTATTTTTTAATCAAGCAGCTTTGGAGCTACTACTCAGAATACTGCACTTTTTTTAAGATGTCAAGACAAATTGCAAAGTTTGTTTGTTTGTTATTTGGTTTTTAGGAGCATTAGCAACTAACTAAGGCCATATAGCTCCTGAGATATGCAGTGGTCATTCCCTGACCTTTGCGCATCCTCCGTATTTGGTGGTCACGGGCTTGAACCCCAGTCTAATCAAGAAGCGTGGTCTATGCACTGCTGCTCCTGTCCACCTCGCTACGGAGGTGCCAAATTGCAAAGTAATAATAATACTAATTTTGAGAACCGGAATACTGCCGAGGAGCCAATTGCCCAGATTGATGTTATTCATATGACGAGTAATTATGTCATATGATGAGTGATGGAAATGACATAACTTGGAAGAACATTATTGAAAACCTGTGTAGTAATCTTCAAATAGTGTTAATCATTGCCTCTCTATATATATTTATTATATTTATATAGACAGTATAATAATGATGATACTGGTATTTGAATAACAAAATCTCTTAGCATATATATTTAGATCTGTATTTGTTTATATTTTTAAGGGATTTTGATAATCAAATATAAACTTCATATTCCTAGCAAAAAAAAATTAAAAACATGTCTCTTAGGCATTTTTTAATTTTCCTAATACGTTGTATTGTTATTTATATATTTTCATATATAAAAATACAATATAGCATTATGTGTTGTATTGTTATTTATATATTTTTATATATAAAATACAATATAACATAGTTTGTATAATACAATACAACACAATCTGTCATGTATTTATCAAATTGTTATAGCAACTTCATTTGATTAGGAGAGTTTTTGTGGTAAAATAGCTTCATTTAATATTATGAAAATATATGTAAATAAGTAGGTATATAAAGGATTTATACAAATTTTGAGGAGTCTTATACACCAGATTCTTTATATATTAAGTATCAAATAATGACTAGTTAATTAGCAAAGTGTGATGCACAGTCTCTGCTTTTGTTTGCATCATATTGACAGTTTATTAAAATTACAATTTTAATGCTTTGTGTTTAGTGGTGGTGCTCATTAAATTAAACTTAATAGCAAGGTTTAAATTTAACCTGTGCATATTTACATTTAAGGTGCATTCCTTTTGTACATAATGAATGCCAGTTAGAAACCAAATAAATGATATTTTAATGTATCAGTTGTCTTTAATATGTTTATAGTATGATTGATTTAATCAGTCAGTCGTTATTATGATTAATCTAAGTTGTGTTTTGAATATTTCACTTTGTAGTATAACCAGCATAATTCTTAGCACTATTCTCCCCACCTTCTCTTTGTTTGATTAAAACAATATTGATTAAAGCAGTATCTACAATATTCTACAAATCAGCAAGATGCCATGTAATATATAATCAATATATATAATGATATTTTGCATGTGAACAGAATGAAGGAAAGTAAAATAGGATGAGAAGATTAAATAAGAAATCCCAGAAATATTGGGACACAGCTTGATGTGTTCTGAAGTTTAAAATGTTGTTTTTCCTTAACCTCAACATGTATATTGCCCATAGTGCATTGTGTGTAACATATTCAAACATTATTTGATTTCTGTGCTTCGAAGCCTTTCTTAATGGATTTGTGATGTGATCTACTTTTTTCCTTCGAAATGTGCCGCGATCTACCATCTCAAAAATTACATTGCACAAGGTGCACAAATCGAGGGATGATTGTATATTTAAAATTCATTGTGATCGACCAAAATTAAATCTGCGATCAACTCGTTGGCCACCCCTACAATAGAGCATCAAAAATCCAAACATAAATAATTTGAAATGTCAATAATTCAAACGAGCCATCATTTATTTATTTTTTTATGCTGGTGTCATAAAATAATTACAGTAAGTGCCGTTTATTATGATCACATTTGCAAATTCTTTGATTCTATTAAATGGGAATTCTAATAAGCGAAAATTGGAGGAATATAAAAAATAAAATGAAGATATAAAGCCCAAATTTTCACGTTTATTGCCTTACCATTTAACAAAATTAAATGATATGTGAAAATTGGCAAACAAACTGAATCAACAAACGATCAACAAACCGAATGCTATCCAACTCTCAACTATTCTTGCTGAATAGAGAGAGAAAGATCTGGCAGCAAAGAAACGAAGCTTGAATATGGTGCAGCAAAAAATAAGTAATAATTTTCATTAAAGGCCTATAGATATGTTATTGTGGCTGAAAGTTCTATTCATTTGTTACCTATGAATAAAAATACATAAGTACAACTTAGTGTTTTTATTTCTAAACATACTAAACCTTTTTTTTTTTTTTTTTTTTTTTCCGTCTCCAGAACAGTATTTTTGCTATGTGCATTACTTAATATCAGTGGAGCAATGTGTTATGCCACAGGTTATCTGGGAATTGTTTCTGACCAGGTGCTATCCTTGTCAGAAATAATTCCCAGATAACCTGTGGTGCTACCCATATCTGCAAAATTCTGTACAATTTTGACACTTGTGCCATGTCACAAAGTGGTCAAAATTGTACATAACTAATTCCTGGAACATACAGTGCATTCAGCATACTTAGTAAGCCACCAGGTATCCTTCCCAGTCATCAGATCTCGGTCCAATTGAGCACCTGTGGGATGAGGTGGAAAGTGCTCTTAGAATAGAGATCCACAATGATCCAGTTTGCAGCAACTGTGGGAAGCAGTTGAGTCAACATGGATCAGCATCCCTGTTTCATGCTTTCAACACCTCTTTGAGTCTGTGCCACAATTATTTAGTCTTTTGAGGACTAAAGAGGTGTAATGACAACTACAATATATAGCCACTTTATTAGGTACCTGCAGTGTAGACTGGACATAACAGAGTTGAGGTTGAAGAGCTTAACTGGGGGTTGATTTCAAAAGATTTCATCAGCAAGAGCAAGTTGGTTAGAGGTTTTGAGGGAATGTGTTATTTAGTGGTCTTCACAGGAATAAATATTAATACTAGTGACTTGGTTGAGCTCTCAACTGGGCACTCAAGCCAGTCATCAGTAGAGTACACTTGGGCTCCATAAAAAGGTTGTTTGATAAGTTTCTAGTGCAGCTTAGGAGGAGTTATTACCCAGTGTTGACTTTACACTATTTTTCAACATAGTCTCCTTGATTAAACCAGCTTGTCTGGTTTTTAGTTTTAAGAACAGGTGGAAATCAAATAGGACTAGAACTGGTGAGTATGGTGGATGGGGCAACAATTCATAGCTGGCTTGGTGAAGTGGAACACCTTTAGTCAGCTTTCCTGGGCTTCTTTGACTTGACTGCATCTTGCAATTTAGTTACTAAGCCTGCATAATGTTGTCAGTTAATTGCTTGTCCCTTTGGAAGATAATCTACCATTATTATTCCTTTTAAATCCTGAAAGACAGATGCCATTACCTTGCCTGCTCCTCTGTAGCCAGGTGGCAAGGAGCAGCAGTGCATAGCACACGCTTCTTGATTAGACCTGGGTTCGAGCCTGTCACCACCAAATATGGAGGATGCGGAAAGGTCAGAGAATGACCACCGCATATCCCGGAGCAATATGGCCTTTGTTGCTAATGCTCTTAAAAAAACCAAAATAACAATAACCTTGCCTGCTGACAGATTGGCTTGACTTTCTTTTTAAGTGGTGAATCAGCATGCTTCCATTGTTTTGCTTGCAGTTTTGATGCTGACTGGTAGTTATGAAGCCACATTTCATCCATAGTTATATATCTAGCCAGAAAGTTTTCAAAATCTGCTTGGTAACAGTCTAAATGTTATGAATTTTTAAATCAAAGATGTTTCCAGTCGAGTATCAGAAGGTGGGGAGCCTATCATGCAGAAACCTTTGTTTTACCTAATTCATTTTAAAGTATGTTTTTTGCCCATTTGATTGTGAGATGCCAGGAGCTGCTGCTGTTTCTCTAGCATTTACTTACTGATCGTCCACTGCACTGTTCATTGTTGATTGTGGTTCTGCCACATAAAGGCCCAAGTTATTGGGAAAAAAAAATAATATATATATATATATATACACACACACATACATACATACAGGGTGTCCATAAATGATGTTTCCGATTTTGATATTTTTTTTATTCAGAATTACTTCAAGCTACACTCATGAAACAGATACCAGTTGAAAGATCAATTCAGTAAGTTTTATGAAGGTACATGAAGTCATTGGTAAAGTTCAGTGTGGGCACCATGAGTAACTTGAGAGATATCATAGCAATATTCAATCTCATGCCACACGCTGTGCTTCATTTTGCGATCAGTTTTACCAAAGGCCTCTGTGATCCGTGCCTTCAGCTCCTGCAGTGTCATTGGTAGTGGAGGGATGTATCCTTCACATAACCTCACAAAAAGAAATCCATTGGCGTCAGATCAAGCAACCTTAGAGGCCAGTCCACATGGCCTCCACGCCCAATCCAATGCTGAGGAAGGTGTTCGTTCAGGAACGGCTTCACTTCATTATAAAAATATCAAAACGCTCGTACCAAACATGGATTGATGGTTTACTCAGAGGAGCCTTCCCTTACTTTCGTCAAAACTGTCGCTGCACTGTAACAACAGATTCATGTTTCATGAAATGCTAACACACAGAATGTTTTTTCTGGCCCTCATGGCCTCCACGCCCAATCCAATGCTGAGGAAGATGTTCGTTCAGGAACGGCTTCACTTCATTATAAAAATATCAAAACGCTCCATGCTCGTACCTCATCAATCGTAAACCATCAATCCATGCTCGTACCAAGCATGGATTGATGGTTTACTCAGAGGAGCCTTCCCTTACTTTCATCAAAACTGTCGCTGCACTGTAACAACAGATTCATGTTTCATGAAATGCTAACACACAGAATGTTTTTTCTGGCCCTCATGGCCTCCACGCCCAATCCAATGCTGAGGAAGATGTTCGTTCAGGAACGGCTTCACTTCATTATAAAAATATCAAAACGCTCGTACCAAGCATGGATTGATGGTTTACTCAGAGGAGCCTTCCCTTACTTTCGTCAAAACTGTCGCTGCACTGTAACAACAGATTCATGTTTCATGAAATGCTAACACACAGAATGCTTTTTCCAGCCCGGTCGCCATTTTGCTATTCTGGCAAATGTAGTGCTGCATAGTGGGTAGGATGCAAAACTGGCAGTCAAGTACCAGTTTTAATAAAACTTGTTGAATTGATCTTTCAGCTGGTGTATGTTTCATGAGTATAGCTTCTTGAAGTAATTCTGAATAAAAAATATCAAAATCAGAAACATCATTTATGGACACCCTGTGTGTGTATATATAAATATAAATTTTTTTGTAATTCAGATCTAAAAAAAAAAAAAAAAATTTTTTTTTAGGTCTGAATTCCAGAAAAATTTCTTCAATTTTGGCGCTTGTTTAAGCATACAATGTTAAAATTTGTTGAAAGTTTGCACTCTCCTGTGCTGATTTTTGAAACTATCATAAATATAAAAATCACTACTATTACTTCTGAACAATAAATAGCAGCATGTCCCTGTAGAATTTTAAGATTATCTGTACATATACAGATGTAATTTGTCTATATTACATTGAAGCAACCTTGAAAATATATAAATATGCTCGTACTTGTGAATAGGTTAAACAGATTATGACAATTGAATGCATTTTCCAAATGAAATTTGAAGCACATGCAAGGAAATCTAGGGGAAAAGATGGGAGTAATTTTACTTTGATCTTTCATCTTAAAACAAGGTCACTAACACTCAAATTATAATCTCCCTCCCCCTCCCATTTAAAATCCTTGCATTTATAGTGTAATATTAAAACCAAATTTACACTACACAAGTGCTGTGGGTTCTGAAGTATCCCAAAGAGTATTTTTATTTCAGTTTGTTATCTTGTGTCAAGGTGACAGCAGATAAATTATAAATACCACCCATTTATTGGTATGACTATGGTAACAGCCCAATCCAAATGAAATTTATAGTATATTGGAGAGGACTCTCAAGATTTTTTTTTTTTTTTTTTTTTCATCTTGAACCCCTTTCAGATATTTTTTTATTTTGATCTTCCATCATGAAACAGGATTTAAATAAATGCCATTATTCATTGCTTTAAAAAAAAAAGTGGAAAGTAGACTTCATTAATTCTACTTGGAACTTTATTTTTCTTGAGGAACCCCAATTATTTTTGCATGCACTGTTATATTATGTGATTATCGTATTTAAATTGCAGCAGCTGTTGACATTTACCAAATGACCAGTCCAGCTGGTCAATGAAAAATCATACATAATTCTAGCATTTTTCACAATGGCTTTGGTTATTATGCAAAATTTTGACTTTTATAATAATTTTCAGTTTGAGGAAGTTGGTTATGAAACGATTTGCGTTTCTAGTGTAACGTTAATCTGTTTTTGTCTTTGTCAGCTCGAACCTGAACACAGGCGTCAGTTAATAATTAGCAGAAAACTTAATGTGGGATGTTATGTGGTCTTGGACTGGTATAATTCTTATAAGCTTTTTTTTTTTTTTTTATCTTAAAGACATTATTATAATCTTTATTATGGCCTGGAATTATTATTTTTTTTTAAGTAGTTGGTGCAGCAGCCTCATTCCACCTATCTATATGGAACTGATTTACTGGTATGACTTGCTACTAGGAACTCCCAAATAAGAGTTTATACTCTGTTTCATTACATTATGTATGAATAAATGTGTGGGGAGGGCTGGAAGTGGGAACTGGTTTGCTTTAGAGATGCTAGAGAATTACAGTTTTACTATTATATATTTTATTTTTCCATCATGAATTATGTGGGATTAGCCTAATCAAGATAGGACTGTCTGGTACAGTCACCATTCTCATTTTTGGTAAAACATCATGTGTATTGGCTAACTCCAATTTGAAGTCTCGGACCAACTGAAAAGAAAGAGAAATAAGTAATCTAAATAATAATACATGAATCAATAAACATTTTCTTGTAAAATATGTTCGACAAATGACTACATTCAAGGTACAATACGACTGCAATTTTCTTGAAAGTTGGGAGGGATTATGAAAAATAAGTTACAAAGGTTATGTACCTTATTTTTCCTTTATACATGATTAATCTCTATAGCTTAAGAAGATACCATAGCTTTAAGATTTGCTTACTATTACTTACTTATCTTTATCTCTATCTCACTGAAATTGGTTATAGATCTTGCATGCTTCCCTTAATATGGAATAATTGCTAACTGTTCACTTTCGTTAAGTAAAATATTCAAAGAATTTTAAATAATGCCACTTGTATTTAAGACAGTTTGAAAGGTGAATTGAGTGACACTTAATATTATTTATTAGCAAAGATTTAAAGACACATAAACCTTAAATTTTTTTTTGTGTTATTGTTATTTATGAATATACAGATGAACTTGGAATGTCTCAGGGTCATTCAGAAAAAAATTTTTGGCTGGTGCAGCAAAAGCCCCAGGCTTCCTTGTATGATATAGCTAATAATAATAATAATAACTTGCCTTTTTTCAGAAAATATATCTTTTTAAATATTGTTTTTTTTTTTTTTTTTTTGTTTTTTTTTACATTGTAGTTAGAAGGTTCATAGCAGATTATGGATAAGCAAGTGCTTTGAATGATAGGAAAGTATTTATGATAATTGGTCTTGGAGAAAATGTGAACTAATTTAGGAATAGATTTAAAAGCTAGGCATTTTTTGTGAAATGTTATAAATAATTCTAACCTTATTTCATATGACTTAAACCAGTTATGTGGTGTTGGAACTGTGTGTCAGTGTAAAAAGAACAGAAGTCACTGATTAAAATAGATAGTACATGCAGTACTGTAGTTTAGATATTTCAGGTTCAGCTTTAATTGTTAATTAGCAGTATCACATAACATTATGGCTCTGTCCTAAACAAATATTTATCCTGTTGGTCTAAATCCTGTTCACTGTTAAAGTACACAGTGGTAATTACGCAGTGACTTTCATTACCTTTCAGCAGAAGATATGCATCAGACAGTCAATCTCTAAATTATGCATTGGAGAAAAATTTATTCCCCTAATTGCTTGCAAGATTTTAACTAATCACAAATTCAGGGTGAAGAAATGATATCATTTAAAAATGAAATATTTGTTACTTATCTTTATCTCTATCTCACTGAAATTGGTTATAGATCTTGCATGCTTCCCTTAATATGGAATATTTGTTACGTATAAAATTACTGATTGATACAAATTATGGAATAGATCGGGGCACCGAATGGATGCCATTCCAGTTCATCACACACAGTAATGTTATGTACATATTTGATTATTAAAAATAGTTTATTAATGAGCATTCTGTTTTATAATATTTTCAATTTTGACCTCAGGAATGGATGCTCCTAGTTTGGGAGAAAGTATCACATGTGTATGAAAATATTATTGATATTGAATTTAAAACTGAATTCAATATCAATTGAATTTTATTTTCTTACTTAGTCAGATTAAATTTTTAGGCAGAAAAAAAAAAAAAAAATCTTAGAAGAGTTAATAAGAAATCTTGTTATGGTTAGTATTCATTGTTTTTTCCCTAAACTGTGTATTCCAAGGCAGACTTTGGAAATCGAAAAATTGTTTCCAGTTCTGGTACATAATGGAAATTTGTGAATCATTATTCAAAATTATTATAATTGATCACATCTCAGCTCTGTGACGCCACTATTAAGTTCTTAAATTATAACTAAGAAAAATGTATAATTTATTTTGATTTTTTAATTTATCTACTGTCAATCACACTAAAAACTATATTTTTCTGAAATATAGTTGCAATGCATTACATTATTTAAAGTATATGCTTAGAATGCTATCTCATCCTCTTGATATTCACTGCTTAGGTAGACAAAACCTTCTAAATGTAAAAACTGTAAATATTATTTTATGCATAAATTTATGATTTTTATTGATCAAATATGATTAAGGCAGAAAGAGGTTTAATAAAATATGATTGAGATTTGGCCCAATTTATTTTATTGCAGTAATGCTTAATTATTCGTATATTAATGTGATAATTTTATGATGTATTTAGAGCAGTGCTTCTCAGACTATCTGTAGTGAAGGACCAATTTCTTTTATTTCCAATCTGTCACAGTCTGGTACTTTTGTAAAATACAACTCTTCCGTACCGGTGACGGACGAATTGTTGAGGACCATTAACATTCGCAACCAATTTCCAATTCGTCGCGGACTGGTAACAAACAGTTCGTGGACCAGCACCAGTCCAATGACCACACTTTGAATAGCACTGTATTAGAGTATACGTCGATGAGCCAAAATATTATGACCACCTACCTAATATGATGTTGGTCCTCCATGTGCAGCCAAAACAGCTCGTAACCGACGAGGCATGGATGCTACAAGAATTCTAAATGTGTGTTGTGGTATCTGGTGCCAACACGTAACCAGCAGACCCTTTAACTCCTGTAAGGTCCGTGGTTGAGCCACCACAGATCGGAGTTGCTGTTCCAACACAAACCACAGAGGCTCGATGGGATTGATGTCTGGGGAATTTGAAGGCCAGGGCAATACCTGGAAGTCTTCCTCATGTTCCGCGAACCAGTCTCGAACAGTCCAGGCAGTGTGACATGGTGCATTATCCTGCTGAAAGACGGCACCACCAGAGGGGAAGACCGTTGCCACGAAAGGGTGTACCTGGTCAGCAATGATGTTTAGGTAGGTGGTAGATGTCGCGCCATCACATGGATGACTGGTCCCAGCAGAACATCGCCCAAAACATGACTCGCCGCCACTGGCTTGTTTTTGTCCCACAGTGCATCTAGGTGCCATCACTTCTCCAGGTAAACGACGTGTGCGTCGTTTACCTGGAGAAGTGATGTTTACCTGGAAATGTGATTTATCGGACCAGACAACCTTCTTCCAATCACTCAAGGTCCAGTTTTGATGTTCGCATGCCGATTGTAGTTGCTGTTGCCAGTGAACTGTGGTTAGCATGGGCACCCAGAGTGGCCTGTGACTATGCATTCCCATTTTCAGCGGGGTTTGATGTACTGTATGTTGTGACATATTAATCCCATCACCAGCATTCCAATTACCGGCTAGTTGCACCACAGTCGCCCTTCTGTTGCCATGTGCCATCTGGGAGAGCCTTCACTTACCTCGAGTATCGATGAGCCGTGATTGTCCAACACCTCGCTGGCGGTTCATGGGTTCCCCTCCTCGGACCACTTTTGGTAAGTACTAACCACAGCTGACCATGAACACCCCACCAGCCTTGCTGTTTCAGATATGCTCTGACCAAGTCGTCTGGCCATTACAATTTTGCCTTTGTTAAACTCCCTTAAGTCCACTGCCTTTTCCATCTGAAGAAAAAGAGTAACACTAACAGAGCTCGGTATCAGGTGTTTTTATACCATGTCCTGACTCGTGCACGCGCTGTAGTTCACCTGCTTCAATTTGCATAATGACTCACTGGTCATAATGCTTTGGATCATTGGTGTATGCTACCTAAACATGTGGTTTTTATTGTCTGTTTTTTTTTTTTTTTTAATTGTTCCATGTTTTAGGCACATTTTGTTCCAGTTATGGCTGTCCATGTCTGCTCATCCGTAACTAAGGACATATTGTGCTGTAGTATGAGCCAAGAAATATTAGCAGAGGCATATGATGCAAGAAAGCAAGCTTATACAGCATCAGCCAAAAAAAAAAAAAAAAACCTTTCTATTTCATCCATCCATTTACTCCAAACATTTGTCCAGTTTTGCCTTGAACTTATTTAAGCTGTCTACTTCCATGACAAATGGAAGTTTGTTCCAGAAATCAACTACCCACTGGCTAAATCAAATTTCTGCGCATCTACTCTCCAACTGTTTTTCCTCAATTTCAATTTATGCTCCCTCAGTTGCATAATCTGTGCAAGAGGGAGAATCCCATCAGTATTGAGCTTGCTCAACCCATTCAAAGCCTTTTACATCTCAGTCAGATCACCTTGCAGGTGCCTAGTCTCCAGATGCTGCAATTTGCAGAATTAAACCTTTCTTGGTAAGAACAACCCTTTGTTCCACTCACTAATCTCATTGCCCTTCTCTGTACTAGTTCCTGCAGCTGAACATACTTCCTAAAATGAGGCCTCCAGACCTGTATGCAGTACTCAAGGTGTGGCCCCCGACCACTGCCTTATACAAGGTGATAATCGCCTCCTTATCCCTGCCAGCAAAATTCCTGTATATTGTTGAGAGAAAACAATGAGCTACTCTTGCAGCCTCTCTGTACTCTCAGAAAACTTCATATCTGACTGCACAATCACCTCCAGGTGTTTTTCATTTTCCGCCACCCTGAGTGTAGTACCGCCACAGTTGGTACTTTTACTCTGGATTACTGCTACCCATATGCAGTACTTGCATTTGTCAATGTTAAACTTCATTTGCCACATCAGCCCATCTGCCCAACTTTTCTAGATCCTGTTGCAGTAGTGTACTGTCATTAACAACTCTGCCAACCTTCATATCATCTGCAAACTTGGATTTTAAGCCTGATATACCTTTATTAATATCAAAACAATAATGGGCCAACACCAAACCCTAGGGGACTCCACTAATAACATTAGTTCACGAAGGGCAGTGTCCATTGATTACCACCCTGTCTTCCCCCACTCAGCCATCCCTTTATCCATAGCAGCAACTTGCCATTAATGCCATACTGCTCCAATTTGTACAGTAGTCTTCCATGTGCAACAGTATCAAATGTTTTCCTAAAATCCAAGTATATGATATCAAAATTATTTTTGGCATTCAGTTCCTTTGTGACCACATCATAGTACCAATCAAATTGGTCAGACAAGGCTGCCCCTTAACAAACCCATGCTGTGTCTGAACTATAACTACATTCTTGTCTAGATGATTCTGCAGTGCTTCTTTAACCAGTGACTCCATTATTTTCCCTGGAACAGAAGTAAACTAACAGGTCTGCAATTACTCATGTCAGCCTTTGATCCTCCTTTTTGAATTGAAGATACATTTGCACACCTTTATTCTGTGGGAGACCTCCCCTGAGTTCAAGGATGCTCTAATAATCATGGCTAAGGATTTGCTTACTTCCTTTGCTGCTTCCTCTAATATAACTGATAGATCCCATCCAACCAATGTGTCTTTCTTATGTTTAACTTCAACAATTTCTCCTCAGTTATTACAAAATCATTTAGCTCCCTGTTAGAGTTTAAGCTTCTGGCCTGCACTTCCTTAAAGAATTCCTCATGTGTGAATGTCGATGAAAAATACTTATTCACTTTGTCAACTGCCTGATCAGAATCATTAAGGTTGAACCATTGATGTCAAGTGAAATATGGAATAACTCTTGGGGGTGGGAGGGAGGACACCTGCTCCTTCTGCTCAAGATTGATCCTGGACCTCTAAATGGGTGACAAGTGGCATGCCATAACCAGTATATTATTATTGAGGACATCTTTCTCTGTAAGATATGGGTATCACTTTAAGGCTTAATTGCTAGTTCCTGTGCCCTCTTTGAACAGTTTCTTGTTCTCATATGCAGCTTTATTACATATGTAGTCATGCATAAAAACAGAAAAAAAGGAATTTTTTTTTAGCCAGCGAGTAATTGATTCCTGGAACAGGTTGCCTTCACAGGCAATTGAGGCTGACAAGTCGAATAAATTCAAAGGTCAACTGGGTAGTTACCCATGTAAGGAGGGAAGCAAATAATTTGTATTTTCTTATTACACTCATGTTTTTTTTTTCGTCCAACGCAACAAAAGCCTGTGGCTTCCTTACATTACATGGCTGTTTCTATTACTATTGTAGTCAGCCTTAAATATCCATGAAAAAATATCCTGTGAAACTAATCAAACTTAGATTATGAATTTTTTTAAAATAAATACTACAATTATGAAGTGATATTTTAGTTTGACAGTGCTCCATAATTGTACCCGATGCATTGGAACATTTAAAGTATTTTTTTTCTAAACTTTTCTTTCTCAAAATATGATAATTTTATTATTGACTTTTTTTTAAAAATTTTTTTAATAATTTTTCATTCTGAAAAAGGCACCTCCTCTATAAGCGAATTAGTTCATTTTATTTTTCAAGGCTTCATTACCATTTATTATTAAAATTAAGGTACTTTTTTGTTTTTCTTGGTGTCCTTTGCTTTAACAAACAAAATATTGGATCTTGATTAAATATAATAATCATTAAGTACATTTACAGTTTATTTTCTTATTATTTTTAATATTAATTAAATTCACGTTCACATGAGTATAAACTAGTGACTACCACCAGTGATGCAGTGTATCATTGCCACTGTTACCATCAGTTAATTTTAATCATGAATTAATAATTAAATTTTTCAGACAAGACTTACCCTTAACAAATCCATGCTGTGTCTGAATTATTGCTGCAGTCTTGTCTAGATGATCCTGCAATGCATCTTTAACCAGTGACTCCATTATTTTACCCGGAACAGAAGTTAAATTAACTGGTCGTCTGTAATTACTCGTGTCACTCTTCGATCTCCCTTTGTGAATTGGGGATACATTTGCACATCTCCAGTCCGTAGGGACCTCCCCTGAGTCCAAGGATGCTCTCATAATGATGGCTAAGGGTTTGCTTACTTCCTTTGCCATCTCCTTTAATATAACTGGATAGATCCCATCCACCCCACGTGCCTTTCTTATGTTTAACTTTGAAATTTCTCCTCCACTTTGCTCTCAGTTATTACAAAATCATTAAGCACCCTGCTACAATTTGATAACCTTCTGCCATTTTCAAACCTTAATAATTCTTCATGTGTGAATACATGGAACAGAATGGTATTAAGGGTAAGTTGCTACAATGGATAAAAGGATGATTTTTTTTTTTGGCTGATGCTGCATAAGCTCATACACTTGCTTTCTTGCATCACATGCCACTACTACTGCTGCTACTATTAGGTATTTTATCAATTTTGTCAGATTACATTTTGAAATGCTTTAATGAAAATTCTGTTGCCTACATTATTGCTATCATTATGTCACAACTGATACATCGTCATTCACATCAAAATCTTCTGATATACCACAGAAAACTAGTCCTACTCATGGCTACGGATTTCACATTTGTTCTTGAAGATATCTCATGTGGGAAAATTAATAGCCCTGTTGCTGCAGGCACCAGTTATGTTAACAAATTACTTTTGAATATAAGTAGGAACTTACCTTTTTCATTTAATATCAGTTAACAAATTACTAAAATGGAAAAACATTAAAATCATTACTTTTTGATTGACTATGAAATAAAATAAACTTTTTAGGATTCTTTAAAACTCAAATTTTTTGTGTTCTCTTATTTTCTCAGAACTTCTCTGCATTTTGAATTTTGAAAAAATTAATTATATTTTTACATTTGCACACTTCCTGCTCATTCAACATCGATAAAAAAAATACCAGGCAGAGATAGGACAAAACAACAAGTTGACATATTGAGATTCTGCAGAATCGCAATATGTTTACACTCTTCAGTGAAAAGAGAAATGTTTAAACTCTTTAGCCAAAACATTATTACCCCTGTTTCCACGGGTAAATCACACAGCACCTAGGAATGCCATCACTGACTGCTGCAGCATATAAAGTAACAGCATGGGTAGTGCCCATCAGTTCATCAGTATGAAGCCCTTGCAATGGGGAAAGAGAAGGACCTGCACATGCCAACCAGCACTAGGAAAGGGACCAGCATCTTGCCAAATGCAGGCATTGTTGGCTGTTGAAGGGCTGCTGTAGTGAAGATGTCTGAATGGTCCAAAGAGGAACACACAACCACCAAACATGCTGGGACGGGGGAACCACCACTAGTTGACAGTCGAGGTAAATGCTGGTTGACATGTGCTGTCTTGGACAACAAGATGGATCATGATCCTCAATTGACAGCATACTACAATTGGGACACAGAGAAATGTTGCTGAGCATGCTATCCAGCAAATGCTTTTTCAGATAGACCTATGGCGTAGGTGACCTGTTCATGTGCCAATGTTGACTGACCATCATCGACACTTCTGTCTGCACTGTTCCTGGACACTGGACAATTGGAAAAGAGTTGCCTAGTCTGATGAATCAAGGTCCCAGCTCCATAATGCTATGGATGCCTGCATATTCAATGACAAGCAGGTGAACAGCCAGACTGCAAAATTGGATGAAAACAGGCTGGTGGTATCGTGGTTTGGAAGTTTTTCACGGGTCCCCTCACTACCAGATCCTACTTCAGCATTGTTTCGGACCAACTTTTGCCCTACATGTGACCATGTATCCAGATGGCACTCAACTCTTTCAACAAGACTCGCATTACACAGAACAGTTCTAGGATCATGCCCAAGCTTTTCCTGTGCTTCCCTTTCAGCCAAATTCTCCTGACATCAAATCCATTAAACATTTGTGGTACGCTGTGGAACACAGCTTTCACCAGTCCATGCCAATGCCTCCCTCTTTTTGCTGAACTGTGCGAAGTCCTATTCAGCTGATCCAGGACTCATGGAGCTGATGCCACACCAGGTGCAAGTGGTTATCAAGGCAAAAGGTAGTCCAACGTGCTATTAGGTAGGTAATCTTAATGTTTTAGCTTATGAGTGTATTAGAAAGTTAGACAACAGAGATAAATCTGTTACAGCCATCAGTAACGAATTCCAAATTTTCTTTATAGAATCCTGATAAACAATGAACAGGATATTGTTTATTTCAGTGTATGTTAGTTAAGTGTAGTGGACAAGGTAACTTATGTTACAGAAGCATGTGCAGAAGTCAATCCATCAGTGTATTTTAATTTTGCTTTTTTTTTATTAGATGCTTTTATTAAGTACATATTTAAATAATCTTATTTTAAACACAATGTTTTTACCTTGACTTCATTTGAATGCGGCATTCACTGTACTGAACATATAAATTCAGTTTTATGAAAATATTTTATGCTAATAAAGTCTCTTATTTTTTGAATATTTATGATAAAATTTTTGCAACCATGGTTGATTCTAAAGCAGTTTATTTTACAATTGGTCTTATGTTAGGATCCAGCAAAGATCTTGAAATGCTACCTATTATCAAATTGAGTACTTGAGTGGGTTATAAGTACTTAATGAAGTAATTTTGAAAATTATTCACATAGTATAAGAATGTTCTTACTTCATAATCTATTTGTGTATTAAATTGCATTATAACTAATATTAATATTTTATTCTATTGTAACTATTTTTCCATTGTAAATATTTTTATTTAATATTAAATTGACTTTATATTTTTATATATTATAACAATAAATAATTGATAGGGTGATTCAAACAGAAGAAAAACAGTTTAAATAAAAAAAATCACATGAGAAAGTTTCCCATAGTCTTTAGTATTGAATCTTGAGTCACACGGCAAACATTGATTCATTGGTCCTTTTCTTAGTATTAGTATTAAAATGGCTAAAATGATGCAAAAAAAAAAGGAAACAAGTACCCCAGTCACTCATACTTTTCCCATTGCAAAATAGTGACTATTCAATTGCACTTTGAACTTCACAAAGCTCTTGTGAAAAGGTGATCACCTTGATCACCATTCCAGGTAATTTATTACGTTGCTCTACAACATTCTGCTTCAAGGTGGACTTCATAAGTAGCCTTCAGTTACTCCCTAAGATATTATATTGTGCTACTGTTCTTGTACTGTCTTAGTGCATAATAGCCTTTGTTGCTAATGTGCCAATAAAATCATAAACTTGAACCCTTTTCTTTTAATTATTTTCAATAAAAATATTCCTCCCTTGTTCATTTTCTGATCCCTTTCAGGACCTTATGTACCTCAGTTAGTTCTCCATCTCCCCAAGATGTTTAGTTACTAAGCTTTGCAGTCTGCACCATCTAAGTCATTCTTCATATGAACGTCCACCAGATTTCCTTACCAGTCTGGTCACCTTTATTTGAAACCCTCTGCTAGAAGCTTTGTTCATATATTTGTGGTAATTTACGCCACTGCCTTGGTGATACTGCATTTCAGGGTCACTGAGGCAGTAGTATGAATTGCCAGTATCGGCACAAACACAGCATCTTTTATATAGCCCCATAAAAGAAGTGGCACTGCATAACATTTGGAGACCTAGTGGCCAAAATCACTACATGTCATCTTTTTTAATTCCCTCATCTCATTCATCATTGAGCTAGTGTAACGTGCTGAAATATTCTTCCATGTTCACACAAAAGTGAGGAAGTACATCATCATTACTGTATTTATTGGAAAATGAACTGGTCAGTTGAATCATAAATCAGCTACTCAACATGTCCAGTAAATATTCTATTGAACTCTTTGCCACAAAAAAAGATCATAAATTTTCTTATTTGAACCAGCATTTCAAGGGTACAGCTCTAAAACAGTGTTCATATGCCGGCCGCTAGTTAGTACACCATATCGAACCTATTGGTAACTCTCTAGGAGGCTTCTGGATCAGCTAATGTATAATCTTGCTACCTCTATTCTGCCAGATAGTGACTGGAAGGAGTCCAAGTAGTGTGGGGGGGGGGCATTGTCGAGGCCACATTATGTCAAGGATTTGAGTTTATTCTTACCACATGTAAGCCATATCCAAAAATTTCATTACTTCATACAGCATGTTCCCCCTCCCACTTTTTCTTACTATTGAATACACCATGAATTATCAAACTAATAGAGCAAGCTTATCTGCGAAAAGATCTAAACCTCCCAAACACTTCCTAGTTCATTTCACAAATATATGTGGTCTCAGTTCTAATCTCAACGATGTCCATTTCCACTTACAGTCTACCAAACCCCATGTACTTTTTCTGACAGAATCTCAGTTATCGGGTAATTCAACTACTGCTCATCTCAGTTGCCCAAATTATTTGCTGTATGATTCCTTTTGCCTCAGAGGTGGTACTTCTGCATATATCCATTCCAATCTTCTCTGGCTTAAAATCTCTCTACCTCATTCTGCCAAATTCATCTGTTGTCTCAACCATTCTCCCAACTCCACTAATCACTTGGAGCTCTTTGTCTTCCTCTCTTTGCAGCTTGACTTTCTCCAGTCCAACTTTCCTAACAGTGAGGTAATTTTCCTTGGTAATTTTAATGTTCACAACTCCAGCTGGCTTCTGTTCTCTAGTCACACAGACCCAGCTGGTTGAAATGCGAGGCTTTTGTAATTACTAATGACCTCGCACAAATTATTCATTTATCTACCAGAATACTGGACAATGACAGCCAACACGCATGATCTTTTTCTCACAAACAACCCTTTTAAGTACACGGTCGCAGTGAGTGGTCCTTTAGGCACATCAGATCACAACTTGGTGATTGTCTCTTCTCCAGTGGAGCCTTTATCTCGTGGCTATTCCTAACCTAGTGTTGTTTGGCATTACAAGAATGAAAAATGGGATGGCCTGCGAGATTTTTTTTCTTCTTTTCCTTGGTTGGATTACTGTTTCAAAACTTCTAATGTCAGTGCTTGCTCAGATTGTGTCAGTGAAATTATTCTTGTAGGAATACAATCCTTTATTCCACACTCCACTTTAAAATCTTCCTTTATCTAAACCTTTGTTTTTCAATAAATGTGCTAAGGCTTGTTCAAGAGAAAAATGTTGCATAATTGTAATTGGCTTGCTTCCAATTCTTCAGTTTCATTTTCTGCCTATACCAAAGCTCGCAAAAATTATAAAGCAGTTATTAATCAGTCCAAACTAGATTTTGAACAGGCTAAGGGTAGAAAACTTGCTTCTTACCCTAATGGTAGCCAAGTATTTTGGTCTGTTGCCAAAGCTATTGGCCGCAACTTTTGCCCATCTCTGCTCCCACCTCTATCAAAACCAGATGGTTCTGTTGTCACTTCAGGCAAGGATAAAGCTGAACTGTTAGTATCCCATTTTTCTTCCAATTCATGTATTAATGATCTTGATAAAACACCTCCCATCATTCCCAACACGCTCAATTCATTGCCTCCTGTGGTCTTCCTTCAAAAGGATGTGAGATGGATTTTGACAAAACTTGATGCTTAGAAAGCTCCAGGTCCTAATTGGTATTTCTCTACTTGTTCTCAAAACCTGTGCTCCTGAACTTACACCTGTTTCCCACCTTTTTTCACTTTCTTATTCCAAAGGTGTTTTTCCTTCTGCTTGGAAATTTGCTCATATCCAGCCAGTTCCTAAAAAAGGGTGGCAAATCCCTTCCATCCATTATCATCCTATTGCAATTACTTCTACTCTTTCTAAAGTAATGGAGAAATCAATTAACTGCCAACTCTTAATCTACCTTAAACTATGTTGAGGTGTTAAACTGTGTTCACGACTCCCGCCATCTCATGTGGACGGAAGCCCTCCATATAGCTGCAGCGGGTTCCACCATTAATCTTAGTGTTTTTTTTTTTTTTTTTTTTTTTTTTTTTGCCCTTGCTAACCACGATCTGCACCAGAAGATTGGTTTTTTTTTTTTTTCCCCCTTGTTGGTTGTTGGCGCATCAGCTTCTATATCCATAATGCACCTCCCAAAGTTTTTGCATTTTACTGTGATCCAAGCCTGATGCGGGAATCGAACCCGCGACCTTTGGGTTGCCAGACAGGCACTTTACCTACCTGGCTAGCCCAGTCGGCACCAGAAGATGTCTGCGCTTGGCTATGCTTCTGCCAGTATATTGATCTACTGTTGTGTTTCTTATATTGAGTTGACAATGAGACACAATGCCTTAAAAGAGTCTTTTAAGGTTTTATTTCTACAGTTCTCAGTGTTTAATTTTTTTATGTTATATGTATATGTAATTAAATTCTCAGATTAAAGTTATTTATTTTTATACAGTTTGTTGGTTGGTACAATATTATTTCATTATGTTGTTTGTTTGTTATTTGGTTTTTAGGAGCATTAGCAACTAAGGCCATATTGCTTCAGGGATATGCCGTGGTCATTCCCTGACCTTTCCGCATCCTCCGTGACAGGACTGAGTTTCAAAATTATTGAAGTTAACCAAGTTTTCTTTGTCCAGTTGCACAATTATCTGGTGACTGTAGATGGCACATGCATTGAGTACTCAGAAAGAAAACAAGATACAGAATTGCAGAAATCATTCAACAGGCCATAAGATGGGAGCTTGTTTAGATGAACTTTATTCCAAACATGATCCTTAGAAATATCAAGAGTAATTCTTGATTTTGCCATATTTTCCATATAATTTGTCCAGTTGGTGATATATTAGCTTAAGTTACTCAACTTAAGCTAATATATCACCAGTTGATCAAACTGACAGAATCCATATTGGTGACAATCGATCAGATGGAAGGTTTTAAGATATTATTAGAGTTGACATTTTATGGATTTCTCCATTACTTTGGAAAGAGTAAAGTGCAATGGGGCAATAATTGGGAGAGTGGGATTTGTCGCTCTTTTTTAGGAACTGGTTGGAAATGAGAATTTCCCAACAGAATGAAAATATTGTGATGCCCTTATTTTTATAAGGAGTTTCTTATTTCAAGTAAAAGGATAATACTCTAACATATTCCTTATCCCTCTGCATTTGGGCTTCTAATTAAGGATCTAATAAGGAGGAATGCAGAATAATTCTTTCAGTAGACAGAACTGCATGATGGTACGTGTATTGTGAACATTCAGTTCTTAATGAAATTGAGAACTGAATGTTCGCAATAAACCTGAAATTTTATTTCCATACAACTGATTTTGCTAATCTTGTTTTGCTGCATATAAAGGTAGTTAGCACACAGTGTAAACAGTTATACTAAAACTGTAAAAAAATCTTATTTCATCCCTCATATAAAATGATTTTTCATTAATTCTTATGTTAAAATGTCTATTTAGAGAGAAAACTTATACAGTACCTTAGTAATATTCATTAATAGAGTTGAACAAATTCATATCTAGGACAGGAGCTACGTGCCATTCATATTCGTGAATGCCACTATTTTTTTAGAAGTAAAACGAAAAAGGAAACAATATAAATATCATCACAAATTTAAAATTAAGTATATTTACTTACACTTGCTAACAGAAGCTGCATTTCAACTTCTGCTAATCTCCTTCCAACACAAGCTCGTTTCCCTAAGCCAAATGGCAGACATGAGTGAATGTTTTTTGGAGTTTTGTCACTTTTCAGCCACCTCTCAGGTATAAATTGGTCTGGATAATCATGCAGTTTGGAATTTCTACCGGCTGTATATATTGACATGAACAAAAATGTCTGAGGGAAGGAAAATAAATGAATCAGTGAATAACTATAAATGTACACACTCTATTAACTAAACTTTCTTGAAGAATATAATGTATTTATTTATGATTACAGATTCTATATGCTGAACTATATATAACCAGTTTCTCCTATTAAATGATTGTAATCCCTACAGTCAGCTATTTACTGAATAAAAAAATGAAAATGTTTAGTTTTTGTCAGGAATGATATCATCCCAGAAAGATGCAATGCTGTTCTTATTCATGAGTATTGAAATTGAAATCAGGATATTAGAGCTGGAAAAGGAATTAGAAAATGTGAATTGGAATATCATCGGTCTGGCTGAAACAAGAAGAAATGAATCACTTATAAGTTTATCAAGTGGAAATCTGCTGTACACCAATGGAAACAGTGAAAAGAGTGAAGTGGAGTTAGCTTTCTGGTCCATAAAGATATAAAAAACGTTTTGGAATTCAAAAGTACATCACCAAGGGTGTCAAGACTAATACTCAAGATTTCTAAGAGGTACAGGCTAAAGGTTATAATGATTCATGCACCAACATCGAGTCACAATGATGAAGAGGTTGAAGAAATGTACACTGTCATTATAGGGGACTTCGATGCTAAGGTTGGAAAGAGACAAAACAGTACAGAATGGGGAACTATAGTAAATTTTGGAATTGGTGAAAGAAATGAAAGGTGAAAGACTTGTGGAATTTACAGAATCTCGAGGAATGTTAGTAATGAACACTCTTTTCAAGAAAAGGGTGAACAGAAAGTGGACATGGAAGAGCCCAAATGGATTAACAGCTAACGAAATTGACTTCATCCTTACTAACAGAAGATATATCATGAATGATGTTACTGTCCTGAACAATGTAAATGTTGGAAGTGATCACAGAATGGTAAGATGCACACTTGATATAGATGAGGTAGAACGTGCATTGAAGAAAATGAAGAATCAGAAAGCCCCGGGGGAAGATGAAGTTACTGTAGAGTTGTTAAAATTGGGAGGAAGAGACATGACACAAAAACTGGCAAGCCTCTTCACAAAATGCATTAGAAAAGGTGTGACGCCTGAGGAGTGGAATAATGCAATCATAGTTGTGCTGCATAAGAAAGGAAATAAATCAGCAATTGGAAATTATAGACCAATTAGCTTGTTATCCCACATCTACAAGTTGTTCACAAGGGTCATTACTAACAGATTAGAAAGAATATTTGATGAGAATCAACTGAAAGCAAGCTGGCTTTAGGACAGGATTCTCAACTATGGATCACCTTCACTTAATATCACAGATAATGGAGAAAGAAAATGAATATAAAACACCATTATGCCTGGCAATTGTGGATTATGAAAAGGCATTTGACTCCATACAGCATAAGGCAATGTTTCGGGCACTGGAAAGACAAGGCATAGATACCCCATATATTATGATTTTGAAGAAAATATATGAGAATGCTACCTCCTTTAATAGACTAGACAAAGGGAGTAGCAAATTTAAAATTGAGAAAGGAGTTCGACAAGGGATACAATATCTCTGAAGTTGTTTACTGCTGTCCTTGAGGAAGCTTTCAGAAGGTTAGACTGGTTGCAGAAAGGAGTCAATGTGAATGGAGAGTACCTAAACCATTTACGATTTGCAGATGACATTGTGGTCATAAGCGACGATCCCAAAGAATTAGAGGAAAATCTTAATCAGTTATGCACAGTTAGTAAGGATTTTGGACTAAAGATGAATATGGCTAAAACAAAAGTAATGATGAACAAGTATGCCACAGAAAGGGATATAATGATCGAAGGAGCAGTAATTGAAAAGGTGGAGTCATATACTTATCTGAGACAAGTCATTAGTTGTAATAATGATAAATGGCTGGAAGTCAAGAGAAGAATAAATTTTGGATGGATAGCATTCAGGAAATATAGTCACATACTGAGGAGCAATATCCCAATTTGTCTGAAACGTAAAATAATGAACCAATGTATACTACCCGCCATGACTTATGAAAGTGAAACCTGGGCACTCACCAAAAGAATGGAAGAGAAGCTGAGAACTACACAGCGAAGAATGGAAGAGAAGCTGAGAACTACACAGCGAAGAATGGAACGAATTATATTGGGAATCAAATTAGATGAGAAGAGAAACACATGGATTAGGCAGCAAACTCAAGTAAAGGACATTCTTATCAAAACTAAAGAACTAAAATGGTCTTAGGCAGGACTCGAAGACATGATGACAGATGGACTAAGAAAATAACAGAATGGTACCCAAGAGGAGCTAGAAGGAAACCTGGAAGACAACGATGGAGATGGACAGATGAAATTCATGAGTTTGTGGGTAGAACTTTCCAGTTCCTTGTGTTTTGTGCAATGGCCATCCATTGCACAAAACAGAAGGAACTGGAAAGTTGCTGGAGAGGCCTTCATCCTGCAGTGGATTGAAAATGGCTGATAATGATGATGATGATGATGATGATTTAAATCTAATTCTTATTGAAAACTAATAATTTGCCTCCTAAACTATATTTCTTTTCATAAGTTGGTGTCCAGAGACAGTGCAGGAGATTCAGCACAATTTTGATTAGCATATTCAAAATTCATTTAATCTCTCTCTCTCTCTCTCTCTCTCTCTCTCTCTCTCTCTCTCTCTTTCTTGAGCATGCCAGAACACATCATATATATCAGTTACACTGTTTTGACTTGTCAAAAATTTAGCAAAATTGTTTATTGTTACTTTAGGGCTAGCTGTGGTCCTGAGGTAACACATATGGATGTTAACTTTTGAGCTTCTAGATCAAGCCATTATGCTGCCACAAAAATTGCAATATCCATTGTTAACTATTGTAGTAGTATGGGCACAGTAAAACCATTACAGTGAAATTGTAAACTTGTCTGGTTTCTGCCATTCATAGTAATTGTAAATTTAACTCTAATAATCTATTTCTTTTTTAGTTTACTGCTGATGTAAACAATCGGGAGTTACTCTTGCTTGTCAGAATACACACCTCGTACACTGGAATAACCATTGATCACGTGGTTGCCTTAGCTAGTTCACCACCTAAGGTGAGTAACTCCCATTGTTTACATCAGAAATAAACAGGCTATAATAAAACGATTGCCGTATTTTGTTCATATTCTCACGCAGATAAAAATGAATTGTTACAGTTTGAACAGATCTTTAATACCTTGTTCAAAGTAGGAGCATGCTTTCTCCTGAGAGGTTCATACTGTGGTTACAAATTTGTTATCACATTCGAGAAGAAGAAAAAAAAAGTAGAAATAAGGGCTTATTTTTACATTTGTTTGTGGAAGGAAAAAGACTTCTAATGAAGTTCTTGTGTTTTCTCTCCAGATATTTCTTCTGCATAACAAGTACCATCATAGAACAATTATAGATAGAAAACAAAATATCCAAAAATATATAAATTAGTCTATAATCAAGTTGCAAAAGAGGTTAGGCAAACTAAGGCAGATTATGAGAAGTCTCTGGCAAAGAAAAACAGCAGACTTCTATGCTTATATTAACAGTAGAAGGAAGGTGTTGAATCACATTGGGCCACTTGAACTATAGGTTCTGTTGAAGGTGCTCAGGATGTGGACAAACTGAATGAGTATTTTGCATCTACAGTCACACATGAGGAATTCTTTAGGGAAGAGATGCCAGAAATTTATCAAACTCCTCTCAAGGAACTAAATGATTTTGTGATAATTGAAAAGAAAGTGGAGGAGAAATTGTTGAAGATGAACTTAATAGAGGCACCTGGGGTGGATGGAATCTATTCAATTATATTAAGAAAAGCTGCAACAGAGGTAAGCAAACCCTTAGCCATAATTACGAGGGAATTCTTGGATTCGGGGGGATGTTCCTATGAACTACAGATGTGCGAATATATCCCAATTCATAAAGAGCGATTAAAAGGCAACATGGCTAAGGTAAAGAAAACCAACACGAGAATGACAAGAAATGTCGGATAACTTATGCGGAAAATTAGTTTCCTGACACTGGACTCTAGCACTGCTCGCTTGGTAAACAGGACGGTAGGTGTTATTGGTCTGTATCTGAAATCGAGAAGAATATTGATTGACAAGTAGGCGTGGCAAACGATGAAATGATTGGTGGTGGGTGCGACATACAACAAGCTACTGTGTAATCATTGGTTGGCATTATAATGCGTATTTATGAGTAAAGAACGGTGCATAATAGTTTTGTGATGAACAGCAAACAGGTAATAGTAACAATGAATCTTTTAAAAATGGAAGAAATTTGTAAAGAAAATAAAACATTGGTTGATTTTTTGATGAAAACTAAATTAATAAAAGTTTTGTTCTGTTCATTTTTATGTTCTTCATTATGTTTTTTTCTCATTATTATAAGCAGGTTTTTGGAGTTCATGAGTGTTTTTACTATACTGTTGATTTTTGTTTGGTTATGAAAAAAGGAAAAGGTTTCTTTATTTTTCATTATATTTCATAACCTGGCCTTAAATGGTAGGTTAGGAAATAATAGGAAAAGAAAGAAAGATTCTTTATATATATATATATATATATATATATATATATATATATATATATATATATATATATATATATAGTGAATAGCTATTGAGGTGTTGATTGATGTGATGATATGTGTGTATCCGCACAAGTGTCTTTAAAAATAAAAGTACAGTAATAAAAAATTAATATTTTGTTAAACAATTTATGTGTTAATCCGCCCATGATTCTAAAGAAAAAAGGTTAGGTTACCCCTCCATTTTGGGAGGGGTTCAAGCTCCCATGGGATTCCAGTGGAGGTAACTTGACCTTTTTTCACCATTATGGAAAGTGTTCATTTTGGCAAGTTACCATTAGTGCTTCTGAGTGCTACTAAAATGATACTGTGTTCGCACACTAATCAGCACATCATTTGCCACGCCTACTTGTCAATCAATATATCCTTCTCGACTTTGCTCTAGACCGTAAACACCTACCGTTTGTTTACCGAGCGAGCAGTGCTAGAGTGCCATATCAGGAAACTAATTTTCCACATAAGTTATCCGATGTTTCTCGTCGTTTCGTGTACTAATGTTATTAGTGGAGTTTCCCACGGTTCAGTGCTGGGCCCATTGCTATTTGCAATATTTATCAATGATATTGATGAAGGTATTATCAGGCTTACTGTCCAAGTTTGCAGATGATTTATAATTTTAACAATGATTACAATCATGTTTTCCTGTGTTTTACAAACTTTTTGAAAGTCAAAAGAAATTTTGTTATTTATCACTAAAGGTTACACTACTGAATTGGTGTCTTGTGATGAAAGTGGTTAAATAGTTTTTCTTAGTAAATAAACATTGAAAAATTGAAATTAAAAACATTCAGTATTTCTTAGTGTATTCTTTATATCTAGAAACACTGAAAATAATTTTGATAAAATAGTTTGCAGTAAGCTTGCATGCTTGAAACTGATAAGAAATAAATTTTGAACACAGCAGTCATTACAGCTTAATTTCATTCACAGAATTTAATATAAAAAGTAAGTTACAGTAAAGAAGTTACATTAGAACAGTAATACGTACATACATATATATACCTGCCAACTTTTACAAATTTTTTATGAGATTCACAAAAAACTATTTACAATTTTACAAAAAAGTTCCTTTATATACAGTCAAACTTGGTTATAACAAGCACAGAAATAATGAGATCATGGCTGTAACGAGCAAAAAGCCATAATGATTTTAATTTACGCGTATTCCCATACAATCGCTCACTGTTATAACGAGTGTACTGCACGGATATACCGAACAAATTTTGGTAACTATGCGAACATTCTTAATTGCTCGGTTAGTTAAAAAACCCAATTCTTGGTATAGATGAAAATGAAAAGGGCAACTTAGCTTTATGACCACCTGCCTCAGATTAGTGGCCAGTTTATGACCTTGCCCTTCCAGGGACGGGGCCTATACAATAGTGCATTAGCTTTCCGCTTGTCACATTACCCTATTTACAGATTGTTTTGTATTTGCTGAACCATAAAATTATTTTGGGACTTCTAAGAATTTTGGAAATGGGATTCTAAGAAATTTGTACTCATTTCAGGACTTCAAAGAAAGTTGTATGCATTTCGGGACTTCCAAAGAACTTTGCATGCAGATCACTTCATCATTTTGAAGTAAAATCAGTTAGAAATGAACCCTTCCTTCGGAAACTGTCTACTAACAAAAGAGAGTGTCTCTTGATTCGTGAAACAGTCGAAATTAATCACGAGTTAGAACGTGGTGCAGAAATGTTGAAGTGTGTAAAAAGTTTTCTTTGTCCTCTTCAAGTGTATCGACATTGTGGAAGAATAAACGTATCGAAACTGGAAAAGAACATAACTGAAAAAAAAAAAAAAAAGGAAAGTGCAAGATTACAAGTGTTGATGAAGCATTGCTTCAATGGTTCATCACCCAAAAGAGTGCTGGATTTTCAATAGACGGTCCGATCTTGAAGGTTCAAGCGGAAAAATTTGCTAAACAATTTGGACACGACGATTTTGTGTGTAACAATGGTTGGCTGGATCGATTTAAAAACCGACATAACATCGTTTATGCAAAAATTAGTGAAGAATCTTGATCTGCAGATCCAGTAATGGCAAATGAATGGATTGACCGTGTTTTGGCAAAAATCAGGAGATTTCAGTGACGAAGACATCTACAATGCCAATGAAACAGGACCTTTTTATAATTTGACACCTGACAATACATTTAAATTCAAAGGGGAAAAATGTGTTGGTGGAAAAAAATCAAAGGCTCACTTGATGGTGCTCGTATATGCAAATATGACAGGAACTGATTTAAAAAAAAACTGTTTGTTATCGGAAAATTGTTAAAACCTCGGTGTTTCAAAAACTTAGTAAACTTCCTGTGGGTTACACTGCAAACAAGAAAGCTTGGATGACTTTGGATATTTTTCGGCAATACGTAAATGATTGGAATAAGAGGCTATTCAAAAAGAAGAAAAATATTTCATTGTTAGTTGATAACTGTCCTGCACATCCCCAGATTCAAAATTTGTCCAACAAAGCTAGTGTTTCTGCCTCCCAATGCGACATTAATTTTACAACCAATGTACATAGGTGTAATCAAGAGTTTGAAAGTTTTTTATAAAAGATTTCTAGTTCTACATTTGATCAGTCAAAGAGAACAGAAACTTACCGAGTCTGTAGTGATATTGGGTGCTATAAATTTATTGAATGGTACGTGGAACAACGTTACTTCTACGACCATATCAAATTGCTTCAAGAAATCGAAATTAAATTCAAATGAAATTTCAATTGTGGATGAAGAAGATAGAAAAACAACTTACCATTATTAACCCCAGGGGCTCACATCTGGTGAGTATGGGTTTGGCACACCCAGGTCCTGAGCTGGATATCATCATTCTTCTCTTTCTTGGTGATTCTCTCTCTCTTTCAGGGTAATTCAGAATTTTTTTTTTTTTTTTTTTTGCCTGGTGTAGTATAAGCCTCAGGCTTCCTTGCGCCATAAAGCTAATAATAATAATTATCCGAATGGTTGCTACGTAACAATGTTGTAGGATTTAATACAGATAACATCGATGAATTTGTACAAGTCTGACAGCTTATTAACTAGTGGTCTTCCTACAGAGAGTGACATTGTAGATGCTGTGTTCAACAAAGACGATAACAACGATGGTAAAGATGATGATTGTGTTGATGATATGATGACAATTGAAAGTGAATCAGAATCTGCCGACAAGCTCAAGGTGTGCACATTAGTCAATTTTTTTGAAGGAACTGAAGAAGTAATGAGACTTTTAACACATTGAGTGTTTTAAGGGGAAACTTAAATATCAAAGTGAAATCATTAAAACAAACATCAGTTTAAGATTCATAAATAAAACTAATTGAAATCGTGTTTATTATTAAATAGTATTGCTTTTAATTACAGAGAAATAAAAATGCATTTTGTATTAAGTATATGGTTTTAAAATTACAGACAAATTGTGTTTAATATTAAGTATATTGTAGTTTATACAAGCATATTAATACAAATCATATGTAGTTATATACTTATATTATTTTTTTCTCTCTAATATTTCTTTTGTTTTTTGAATCTATCTTTTTATAAAGTTATTGAGAATTCAAAAAAAAATAGGAGGTAGATTTAACACTGATATAAAGTGTTCGTTTTTTAATGGCCCCAGGGATTTGATATAGTGAGTAACGGTTATAACGAGGAAATTTTGTCAGTCCCTTGATGCTCGTTATAACCAAGTTTGACTGTATATATATATATATATATATATATATATATAAAGCATTGAGTTTGTATTGTTTTTCAAATACATATTGCTGTTATGTTTGCCCAATACAGGCCGACCAAATACTGAAGCACTAATGATCAGTGTAATTATATTAGCAATTAATACTCGGTAAAATAAAAGTATAGGTTACTGTCACTTATTGATCTCTCTCTTAATGTATTTTTTAATGGAAAAGAGTTTTGAAGGAGACTTAAAGGGTTATAAAAATGTTAATTTAATGATGGGTATGAAAAATTGTATACAACTTCACTTTGCAGAAAAGTGAAGCTGTGGTTTTAGTTGAAGTGGTCCTTCCTTTCTAGCTCTGCAATTAAATAGTTTCTCTGGGTATGCAAGGAAAGTATTCTAATTTCTTTCATGTTTTTACTTGAGGTTCATTTTCAGTTCTTGTCAAAATGAATCAAATTCCAATCACTTTTGTCAAATAAAATGTTATAATGCATTTTATTTTTAAAATGAAGAAAACTAGGTCTTCATCATGAATTGGTGTTCAATGCAGATTTCTTAAAGAAAGTGAAGATAGCTACTTTGTGTTTCATATCAAGTCAGTCAGTGAAGAAATACATCTCATATTTTGTATATGTTTTTACAGGTATGAATATTTATATTGGAGAAGTTTTTATAAAATATCTACCTTTTAGTCTGTGCATCATGGAACCAGGATGCAGTGCATGCAAATTCTGTAATGTAATAAAAACTGTATCCTACAATCCTAGAACTTAAAAGAAAAAAAAAAAAAAAAAAAGGTAAACTGCAGCCATTATCAATCCACTGGGGGATGGAAGCCTCCTTAATGATTCATGTTGAGGGAAATGGACCATAATCTGCCGCACTAGTCCACTGCAGGTTGGCAGTATTTAGCAGTCAGGGGCTTGAACCCTGGTCTACTCAAAGAGCGTGTGCTATTGCACTCCCGCTCCTGGCCACTTGGCTACAGAGGCCGTATCCTAGAACTTATGGTTGCTTAAATGAAATCTATGAATGTTTTGTCTCATTTTTTGCTGTGATTTTGCAGTAGTATTAATTAATAATTTTTGGCTTTTTTGTATGTTTTCATGTGTTCACTACACTTCCTTTTTTGTATGGAAGTTCCTGGTAACCAGTATTGTTCAATTGAACAAAACACTTTTAGAGCACACATTTTAAGCAAATAACTTTAAAGAATTCGTAATATACTTAATTTCATTATGACATGCAATTGTTGTATTGCACTGCATGACACTGTATTATTATAATTATTATTATTCATATGGAAGAAACAATAGCATTCTGGCAAGAAGATGGATCTCTGTTAAAAGTGGTTCTTATTTCAATTTCTAAAAGTTGGCAGTTATGTATGCATTGAGAAAATTCTGAAGTTCAAGTCCTTTACTAAAATGACACATCAAAAATGCCAAATTACAGAGAATTTGAAAGCATTTTATATCATGTTTAAAGCATTTTTAAAAAAAGCAATTCTTAGCTTTTTATGTATACTGAAGTTATCAGGAACTTTCTATTTAATATAATTAAGTTTCCTTACCCCAGAAGGAACATTATAACCATCAACTTCCACATCTTTATCAAGTATCTTTGTCAGGAAAGGAGCAACAGGATACAATCTACAGAGAAAGAGAGCGAAAACAGGAAAGGAAGAAAGATGATAAAAAAAATTGCAAATTATAACAAGAATTTAATTGGAGTGAAGATTAGGATTTCTAGTGCACTGGCTCTTACACAGAAATATATACATTACTTTGAATATTTTGTAACAAACAAAACTGTTGATTTTTTTCCCATAATAACCAGACATAATTACTGCATAACCAGGTGATTTTTATAAACATCCTCTGTTATTAAAAGATTAAAAAATTTATTAAAAGATTTATGAACATCCTCTGTTATTAAAAGATTAAAAAGCATTTTGCATTATTTTAGTACTTTGATTAATGATATACTATAGAGTAGATGTTTGTGAATCAGTCTAAATCTCTTAATCATGGCTTTAATTGACATGTTTTCTTTGTGGGTGATATCCATAAATGAACATCATGTTATAAACCCTGTACAGGTTCTTGCTCACGCCCATAGTCAATGAGAAGGGTTAGGTTACAAATTTTCCTTTCTCAATCACTGACATATGCTAAGAGCCATTGCTCATCCAGTGTCTAGCATTCCCACAGCCTATTGTTTTTCCAGCATCCCTTTGCACACACTCCATTACTCCCTGCTTAATCTTAATGTCGAAAAGCCTATTCCATAGTTTCCCTTATGTTTCTCCTCTTATTTCTGTTTAAAGTGACTTGTTAAATATCTTCAAAAAGTTTTCTTTTATATTTCCTTTTCAGTCTCTTTCCCATCCTATTACAGCTAAATTGCATATCACTATGTGCCTGGATGCACCCCACTGGATGCTCTGCCAGTTTAGATTCTATGGTTCCCTTTAACTGTGTATAGATGAAATCAACAAACACGACTAAAGGGAATGTAAAATAAATTAAATCATCATAGAACATGCTGGTGTGTATCCAGGAATATAATATAGGAACTTTGTTATAATAAGAGGTGGAAGAGAAAATAAAGCATGAAAGAAAACATCAAGAAATTTAATGAGATTGATTTAAATAGAAATAAGGGAAGAAACCTAGAGGAACTGTGGAATTGGCTTTTCAACTGTAAGATTAAGTAGGGAGTAATGTTGTGTGAGGGAGAGACATTGGAGAACAATAGGCTGTGAGAATTATAGAATGCTAGACACTAGAATAGAGATGACTCTTAAAACATGTCAGCAGTTATAGAAAGGAAAATTCGTACCCTTTGTTTTTACTCACTGTGTATGTGAACAAGAACCTGGTATAGTTTGTAAGGTGATGCATATTTATTAAAATATTTGTCATGATTACTTGGCTCTAATAGATAGGTACAAATGACATCTTAAGTACCATTGTCTAACTATAGAAAAACTATAATCATGAAGCTTTCTTCAGCATATTTCTGGGTGCTTCAGGATGTGAAATTGAAATTTTATTGAAAGTAAATCGAAATCATGACTCAAACCAGAGCAGCAAAGCAAAAGGCTCAATGGGAATGGGAATGAACAGCTAATGGGAATGCTGTGGCTCAGGGGAGAACTGAGGGGGGCAGCTGCCCTCTGAATCACAGCCTTTTAAGATGCACTATTTGCTTGATGTTTGCGGAGCAGTCAGGTATGGGGCATGATACTGCCATGGGGGATGTCTTTGTATGTGCGCGATGCAAGGAGTGTAAGGAAATCAGGTGACAACTCAGCGTTGTTATGGGCCTATATGAGAGCTTGAAGGACAGGGTGGATGCCCTCGAAGGATTACAAGTGAGGGGCCCATCAAGCTCTCAGCTGCCCACACCAATGCCAGAGCTTGCACTTGGTCATCGCGCAACACAGCGGCAACCCCCAAGGCAGAATGCACTGGTCCCAAAGGAACTAGTAGTTGTTGGTGACTCTATCGTCAGGGAAATGGGAAACATGCTTTGTAAAAAGGATAGGTGGAACAGGACCAGGGTATGTCTGCCAGGGGCAAAGGTTGATGACGTTGTAGAGCGGATATCATCTTTTAAGGGCACAAAAGGTGATATAGTTGTACACGTTGGCACTAATGATATTAAGAGTAGGAGACCGGTGGAATTACTTAACAAGTACAGGTCACTGATGAAAAAAAGCCGAGAATTAGGGTTGAATTTGAAAGTGTCTGCAATTCTGATCAGACACGATAGGAGGTAGTATATGATGAGAGCCCTGTCGATCAATTCGGCCCTGGAAAGATTGTGCAGGGCTCAAGGGGTAGAATTTTTTTCAGCCTGGTCTGTACTTGTTAAAAGGAGAGACTGCTTCTACAGGGATGGGATACACTTAAATATAAAGGGTGCAAGAATGTTTGCTGATGCTATTGAGGCAGTGTTAGGTGGGTCGGAAAACTGCTAGATTGTGGGGATACAAGGTCTAATAGATTAACAGTAGCCACTGGCAGAGGAGAAAGTGATTCTTGCACTGCTTCTATTGGAATGAGCAGCAGCCTGGAAAATAAGATGCAGGATATTACAGAGACTGCTGGGAATTATGGGGGTACAAGTAAACATATGGGTTGGGTTAGGGTGGCTAAGAGGAAGAGCAGGTGCATGTATACTTGCGTGTACACCAATGCTAGGAGTTTAGTAAATAAATTTGATGAATTTGAGTTATTGCTCAAAACATCAAAGGCAGATATTGTTGGGATTTCAGAGATGTGGTGTCACACAGATATAAGGAATGCAGAACTGGAATTTGGGGAGTACAATGTCTACTCCCTTCCTATTCTGTCTACAGAAAGGATAGACAGGATAGGAAGGGAGGAGGGGTTATGCTGTTAGTTAAGAAACACATAAAATCCAAGGAAGTGAAGCCAGTCGACATCACTGGACAGTGCAGTGTCGAGTCAGTTTGGTGTGACATAAGCATTGGGAGATCAAAATTGAGAGTAGGAGTGTGCTATAGCCCTAATGACTCTGATGGGTATAATAAGAAACTGTACAGAGAAATAGAGTGGGCCAGTAAATCAGAGAGTCTTATAATGGGGGATTTTAATTTCCCAGATATTGACTGGAATTTGGGGGCTGGTCACTCACACACTAGCAAGGCTTTTGTGGATTTATTGGATGATTGTTTTCTACATCAGCATGTTCGGGAGGCAACTAGAGGGAGTAATACTCTTGATTTGATTATCAGCAGTGATTCTTCATGCATTAAAAATCTACAGATAAATGAACCACTAGGTGGCAGTGATCACAGTGTTCTGAAGTGGGAGTTACTCAAAGAGGTAACTACCATTAGGGGTAAAGGGAAGGGGTATTGCTTTCGTAAAGGCGACTACGATGGACTGAGACAGTATTTAAATTCTGTACAGTGGGATCAACTGATGATGTTACCAACAGCAAATTCAAAACGGGAAGCATTCAAAGAACTTATCTTGCAAGCTACTGGGCTTTGCATACCAACTAAGAAATATTGTTCAAGGTTTAGGCCTAAATGGATGTCAGATGAACTAATGAGGCATATGGCAGAGAAGAAATATGCATGGGATACATACAAATTAACACGTGACACAGAAGCCTATGATAGATACAAGTTGATCTGTAACCAAGTTACAAAGGAGGTTAGGCAGACGAAGGCAGATTACGAGAGATCCTTGGCAAGGGATGCGAAGAAAAACAGCAAAGAGTTCTTTACTTATGTAAACTCTAGAAGGAAGGGGATGAATCAGATTGGTCCACTTGATATCGATGGGTCAACTGTTGATGACCCTGCTCAGGTAGCTAACAAACTAAATGAATATTTTGCATCGACATTCACACATGAGGAGTTATTCAGCGAGGGGAATGCCAGAGGTGTATTCAACTCTAGCAGTAAGCTAGAGAATCTTGCAATAACTGAGAGTAAAGTGGAGGAGAAATTGTTGAAGATAAACACAAGAAAGGCACCTGGGGTGGATGGGATCTATCCAGTTATATTAAAGGAGGCAGCAAAGGAAGTAAGCAAACCCTTAGCCATAATTATGAGAGCTTCCTTGGACTCAGGGGAGCTACCCATGGACTGGAGATGTGCAAATGTGACCCCAATTCACAAGGGAGGATCAAAGGCTGACACAAGTAATTAATAGACCTGTGAGTTTAACTTCTGTTCCCGGAAAATTAATGGAGGCACTGGTTAAAGAAGCACTGCAGGATCATCTAGACAAGACTTCAGTTATAGCTCGGACACAGCATGGTTTTGTTAAGGGGAAGTCTTGCCTGCCCAATTTGATTGGATACTATGATGCAGTCACAAAAGAACTGGATGCAGGGAATAACTTTGATATTATATACTTGGATCTTAGAAAGGCTTTTGATACTGTTGCACATGGAAGACTGCTGCACAAATTGGAACAGTGTGGCATTGTAGGCAAATTGCTGCTATGGATAAAGGAGTGGTTGAGGGGGAGAAGACAGAGAGTGGTAATCAATGGACACTGCTCATCGTGGACTAATGTTATTAGTGGAGTCCCTCAGGGTTCAGTATTGGGTCCTTTATTGTTCTCTGTATTTATAAATGATATTGATGATGGTATATCAAGCTTAATGTCCAAGTTTGCAGATGATACGAAGGTTGGCAGGGTTGTCAAGGACACTACTGACACTATGCTGCTGCAACAGGATCTGGAAAGGTTGAGCAGATGGGCTGAGAGGTGGCAAATGAAGTTTAACATTGACAAATGTAAAGTACTACATATGGGAAACAGCAACCCCAGAGCAACGTATCAACTCTGTGGTACTACACTGACAGTGGTAGAGAATGAAAGGGACCTGGGGGTGGTTGTGCAGGCAGATATGAAGTTCTCTGAGCAGTGCAGACGGGCTGCAAGAGTAGCTCATGGTGTATTGTCAATGATATATAGGAATTTTTCTAGCAGGGGTAAGGAGGTGATTATTTCCTTGTATAAGGCAATGGTCAGGCTACACCTAGAGTACTGTATACAGGCCTGGAGGCCTCATTTCAAGAAGGATGTAGAGCTGCTGGAACGCGTACAGAGAAGAGCAACAAGATTAGTGAATGGAACAAAGGGGTGCTCTTACGAAGAATGGCTTAAGTTTTGCGAATTACAGTGTCTGGAGACTAGGCACCAGTGAGGAGATCTGATAGAGGTGTACAAAGCCTTGAATGGTTTGAGCATGCTCAATGCTGATGGGATTCTTCCTCTTGCTCAGAATAATCACCTGAGAGGGCATAAGTTCAAATTGAGGAAAGACAGATGTAGGATAGATGTGCGGAAATTTGCCTTTAGCCAGTGGGTGGTTGGTTGGTGGAACAGACTTCCATCCCTTGTCGTGGAAGTTGATAGCCTAAATAAGTTTAAGGCTCAGCTGGACAGGTATTTCGAACGAACAGAGGGGTGAAGTGGAAGTGGTTATTTTTTATTTATTTATTTTACTTTATTTTTTTTTTGGCTGATGCTGCATAAGCTTGCTTTCTTGCATCAAATGCCTCTAGTAATGCTAAATGCTAATGCTAATGTGCATGCGATGGAACACATGCCTTGATGATCACCTTGGCATAGTTCAAAAAAGCTTTGTGATAATAATACATATATATTTTTTTACGTGAATAACATCTATACTGGGGATACACTAGGGCGTTCAGGGTGTCACAAAAAGTGAAACGTCTAACCGCTGTTATATCTCCGAAACTAACAGACAAAAGTATAAACAATCTATATTTATTTTGTCGGGTATATAGTGCCATTGACGAATATGCAAGAAAAAATTTGAAATTTTGGTATTTAATATTATTTTTGAAAAAACTAAAAGTTTACATTTTGGTCCTTTCCTGTTGCGCATTAGTTACTTTCACTCTCAATAGCAGTGATGCAACAAGTTGCGTACAATTGAGCAACAAAATTGTTGTGTCACCACAACAACACAACCGCATTGCTCTACAAGGATATATAAATAGATTTAAAATCAGGTTTTTAGTTTCGAGAATTGAACAACTTGTTAAAGTAAGGTTCAGTTACTTTGCATCTGTCGAGCAGTGCAGTTGTGTTATTGGCCTATCCACCCGTAACCTGTTTGAACTGGTTTCAAGCAGTGTGAAGCAGAGTTATCGAGTGTTCAGTGGGATGATGTCATTTGTTTTGAAGACCCTTTGTTCAGTTACTTCGCATATGTCGAGCAGTGTGGTTGTGTTTCATTTAGTTAATAACTTCATGTGAAATGATAAAATACAATTTAAGCTTAATAAAATCAGTTTTATTTTATTCGGTATTTTCATTTCACATTTCCATGAAGCTAACGCCATTTTTTTTTTTTTTTTTTTTTTTTTTTAAGTTCTAAGGTGGTGCTATATCTAAATTGTAGTTTGTATTCAACATGATTTTCACTCGGAGAGGATCTTGCCTTTTCTACAAAATTACAATTTATAATTTAAATATAAATGTTTACTTTGAGACAACTTCCCAGTAATCTTTTATTTACTGTATGCATCATGATTTGAAATGCATACAGTAAACTAACCACCTATATCTAGAACATAGTCATTTTTATAAAGTATTTATAAAACTCCAAGTTGGAGAGCTGAGTTATTATATATCAAAAATCAATTATAAAGTACTCATTAAACTTGTTAATTTGGCTACCATTGAAAATGAAATTTGATTATCAGACTTTTGGCTTATAAAAATACTGAATGAAATCTGGTTTTCATTCTGTTATGAAAATGTGTCAGGTGGGAAAAAAAAAACAAGAATCTCTAAATTCAGTTGCCCTTTTTATTTAAAAAGGATAATTAGCTGGCAGTGATTTTATAATTAATTAAATTATGATTAATTTGAGATAATACATAAGTTATTTAATAGTTGCCAGTAATTCAGTTGTTTATTTTCCTTAGTGGATTGGATACTTAAACTGTGTCATTTCAGAATCAATCATTTTTCAGCCTATTACAGTCTCCTCATTGGTTCTTAAATTGCTACAAAAGGCACTACTACCCTATATACATAATCAGATTCTTCTCTCTCTTTCTCTCTTTCCACAGTATAGTCACTGTAGACTCCATGTCTAATCGATGGAGTTCATAGTGATTCCATATATTAAACATGCTGCCACTTGGCACAAATACACATCAAATGGGTTGTCATTCAGTTGGATGATGAAAATGAAACATGAGTTTTTCATCAGCAGCTCTTGCTAGATATGATACAAAAAAAATTCATAATAGACAAAGTTCCATAAATAACAATTATTTGGTGATCACAAAAAAGCACAATGTGGAGGATACTGTTCATAACCCCCCCCCATCTAGATGAGACAAACCCGGTCTTCTTTTACATTATGTTGGAAACACTAATTGTAGGCTGCAGAAAACACGTTAAGCTTATTTAACACTAATGTGCTCTTATTTTTTGCTATTTTAGATTCCTTTCTAAATGACCAAAATAGCAAAAAATAATGCAAAAGTAATATACCACAAAACTGCAGGATTCTTGCCATTTCACTCTCCATTATCTGATCTAAGTTATAGACACAGTGGAGAACTTAGATACACTAAGATGTTCATTGCACATAAAGCTGGGTTATATCAACAAGCCGAAACTAACTGATCCTTATGAAGCACCATTTGCTGGGTAGCAAGGTACTATTAAATAAGCTTAATATGTTTGATCCAGCTTACAACTGCAATCTTCTCACTTCTGCAAAAAAAAAGACTGGGTTTGTCTAATCCAGATGGGGGTGCTTTAATGGACAGTATCCTCTTTGCTACTCTTTTCTAATAGCCATATTGCCTTAAATATTTCATTTATGGAGTTTGCATTATTTCTTAATTACATTAAACTAGATGTAAATTGTCACAGATCAACAAATGGACATTATCGATAACTTTATGGACAGTAAAAAAAAAAAAGAACTATGCAAAAAATGCAACAGAATTAAGTATGTAAACAATGGCATCATCTCAGTAATGCAGTCTTCCCGCGTGTGATTTAGTTTTATAGAGGTCCATCTTAAGAAACTACTTCCTGGTTGCCAGATTAAAAAAAAAAGAGAGAGAAAAAAAGTGAAAACCCGATTCTTTCAGCCATATCAAAAACAGGTATGTGTGCAAATTTTAATTATCTGCCACTTAGTAAGCTCTTGCAAACAGAATTAATAGAATATAAAAGCAATTCCCCACCATTACCAGTCTTGGAGCATTTGTACATTCAGATGGACAAGTGCAAAGAAAAAAATAATAATAAAGCTAGTCTATAGAAAATAAGTAGAATTATTATTACTTATAACTGAATTCTCTGAATACTCTCAGTGTAACTTCTCTAAATCTGATTAATATTCCACTCCATGCCACAAATACAGTTTTTTTCCAGTGGATATTAAAAGAGTTAAGCTAATCTTTGCTGTTTGCACTGGTTTCATAGGAAGGAGGTACCTCAAATCAGCTACTCTTTCCCTCCCCCAGGGGGGAACCCCCCCAGGTTAAAAGGGTTTATTATCTGGCTGGTTGGTTAGCTCTTTGAACAGTAAACAATATAATGCAAAATACAACCAACCAGTAAGGGGGAAAAAATGTTTCTCCTGAATACCTTTTAAAAATTATACATCAAAAAGACTTCAAGTTTAGAAGAATTCAATCAAAATCAAAGGATGTGGGACTGAGTTGGTAAAAAATTCCAGAACAGTTCAAAGATGTGTATTTATTTATTTTTTTCTTATCCAATTTGTAATTAAATCTCTGCTACATTTAAATACATAGTAATAAATACTATAAATTGATTTATGGTGCCAAAACAAAACATTGAATGCAAAAATTTCCTTTGAAATCAGTTGCTAACAATTTGATGGACAGTCATCTCAATTATGGTTAAATTGTACATTGCTTAACTATTCTCTTAATTTCCAGTCTAGAAACAACTTCTGGTCTTTAATGCTGCTCCATTGACTAAATACTTGAACTGGTCCACAGTAACGTATAAATATTAGTATAATCAATTATGTTATCACTTACTGCTTAAATTTTAAACATCTATTCCACAGAGTTGCTTTTATTGTCCGGTGATAAAAGGAAAAGTATGAAAACAAATCAAAACATAAAGAAGTCTATCATAAAACCTACCTAAGCGATTCCTTTATAATTCCTCTAAGATAAGAGAGCTTTACTAAATGTTTTGCATCTATCTTTTCTCCTGGTAATATTACCTGCTTAATTTCTTTCAGAAGGTCTTCTTGACATTGAGGGTGTTTTGCCATAAGGTACAGCATCCACTGAGTAGCGTGTGTTGTCTGGAAAGATGTAATTGTCCAGCTGTTAATATAAGTATGGTTTGGATAAGTTGAATAACAATTCTTCTCATTGAATATTACAGAGTTTAGAAGATATAGTTGTGAAAATGAACTCTATATTTGAGGTTCAACTTTGTTTGTCCCAAGGCATCCATACATCCTTGCAAGAATTTAAATCTTGATTTTGGACTAATTGCTTTTTGCCTTGTATATTGCAAATGTTTTCATCATAAAGATTAAGTTAAAAATTGGGAATGGAAGCAGACTGTAAAAATCTAATGATTAAAGGTGTTAGTCATGGAAATATTTATGTATCCGAATGCAAGGCAAGTGAAAATGAAACATTAATTCCAGATGTTATGCATTTAAGAAGATATGATGGAACTAAGATATACTGCAGAGGAATCCTGTTAGAATAATGAAAAATTCTTCTCCCCCCCCCCTTCTCCTTTGTGTTTTACCCAATTGGCAAAAGTTCAGTTGATGGAGAGAAAAAGAGTGAATATCTATCCCTTTGTGTTTTACCCAAGTGGCAGGCCTTGGTGAAGTCACATTTATTAAGGTTCTGGATTTTTTTTTTTTTTTAATTATGTATTTAAAATCATTGATTTGTTCTGAGGTTAACAATATCAAATTTCTGGTTCTAGTGTTACCTTATTCTACAAAGTACAGAGTGCATAAGTATTATATGCATTCAGGATCTAGATATTTTATGGATACACATTTCTACTATTTTAACCGAAGAGATCACTTTGCGTTAAAGAAAAGCTTTTAAATTAAAAAAATATATTGTGTGATTGAGAATAAAGTTTCATGATACTAGGTGCAAGTCAAAAGTTTCCAAACTGGCCATTAGATACTGCTGAACTAATTCATTGTGAGTTAGTATGGCGAGTTTTGCTCAAATAGTGTTATGCTTTTGTGCAATTGGCGTTTAATGCATTCACTGTCCCCATACATTACATTTGTATGACCTCAGAAGTCCAGATATGAAACTGTCAGATTAATTAAGGTGTGTACATAAGTTATGTACATATAGCTATTTTGTATATTGTATATAGTGTTTTTTTTTTTTTTTTTTTTTTTCTATACATCATATGTGATGCCCAGACTTGTGAATACAAATTTACCCCTCCACATCCATGAATCACATATGATTCATTTACAACTACCCGCCAATTTTATTACTTTTCAGGTTACATTGTTGACATTGAAGTGTTTCCGTCACGGTCTCAAGTTTTATTTTCTAGTGTGAAAATGGGTGATCATGGACTTAGTGACGAAGAGTTGCAAAGAATGTTGGAGGAAAGTGACTATGGGCCATTTTCTAGCGATAGTGACGATGATTACGTACCAGATACAGTTTCAGAGCCTGATATTGACAGTGGAAATGAAATGAAATATTGACACGATGGATACGGCAGGTACATAAGGGTAATATGAAGAAGGTTCTGCTGGTGTTAGTAAGTAAAAGTCATTGACGTTCAACATTTCTCCATCTCAGAAGGAAACTTTCATGGATTCATCCGGTATCCAAAATATTGACAGTATAATGAAAAATGGTAAAGCTTCTCTAACCCGCATTTATTATAAATTTATAAATGAAGATGTCATAAACCTTATGGTGAACCAGACAAATTTATATGCTCATCAGGTTATGAATAGTCAAGAAACAGTGAAAGGAAGAATGCAACAATGGAAAGATACTAATTAGCATTAGCATTAGTAGAGGCATTTGATGCAAGAAAGCAAGCTTATGCAGCATCAGCCAAAAAAAAAAAAAAAAAAACCCACTTCCACTTCACCCCTCGGTTCGTTCAAAATACCTGTCCAGCTGAGCCTTAAACTTATTTAGGCTATCAACCTCCACTACAAGGGATGGAAGTCTGTTCCACCAACCAACCACCCGCTGGCTAAAGGCAAATTTCCGCACCTCCATCCTACATCTGTCTTTCCTCAATTTGAATTTATGCCCTCTCAGGTGGGCATAAATTCAAATTGAGGAAAGTGAGATGAAAAGTTTTTGGGTTTCATTCTATTCTCAGGTATTGTTTCATATCCGAGATGGGAGTATTATTGGAAAACAGAGCCTATGTACTATCATCCATTGTTACATAATTTTGGAAGGAAAAAATTTTATTTTTTATTTTTGCATAGCAGCAGGTTTTGTACATGTCAAATGTTTAATTTTAGAACTCCCGAACTGTTGTTGAACTTCTAAGGATAGTTTTTGGACTTTGGTCACTGATTTCAGTATAGTACACTCTGCTAGGCTAAAAATGAAATAACTAAGAAATGGCAATTGAAGTTTAACATTGACAAATGCAAAATAGTGCATATGGATAGCAGTCAACTCACAGTAAGATACCAACTTTATGGTACTACACTTAGGGTAGTAGAAAATTAAAAAGACCTGGGGGTAATTGTGCAGTCAGTTATGAAGTTCTCTGAGCATTGTAGACAGTTGCCAGGACAGTTCATGAATTTTTTTCAATGATATACAGAAATTTTGCTAGCAGGGATAAGGAGGTGATTATCCCATTGTTATGACAGGCCTGGCCAACCCAAATCGTTCTGCGGGCCACCTTGACAAACTACAATTTTCCGCGGGCCATACATAAAATAAAACAATCTTTTAAAAATAAAAAAAATCAAATGCCATAAAAATTATTTTATTCATTCATTTTTATTATATATCTACATCAATGATATATTTGCTTTTCTTTGCGATTACTCAATTTTTTAAAATTTACTTCAATATTGGTAGTTGCACATCTTAATTGATTTTCCAGATTTTCATCTGTTATTGAAGCTCGATATTTACTTTTTTTAAATTTCATTTTTTAAAATAAATTGTCAAACATATGTGGATCAGAAGGTGCTCACAATTTTTGTGCAAAAAATTTTAATTTGGGATACTTTTCCGCTATCACATGTGTTGTAAAAGTTGATTTTTGATGTCATTGCGTGAATGTGTTTTAATTCATTGTTGCACTGTAAATCAATTACTTTTACTGCAGAGTTTCCAATTTTAAGAAAGGAAGGAGTGGTGGGGATTCAGGGAATTATAGCTGGTCTAGTATTATATTTCTTGTTATTTGTTATGCCTAGTGCAGCTAGTGAATGATTTCCCACTGATGTAGTCAGTAGTATAGAAATCATCTGTCCACAAAAAATAATGTGGTTGGCTAGTCCTGGTATAAGACAGTGGTCAGGCCACACCTTGAGTACTGCATACAGGTCTGGAGGACTCATTTTAGAAAACTAGAGATCTTGGAATAAGTGCAGAGAAGGGCAATGAAATTGCTTAGGGGAATAAAGGGAATAAAGGGGTGATCTTACAAGAAAGGCTTCAGTTCTCTAAATTGCAGTGTCTGGGGACCTAGGCACATGTGAGATCTGACTGAAGTGTTTAAGGCCTTGAATGAATTGAGCAGGCTCAATGCTGATAGGATTCTTCCTTTTGTTAAGACTAAACATGTGAAGGGGCATAAATTCAAATTGAGGTTGCAGAATAGATGCGTAGAAATTTGCCTTTAGACAGTGGGTTGGTGATGGCTGGAACAAACTTCCATCCATTGTTGTGGAAGTGGATAGCTTGAATAAATTTCATACGAAGTCCTGTAAATAAAACTTGGTTATGATTTTTTTTTTTATGTAGATTAATATGTTTATCTCAAAACATTTATGTATTTTTACATTATGATAATCCTGTCCTTTTTGTACGTATGGGTAAAGGATCACTGGCATCAAAATATGATTTTTGTATCAGAGGATCAAACTTTTGGCAGTGTGGACTTGATTGCAATGAGCAGTAATGCCATGGCACATAGGACTCCATTTCTAGTGCCCCATTCTATTAACACATTTCTATTAACCCCCTCGATGGGAGGGGGTTAATAGAAATGTGGACTGCCCTGCATGGTCACTATCTTAATATATGATTGCAATGTCTGGAATGCTCTAAGGAGGTGACCTAATTATAAAAGTAAAATGAGTTAAACAGTTTCAGAAAAGAATGTTTGCAGTATTCCTTTTACGATTGTTTAACTTTTGGACATCAGTGTATTATCACACCCTTGTTAACTGAATGTAGTTAATACTTACTGTGTCTGCAGCAGCAATGAACAAGTCGGTGATAATTCGTAACAGGTAAGTTTCCTTGTTGTCCATATCTTTAATGCTTTCCAGCAGCCTACTCATCACACCTCTGACCGGCTCCCCTGACTTCATACTTTCTTGGATTTCCTTCATGCTTTTTTCTACATGTTCCTGTGCTGAAATATATCAGTATAAATTAAAGAACAAGCGTTTTTTTTTTTTTCCACCTCATTCATTTAACATGAAACTAAAGTACAAGATGAGAACCCATGAAAATGTAGATAAATATTTTGTTTCTGATAATGAATACAAATTTATTTAATAAACTTTTAGATGAAAGTTTATAAATTGTTTTCTTCTACAACAGAATCTAAAAAGAGCAGCTGAACATTGACATTATATCGAAATTGATTTAACAAGTCCTTTCAGTTCCTCAAATTTATTGATATCCCTGTTATTACCATAGGACATTTGGAAGGCTATCTTTTTGTGTTTTTTAGTTAGCAGTTTATTCCAATGCTTAATAATCTTTTGGCAAAAAAAGAATTGTTTTTCATGTCCAGTCTGCAACTATCATGAAAAAGAAAAAAAATTCCCATTATTAGAATTTACCAAATGTTTTCAAAGCTCCAAATGCCTCTAGCAAGTCACCATGCAGACATCTAATCTTGAAACTTTTCCATTGTGAAGCCAAAATGTCTCTCTTCCCCCCACCTCCCTACACCTCTGAAAATGCTTCTTATCAATAACTTTGAATAGCTTCTTATAATTAACCTTCAAGCTCTTTTTTGTTACACCTTTTTCAACAGATCCATGCCCTTTTGAAATGGGAGTGAAGTCTTTATATAATATTTGAGGTGTGGTGTAACCAAGGTCTTTTACAATTGAATAAATACCTTTTCCCTGTTAGCAAAATTACTGTACAGCACAGATAAAAAAAAAATAAAAAGATCCAGTTTTATGTTCTAGCCACTTGGCTACTCTGTTGAGAAAACTTAGATTGCACAACTACTCCAAAGTCTTATTGTTACTCGCCAAATAATAAGATAATGATGGATTATTATTATTATCCAAGTATGTAATTAAAAATAATGAATTTTAACTGCCAATTTTCAGACCAACTGAATAATTCATCTGGTCTGATTCGGGCAGCATGCTTTGGTTACAATTGTCAACCATCATTGTGACCTTTGTATAACAGCAAACTTCAGTGATTATCAAGCAATGGCTCAAAATGAAAAACTTTACAAAACAATGCTAGTACGGTGTGTGCTTAAAATGTGTACCTTTTACTGTTGGCATGGAATTTTGAATTAGATCTGCATGCTGCAATATTATGCTTTTATCCCAAAGGTGACAGCCACTTCATGAATAACTGTGCATCATGCACAAATGGGTCGGAGAACATGACATGGTCACCATCTTCCCTGGTTCCCAGTCACCTGACCTCAATCCAGCTGAGACTGTGGAATATGCCAGAGAGAGCTATTTGGCAGTGAAGTCTTCAACTTTGTAGTAATTATACCATGGCCCACAAAAACTTAGAGAACCCATGCAGGACTATACTTGCTGTTATTAGAAACAGAGGTTGCCTGATTTGATACTGAATAAGGGTTCATATTTTTTGGCCAATGTATGTATTATGCCTGTAAATTGCACCTGTTGTATGGTCTGTTTGCTGGATGAAAAACCAGAGTTTGTTGGCGAAAATATTCTACCATCGCTCAAGACCGCTAACTCAGTGACGTAGAAAAAAAAACGCATGTGTATCCTGTACGCATTTGAGTGTGATATCTTCCTATATAATTTGCGCTTATAAGGAAGAGGTGATAAACATCCCCTAATATTTTTCAAATCTTTGCATGCTCGAATGGAACGGTATTATGTTATAAAAGTACAATACAAGAATCAAATCTACCTGTTTTAGCAACGATTTAAAAAAAAATCGTATAGGGATTCCCCTCAGCTAGTTGTTTTACCAGAACAGATACCACTGATATTTGCATCAGCATATATTATCGCACATCTTCTACACAGATGTACCCTTTGCTACAAACCCAGTCCCTTCACCCAACGAGGGCAGACCCTGCCTTTTGCCATCCTTGTCTCCCAACATGTCAAGTCTTAAAAATTTACTAATGTATAAAACGCTGCTAATTTTTTGCACTTCTTTTGTTTAGAAAATTCGTTTCGGGATTTTCCAACTCACCTGGAACATGATGCCAACTTTTACATCAATTTAAATATTGGCTTTTCAAATAAAAGCTGAAAAAACAACTTGTCTAAATTCTAGTATATCTAGTAGGATTTGCAGTACATTATAGCACAAGTAAAAAAAAAAAAAAAAGTCATTGACACGTTTTGTATCAAAGTGGAATTTATGATTTGGAAAAAAAGAAGTTCTTGACTTCTGAATAAAGATCCAAATGTCTGATGGCTTTTATTTGGTTACCACTGATATTTGCATCAACGTATATTCTCGTGCATCTTCTATACAGATGTGCCCTTTGAATGGTTTGAGCAAGCTCAATGCTGATAGGTTTCTCCTCTTGCTCAGATTATACACCTGAGGGAGTATAAATTGAAATTGAGGAATGATGGCAGTTGATTGCTGGAACAAACTCCCAGCTGTCGTGGAAGTTGATAGCTTAAATAAATTCAACAAAGAACGACAAACTTGGAGCGAATGGATGGATGGGTGCGTAAAATGGGAAGTTTTTTTTACTGATGCTGTATAAGCTTGCTTTCTTGCATCGTATGCCTATACTAATGCTAATTTCAGCAATTAACATTCTTTGACCCTACTGGGCAGAAACCTTTCACAACTTCATGTAATCGATTAATATGCCTTTAGTGTTTTGTTTTCAATGTGTATAGTGCGGTGGTTATAATCATTGTCCTTCCTTGCAACCGGTGAAAAGACCCGGGTTCAAATCTCGTCATGACACGAGTAAGTTTTTTTTTTCATTCCATGGCTGAGTTTGTTGGTCTCGGGAGTAGACAGCAAGATTTTTCGTCCAGGGAACACTTAATTTAAGGCATAATGCACGTGGCCCTTTAAGTTTGGTCTTGGACGACCCTAATGTGATATTTTGTCCTTCCTTTTGGTTATTCTGGGATTTTCAGCCTGCACAACAATAAAAATCTGCCTGCGAAAACATATACAGTATACATAATATAGTTAAGTTTGAGGGCACGTTGATACCGATATTTTTATGTAAACTGTCTTGCAATACATTTAATAATCATTACGATATTTGCATTAACATTTCTTCCACTATTGCTACTGGTCATCTTCGCATGACTTTCAACCACATGTCAAATTTGCGTACTAGTTAAAGTGGAATATGTTGGAACAGTCTCATAATATTGCTGGCATATCATCTTGAATCTGTTGTATATTATTATTATTACAATTAGTCATATGGTACAAGGAAGCCTGAGGCTTTTGCTGCACCAGCCAAAAAATTCTGAGTCACCCTGAGAGAAATAGAAGGGAATCACCAAGAAAGAGAAGAATGATGATATCCAGCTCAGAATGTGCCAAGCCCATACTCACCAGATGTGAGCCCCTGGGGATAAATATATCCGTAATACGTGGATATTTGATAACTGCGCAAAGTTCGGACTTTTTCATTTTATAATGTCTATCAGATTGAAAAATCTTTGCAAAGTTATACCATTACACCAGGTTGCTTATTAATTGATGGTTCCTATGCAAAATTTCGGATTTAGCCAAAGGGAGAAAACAGAGTGGTTTTTAATGGACACTGTTCTTCATGGACTAATGTTATTAGTGGGGTCCCCACGGTTCATTGCTGGGCCAATTATTGTTTTCTGTATTTATTGATGAAGGTATATTGGACTTAATATCTAAGTTTGCAAATGATATAAAGGTTGGCAGTGTTGTTAATGACAGTAAAAACAGTATGCTACTGCAACAGAATCTATAAAAGTTGGGCAGATGGGCTGAAAAGTGGCCACTGAAGTTTAACAGTGACAAATGTCTGATGAGTAGCAGTAATCCCAGAATAACGTATCAACTATGGTACTTCACTCGGGGAAGTGGAAAATGAAAAAGATGTGAGGATTAATTCTGCAGTCAGTTATGAAGTTCTCTAAGCAATGCAGAAGGGCTGACAGGAGACTTCATGGGGGTGTAGTACAGGACATACAGGAACTTTACTAGCAGGGATAAGGAAGCGATTAGCCCATAGTTAGGCTGCATCTTGAGTACTGCATATAGGTCTGAAGGCCTTATTTTAGGAAGGATGGTAGATCTGTTGGAATATATGCACAGAAGGGCGACAAGATTGGTTAAAGGAACGAAAGGGTGGTCTTACCATGTAGTAGACTAGCATTAGTAAAGGCACATAATGCAAGCTTATATAGCATCAGAAAAGAAAAAAAACCTCATTTCACCCATCCACTCGCTCCAAATATTATTATTATTAGCTACATGGTGCAAGGAAGCCTGAGGCTTATGCTGCACCAGCCAGAAAAAAAAAAAAAAATTCCTGAGTTACCCTGAGAGAGAGAGAGAGAGAGAGAGAGTCAGAAGTAGAAGGGAATCATCAAGAAAGAGAAGAATGACAATATCTAGCTCAGAACCCTGTGTGTGCCAAGCCCATACTCATTAGATGTGAGCCCCTTGTGTTCTCTAGTTCAGCCTTGAATCTATTTAAGCTATCAACTTCTACAACGACAGATGTAGAGGTTGATAGCTTGAATAGATTGAAAGTTTGTTCCAGCAATCAATCACCTGCTGGCTAAAGGCAAACTTCCACACATCTATCCTACAACAGCCTTTCCTCAATTTGAATTTATGCAATCTCAGGCGATTATTCTGAGCAAGAGAAAGAATCCCATCAACACTGAGCATGCTTAAATCATTCAAGGCTTTGTACACCTCAATCAGATCACCTTGCAGGTGCCTAGTCTCCAGACACTGTAATTTGTAAAACTTAAGCCTTTCTTCGTAAGAGCACCCCTTTGTTCCATTCACTAATCTTGTTGCCCTTCTCTGTACTCGTTCCAGCAGCTCTACATCCTTCTTAAAATGAGGCCTCCAGACCTGTATGCAGTACTCAAGGTGTGGCCTGACCATTGCCTTATATAAGGCGATAATGACCTTATCCCTGCTAGAAAACTTTCTAGCAGGGACGGGGAAGTGATTATACCCTTACCATGACAGGCTTCACTTCTGTAAATTGCAGCGCTAAAGAATAGGTAGCTGCGAGGTGATCTGATTGTATTTAAGGGTTTTGAATGGATTGAGCAAGGCTCAGTGTTTATGATATTCCTGTCTTTCTCATTATATACGTGAGGCTGCATAAATTCAATTTGGGGAAGGATGGTTGCAGGATAGATGTGCTAATGTTTTCCTTCAGCCAGAGGTTAGTTAATTGTTGAAACAAACTTCCATCTGCTATTATGGAAGTGGATAGTTTGAATTAATTCACGCAAGAACTAGAAAAATTCTTGGAGGTTATGTAGGAGATTTTTTTTTTTTTGGCCAATGCTCTATAAATTTGCTTTTTTGCATCATATGCCACCAATAGTAATAATAATATAGCCACGTCATTCTAGAAACATTTTGCTTGTTGAACCATCCTACTAATCGCTCTTACAATTATTCCCGAACAATATAAGCAATTACTTTATGTATACACCCATGGTCCTGAGCCAGATATTATCATTCTTCTCTTTTTTGGTGACTCTCTCTCTCTCTCTCTCTCTCTCTCTCTGGGTAATTCAGAAATTTTTTTTTTTTTTTGGTTGATGCAGCATAAGCCTTAGGCTTCCTTGCATCATATGGCTGATAATAATAATATTGTTAAAAGCACAGACTAGCATAGTAATTTGAACATAGCAACCCTTTTTCGAAACACTTCTTTTTAAAATTAAATTGGTTAAAACAATTTAGGTATCAGGTGCACAAGTGATTTGGTGTAAATATTATCAATACGTACATTATGATTTAATTTGTAAAATAATAAGAGTAGTTAACCTCAATATAGTACGTAGTTCTCTTATCATTTTAGAAATATTGATATCAATGTAGAACGTATTGAGCATTACAGCTCTGGTTCATATTATCTAATTATGATTTAATTGAAACTAAGCTGCTATTAGTGTGCCAACTCTGAAAATCTGCACATCTACAAATAATCTTTATTTCCAGGAAAATTTATAACGCATGCTGACCTTTAGATATTGTGACAGCCTGTGGTTTCTGTGGGACTCTCCACCAGTTTCTGTAAATTTCCTCCGATATTTTCCGCCATTCGACTATCAAAGTTCAGTTTTTTTTTTTTTTTTTTTTGGAGGGAGTATAGTCTGTCCTCACATGCACCTGACGATCCAATTCATCACACAGGTCTCTATAGGATTAAAGTTAGGACTCTGGACTAGCCAGTCGAACTTTTCGATTCTCGTGCCTTCAAACCAGTCCTTCACAACGCGAGCAGTATAACGGAACGTTTTCCTTCTGATACTGGTTAGCATTAGTTGAGGCATATTATGCAAGAAACAAGCTTATACAGCATAAACCCCCTTCCCATTTCACCCATCCGGTCACTCCAAATGTTTGTCTAGTTCAGCCTTAAATTTATTTTAGCTATCAACTTCCACAACAACAGATGGAAGTTTGTTCCAGCAATAACTACCCGCTGGCTAAAGGCAAACTTCCGCACATCTATTCTACAACTGTCCTTTCTTAATTTGAATTTATGTCCCCTTAGATTCTTAATCTGAGCAAGCAGAAGTATCCCATCAGCATTGTGCCTGCTCAGACCATTCAAGGCCTTATACACCTCAATCAGATCACCTCACAGGCCCCTAATCTCCAGATGCTGCAACTTGCAGACCTTATGTCTTTCTTCGTAAGCACACCCCTTTGTTTCTCTCACCAATCTCGTTGCCCTTCTCTATATTCGTTATAGCAAGTTTACATCCTTCCTAAAATGAGGCGTAGAGACCTGTATCCAGTATTCAAGGTGTAGCCTGACCATTGCCTTATACAAAGGGATAATCACCTCCTGGTCTCTGCTAAATATAAAAATTCCTATATATCATTGACAAAACTCCATAACCTGCTCTGGCAGCACGTCTGCACTGCTCAGAGAACTTCATATCTGACTGCACAATTACTCCCAGATCTTTTTTATTCTCCACCTCCTTGAGTGTAGTACCACAAAGTTGGTACGTTTTTTTTGGGTTACTGCTACTCACATGCAGCATTTTGTAGTCAATGTTAAACTTCAGTTGCCACTTGTCAGCCCATCTGCCTAACTTTTCTAGATCGTGTTGCAATAGCGTACTTCCTTTATTGTCATTAACAACACTGCCGACCTTTTTAACATCTGCAAACTTGGCTATTAAGCCTGATATAATTAAGCCTTCATCGGTATTATTGATAAATACAAAAAACAACAACGGGCCCAGCACCGAACCCTGGGGCACTCCATATTAGTCCACGTAGAGCAGGATCTATTTATTACCACTCTGCCGTTTCCCACTCAACCATCCCTTATATCCATTGCAGCAACTTGCCGTTAACGCCATACCACTCCAATTTGTACAGCAGTCTTCCATGTGCAACAGTATAAAAAGTTTTCTTGAAATCCAAGTATGATATCAAAATTAATTTTTGCTTCCAGTTCCTTTGTGACCACATCGTAGTATCCAATCAGATTGGTCAGACAAGACTTCCCCTTAACAAATACATGCTATGTCTGAACTATTACTGCAGTCTTGTCTATGTGATACAGGATCACATAGACATCAGATTTCCCCGTATCACATTTTCCCGGAACAGAAGTTAAACTAACAGGTCTATCATTATTTGTATCACCCTCTGCACCCACTTTCTGAATTGGGGATACATTTGCACATCTCTAGTCCATGTGAACCGCCTCTAACTCTAAGGGTGCTTCCATATTTATGGCTAAGGGTTTGTTTACTTCCCTTGCTGCCTCCTTCAATATAATTGAATAGATTCCATCTGCCCCAGGTGCCTTTTTTATATTTAACTTCAACAATTTCTCCTCCACCTTGCTGTCAGTTATTACAAAATCACTTAGCTTCCTGTTAGAGTTTGATAAACTTCTGACATTCCCTTCTTGAATAATTCCTCCTATTTGAATATACACTGTGCCGCCACTTTATTAGGTACACCTACCTACCTAGTAGCGCGTTGAGCCACTTTTAGCCTTCAAAACAGTCTGGATTCGTCTAGGCATGGATTGAACAAGATGCTGAAAACGTTGTGCAGTAATGCAGTACCATGCAGACATGAGTGTGTCACGCAGTTCCTTGCGATTCGACGGAGGTGTAAGTTGCAGCGAACAGCCCTTTCCATCTCATCCCAAAGATATTCAATAGGACTGAAATCCACGGACTGAGCGGGCCACTACAGCAAATAAAAATCATTGTCATGTTCCTGGAACCATTCCATAATGATTCGAGCTTTGTGCACCGGTGCATTATCCTGCTGGAAGTAACCATCTAACTGAGGATAAACTGTCAACATGAACGGATGCACTTGGTCCACAATGATATTTAAGTACGATGTGGCATTTAGACGTGAATTTATGAGTATCAATGGACCCAACGTGTGCCAAGAAAACATTCCCCACACCATAACACTGTCCCCACCACCTTGCACAGTCGTCAGACATGATGGGTCCATGGATTCATGTAGTTTTCGCCAAATTCTGCGCCTTCCATCAACATGATGCACCAGGTACTTCGACTCGTCAGACCAAGCAACTGTTTTCCAATCCTCGATAGTCCAGTGCTGGTGTTGCTGTAGTAGTGGCATGTGATGCAAGAAAGCAAGTGTATGAGCTTATGTAGCATCAGCCAAAAAAAAAAAAAAATTTACAAAACAATTCTCTCTAAATGTTTGTCCAGTTCCTCCTTAAATTTATTTAACCTATCAACTTCCACAATGACAGATGAAAGTTTGTTCCAGCAATTAACCACCCGCTGGCTAAAGGCAAATTTCCGCACATCTATTCTACATCTGTCTTTTCTTAATTTGAATTTATGCCCCCTTAGGTTCGTAATCTGAACAAGTGGAAGAATCCCATCAGAATTAAGCGTTCTCAACCCATTCAAGGCATTATACACCTCAATCAGATCACCTTGCAGATGCCTAGTCTCCAGCCGCTGCAATTTGTGAAACTTCAGCCTCTCTTGGTAACAGGATCCTTTCGTCCCCCTCACCAATCTTGTTACCCTTCTCTGTACACGCTCAAGCAAATCTACATCCTTCCTAAAATGAGGCCTCCACACTGACCCTCTGTATAAGGCAATGGTCGTGGCCTGACCATTGCCTTATACAGAGGGACAATCACCTCCTTTTACCTGCTAGCAAAATTCCTGTATATCACTGACAAAATCCCATGACTTGCCCTGGCAGCCTGTCTGCATTACTCAAAAAACTTCATATCTGACTGCATAATTACTCCCAGTTTTTTTTTTTTTTTTCTTCATTTTCTACCACCTTAATTGTAGTACCACACGGTTGGTACGTTTCTCTGGGGTTACTTCTACCCATAGGCAGTACTTTGCATCTGTCAATGTTAAACTTCAGTTGCCACTTCTTAGCCCATCTGCCCAAATTTTCTAGATCCTGTTGCAGTAGCACACTGCCGCTACTGTCATTAACAACCCTGCCAACCTTTGTATCAACTGCAAACTTCGACACAGCCTGATATAACTTCATTAATATCATTGATAAATATTCAAAACAACAACAGTGGACCCAACACCGAACCCTGTGGGACTCCACTAATAACATTAGTCCACGAAGAGCAGCAGCCATTGATTACCACCTTCTGTCTTCTCCTACTCAACCATCCTTTTATCCATTGTAGCAACTTACCCTTAATACCATTCTGCTCTAATTTGTAGAGTAGTCTTCCATGCGCAATAGTGTCAAAAGCTTTCCTGAAATCCAAGTATATGATATCAAAATTATTTTTTGCATCCAGTTCCTTTGTAACCACATCGTGTAACCACGCCTTCTTGTTCGCGTACAAAGGTACGCGATGTTGCCGTCGGCTGTTGTAGCCCATTCGCGACAAAGTGAGACCAGTGGTCCGTTGCGTGTTTTGTTCTGGCCACCAAAGTTGTATTCTGATGTGATGTGCGACATTGTGGCCCGTCTGTTTGCTTGCACAATTCTAGCCATCCTCCTCTGACTTCTCTCATCAACAAACGATTTTCTTCCGGAGGAGTGCCGTTGAGAGTATGTTTTCTGTTCGTTCCACCATTTTCGATACACCCTTGAAACTGTCTTGCATGAAAAGTTCAGGAGAACTGCCGTTTCAGAGATGATTTGTCCAGCACGTCTTGCACCTACTACCATGCCCGTTTGAAGTCCGTTAAATCACTCCTTTTCCCCATTCTTATTACAGTTTGTACGATTAACTGATACTATAAAGGTTGTTCTGCTGCATCTATATCCAAAACTGTGGTCATGTGACTTGCAACGTTGTGGGACAAACCATTTGTGTGGACAACAGGGGTGTACCTAATAAAGTGGCAGCACAGTGTAGATGCAAAATACTTATTCCGTTTATCAGCTATTTGAGTAGGATCATCAGTAGTCGAATCAGCTATGTTAAGTGGACTAATCTGATTCATCCCCTTCCTTCTAGAGTTTACATAAGCAAAGAACTATTTGTTGTTTTTATTTGCCTCCTTTACCAAAGATTTCTTGGAATCTGCCTTTTCCTGCCTAACCTCCTTTGTGACTTGGCTACAGACTTGGCTTATATCTGCCGGAGGCTTATGTGTTGCCTGATAATTTATATGCATCCCATGCATTTTTATTCTCTGCCCCGAGCTTCATTAATTCATCTGAGATCCATTTAGGCCTGAGCCTTGAATAGTGTTCCTTAGTTGGTATGAAAAGCCTAATAGCCTCCAAGTTTAAGACATCCCATTTATAATTTACCATTGGTAACATCATTAGTTGATCCCACTATATAGATTTTAAAAATTGTCTGAGACCACTGTAGTCACCTTTACGAAAACAAAAACCGTTCCCTTTACCCCTGATGGTAGTTACATCTTCAAGAAAATTCCACATGAGTACATTGTGATCACTGTCTCCTCGTGGTTCCTTCATCTGCAAATTCTCTATGCATGAATAATCACTGCTAATAATCAGATCAAGAGTATTACTCCCTTTGGATGCCCCTCGAACATGTTGCTGCAGGAAACCATCCTCCAATAATTCCACAAAAGTCTTGCTAGCGGGCGAGTGACCAATCTACAAGTTCCAGTTAATATCTGGAAAGTTAAAATCCCCAATTACAAGGAATTCTGATATACTGGCCCACTTTGTTTCTCTGTACAACTGTTCGCTGTACTCATCAGAGTCATTTGGCCTATAACACACTCCTAATCTCATTTTTCCTTTCCCAGTGTTTATGTCACACTGAACAGACTCAACATTGCACTGTTCAGCCATGTCAACAGGATACACTTCCTTAGATTTTGTGTTTCTTAACTAACAGCATTACCCCTCCTCCCTGCATGTACCCATTGTACTCCCCAAAGGTATGGATCTTCTTTAATGTGCTGTCACAATATAGGAGTAAAGCATTGTTTTCTAAGACGTCTACATAGACCTCACCATTCATGTTTTCCAAAAGAAGACGTCTACATAGACCCTTATTTTGCAAGAAAGATATTATGCATATGAAACACATAAAATATGTTTTATATGCATAATATGAGTTGCCAGACCCGAGGACGAAAAACCCAGTTGCCCGGGGGAGGGTGAAACCTTGCTATCTATGCCTGAGACCGACTAACTCAGCCACAGAGTGAAAAAGCCCATTAAAGTTCCTCGGGTCATCGACGGGATTCGAACCTGGGCCTTTTCCACTCGGTATGGGGAGGACGGTGACAATACCACTGTACTAAATGTAATAGATCACGCTAAAAACATGGTAACAGAGCTGTGAAAGGTTCTTTGGGGCCACCGCCTATGGAAGAAATGATACGCGTCTGGAGGAAGCAAGATAAATAACTTCAAGCTGCTAAAAAAATTAAACATAACCTTTGTCGTCCCACTTCACATTGGCCAGAACTTGAAGAAGATATAAAAAGGTGGGTAGTAGGTGAAAGTAATTTAGGAAGAAGTGTCTCTACCAAAATGATTATGCATAAGGCCAGGATATTAGCAGGACGAGGAATTACTAATTTTTCTGGAACAAGATTGATGTTACCTATTTATACAAAGGTGGTTTATCAGTGCGTACAAAAACATCAATTGCACAAAAATTACCAGCAGATTATGAATAAAAAATACTGGAATTCCATAAATTTGTAATAAAGGCACGAAATCGAACTTCTTTTGAACTTGGCCAATTAGGAAATATGGACGAGGTCCCACTGACTTTTGATGCACCACCCAACAAAACTGTGAATATCAAAGGGTCTAAAAAGGTGTCAATAAAACCAACGGGGAGAAAATACATTACACAGTAGTTTTGGTCTGCTGTGCTGATGGTACAAAACTACCACCATTTTTAATATTTCAAAGAAAAACGCCACCCAAGGAAAAAATTCCAGAAGGTGTATTTGTTCTTGTTCATCCGAAAGGATGGATGGATGAATCTGGAATGAATTTATGACTCCAAAGAATATGGGCAAGGCGTCCTTGTCGTCTTTTAAGGAAACCATCTCTTTTCATTTGGGACCAGTTCAGAGCTCATAGAACTGAAGTCATTAAAAAGAGGGTGAGGGAATTTAATACACAGGTATTTGTCATTTCTGGTGGACTGACAAGCCAGTTACAGCCTTTGGATGTGTTCATAAAAAAGACATTTAAGCAAAATATGAGAGAACAGTAGAACAAATGGATGGAAGAACCCGATCACGACCTCACACCCACAGGAAGAAAAGAGAGGCCCACCATTGCACAGGTGTGTGAATCATCCCGTCGTCCTAAGAAAAGCCCCTCCTCACACCAAAAAATGAAAAAGGCCCGATTAATTTGGTGTAAGGAGCATGTCAAATGGACCCCCCCGAGCACTGGAAGTCAGTTATTTTCTCGAATGAGAAGAAATTCAACCTACATGGCTCTGATGGAAGACAAACGATTCGCCGTGGACGTGGTGAAGAATACCATCCAGACTGTATGGTGTCTACAGTGAAATTCCCTACCAGCCAAATGATATGGGGGTGCATTTCCTATCACCTTGCAGTTTATAAAAGGTTTCCTAAATGTTAATGGATACCTGGCTATATTGGAAGGCAAATTGCTGCCAATCATTAGAGACCATTTCAACCTGCTAAGTAACTGCATCTTTCAGGACGACTCTGCTCCTTGTCAAAAAATCTGTATAATACTACACACATTTTTTTAGGGCAACTTCGTAGAGGTTCTACTGCTGTACAGATGAACTAGGTGAAGATGGGCTTTTGCCTAGGAGCCACCCTTGATTCTGAAAAACAGTATGCAATGCACCAGGAGGTCATATATAATATAGTATTTTATATATGTATAATGAGAATGTTAATGTATATAAAATTGTATATAAATGTAATAATTGTGTGTACAAATAAATGGAATGGAAAAAAACCAAAAATGAGGTTCGACAGTAATGTGTTTACATTTGTTACAGGTGAAAAAATGGTTGGAAGAACGGCCCATTACAAATCATAGCTGGCCAGGAAACAGCTCGGACCTGAATCCTATAGAGAACTGTTGGCATCGTGTGGAATCTGCAGTTTCCAGAAAGAAACCAAAGCCCCTTCGTGAACTTCAGGAAACCATAATTCGTGTTTGGAACTACGAACTATCAGTTGATTATCTTCAGAAATTTGTCAATGCCTCGATGGTGTGCTGCTGTCATCAGGGCCAGAGGCGGTTCAACTAAATATTAGTTTGCACCTGGTGAACTTTTCATTTTGTTTTCCATTTAAATAAACTGAAGCAAATTGAGAGCTTCTGATAACATTTCAGTCATAATTTTCGGTTTTATCAAAACTGTTCTATGTTGGTTGCAAATGCTCATTTTGGAATATTTTGAGATCACCTATCAAATATTACTTAGCTTTGCCTTAACTATTAATAAATATCTTTTGTTTATATTTCTATTTGTGATGCTAGTCATTAACGTAACATACCATCGCGAAAGCGGGTTAGAAATGTGAAATTCCTAGTGATGCACTTTCTTTGAACACCAGTGTATTAGAAAGGAAGAGATTTTGGGATTTGAAGGCGATGGTTTTTTTGGTTTTCAAAATGACTGAACTTTTCTTTTGCAGAACATTAATGTTTTTTTACAATTCCCTCATTGTCTTTTTGTTCATTTTCAATTCTAGTGGTAGTTTGCTTCATATAGTTTCAATTCTTGTGGTAGTTTGCTTCAACTTTTCCACACCCATGTCTTCAAACGACCCGCGTTGTCTTGCTGATCCAGATATGGGCCTTTCCCGAAGTGTTGCCATAATGTTGGAAGTACATAATTGTCAGTACATAATTGCACAGCATTCATGGTTTTGTTGATAACGACTAATGGGCCCAAGCCAAACCATGAAAAGCAGCCTCACCATGACACTGCCTCCACCAAACTTCATTGCTGGGAGGATACAATCAGGAGGGAACTGTTCCCCTGGCATTCGCCACATCCAGGAACGGCCATCAGACTGGCAGAGTGCGAATCTCTACTCGTCTGTCCATAGGACTGTTTTCCACTGTCTAAGTGCAGGATTCGCACTCCTTACACCATGTTAATCGGCGTCTAGCATTTGTTGAGGTGATCAATAGCTTGTGAACAGCTGCATGACCATTGTAACCCATATCATGGAGTGTCCTTTGTATTGTACTAGTGCTGACATTACTCCCAATACTTTCACAGAGGGTTTGTGTGACTTGAGACAATGGTAAATTATGATTTGGCGCACAGTTCTTCACAGAATTCACTTGTCCCGTTCTGTTAGTTTTCGAGGTTTACAAGGCCGGTTTTTGGCAGATTCAGTCCCATTCCTCTGCCATTTGCATATGACGTCACTAACCGTTGACCTAGGGATCTCCAGAGTGACTGAGATGTCTCGTACAGAACGCTTGCTTATGTGGCATCCTACTATCCTTCCACGTTGTAATTACATGGTTTTACATGGTTTCAACTATAAATTTAATTTATTTTTTTAAAATATGTAATCTTGAATTTTTCTGTCAACCATGCGAGATTGTTTTTTTTTTTTTTTTTCGCGGCGAGGTCTCTCATCCTCTTTAATAGCAGTATCCCCTTAGAACTGTATTCAGACTGTTGCTCACACTATACCATTGCACTTTCTAGCCAGTGAAGGTCTCCGGGTGAGTGGGCCTGCTTCGTCTTCTCTGTCATCAGAATCACCTTGGTTAAAGTCAGTACGTTCTTCATCCTGGACTAACGCAACAATTTCTTCAGTTAAAATATAATAACCAGGATCATCAGCATTGTTGTTTGACCATGCCTCTGCATCATCTTGCCCACACTAGGAAAACCCGGGAATCCCTTGAAATAAAGTTACAATCTCACCTACGTCTTCATTCAAATCTTGCACATGTGTGGCCATCTCTTCGGCAGCACTCTATGGCTTTATGCCATGCCTTTTTCAGATTTCTCACCGACAACATGTTCCAGGCATCTGCTAACGTGTAGCAACGATCCTTAACGTTGAGCTTCTTTGAAAACTCAACCACGCTCTCTCTTCATCTCCCTCTGGTAGCAGCAAGCGACGCAACTTGTTTTTTGTACATCGTTTTTAGTTTCTCTATAACACCTTGATCCATTGGTTGCAGGAGGACTGTAACATTTGGCGGTAAAAACCTGACAGGGAAGTTCTGGTCAATCGAATTCAGTTTTTCAAGGAGGATGGAATGGTGCTTTATCGATAATAAGCAAAACTTTACTAGCTTTGCCCTCATTTTCTCGATGCGTCTTCACACTTCGAATAAAATCTTGGCTAAACCAATACAAAAAATGTTGGAATTTATCCAAGCATTTTTCTGTCCTTTATATCGTACTGGTAGGCACATTACACCTTTAAAGCATCTTGGATTTCCCCATCACCAACAATGGTAAACATGCTGTCCTCTTGCATTTGTACACAACATAAATGAACACACTGTTTGTTAGCTTTGAAATCAGGAGAAATCCAGTCTTAATAATTGTTATATTGTCTTCTATTGACAACACATTGCAGTTTCTTTTGCTTGTAGACGCCATAAAAGTAGATACTGTAATTTTTTAGGGGGCAGCAGTGGTTCGGATAATTGAAGGGTCGGCTAATCGATGTTCCACTGTAGTTTTTTTTTTTTTTTTTTTGCCCACCACCTTGCAAAATATCCTTGCTCATGGCAACACTGATGTATAATGTGTAGCTACCACACAGATAAAGGCCAATCAATGTAGTGGTGGACATGTGCCTTTGTGTAGTGTCAAGGTATGTTGTCACTGTTGAGGGGCTGGCCACTTAGCCTAGCCGATGAACAGCAATCTACCAATGGCTAGTTCCATGCCTGGCAGGTGAAACCGGGCCAGGAACTGAATCTAGAGTACAGATTACGATTACAATATTCATTTCAATACTCCCATTCATGAGGGCCATGAATGGGAGTAGAAAGGATCCGAATAGAAAGGATCATCCAACCCGATAATCCGCCATGTCATCGGCCCCGCACGATTTTTCGAAGAACACAGTAAAGATATTACCCATCTTGATTGGCCTCCAAAGTCTCCTGACCTCAATCGAACTGAACTGTGGGAGGTTGGGAACGAGAAGTGAGGTGTATGGGCATGCCACCATCATCTATTTCGAAATTGTGGAAAGCCTTGCAGGCAGCATGGCTGAAGAAACCATCTGGTGGAGTCAATGACTAGGCGAATAGTGGCTGTTATCCGTAGGAACCGGCGCCCTACACGGTATTAGGTTGGTGGTCATAATTCAGTGATCACTAAGTGTATATATATACTGTGTACCAAATATTTCGGAAGGGAAAGTAATTTTATTTTACTTATATAGTGGTCTTAAAACAAACCTTGTTCTTGCAATGAATAAGCAATCAGTTATCGGCAACATCGATTGTATTATTAGTAAATTATTGATTATTATTAAATGTAATATTTACAAAGAAATTAAATCACAAATAATCTTGGAATGAGCTGAAGAAATTAAATAAAATAGTTTTTAATGATCGGATGACAATCTGTGTAATTTGTAATATGGGTCGGTAGATGGCGCCACTAGATAAAGCAATGATAACTGTGTAATTCATAA